>NC_143524.1:783996-1440324 GCF_031878675.1 Megascapheus bottae | reverse complement strand
TGTGCGTGTGTGCGTGTGTGCGTGTGTGTGTGTGCGTGTGTGTGTGCGTGTGTGTGCGCGTGTGTGTGCGTGTGTGTGTGTGTACGTGCGTGTGTGTGCGTGCGTGTGTGTGCGTGTGTGTGCGTGTGTGTGTGCGTGTGTGTGTGCGTGTGTGTGCGTGCGTGTGTGTGCGTGTGTGTGTGTGTGTGTGCGTGTGTGTGCGTGTGTGTGTGTGCGTGTGCGTGCGTGTGCGTGTGCGTGCGTGTGCGTGTGTGCCTGTGTGCTGTGCCGCGTGTGTGGTACCTGTATTGTGTGGGTTGTACATGCTTTCTGTGTGCAGTGCATGTGGTGTGTGGTTGCATTCTATGTGTTGTGTGTAAAATGAGTGGCATGTGACATGCTCTACTCCATGTGGTGTGTGCTGCGTGTGGTGTGCTGTAGCTGTCACGTGTGAATCTCATGTAGCTTGGTACAAGGCCTGCGTGGGTTGCATCTACTGCGTGTGTTTTTGAGCGTGTGCCATGTGTGGTATGTGATATGGTGCTCGTGTTGCACGTGGTACAGTAGCACACGCGTGTCAAGTGTGTGCCGTGTGTGGTGTGTGTGGCGCATGCATGTGGCATGTGCCCCGTGTGTGTGCACACGTGTTCCCTGGACGCCTGTGGGATGCAGGTTACGTGTGTGCAGTGCAGTGTCCAGGCTCCCGGCACGGGGCGTGTGTGCCCCACTGTGTCTGTGCCGGAGAGCATCTCCCACCCCCAGGCCACGGCCCAGCGCCCAGGCTGGGGCGAGGGTAGAAGCATGGTCCACTGAGGAAGTTCTGGGCGTATGGTCCCCTGGAGGGACGGCTGACCTCGGCCGTGGCCTTGCCGCCTCTGTGTGGGTTCTGGGCTCTGCACACATGTGCGGACTCGCAGAACACCGCGGTGGGTGGGAAGAGGCCAGGATGGAACATTCCAGCACTGCACAGGAACCTGGTGAAGAGAGTGTGGGATCTGCCCGTCCAGGGTGGGTCCAGGAAGACGAAGGTCCTCTGCCGTGGAGGCCAGAGCTGTGGGCAGTGGACCCCACCACGAGGCTCGCGTGGCCATCTCGGCCAGGGGACCCGCGGGGCTGGAGCTGGACTCAGGCCCTCTCTTTCCCACCCAGTGTGGGCCTTATGTAGCTGGCCCAGCCCGTGTGCCCGTGTGTGAGGGTCTGAGGCCATGTGTGTGCACAGGAGACACAAGGACTGTCCTGTAGACCATGTGATCCCCGGGGGGCCTGAACGCACTATTGGACTTTGGTCTCTGCTCAGTCCACAGTGGCCTGACTCGCGTGGGGGGCTCTCACCACCCCCTTCCCTCCCCTGGCTTCTCTGCTCTCCACCACAGCCCCCCCCCCGCCCGCCCACCTGGCCTGCTCCTGGTGACACCGTTGGCCCCCTTCCAGGGCGTGGGCCTTCCTGGAAGCACACCTCCAGGGGTTTGCTGGGAAGGGGCCTGCTTTCCCTCCCGGCTCCCACCCGCCCCACAGCCGTTTCCTGGAAGCAGTCACGGTGGGCATTCTGTTCCTGCACATAAAGCAGACAGTGTGCTCCTTGTCTTCGGGGAGCCCTGCTCCATCACCCCACACCTGGCTGGACACGGGCAGGCAGGCAGCTGGTCCAGGGAGAGTGGCGCGGGCAGGGGCTGGACCCATAAACAAGGGCAGGCGCCAGGCGCAGGAGACACCCCCCCCATACCCAAGCGACACCTCTGCTGCTGAGCCTGTGCCAAGCCCCAGGCATAGCAGGAGGAGGTACCCCTGAGGAGGCACTGTGAAGACCCCACAAAGGGGTCACTTGGCCCACACTTTGCAGACACTAGATTCTGGCTGCACGGAGGTTTCTCTGGAAAAACAGGGCCTGTGCACGTGTCTGTGTGTGCGCGTGAGAAAGCCCTGGCCTGGGGGGGAACTGCGGGCCCAAAGCATCGACTGGCCGTGCACTGTGTGGGAAGGGGCTGCGAGGGAGATAAAGGCCCCGAGCAGGAGAAAGTCTGTGAAAGCCAGGCTCTGGGGTCCAGAACGAAGAGAGGAGCATGGGAGCCGGGCTGGAGGCCTAGACACAGGCCGGGCTCCATGCAGAGCTGCCGGGATGCCGCCGAGAGGGCTGTGATAGGGTGGGGGGCCCAGGACTGTGGATCAGGGCCAGGAGACAGATGAAGGGGAAGAAGGACCGATGTAGCCACAGGGAGCCAGCATGGCTTCAAGGGGCCATGGAAGGTGTAGGAGTGGCTGAGCGGCTGGGCTCAGAGCTGTGGGGTCCACGCGGCTTAGGGCAGGAGGCCGCTCCCCCTCCACATACCCTACTCAGTGTGGGGGCAAGCTCTTCCCCAGGCCCCTGTGCCCCCCCAGGACACCGGGGAAGCCTGGTTTACTCAGGTGGCTCTCAGGCTGTGCACATGCGTGGCAGGCCATGGGATGAGGCAGGAGCTCGCAGAGCCCCCAGCGGCCCCATTGGCTGCCAGTGACATCATGCCTGTGTCAACACCATGTGGGCAGCTCCCCGGCTGGCCGGGGTTTATGGAGCGGGACCCAAGCCCACTCGGCCCCCACCTCTCCCGGCCCACACACTGGCCCACTGTTAGGGTCTGGGGGTGGAGGCTGCACCTTGGTGTTCTGGCGCCGTCTGCCCTTCCACTGCCTCTGATTCCCGGCACAACACAGCCCCTTGGGCGTCCCCCCAACCAAAGGGCATGGAGTCCCCACCCCCCTCCTTCTGGAAAGAGCTCTGAGGCCGTGTGGGCATTGAGGATGGGCCTGAGCCCTGGGAGCCCAGCCCAGCCTCTGGGAGAGATCTCAGGCTAGTCAAGACCCCTGGGGGGGCACTGGTGTCCTCTCCCCCACTGGTGGGCCCCACTTTGTGTCCTCCAGCTCTGGCATGGTGGCCCACTGGTCAGAGAGTGGACAGAGAAGGGTGGCCATCCCTGACGGTCAGTGCTCAAGATTCCGCTTGGGATCCCTGGATGGCCTTGCGGAGAGGCCAGGGGACAAGCCCGCTGGTCAGGGCTCCGGCCATGCATGCACCTCTTGGAGGTTGGCTGTGCCCCCAGCACAGGTCTGGAAGTGGCAGAGGACCTTGACTCCTGTACCCCACACAGAGCGATATCCAGAAAGGGCCCCTTCTCCACTGGAGGGCCACTGCTCCCAAGGCTTGTGGCTGGCCTAGGGGACCCAGTGGGACAGGTCAGGCCCCAGGGCCACACAGGCTCCCTGTGAGAAGGAGATGCCCTGAGAAGCAGCGGGGCCTTCCGTGCAGGCCTTGGGCAGGCTATGGGGTGGGAAGGACGAGGAAGAGGGCCCATGGGCCTCAGCCCTGCCAGCCCCTAGCCTTGGAGCCTCCGTCTGCACCCAGTGAGCCACCCCTGGGACCCCGGGAGCCATAGCACGCTGGAGTGGGATCAGAGGAGAAGGGAAGCATGGAGGCCAGGAGCGCGGAAGCTCAAAGCCTGGAAATAGCAGAAAAGGAGGTGAGGGAGGGAGGCAGGTAGAGCCCGTTGGGGCCATCTGGGGCGGTCCCCACTGCTCTCAGCCCCAGGATCCCTTGGTGGCCGGCCCCCAAGTCCTCTGTCTGTCTGTGCTCATAACCTTCACAGGCAAAATCTTGGATCAAACTCTTTCCGGCCCCTTCTGACCCTGGCCTGCCCCACGTAGGCTCCATGCATCAGGACTGCAACCCCCGCCCCCAGTCTGGGCCCGGAGCCTCCCCTCGCTGCCCCCCACTGGAGGGTGAATGGCCTCCCCTCGGCCGGTCGTGGGGCAGAGGGCATGTATGCCAAAGGGGGCCCCCATGGGACACGTGGCTGTTTGCACTTCATGAGAAGCCACTGAGATAAAGGACTGTTTTCCAATGGGCTTGGAGCCAGCAGGGGGCCGAGGGGCAGCAGAAGTCAAGGCCAGACCACGGGCACACTGCAGCCTCGGGCTCCCCATTCCAGCCTAGGCAGGGGCCCCGCTGCTCTGCAACCCCTGGCTCCCGTGTTCTCCCCTGGGTGGGGAGCCCGCACGGTCTCAGGGGTTTGTCTCCCATCATCCACGCTCTCTAGACTCTATTTGTGTCCTGTGGTGGCAGGCAGAGCCCCTGCCCAAGGGCTGCCAACCCAAGGAAGGGAGCATGCAGTTCAGGAAAAGCCACTTAGCCCTGGTGGAGGAATAGCCTGGCAAGGTGGACCCTCCCGCCTTGGACCCCATGTACCCACGGTCAGGGCGGCCTCAGATTCACGTCCCTCAGGGACACCAGCTTCTGGCTCCCCCCGTCCCTGCCTCCCAACACTGGGGGTCTGTAGACGCTCCACCCACAAATCCATGTCATAACCTTCCTGCCTCGGTTTCCTCAGTACTGGAGGGGGGGCACAGGCATCCCGCAAGCTTCCCCATACCTGCTTTGGCTCTCCTCCACCTGTGTCTGCGTGCTGCACACCCCATAGGACGCAGCCTGTGGAGAACTCCCGTCCCCAGGCCACCACCTCAAGGGAGGACAGCCCAACCACCAGGCCTGTGCTTTCAAGATGGTGGCAGCATTGTGAGGTCCCTGTGGCTCTCAGAAAGAGTGGCGGGGCAAGTTGGAGGCCTCTGGGTCCCCTCTCATGCCAGGGGCAGGTGATAGTTGGTCTCAAAGGGCCCCTGCCCTGCCACCCAGGAACCTGGCATGGAACAGAAGAGGCAGAAAAGGCTGCAAGGGATTGTTGGGGAAAATTCCAGAAAGGAGTTACTTTGTGACAAAGGGCCTAGGCCCTGGGTCCTCATCAATGAGCTACACTGGCCACCAGCCCCCTCCCCTCGCATACACTCACGTCTGTAATCCTAGCTACTCAGGAGGCTGAGGACTGGAGATCACAGTTCAAAATCAGCCTAGACACGAAAAAACCCCGGGAGACTTGACTCTCCAACCAACCACCAGGAAACCAGAAGTGGCTCAAGGGGTAGAGCACTAGCCTTGAGCTGAAGAGCTCAGAGACAGTGCCCAGGCCCAGAGTTCAAGCCCACGACTGACAGAAAGGAAAAACCAAACCAAACCAACCAAACAACCAAACAGAAAACAGTATGAAGAGCAGCGCTCTGGGGAAGGACAGACAACTCCCACTGCGCCGATGGCCCTCAGCGGTCAGCTTCTGCGGGGAAGGCCATTTGGCCCGGTGGCCCTGCTCCTCCTGGCTTTGAGACCTCAGTTCCAGACTGGGGACACCAAGGAAGGGCCACGTTAGCCTCTGAAGAGCCCCAGAAGTGCTCTGGGAGGTCCTGGGCAGGAGGCCTGGCCCGGAGCCTCTGGAAACCTCCATGGGTAGGCAGTGATGCATAGCACGGGCTCCCCATTCAGAAGCCATGGCTTCCAGTTGCAGGGTCCCAGGTGCTCTGGTTGCCCACTTCCCATCACCAGGGTTGTAAGAGTAGAGCTATGACATCTCTACACACAGCTGGACATTGAGGTACAAAAACTGCCCATCCGTTCTGCTGGGCACCTCATAGGAGCCAGACCCACTCGTGGAGATGACCCCGTGTAGGGCCCACCCTCTGGCCTGACTCCTGGCTGGTGAGCAGAGGCGTCTACTCTCTGCTGGGCACAGCCACCGGTCAGAAAGCAGCTCTGGGGCTCAGCACAGAGTCACCGAGGAGGAAAGTTCTAGAAGGTACAAAGGATTTGCCGCTGGGGCTCGCAGAGAACTGTAGGTCTGGGCTGAGAGCCCCTCCCCAGGCAGATGGAGTAGGGGGTGGGACACGGTGGTGAAAAGCCACAGGACAGTGATCGCAGAGCTCAAACATGACCAAGGCCGAACCCTCCAGGCAGGCCGTGGGTTGGCTCCATCAAGAGGAGCAGGGCACACGTGGCTAGACAGGGCTGCGCTGGCTGTCCTGAAGGACACCTCTAGCTGCCCGCCCTTGCCCCAGCCCTCAGCTTGGGGCGCCTCTAAGGGGCTCTGAAATTGCCCATACCTCAGTGCACCCACCGAGTGGCTGGCGAGAATGACACATCTGTAATCCTAGCTCCCAAGGAGGCTGAGATTTGAAGATCGAGGTTCGAAGAGAGCCAGGCAGAAACATGCAATCAACAGACAAAAATCTAGGAGTGTGATGTGTAGCTCACGTGGTAGAGCACCAGGCTTGAGTGGAAAAAGCAAAGGGAGGCATCCTGAGACTGAAGAAGACCAGGAGAGGGCCACAGAGAATGCAGGGCAGCCTCTAGACACTTCTGAGGGCCACCAGGCCCAGAGCCCCTGTCCCAAGCTCAGCCGCAGGCAGCTGCACTGTGTGGGGTTAGATAGTGTGTGTGGGACCAGCTGTCTCTGTCTGGGGGGACCTCAGCACCCTGGGCCCCACAGTGGACCCAGAAGAGACAGAGCTATGTGTCCTAGCAGCGACTCTAGGGCCAGGAGGAATCACGGATAAGGTCCCGTACCCCAATTCCCCAAGAGCCTCAGGCTGCAGGGCCAGACAGGGCAGGAAGCAGGGACCCCATCACCCCAGGCTTCTGAGTAGCCTACCCTCACTGGCAAAACCCAGAGGGCCCCGAGCCCCAGGCGCACAGGACCTGGAAAGGAGGGTGGCCTTGCAGTTCTTTGACAAATGGCCGGGCGGAGGGGGGGCGGTGCCCAACCCCCAGGGCCATCTGGCCAGGGAGACGCTGGCTCAGAGGGTGGGTATGCACTGCTCAGGAGGGTCCATGGCCATGCTGGCCCGGAAGAGCCCCCAGCCACCTGGCCGCTGGCCGTGAGGCTGGCCACCCATGGGCTGCCCACCCGTGGGGACCAAGATGATCATAGCAGCATGGACAACAGTGTTTATTTTCAAATGACATCTTTAAGAAAAACGGCCTTCCCCAAACGCTTGACCCCATGTGTGGAATGTGGGGAGACAAACAGTGCTCTCTCCTCCCTGCCCCTGCACAGACCCTGGGGAGGGGCCTGGCTCTGGGCTCTCCTCCCAGCCTCACTGTGTCCTCCCCACCTCTGCGGTCCGGGGTTCACACACACGCAGGGACAGCTTGTCTTGGCCAGCCAGGGCTGGCACCCTGAGCGTGAAGTTCCACGGACATTCCCCTGCCACCTTGAAGGAGTTCGACATTCCCTCTGCACACAGGCCACGTGGAGGGGTTCACAGATGTCCCTTACACGTGGAGGGACTTCCACGGACATTCCCCTGCACGCATGTGCTCGACGTCTGGGTTTCAGCTGGGCTGCAGGCCGCCTGTTCTGGCTGGCCCCACTCTGCCCCCTCCCCCCTCTCCAGGAAATCCTCTTGGCACCCCAGGACTCTAATGCCAGCACTAGAGCCTCTAGGAGGGGCTCTAGTGAGTCCCACAGGTGAGGCCCAGCCTGGGAGATGAGCTGCCATTGGGACCTCCTTCAGAACTTTGCTTTCTGTGTTTACCACCAGGGTCCTGGGGTAGTCCTGGGCTTCTAAAGGAGTGGGGTGGGGGGCTCAGGTGAGGGGATGAATCTCCAGGTCCGGTGGCTGTCTCTGATAAAGGCAGCAGGTCCTGGGCTCATTAAAACCCAGGAAACTCCTTGTGTTAAATAAAGTGTAACTAGTCTCAGAGCATGTGCTGTGTACTTCCATAACCCCCTCCCCACCCCACTCTGCTGTGGAACAGGACGGGGCCGGGATAGGAGGGGACCCCCAGGAGGAGAGGCGTGAGGGTAGATAACCTCCCCACAGAGGCCTCCCGTCAACCTGACCGTCTCAGCCTTGGGGGAGGAGGGATACCCACATTTTGGTCTCTTCAAGAGGGGTTAGCACAGCCATTTCCCAGACTCGAGGCCCAGGGCCGAGGTCTTCACTTGCACCGAGTCCCTCATCAATGCCTAGCCCAGTGTGCCAAGCCCAGCACCAAGAGGACCCATGGGGGGGGGGGGCGGTGCTGCAGGGCCAGGCTCAGGATGGGCAGTGAAAAGTTTGGGACTTGCATGCCCGCCAGGAGGCCGGGCTGGCAGCGCCTCCTCCAGGTAGGTGC
The DNA here is from genome assembly GCF_031878675.1 of Megascapheus bottae. NCBI lineage: Eukaryota > Metazoa > Chordata > Mammalia > Rodentia > Geomyidae > Megascapheus > Megascapheus bottae. The sequence goes on along the minus strand of NC_143524.1, from coordinate 1,432,376 downwards.
TGAGAGGAAAGCGAAGTCAGGCTTGCCTTTCCCAGAGGCCTCAGAGAGACAGTGGCCTTGGAGGGGGCAGGGGCTGAGGCCAGTGAGGGCCAGAGAAGTCATTGACCCAGGATCCTTATCGTCTGGGACTCTTTCCACACGCAGTGTCCACTCCACAAAGTAAGCTGAGCAAATTGCCAGGCCAAGGGTCAGGGGCCAGCCATCGCCCCCACCACCGCCTGGCTGAGCGCGTGGTCCCAACCGCCCCCCTCCGCCCCCGTGTTCTGCAACCCAGGCACGTCTCTACGCTCTTTCCTGTCACCTTTGGAGCAAAGCCTGTCCTGCCCGGACAGTGCGATTTCCAGTCTCCACACTGTTGCTAATTGCTCTGACCTGGTGGGGGTGGGGGTAGACGGGTGTGAGGAGGGGGCAACTGTAACCACATCGTCCCCAAGCAGGGCAGGGCAAGGGGGGGCGGTGTGAGCTGGCAGGAGATGACTCCATTACTCAGCTAATGTCTGTCAGCAGAGCCCTGAGGCCTGCGTGGTCCCTGAGGGGACTGAGGCCTGGGGCCAGTCCAGCCGCACAGGGTGAATTCATACACAGGCATCAGGAAAGGAAGAAGGGGGCTGAGTGGGCTTCGGGGTGGGGGTGTTGCTGAGGCCCTTTGAGCAGCTGCTCTGCCCCCTCCCCTCGGTGCGAACGTCCATCACGATCAGCCACGGAGGGCTTAGCCGGGGCGGGGGGCTAGGGCAGACCTGTCAGCAGGCTCCAAGAGGCAGAGACAGCTGCTGTGGGAAAAGCCCATGGCAGCAGCCCCCGCCCCCTCCCCGAGGGACGCCACGGCGACGCCACAGCGTCACCCACCCTCATTCCCAACTCACTGTTTAGGGAGAGTTAAAACCAGGAGAGTCTTGGGCCCCACAGAAACATGGGCACAGAAAGAAATGAGCTGATAGAAGGGGTGGCTGGGGCTTCAGGGACAACCTTTGGAGGGTGCCCCCACCCCTCCACCACCACCCCCGCCTGTGTGGCCCTGCTTTCCCACCCCACCACCTGCAAGGCGTGGCGGGCTGCGGGCTGGGCTGGCTCTCCCCGGCCCCTGGGGTTGAAGGTCTTTGATTAGAGGCACCAGGCAGGGAGTGGGGCTTGAGGGACAGGGCCAGCTTCCGCCTGCATGGAGAGCCCCACAGTCACTGCCCACCCAGGACCGTTCCATCCCCCACCCACCCCCTAATCTCCTGTCCGCCTCTTCCCAAGGGTCCAGGCGGTTGGATGCATTTTCCAAATTCCCAGGCCACTGCTATTTTCTCCTCAAATTCCTCGCCGCCCCCTACCCCTTCCAAGCCATGGGAAAAAGGTTGCTGTGCCTGGACCCGGGATCCATCTCTGGGCGGCGCGGTGCCTGGCGAGGGGAGGGGGGGGGGAGCAGCTGGCTGTGCCCAGCTGTTGTGAGGTGTAGGGTGCCAAGGAGGAGAGCCCCAATTACCAGGACGTCGTGGGAAAGCACGGGGAAGCCTACCCCTAGGCCCCCCGGCCGCTGCCCCGTTCCGCTCTCAGCTTGGATTCCTGGCCCCAGAGTGCACTGGGGGAGGGCAGATGTGGGCCCCAGCTGGGGACATATGGGTCCGGTTGGCCATGGATGCTGCCAAGAATGTGCATCTGACCATGGCTGTGTTACCTGGCTCTGAGCGTGGGTACCGGCTCATCTGGCCTGGGCTCTCGCTCATTGGGTCAGTAGAAGAGGCCTCTGGCGGGGGTGGGGGGGTGGCGTGTTACCTGGCTCTGAGCGTGGGTACCAGCTCATCTGGCCTGGGCTCTCGCTCATTGGGTCAGTAGAAGAGGCCTCTGGCGGGGGTGGGGGGGTGGCAGACACCCCATCATGGCCCTAGGAGTGGCTGACCCAAGGAGGGGTTCTACACAGAGCACGGCGCCCTCCCACAAGAGCCCGCCGGGCACCTGTCAGGAGAGCGCTATAGGCAGGGCTGGTGGTTAGTCCCAGCCAGACAAAGGCTGTGTGATTCCCCCCATTCCCCCCAAGTTCAGGAGGCCTAGCGGGGTGGGGGTGGGTTCCGGGTTTAAGGAGAGGCCACAGCAGTAGCAAGGTGGCCACGTGGTGACGGCCTACAGAGACAAGGCAGGTTTGCTGAAGATAATGTGTTGGGGGGTGGACTCCCCACTGGGCGGGTGGGTGGGGAGGGGCAGGCAAGACCAGACCCCGGACCCCAGCCTCCCCAGACCCTCCGGGCAGCCGGGCGTCGCTAGGCCGCCCCGGTCCCAATCAGCCTGTAACTGTGTAACCAATGTCTTATCGCTAGATGTGGAAATGTTCTCGGCCCGGTGGGCTGGGGGCCTGGCCCGCCTGAGATTATCTTCAGGCCCCTCTGCCTTTGTTCTTCCTGCCACCCGAAGCCTGCTGGCCTTGATCCCTGACCTCTCTTCCACCCCCAGCTTACCCGCCCCTGCTTTGCACCCGACTCCCTGCAGCTGGATCGAACCCACCCCCCCACCCACCCCGCAGCCCCTTGCTCCCTGCACGTCACTGAGAGTCCAGCTTCGCTTTGAATTCCTCATGGCCTTCTCATAGGAAAAGCCAGGTTTCTCTCTGGTGACGGTTGGTTGGAGTTGAACCCCATGCCATCTGACCACGGGGTTTTCTTGCGTGCCGGATTCCGCATCTGATCTCAAGTGGTTTCTTCGGTTGCTAATGTGCCCTCTGTGGGCTTCTCCCCATGGTTTCGAATCTGCCCTCTCTACAAGAGCTCTCTACAAGTGGACCGTGTGTGGGTCCCTCATCTGCTCCCCTGCCAAGCCCAGAAGCCCACCCAGGCCTCTCGTGACCCCCCAGTGGAATATCCACCCTTCCCACAGTCATCAGACGCCTGCACTTGTGGTGCAAACACACGTGTGTGTGTGTACAGGTGTGTGCGTGTGCAGTGTGTGTGTGTATTTTGCATATGCTGTCCTCTAATGTCTTGCTGTGGTGGCCAAGCCGGTTAGGGCTGGAGTTGGGCAGCTCTCGTCCAGGAAGCTGGAGGCTGATAGCAGGGCGTGAGGGGTCAGAGGTGAGAGGACAGGAGACCTGTCCTCTCATCCCTGAGGGGGATGAGACACACAGAGACTCCCTGAAGCCTTCCTTTCCCAGCCAGCCAGGGACACCGCCCCACAGGCTGCGGGCAGGCCTCTTGGCCTCCTCAGTCCCCTCGGACGCACTTGAAGCACTGTGAGCTTTCTGTTGGCTCATATGGTAAAATGCATGAAACACGGCCTCAGCGTCTGAACGCGTTTAGCTGAGCAGTGTCAAGGCTCATGTGGGGACAGGTGGGTGCCCAGTCTTTTAGCCTTTCCGGGTGACGTTCTCGGCCTGCCTGATCAGCTCGGGCACACGGGATGTGGAGGCAGCTCTGTGAGACTGAGAAAGAGGACCAGAAACATCCTCGGGTCTCCTCCTGGAGGGAGCCGAGTGCAGGCGGCACTGTGGGCCGAAACGGGCAGGGCAGAGGCCCAGGTCTGAGGCAGGGAAGGGACCCAGTGCCTGGGCCTGCATCCCCAGGGCAGCACGGGAGAGAGGACCTGGCGGCGTGACCCAGGCCTGCCCTGCAGCCCACCTGCCAGCCTGACAGCCCAGGAGTGTCACCTCCCTACCTCTGGTTGTCATTAGCTGCTCCCGGCAGGAGCTGCAGCCAGAGGATCCAAGCTCACCCAGGGCCACCTGGACCTCATTACTCCTAAGTGGTCCGGTCTGAGTTTGGGGAGAGTGCAGAAAGCCGCTCCTCCCCCACCCGCTCTCCCCCTGCTCCAAGCCGACACTTTGGGGCCTAGGCCAGCACGGAGGGTTGAACCCAGAGAGGCATTTGTGGTAGGCCCAGATGTGGTAAAAGAAAAAGAAAAGACAGGGAGTGGGGGTCCTGGGGCTCAGACTCAGGTCCTGCTCTGTCACCCATGTCCCTCTGTCATGCCTGAAGGTGAAGGTGTGTGTTTGCTGTCAAAGCCACTGCCCATGCCGTTTCCCCCAGACTCCCTTGGATGGGCCTTCCAGATCCACCTGCCCCGGATGTCCCCAGAGATCTCCAGCCAGAGAGCGGGCCAGAACGTGTCCAGGAGATCCAGCCAGTGATGGAGCCAGCGAGTGTCCAGGAGATCCAGCCAGTGATGGAGCCAGTGAGGGAGCCAGTGAGGGAGCCAGCGAGTGTCCAGGAGATCCAGCCAGTGATGGAGCCAGTGAGGGAGCCAGTGAGGGAGCCAGCGAGTGTGCAGGAGATCCAGCCAGTGATGGAGCCAGAGAGGGAGCCAGTGAGGGAGCCAGTGAGGGAGCCAGAGAGTGTCCCGGAGATCCAGCCAGTGAGGGAGCCAGCGAGTGTCCAGGAGACCCAGCCAGTGAGGGAGCCAGAGAGTATGCACGAGATCCAGCCGGTGATGGAGCCAGTGAGGGAGCCAGTGAGGGAGCCAATGATGGAGCCAGTGATGGAGCCAGAGAGGGAGCCAGTGAGGGAGCCAGTGAGGGAGTCAGTGAGGGAGCCAGAGAGTGTGCAGGAGATCCAGCCAGAGAGGGGGCCAGCGAGTGTCCAGGAGATCCAGCCAATGATGGAGCCAGTGATGGAGCCAGTGAGGGAGTCAGCGAGTGTCCAGGAGATCCAGCCAGTGAGGGAGCCAGAGAGTATGCAGGAGATCCAGCCAGTGATGGAGCCAGTGAGGGATCCAGTGAGGGAGTCAGTGAGGGAGCCAGAGAGTGTCCAGGAGATCCAGCCAGTGATGGGGCCAGCAAGGGAGCCAGAGAGGGAGCCAGTGAGGGAGCCAGCGAGGGAGGCAGTGAGGGAGCCAGCAAGGGAGCCAGTGATGGAGCCAGTGAGGAAGCCAGTGAGAGAGCCAGAGAGTGTGCAGGAGATCCAGCCAGTGATGGAGCCAGTGATGGAGCCAGTGAGGGAGCCAGAGAGTGTCCAGGAGATCCAGCCAGTGAGGGGGCCAGAGAGTGCCCAGGAGTTCCAGGGACATGGCACCTCGGAATCCAGACTCCAGCTCCCCCAGCCACGACCTGGCTACACCCACTGTGCAGCCTGTGGCATCCTTGGCAGAGGGGACAGCGAGTTGGTCCTGGTGTGGAGGGATGTGCTGGGTTTTACCAGATCCACCAAGAGGAGGTCAGCAAGGGACAGCAGGGGACAGGGCATCTCTCAGCTGGAGATCTGTGGCGGGGAGCCAGGCCAGGCCCAGAGTCCTCACCAAGTCTGTGGTTCCTGCAGACCAACTTGGACCGGGAGGCTGAGGGCCACTGCCTGCCCCGGGGTACCAGGCAACCCAGAGGACGCTCGCTCCCCCTGCCTCCTGGGTGGCCACAGGAATGTGTGAGGTGGTGGGGTGGAGAGCAAGCAGGGGTGCAGCGGCTGAGGCGGGGTGGAGCTGGGCGGGGATGGGTATCTGTGGGCGGCCGGCTTGAGCAAAGGGCCACATCCGGGCCTCTGGCACCACCACCTCCGGCGTTTGACCCAGGGAGCAAATATATACTAAATGAAGCACAAATTAGCACAGCCAAGGGAAAGTTGATTGTGTCCTTTCTTAATCCCTTTGGCTTATGCTTTCCCCGGCCTGGACAGACTGTGCGAGGAGAGGTTGCCCAAGGGCACACGGCCACCCGTCCGGGGACATCCAGGCACTGACCAATCCCCGGCCGCCCCGCCACGCGCCCTAAACCGCCGTGGGCCTTTTCCCAGCCCACTGGAGGGGGAGCAGCCACTGTGGGTCCCCAAGTCTCGGAGAAATGGTGGAGGATGCGTCTGGGACGGAGACGAGGGAGCGGCCATGTCTGTAGCTGATGCAGCATGAAGGCTGGGAGAGAAGATGTGTTTTCTCCTCTGCAGCTCCAGCCTCAACCTGGAGAGCTGGGAGTCAGAGCGCAGCACCTTCATCCAGTCAGATGCGACAGGTCAGTTCCAGGCTACAGCTCTAGGGTTTGAAGACAACAAACCCTTGAAGGGCCCCTGGGTCTAGCCCTGCACTGGAAAATCAGGCCAGCGCCCACCGGGGCTCCTGAGGGCCGGTACCCATTAGAGAGGGTGGCGGCTGTCCTGGGAGGACCAGGAGAGTGCTGCCCCATACCCAGCTGCCCATACCCAGCTCGATGGGCATCCTCTCTCCCACAGATCCCAGGCATGCTGGGCGGTGCCCATGGAGGAAGACCCTTCTCCCACATCAGATTCCTGGCTTCCTAGGACATCAAGAGCAGAGTGACCCCTTCCTGGCCCCGAGTCTCCAAAAGGTGCCCCTCTGGACAGAGAAGCTGCCTGGGACCCAGGATCAACGAGCTGCCTCCATGACTCTGCTCTGAAGGCTAATTGGCTCTGGGGACAAGCAGACCTCATCAGGAAAGAGCCCTGTGCCCCTCAACCTAATCCCGGACCCCCACCCCAGCCGCCAGGAGCTTTAACCTAAGCAAATAATTAGTCCAAGGAGCTGAAGGCTCAGGGACTTGCTCAGGAATTTGATCTTTGTTCTCTGCCTGCCTCCTGCCCAGCCCGCTTGGTCTTGAGATAACCACAAAAGCTTTGCATTTTTCTGTTTTTTTTTTTTTCCAGGTGTCCTCTGGCCCCACTCAGCGGAGATGGGCAGGGCCACCGCACTCCCCACTGGATAACTGGTGCCCAGGACCCGGAGGGAGCCGTGGACCAGCCCGGGCTGGTGGGTCTGAAGGCTTGCCGGACTGTCCCCCCCACTCCCCAGGCAGGGCTGAGTTTGGAAGCATGGCCGCGAGGAGGGAATCTCCAAGATCCCTAGACATTCTCCGAGGCTCTCCCGGGCTGAGACCCCTTCACCCAACCAAGGCTAGCACCTGGCCTCCATCTGCCATGCATGGCCAAGCTCAGCTCCACAGACCCAGAGCCCTGCCTCAGGGAGGAACTAGGCACAGCCATTTTGTATCCACCATCTTAAGACCCTTCTCTTTCAGCTCCCACGTTGCCCAGAAGTGCCCCCAAGCCTCCTAGGCTGGGCTGTCAGGAGGAGAGAGAGGCCTTCTGGTTCCCCCTAGCCCCAAAGTTCTCATCCATCCCACCCTTCACACCCAGAAACAAAACTTGCCCTTGACTGCCTGACATGCAGATGCATCAGCTCTTCTCTCTGGAATAGCTTGTTTCGTGCTACAAGGAGCCCTGGCCCCCAGCTCCCTCCATACCCAGCAGCAGGGTGGCTGAGGTCCTCCTTCCCGGCCTTGGGGGATACACAGTCTCACAAAATGGTGCCACTTGGCTGGCTTCCGCTGGGAAAGAGGTCGCTGTCCTCTGGCATCATGGATGACTTCGCCCTTCTCAGTCCAGACACTCGGTCTTTCCTTCTCCCGACACCGTGGTATCTCCAGAAGCTGTCACTTCAGCCCTGTCCAGACATCTTTCCGGGGCCCAGCTGTCCAAGGCTCCTTGGCCACGAAGGACCCAGGTGCAGTTCCACTTCCCCAAAGCAGCCCTCTTAGAAATGGCCCCATCTTTGTGCTCAAAGCCCATTTCTTCCTCAATTGGCCACTGTGTTTCCCGAGTCCTCCACACTTCAGAAATACTCTGGGCCAGCGCTGGTCTCCTCCACCCCTGTCTACTGTCCTCTTAGAATCTTCTGCTTCCTCCCTAGACCCTCCTCATGGTGGGTGGCAAGGGGACACTGTGGCTTAGGGACTTCCCTGGGGAGTGCATGTAGGAGGCAGGGGCAGGGTGTCTTGCTGAAGGAAGAAGGGAGAAGGGATGTCGTGGTGGTCATGTAGCAGGAGGCTGCAGAGGTCTTGCCCTGGAGCCAGGCAGAGCCAGTGGGTGGCCAGGGTGGAGAGGGCAGCCTTGCCGTGAGGAGGAGAACTGGTGCCCACCTGTCTACACTACACAGGTGACAGCTCAGGACCCAGCCACAGGCAAGACCTTCAAGAGCGACACCATGGTTCTCACCGCACCGCCCCTGGGCCCCGAGGCCCGCGGAGGACCCACAGTGCCCCCAGGCTGGACCGAGGGCCCTTCACTGGTCCTTGGAAATGCTTTGGCACAGCAGTGGAAGAAGATTTGGGGGTCCTAAACCAACCCAACCACCACTCCAGGACTGCCAAAGTCTTACTTGAACAAAAGACTCCGGGCCAAGAGGTCCTGCGGCACTCCTCCAGATTCGGCCCTCTAAGGCCAGAGCCACCCATGGCTTCTGGGGGGGGAGTCTGGGGGCCCCCAGCCCCTCCTGAAGAGGAAACCAAGCAAGCACCTCCAGAGTAGCCAGTTCCCTGGCTATTGTGCTACTGGCTGGGATACGGGGAAGCTGGCGGGGGGAGGGGGTCAGGGGATATGGGAGGTCTGAGAAGGCCAAGGAGTCTCAAAGAGGGGTGGGGAGGCCGGGGCATGTGGCAAAGAGCAAGGGGGGGGCATGGCTGGCCCTGCCTTCCACAGCCCTGGTAGCCAGTGGCCTTGGCTGACTCCCTTGAGGCCTGACCTGCCCTGCTGGCCGGCTCTGCCCGTGGCTGCGTGTGGGGATTGCAGAAAGTGCTGACCACGAAGCCCCATGGCCAAGCTGGGCTCGGGGGACAGGAAGGGACAGTGGTGCCGCCCCAGCTCTCGTTTCCTAGGGCAGTTGGGGCCAGGCAAGGCCCTGGACCAGCCCCGGGAGGATGGCAGATGCGGCCTGCTCACAGGTCTCTCAGTGGCTTCCCACCTCAGACTCCAGAGCCTGGACGTACACCTCCCTGGGGTGGGAGGGCAGCGGGGGCTGTCGCCACCCCCAGGCCTCCCCCACCTCCGGCCATCGCCCCAGTCTTGCTTCATTTGGGGAACAACTAACTCCTACTGGCTCACACTTCCCTCAGAAGGAGGGTCACCGGAGGCCCTCCCCCTCCCCTTCCCCTCCCCAGGGCTCACACCAGACAATCCTGCTTGCCCCTCCCCTGACTGTGGGAGAACCTGAAACCGGGGGTGGGCTGTGGCTGTGCCCCATCACCCTGACCGTCACCCACGGGGGTCACCGACGTGCGTGACTGGGTGAGGACTGAGTGCCATGGGGTCAGGACGAAGCAGGCTATGTGCGGGATGCAGTGGACACGGGAGAAAGGAGGCCCTGCTCTGCCCCATGGGCCTTCACACCTCCCATGAGGCTCCTGTCTGACTTGGAGACCAGGGAAGTCACACACTGAAGGGCCCCCGGATGACATCCGGGAGCCCAGTGTTCTGGGGGCTGGAGGAGACATGTGGGGACAGGACCACCGAGGCGAGGCTCGTCTCAGCACAACCAGCAATGTGAGGCTGAGGTGTGAGGGCGCGGGGCAGGAGGAGAGGTGGGGAGAGGGGCCCTTGAGAGAGGCAGCTGGGAGGACTGAGGACAGCCAGTCCCCACCAGGCCCTGGGGATCACGGCCCTGGGAGATGTCTAGAAGCCAGGCCAGTTGTCCTTTGCAGGCTGGGAGAGAGGCTCTGGGGCTGGGAGAGAGGCTCTGGGGCTGGGAGAGAGGCTCTGGGGCTGGGAGAGAGGCTTAGCCTCTAGGCTGGGAGAGAGGCTCTGGGGCTGGGAGAGAGGCTCTGGGGCTGGGAGAGAGGCTCTGGGGCTGGGAGAGAGGCTCTGGGGTTGGTGCACCCAGGGCATCCATCTTAGGCAGTAGAGTTAGTTTGTCCCATGAAGATGTGTAGATCTGGGGGGTCTGGGCCTTGCACCTAGCCAAGCCAGGTTGGCCGCTCCACCCCCACACCCCAGCCTCCTGCCCGCCAGCCGCCACCCCCAGCCCCACCGCCAGCCTGCCTGCCGCGCTCGTGCCGTCTGGTTCCCATCAGGTGCCACAGCAATGTAGCTGTGACATAATGAGGCAGGCTGGGGTCAGCGGGGTGACCTCTCGTGGCCCCAATGTTTGGAAATCCCCAAATCAAAATGACCCAACAGACAAGCTTGAGGCTAGATTTTCCAAGCGGCCCCTTCAATTACCAAGAGACACAAATAGCGGCCCCCTCCACTTCCACTGCCTGAACCAGAGCGGGCAGGAGGCAGGAAGCTGGAGGCAGGAAGCTGGAGGCAGGAAGCTGGAGGCAAGCCTGGCCGGGGCCTGGAGATCACCTCAGGCTCAGAGTCCTGAGTCTGACCATTGCCTTTCCTGGGGCCAACTGACCACACCACCCAGCTCCCACAAACGTGAGCTGGGTTCCCCCGAGTCTGCACACAGGAGAAAGGAATGAGTAGCCGCACTATGGGGCCGGTGCGGGGCCCACAACTCCATGAGCAGAAGCTGGGGCCGTGGAAAAGCTCTGGGCCAAGCGGAGACGAGTGGGGGCAGGGAGAGCGGGAGTGAGAATGGATATAACTCATGGTGAGGGAGTGACAGGAGTGGGGCCCCCGCGGGGAGGGGGCTTGGAGTGGAATGTCCCCCAACCCCCAGCACAGAGCTTTGTGGTGAGCAGCCCTCCTCTGGCCGCCCCTCTCCAGGTGTTATTTGAGAAAAAAAAAATGCTATTCAAACTACATGCTGAAAACTTCAGCCTGAAAATTTAATGTCAGAAAGTCTGTAATCTCTTTCCCAGAGATAAGACACGGCCCCTGGAGGGGTGGGGGTGAGGAACATGATCCCTCTAACACAGAAAGCAGACTCCGGACGAGGCTGGGGCCCACAGGCAGGGGGGGCGGGGGTCCTTCCCTTCCGCTGGCCCGCCAGGCTGAGGAGACTGCGGGCCGGGCCACCGGGCAGGGCCATCCTGGGAAGTGCCATGCTGGGGCAAGGCCAGCTTCCCAGAATGGCCTGTCCACCTTTCACAGAGTAGGAGAATCTCCTTCTTTGGGCCGACTCTTGGTCCTGAGGAGGCTCGGATTTCCCTGGGCTCTCAGAGAGCTGGGGTTAGGAGCAGCTGAGCTGGGGGCTGGGCTGGGCGCTCACCGCAGGCAACCCCTCTGCCCAGTGTCCAGCAGCGCCACCCTGGGATGGGCCACCAGGCTGCCGAGGTGGCTCAAGATGGGGCAACCCTGCACCCTGAGGCCTGGGTTTCAGGTTTGGTGCTAATGCGAGCCCTGTCGGGGAAGATGAACAAAGGTCCTCACACACCCGGTCCCCTGCTCCCTCCACAATGACCAAACTTATTTAGGTGGTCCCCACCAGAAGCGACCTCCCCTCCCCCTCCAAACGCAGACACCCCGCCCCCCCCCGCAGAAACCTGGGCCTGAGACCTCCCTGCTGGGAAGGCAGGGGGGCTGGGGGGGCTGGCCGCCTGGGTGTGTTTTTTCACCAGATCTGCGTGTTCTGCAACCGCATTCCGGGGGTGGGGGGGGAGGGTTGGGAAGGCGCCATGTGGAGCCAACTGGCCTGGCTTGGGGGCAGCAGGCCCCACGCAGGGGGCCAAGTGGAGCCAGGCACTGTGCTCCTCTACTGCCCCCTTCAGGCAGCCCGGAAGGGAGCCTTCCTAGCTCCCGGGTCTCTGTGGAGAGCGCCCAGCACCACCCGGGGTCGCTGAGACCCAGGCACTGGAGAGGCAGGGGTCCCCTGCCTAACAGGGGGACGCAGACACACTAAAGGGATTGGGGCCACGTCCCCACTATTCTGGGAGCCCCCCAAAGTCCCGAGAGCCTGTCACCTCAGCCTCGGGAGCCTGGCCACACTTATCTATGCCCCCCCCCAACCAGTTCCCCAGAGGGCCCCCACCACATCCCAGCTTGGATAGGAAGCAGGACAGGGGAGCTCACAGCCTGGCAAAGCTGGAGGAAGGCCAACCCTGAGCCTTGATCATGCCTCTTTCCTGCGTGCCCCCCTCCCCTGGAGGCATGAGACCCTGCTGTTCTGTTTTCTCACCCTTCCTGAGGTTGCTATAGCAATGACACACATGGAGACACAGTAGTGACCAAGTGGTGCTGGGGCATGGCGCCAACCGCTGATCATCCATGCCCTTTTAGGACTCTTGCACCTGGCCCCAGACCCTGCTCGGCCCCACCAAGAATGTTCCATGACCCCATAGCCAAGCACATGGTCCAGTGTGCCAGGCTGCCCCGCCAGGCTGGCGCCTGCTCCCAATCCCCTTGCCCCCCACCTGTCCATCTGCCTGTCCTCGGGACCTCTGGGGCCAGCTTTCTGGCATAGAGCGCTCCCTGCCTTTTCAATGTGTCTTTGCAACTTCTTAAGGGGCGCTTTGTGCCCTGAACCCCCGCCCTGCCCACACTGCACCCTCTACATCCTAGGACCCATCGAAGTCTTGGTCCCCTGTTTCCACACCACAGCCTGCAGAACAGACCGCCCCCCATACAGTGTGGAGGAGAGAGATCCCAGCCGGGTGGCACCCGGCCTCCCTGGAGTAAGTGAGAGCTAGCCCAGACCAGGACACTAGGTGCTAGCAACTGTCTCTGAATGAGCAGTGACTCCCTCTCGCCTTTTTCCTGGGGGGTCTTGCCATGCCCCTGGCCTGGGGACTTGGGGGTCCCCACGCTGCCACATCCAGGGCAAATGAGAAGCCGTTCCGGCTGGCATGCTTGTGATGGATGCCGACAACTGCAGCCACGTCAATCAAGAGTCCCTTCTATTCTGGCCGAGGACAGGATTCCTGATATTTTCAGCTGAAGGACATTCCTGGCAGCCGACAGGGCCCCCCGAGGCAGCTGTCGGCTCCCCTCTCCCCAGCACAAGTGGGCTTGTCCTCCCAGAGCCCCAGCAGAGCCCCAGGACACATAGTTTTCCTGTTATGTACAGGCTGAGGGGCCAAGGCGGATTTAGCTAGGGCGAGGCCTGGGCCTGGCGGGCAGGGGCTGCTCCGGGCAGGAGGTGAGGACAGGAGAGATGGGACGAGCAGCTGCTCCTCACCCCAGAGGCCCCTCTGAGAGTCCTAGGCCTGGGGTGTATTTTTAGGAAAGTCCTTAGGAAGCCCAGGCTGCTTTGTTCCAAGGGCACAGGGACAAGAGGAGGAGACCCACACACCAAATCACCCCACATCTCGGGGAGCCCTCCACAGGCTCCCCTCACATTGGAATCCAAGACAAACAGCCCAACCCGTTGGGGTGCTGATGTCTAAGCAGACCCTCCCTCCCTACCGTGTCCCCCTCCCCAGGCCTGGTTGGCCCTCCACAGAGTGTGTAGTAACCCTGCCCAGGCCCCCCAAGGCTGCTGGGGAGTGGAAGCCATGGTTCTGGAGCCTGGAGGCTGAGGCCGGGGCCTTCTGGGAAGGAGTCGGGGGACAGCAGGGTTTGTCTGTGTATGTGGGTGAAGACCTGCGGTCAGTGGACCTACTGAAGCTGGTGAGGGGTCAGCCTAGAACAGTATCACCCTCCACACACTCAGGACCCCCCACAGTGCCCCTGGCCAGGACGGTGCCCAGGAGGTAGGCTGAAGGGTGGAGGAGCCCTGTCCAAGGCTGTGGAAGTGCCAGGACCCCGATCTCTCTTTCTGGGAGAGGGGCACCCCTGGGGTCTGAGCAGACCCTGACCTCTCCAGCCTGCCAGCTGTCCCAGGAGCTGAGAAGCTGTCCAGCTGGCACCCACTGGGCTCTGGGACTGGGCTGGTCCAGCACGCCACCTCCTGGCTGGGCTCTGGGCTGGCACCAAGGCAGGTTCCCTTTTCAGGCCAGCAGCAGCTGCTGCCACGGATGGGCAGCTGGTCCACCAGGACTCGGCTTCCTGGTACCCATGTGTGGCCACATTCTGCCACACCGTGGCTGTGGGAGGAAGGGACAAGGACCAGCAGGGCAGGGACATGCTAGGCCTTGGTGAGTGCTAGGACTGCTAGGACAGGTGAGCTGGTCTAGAGAGGAGGATGGGGGCCCCGTGTCAGTAGTAAGACACACACACACACACACACACACACACACACACACACACACACACACACACACACACGGAACAGAGTCGGAAAGAGGCAGGTAGCCTAGGGCCCGTGTTCTCAGAGGCAGCACCTCCAACAAGAAATGAAGACTCGCAGCCCTCTTAGCCCTGGTTGTACCCCTCAGCCACACCTTCCTTCTAGAACCTTCCCAGTCTGCTCAAATGGGTGCCTGAAAGTAGAGCGAAGTACAAAGTTTAGGTTACCACTGCTGTCTGCCAGTCACTAGGGGTGGGGGTGTGAAAGTGTCACAGGTCCCCTCTCCACTGCCTGTAGACAGCTCCGGGACCCCTGTAAGCCCTCACACAGACCCGGAAATCGCTGTACTCCCTGTCCTCTCCCGGGCTGTACTCTCTGGAGCTGCAGGCCTGGATGGCGGGAATCCCAGAGACTTAGGAGACGTGAGCTCTCTCAGGGCCCCGGGTGATTTGTGGCCTCGGGGAGCGGTTGGAGGGGGGAGCCCTCTTACCCTGAGGAAAGCAAAGGCCATTTGAACAGCAGGCTCTCAGTGGTGCCGTGGCCTGGGCAGCTCTGGCCAGCCTGCATAATGAGCGCGTGTTTCAAGGGCCCTTTGATCTGGGCCGTTAATGACCACCTCCTGCTGAGGGCCTCTCCTGTGCCTGCAGCCCAAGGCAGACTTATTACCCAGACCCCGTGGGCCCTAAGGAGCTGGCCAGGCCAGGCCTTCGCCGGGGTCACCTGGGTACCCGGGGCTTGATAGCCTGTCCCCTGACCCTTGGGCTAGGGACATCAGAGCAACACAGATGTGACCCAGGTCGGTGGGTCTCGGGTAGTGACCTCTTCACACAAACAGCCCACCCACACGGCCAGAATGTTCCCCAGGCTCGTGGGCAGGGTGCACCTCTTCTGGCCAGCCTGGCTTGGGGGCCCCGTGTCCTCTCCCAGGGTCTGGGAGGGTGACCACTAAGGTTGCAAACTCTGGGAACCAGATGCCAGATTCGTTTTCTTCCCAGAGCCCCCTGTAAGCGAGCTGTGCCTTCTACTACCTCCGAGGGGAAGCCAGATGCCCAGGTCTACCTCTCTCGGTCCTGTGGTCCTGTCTCCTGGACCACGGCGGCCATTCACAAAGCAGTGCCACAACTTGGGCTAGGCCTGGTGGGGAGCTGTGGGGTCAGCTGTCCCCTGGAGGAGGACAATGTTGGGTGGGGGCCCGTGCTGGGGCTCTGGAGGCCAGCTCTCGGGGTTGGCCTCGCCCCAACCCTGTCCTTCCATCATTCACAAGCACACATACACACTCCAGGCAGTGAAGGGGCCTCTGTACGCCGGCCCGACCCTCCCCCGTCTGGCAGCAGGCAATGGGGTTTTATGAGTGCTACAAATCAGATATCACACAGTTTGGGGCTGACATGGTTTTTATAAGAATTATTTAAGGCCCTGGCCGCTGGTAAAGTCCCAGGGAGAATGGGGGTCGGGCTCATCCAGCTGTCGGGCTGCGGAATTCCAGACACTTGGTAAAGTGCAGGTAGCCAGGGCGGAGAACACCTTGTCCTGCTTAGCAGCATGCTTCACCCCAGCCTGTCCCTGGCCCTGGGACTGCTGGGAGTGTCCACCCCGCATGGGGGGAGGGGGAGCAGGGCTTGCCTGCCTGTGCGCAGAAGCTCAGGGCTCCTGAAGCAGAGGCCAGAGATAGATAGATGATAGATAGACTTTGTCCCACTGGTGTCAGCCAATCCTGAAGCATCTCCCAGGGGCATGCTCTTTGTTCGGGTCAGGGAGGCCCGATGGTCTTTCAAGATTGGCCTTATGGGGTCAATGGGCAGACACCCCCAGGCCTGGGCCCTGATGGGGCCCGCATAGCACCGCATCATATGATACCTGTGACTGATCAGCTGAATTGGCCAAGAGCAGCCCTGCCAGGGTCACACGGTCCGGATGACGGTGAGGTAGACAGCCCCGGGTCCTCAATACCGACCCCAGTGCTGTGTGTGCAAAGAGCATCAGGCAGAGGTGAACGCTGGCCAGTCAACCACGCCTCTGCCACGGCTGCCGTGCCAGTCCAGCCATGCTGAACGTGCATCTCTCCCTCCAGACCAGCACCGAAATCCACGGCCCCCAGGCCCAGGCCCAGCGCCTGCCCTGTGGGCCCTTGGCCAGAACACACAGCCACAGGCTCAGGAGCGCAGGGCCCCTGGGCTGCGGGTCCCATCCCCACTTGTAGAGAGAAATTACCCAGTGCCTGGACCTTGACTAAAACGGGGGGGGGAGCGGGGGTGGCCCCAGGCAGGGCTTTACCCCAGAAGTGGTCTCTGGGAAGCCCAGGGCAAAGCTGAGCTCAGAGGCCCTGGTCCTACGTGGTGCCCACACCCTGGCAGGAAGAGCACCCACACAGGGGTGGGGGATGTTGGAATCAGTGCCAGCCTCCCATCCTGAGCTTTGCAAAGAGGTAAGGAGGGCCCCGTAGCAGTCTGTGCTCCGAGGACCTGGTTCTTCCAGTGTGGCTTTGGGAGCCTGCAGACAACCCCACCAAAATGGCAGGCAGATGCAGCTTGGGGACACACTGTCTTGTGTCTCAGTGAGGAAGGGTGGCACAGCCTCTCAGCCCCCGGGGCAGGCGTGGTCTCCATGCAAGCATGACAGATCAGATGATCTAGTCCAGAATGAGACCCCCGGGCCTCAGCCCACCGCGAACCAGGGCCTGCCCTGCAATGTGGTCAGCCAAGCCAGATCAGCAAGGAGAGTGGGTGGCCGGGGCGGCCTGAAACCGGGAGGGCAGAGCCCGTGCCCTTCCCTGGACACCAGGAACGTCAGGGCTCGAGCCTCCACAGAGACTAGGGCCAATCAAAGCCAGATGTGGCAGCAACAGGAAAAAAGAAAAGAAAACCCTGATTATTCTGACTAGGAAAAACCCTATTTACAAAGAAATAATGAAGTGGGGGGGGTGACTGGGGAATTTCAGGCAGGGCAGTAGATCATAAAGGCAGGTGTCAAGCAGGCAACATACACACACTCACACACACACACACACACACACACACACACACACACACACACACACACACGCAGAGGAAGCCTGTTCTTTGCTGGCTAGCTCCAAGGCCAGGGGCTTGCAGCAACCCCATGATGTGCCCCTGGCCTTGGCCTTGTGGGGTGCAGCTCCTTCTGGACTGAGCTGGTGGAAACCTTGAGCCCGGCCCCAGAGAGGCCTCATCTCTGTCTTCTTGGGACGAGGGGCGGGGGGACAGGAGGAAGGCCAGGGGTTGCAATTGATCTGGTCTGTGCCCAGCAAAGAAAGGTAGCACGAATGGGGGGTGGGGGGTGGCACGTCCTGAAGACAGGCAAGGGGCTTGCACAGTCACAGGAGGAAATCTTTGTCCTGAAGGAACCAACCATTGCAGAGAGGGGCTAGGAGCCCCCGCTCCCCGCCGCACTCTGTGGCTGGGGTGGGCCCTGGCCTGTGCCACCTCTTAGAGGAAGTGTGTGGAACTTGGGGATGGGTGAGGAGGTGGCACCCCCCAGGTGGGAAGTGGAGGTACACTGGCTTGGGAGAGGGGATCTGGAGAAGGGATCTTGCAGACAGACTGGGTGAGCCACTACCCCAGGGCCAGCCACATGTCCAGCAAGGACCCAGAGCCGTCTGTCATCCTAGCAGTGAAAACCACCTCACCAGGGTCCCCACAGCAGCGTGGCCCTCAGGCCAGGTAGATGGAGTAACCCATCCGGGGATTCCGTCCTGAAGAGGGAGGCACGCCAGCAGAGGGAGATGATGGTGGGCTCTCACCGGAGGAGCCCAGAGCCCTCACACTCACAGACAAGATACGGGGAGGAGGGGGAGCCCTCAGTGCGCCCTGAGGAACGTGGCGCTGTTTGGGGTACAGAACCAGTCAAAAAGTCGCTCCGTGGTAGAGGCACAAATTCCAGTGCACACTGGGCTTGGGCCGTACATTGAAGTGGGCGGATGGCACCTCTCACTAAAACTGTTTAAAGGTCTTAGGACGCTCTCTCCTGCCCAGGGTGACAGGAGAAAGGGGACCATCTTGGCACAGTGTGGGGGAGGGGGGCTGCCATGTTTGCATGCCTGTTCCTCATCTTCTTCACATGCACATCTCACATGCCCAGACCCCAGGCCAGAGGAAACTGTCCATGCTCTGTCCACCCAACTGACAAGTTGAACACAACCCCCCTGGAGTCATCTGCGCATGTGCACCCACGCAAAGCACAGTTGAGGGGACAGGAAAGCCAGCACGGGCGTGAACTCCGTGCCCTGACAGGCTCTGATGGCTCTCCTTCTTCTGTGTGCTCGCTCCCTCTCTCTCTGTTACTCCCTCTCTTCCTCCCTTCCTCCCTTTCCTTCTCTTCCTTTCCTGTTCTCTCTCCCTTTCTCTCTCTCCCTTCCTTCCTTTCTTTCTCCTACTCTCCTTTCTCTTTCTCCCTTCCCTTCTTTCTTCAGTCCTGAGACAAACTCCTCTGAGCTCTTGTGCTCAGGGCTAACACTCGACCACTTGGCCATAGCTCCACTTTGGGCTTTTGAGGTGTGAATCGGTGGTGAGTCTCATGGACTGGATTTTGCTGACGGAGCTGGCTCTGCATTAAGACCTGGAGGAGACCAGGTCTGGTCTCTGGTTAGAGGTCTGCCACAGTGTGGAAGTCTGGAAGACATCTGGACATGCTTGTGCCCCCTCTTGCGTGAGGACAAGCTTGGGGTGACCTGGCTTCATGCTGTAGAAGCTGTGTTGGCAGGGAGGAGTAAGAACTCTTTCTGGTTCCCTGCAATCTCTCACTTAACTGGTGCCATTTTGAGAGGGGCCCATAGAGCCCCACCCAGGGTTTCTGGTGTAGAGGCAGCACTGGGACCCTGAAGGAGGAAGATCGGACCCCATAGGGAGGGCTGCATCCTTGCAGTAAGCCACGGGCCTGTACCTGCAGTTTTGGAGAGGCCTCATGCACCCCTGGGCTACTGACCCAGGCCTGCTGTAACCCTAACTCGTGAGCACAGGCTGAGGAGCGGGGGCCTTGCCCTGGGCAGCATGGAGGGGCCTGGGTCTCAGAGTCCCTCTTCTAAACGGAAACCCAATGGCAGTCTCAAGCCCACACGTTCAAGGGGGCCCTGCTTTTGCCCCCAGGGACCCCTCTCCCTGTCGCAGCAGGGAGCAGAGGCCCAGCCCATGTGGAGGCTGTCTCTGTCTCTCCTGGGTCAGGGCCACTCTGGTCCCTGGCCGCCTGAGGAGGTCCCGGCAAAGGTAGATAGCTAAGTGGACGTGGCTCTCGTCAGCCAGCAGATCTTTATCTGCAGGATGGAGGGCTGTTTAGGTTGGACAGGCGCCTGTCCAGGCATGTGGGGAATGAGGCAGAGATGAGGAAAGGCCCCCACCCCTAGAATGCTTCTGGCTCCACATCGGGGCTAAAGGTTGGACCTCCCCCCTCCCAGCTGGACAACGGAATGGAAAACTGAGTCGTGGGGTCCTTGTATTGGAGGAAGTGCGCCTGCAAGGTGTTGGTCCTCTGACTCACTGGCCTCAACAGGGGGCAGGTTCTGGGGTGCTAGGGGTGTCCAGCTGGCCTCGCGCAGGGCTCGGGGCATACCCCAGGCCTAGTGCCTGCCTCCCAGGACAACGTCCCCCCAGTGTCCTGCAGAACCCCCTCCTGTCCCGGTCAGCAGGACCTATGCTTACTTCACAACCCCGCTCCACTCTGTCGGGGCCTGAGGGCTCCCAGGCCCAGCAGAGTGCTGGTATTTGGGGACCCCCCGTCAAGTGACTGGGGCAGGGGGCTGAGAGGTACAAACCCCCTCACCCTTCACGGGACCCAGCACCCCTTTCTAAGCCACGCAGCCTGCCACAGAAGCCCCTTCCTCCCCTCCTGGAAGCACAGGGCTCCCCCAGCCAGGGGGAGGCTGTGAATGCAGGGGGACACAAAGGCCTCTTGGGGTTCTGACCTTAGCCAGCCAGTTTCTGGGTCCAGTGGGCCACGCACAGAGCATGGGGAACACAGGAGCCCCGAGGCCCAGGCCAGGCGCCCCTTCCCTGGCTCTGCCCTCGCCTGCAGCCAAAGCACCCTGGCCCCACAGGCCATCTCCCCCACAAGCCATCCTCATGGGTGGGTGACTCAGTTCTAAGCCAGTGGCCCCCGCGGCCCCCGCCACTCACTGCCCACTCTGGGAGCCCTATGGGCCAGGTCAGGGGTCTCAGAAGCTGTGGACTCTGCCCCCTCCTCAAAGGCTGGAGGGGCAAGGGTGGGAGGGGGTGGGGAGGCCGTGGGGTGGGAGGGGGCGGCCGCTGCCAGGCCTTGATGAAGGGCTCTGCCTAGTGCCCCCCGGGGGCCTCTCACAGTGCCCGGGTTGACGACGGAGGCCTCCCCTGTCTGAGTGGGGTCCTCGGGGCACCACGGGGCGCCTGGGCCCCATGAATTATTTCTCTAAGGAAAATAGAGTTGACTCCATTTCTCCTGCCCCGCTTCCTGACCTCTATCCCCTAAATCAACAGTGAAGGGTGCAGCTTGCCCGGGCCGTCCCCAGGCAGAGGCCCCTGAGGGGTTCTCGGAGGGGGTGGGGCTCTGTGCCCCGGCATCTGTCTTGAGGCCCCCCAGTCAGGGAAGGGACAGTGGGACTGGCCGGAAGAACTGGGTTCTGGCCCAGACAGGATGGAGCTTGGGCAGCTCTGGGGGCCACCAGAGGCTGCGCTGCCATGTGGGTGTGGAGCTGGACTCCCCACAGCCCCCCAACAGCAAGCACCCAGCAGCAAGCCTTCACTACTAGACCCTCACACAGCCACTGGCTCACAGTTGTACTGACACACACACAGGTTCACAGACACACACCCAGATCTACACTCACAGGCACACCAGCATACACCAAGACACATGGATTCAGACACATCGCAAGCACATTCAGCTGTAGATAGTCTTAGATACACTGACGCCCCCAACACATGGACACACGTGGGTGTGCAGCCTTGCCTTGCTGACCGAGCTCACGCCACACGTGGCTTTGCTCCTTTCGGACATTCAAGGAGAGGCATCTTTCTTCATCCCCTTCGCTCCCAGACCTGGCTCCGTCCCTGGCACACTGCTGAGGCGTGTGGCGAGGCGGCCATCTCTGCTCTGCTGTGGTCTGAGCGGACACACGTTGGCTACAAAGCCATTCTTTGCAGTGCCTGTGTGTCACAACAATCCCTGTCCGTGGAGAACTGGGCCTGGCCTCCACCTTGCGGCCTCCACCTCCCACCAGAGCCTTAAGCACCCTTCCCAAGGGCCCCCCCAAGCCTGCCAGGCAGAATGGGCAGGGAGCGCTCAGGCTCATAGGCCCCACGCCGCCCGGGGAGCTCACACACAGGGGCTTCTCACCCACGCCCAAGTCCTTCCTGTGATCAGGGTGGGAACAAGGAAGGGGATGGCTGCAAACTAAGGTCAACAGGGTGGTGAGAGGGGCGAATGTTCAGTGGGAGCGCATCTGCCTAGCAAAGCAAGGCCCCAAGTTCAAACCCCTGGAACATAAGCATACTCCCCAAAAAACTGGAGCCAGGGGCCTCTGGGAGCTACTCAGGATGCCCAGACCCTCACGAAAGCCAAGGCCCTGGAATCCCAGGCTCGGGCAGACCCCGGTCTCCCTGACACAGGGCCATCACATGTCAGGACAGGGCCTGGGGGCCAGATGGGAGGGAAAGATCTGGAAATCCTCCACTGTTGCTGGACTGAAGATGTGATGAAAGACAGAGCCAGAACCAGGTTCCATTCCAGCTCAGGGGTCATTCTCGTGGCCTTTAGGAATGAGGTTACAGGCCAGGCTGCAATGAATCAGCTCGCAGAGGGCAATGTGCAACCCTGGCCTACTTCTGCGCTGGGACCGGAACCTGGCCCGGACCAGGGTCTGTGGCCAGGTGGGCAAGGCCCCCGTGCAGCGCTGTGCCCTGCCCTGCCCAGAAGATAGAAGGCATTAGCAGAGGCGCATAGGCTCAGGGGTCCCCCCCCTCCCCGTGCTTTCTGCCTGATGCTGATGTCATACCAGTTTTGGGGTACTGTCTGTGCCACCTGGTGTCTGCAGCCCTGCTTGCTTGTCCCCCAGCCTCTCCTCCCTCCTGCCACTGTGCCACAGCAGGGCCAGGACAGAAGGAAACAAAGCATCCAGTCCTTTGGTCACACGGCAGAACTTTTATTTGAGCCCTGCACTCATCCCCGTGGGGTCATAAGCCAAACCAGGAGGGAACGCCGCCTCGCCGGGGGTCGGGGCTCTGCCTCTGTGGCACAGCCTCCTGGAGGCCGCTCAGCCCTTCCTCTGCCGCCGCCGCCGGGCTCTGCTCTTTCTCAGGAAACAGATCCGGGAATGTGAAGGTCTGCCCGTGGGCCTGGGGAGAGAATGGAAGTCCCAGGTCAGCCCCTGCCTGCCCCTCCCCCTCCTCTGGGAGCTGGGCGCCTAGACCCTGACCTGCCCACCAGGGGCCTGACAGGGTCTCTGAGCAGGATCCCTGCCTGGAAAACAAACACATCCCAGGCCTTTATCGAGCAGCGGGAAGCCATTC
Organism: Megascapheus bottae; assembly: GCF_031878675.1. Taxonomy (NCBI): domain Eukaryota; kingdom Metazoa; phylum Chordata; class Mammalia; order Rodentia; family Geomyidae; genus Megascapheus; species Megascapheus bottae. The sequence continues at coordinate 1,410,156 of NC_143524.1, read as the reverse complement.
CCCACAAGGCCCTTTTCATCCTGCTATCTCTTACCAGCCAAGCAGGTCTGGGGCTGGCTCGTTAAAAGCAGTCCAGCAAAGCCCCATTCAGCAGGCAGCAGCCTGGGGAGCTGGGGGCAGGACACAAATGCCGTTGGTGCCGCGCTGAAGCTTCTTTCCGTCCAAACACCTAAAGGCCTCCAGCCACATTAAAGGCTGCTCTCGCCCAGGCCCGGAGCTTGGCACATAAAGCGCACACAACACGCACAGAACCCTGCGTGTGCAGCAGTCTATAAATCAAGACTGACTTTGCAAATGAACTGGTTTTACGTCTTTCACTAGAAGTCTGATGTGTGTGCACACAGCCACGTCCCAGCCTGGGCCCCAAGCACGTGGGCCAGGGCCAGTGCAGGCCTTTGGAAGGGGGAGCACAGGCCACTCTCGGCCTCCCCTGCTCAGATACTGGGCCCGTGGGCTACTGCGATCCCTCAGTAAGCAGAACAAGATAAGGGCAGGGGGGAGCCCAGCCCTCCAGAGACTGGCAGGGAAGCACAGCCACAGAGCGGTCCTCACACACAGACCAGCTTTGGGCAGTGAGTGCAGAGTTGGCAAGACTGGGGCACAGTGCCAGGAGCCCTCCTGCAGCAGCCTCTCTCCACGTCCACGACCTTTCCCTTTTGTAGCACCCAAGGGCCAGCCTGCCCTGAGCTAACTGCCTGGAGCGTGGGACTTGGGCCCGTTCTGCAGGGGGTTTGCGGCAGGGAAACCCCAGAGTGATGCTTGGTGGCCTGGGAGGGAAGCCCTCTGCTCTGCACGCCCCACAAACCTGTGGGGTGCTACAGGTCTTTCCTGGGAATTCTCTCCAGAGAAATCCACCCTGCACTTTAAGAAATTGAAGCCCCCGACCCGCTGAAGAGGGAGCACTGGTGGGGCCCAGGACAGGGAGAGAGAAAAAAGTGGAAAAGCCAGCTTTGACTCCAGTAATCCCACCACCTCTCCTCCACTGTCCGGGCGGGAACGTGCCTGCCCCTCGCACGCCCAGTGTTTGCTCTGCAGCCTGCGGCTCAAGGCCCAAGGCCCGTGTGCACTGCTCACTCAAAGGCTGCTCTGTGTAAACACGGTCAATGCTCTTTTTGTGTGGTGGGTAACTGAGGGCTTGCTAAGGCTCCCTCCTGGACTTGAGGCCAAAGAGATGTTTACCAGGTTGTCAGAGGAAAAATGTGGGACGCCCACCACGTGGGGCTGTGCAGCCATGGCTGCCAGCTTGCCATAAATTCCATCCTTTAACTTGTCTCCGTGTGCCTCACAATGAGTTGTTATTAGACCGAGCACAAGGAGGGCCCTGGCACTTGGGGGCAGTATCCACAGATGTGGACAGAGAGGGCCTGGGAGATTCCAGCCCTGGTGTGTGTGTGGGGGGGAGAGTGAGGAGGGGATACAGGGTCTGGCCTCAGCCGGATTCTAGGTGCCAGTGCCGGTGGAGGGGAAGCGTTACAAACTTTAATTCTGGGACAAGAGGGGCTAGGCCCCCAGTTTGACCGCCTAGATCTCACGGGAGGAGAAAGACTTGGGGGCAGCTGCAGATACCAGACAGATCTAAGCGCTGCTTTCAAGAGTGAGGTGGGGCCTGGGAAAAATGCAGGGTCTTGGATGACTCAAAAAGCCACCTGTAACCATAGCTGACTCTGAAGTGACTGGCAAAGCAGGCCCATGGCCCCACAGCCACGACAGGGGCAGATGGACCGACTCGAAGCCAGGGACACACGGGCCTCCGCAAGACCTGCCCTGGCTGCCGGATGCCCAGCGATCAGGGAGGGGTCTCTGTCGCGGCCAGCTCCTCCATGGACCCTGGGCTGGGCCGGGGAAGCCTCCCCAAGAGCACTACTGCCATCTAGCGGTTGCCGTGGCCGCGCTCCCTGGCGGCTGTTCACGCAGACACTGGAGACACCACGGAGGAGGCCCCTGGGGTGGGGGGCTGTGGGGGGTTGGCTAGTGGACCCTCAGAAGAGCCTTCTCCTCAGCACTACCACTGAGGCCACGGGGTCTGAGGCCACGGAGGTCAGAGGAGACTCTGCCCAGAGGGCCCCCAACACTGGCTGCTGGAAGTCTGGGTCTCCCCAGCAAGTCTGGGTGCTGGTGACTAGGGCTGGGGAAGAGGGGGTCCCCCAGAGCCCCTGCCAGGCTCAGCGGGAAGCAAAGAATCAGCCCTACTGGGAAAGGCTGAGGCCCCCAGGGCTACCCAGGGCCCCGGGACCCAGCATGCTGCCGACAGAATGTCCTATGCCCCAGGTGCCAGGACCCTGGGCACTCACCTGCCCCTCCTCCCTCCTGAGGTCAGGGCCCCTGGACAGCCTCAGGCCCCAGGGACACAGCAGGGACACAGGCAGAGGCCGGGCCGTGCCGCCTTCACTCACCAGCTGCACGTACGCCACCTTGTAGTCAGGTTTCTTGATCCTCACGTTCCTGTAGTCCCTCTTCCTGTTGGAGCCTGCAGGGGGAAGGAAGGGGGTCTTGAGGCCAACTCGCAGCACAGCCCAGCCCCAGGTGCAGGCAGAGCAGCAAGCACGCTAGCTCGCTAAAGCCGGGCCACGTGGCAGTAAAAATGACCTTCGAAAATTAAAATAATACTGGAGGTTTCCAGAGAATGGAAGAAACGCTGCTCTCCACTGACATGGAACAGGGGCAGAGGCCATTTCCAATGGGCACCCAGGGCCTGGCCTGGGTCTGGAGGGTGGGAAGGGTACCTTGTGGAAACACAAGGTGGTACCCGGGGACGGAGCCTGGCTGGGTCTGCACTGGCCGCAGGAAGTGGCACTGACCAAAGTTGGCTAGCTGTCAGGGTAGAGGGGCTGTCCTGAGCTCGTGCCTCAGTGTCTCCATGTGTCTAGTGACGCCCTCACCGTGCTGCACCCGGGTCCGCACGGCAGCCACAGGCATGCTGTAAATGCGCTCCAGGTAATTCCTCAGGTCCGTCCTGGTCATCCTGGGTGAAGTGGAAAGAAAAGGGAGCCTGGGCGGGGGCGTCTCCGCACTGGCTGCAGAGCTGCTGCTGCCCTCTCTCCACACACCCGGGGGGGCGTCGGGGGACAAGACGGAGACCCCGGGAGCCCTGCCCCATAGCTTTGGCCCCACACCCTGAGCCCTCATGGAGTCCACAGGGGGAGCACTGGGGACCGAGCACCCCCTCACAGGGCTCTGGGCCTGCCACAGTACAGCAGGGGAACCCTACAAAAGGACCACGGGGCCTTGAAGCTGCCATTCTCATCTCAGCAGACACAGGCCCGCAAGCCACGGGGCTTCAGAGCTCCCGGCCCTCTGCAGGGCTGGACTCCCCAGCCCCGAGCTGGTCCTGGCTCCAGGCTCAGAGCCGCACCCACAGTTCTCCCTCACAGTGAGGTGTACGTGAAACAGCTGAGGACAGCAAGGAACAAACACCCGGGAAAAGCACCGGGGCTCTGCGAGCTGGGCGACCGGCCCAGCCCAGCCCCTGGGAAGAGGACGGAGGCAGCAATTCAGCAGGAAGAACGAGGAAGCGAGTCCAAATCTCAGGCTTTGGGGTTAAGCCTTCCCCAGGTGGAGGGAGAGCCAGGAAGTCAGCCAAGAGCTCGCTGGGCTCCACAAACCCCAGGCCTCCCGAGTCTGCTGAGCCAGCAGTACGGCGGCCGGGGTCTGTCAACGGAGGAAGAACTCGACCTTGCTGAGCCAGGGAACGTGCAGAGTCCCGGCCCAGGGCTCCCCACCCCACTTCCTTTGGTGCTTACTCCATGGGGATGCGGAACTGCACCGTGTCCTCGGGCTGGGCCGTGCCAGGCCGTACCAGCTGAATGAAGAAGTTGGTTCGGAACACGCGGAGCTGGGGTCCACCCAGCTGGTACAGGGGGTACCTGTGCAGAGACGTGCTGTGCTCACACCCCAGACAGCCAGAGGATGGGCTGCCTGCCCACTCACTGCAGCAGGCATGGGGCAGGCATGAGAGCCGGCTCCCTGCCTGAGCGCGGCCCCGCGGTGAGGGCACACCCTCCATACACAAAGACAGTTCAGCACGGTGCGTCTATCTGCCTGACATAAGCACACGCGCAGGTTCCATCCCAGGAAGGCAGGGAGACAGGGAGAGGAGGAAGAACAGAGTAGCCATGGGATCTAACTGGGGGTCACCAAGTATCCCCCCCCCACCTACTAAGGAGCACTGAACCCCTGCTGCTGGAGTGGGACGGGAGAAGGCATGGAGGGGTCCCCCTCCCTGAGGCGCCCAGGATGGAGACTGCTAGACATCACTGCTGACATGGCTGACAAGCTGGCACCACCTCCACGGGTGACCCACACGGTGGGTGCGTGTGCTGTGGAGGGGCCCCGGGTGTGAGCCTGGAAGGCCGGTCCCACAGTCAAACGTGCACCCAACTACCGGCCTCTGTCCAACAGCCAGGGCCACGCGTTGGTCTCGCCGCCTGGGTACAGCAGGCAGAAGGGCGAGGCCTGGCCTGGAGTCACTCACAGGTCTAGGCCAGCTGTGCTACCCAAGGGACCCACAGTCCCCCGGGGCCCGGCTGTGGCACTGCCACCAGGGCAAAGTTGGGGAGCCACTACTTGACGGCCCCGTGGGAGTCCAGAGGCCAGGCTGGAGGCCCGGCTGGAGGCCCCAGGCCCTGCTGGAGGTTCGAGGCCCGGCTGGAGGCCTGAGGCCCTGCTGGGGGTCCGAGGCCCGGCTGGGGTTCGAGGCCCGCTGGAGGCCGCTCCGCAGCCCGCAGGGGCCCCAGGCTCCCCTCACCCCGCCGCGACGGCGCCTCGCGGGGCGCCGAGCACGTGTTCCGGCCGGGCCGGGCCACGTGGGCCGGGCGGACCCCGCGCTCCCCACGTGGCCGCCGCCCTCCGGGCTCCCGCCCCGATCCCGCCCGGGCCCCCGGCCCCGCCCCGCGGCCCCCCGCGCCACGCTACTCACAGCACATTGCGCGCCATGGCCGCCGAACCTCCGCCCGCGGGAAGGAGCGGCGCCCGCCCCGCCCCGCCCCGGGCCCGCGCTGGCACAGCGCCCCCTCGCTTCCGGAGGCCGCGCCGCAGCTCCGGACCTCCGGGCCACCGGGCCTCCGGGCCACCGGACCTCCGGGCCACCGGGCCACCGGGCCCCGGGCCACCGGGCCTCCGCGCCACCGCCCCCCGCCCCCCGCCCCGCGGGCCTCGCCCCACTCGTGCAGTGTATGTTCGAGGCGCACCCCCCAAACCCCCCACACCCCCCCACGCCCCCCACACCCCCTGGCCAGGCCCTGTCGTCTGCCCTGTCCCCCTGCGCCCCTGTACCCCAACTCCTGCTCCGGACTGAGCTGAGGCCCCAACGTGTGGCCGGTGCAGAGGCTCCTCGCGGCCTCGCCCTCCCTGCCGTCCACCCTGGTCCTCCTCCCGTGACCCTCTCGCTCCATCCCCCGGAGACCCAGGGCCCTGAGGGGAGAAGACGGGGCAGCTACAGGGGTCCTCTTGAAAGCAACGAGGCAATCTGGGGTTCAGGGAGAGGCTGACCCCCCAGAACGGGAGGGCCAGGATTCCCCCCCACTTACGATAAGGGTGACCGGTGGGTTTATCTGGGATGGAGGGTGGGTGGGGAGGAGTGGACACTGGGAGAAGCCTGGGCGGTCGGGGACGTGGGCAACAGCCGACCGGAGGGCTGACCCTCGCCTGGGCCTGTGTGTGGGGGCCGAGCTGCAAGTAACCACGTGAGGACCTGGAAATGGACACCTGGCCAGGCGTTTACCAGCAGTGAACGGTCTCTGCCTCGTCCAGGAACAGCTCAGATGGGGAGACAGGCGGAGGCCCAGGGACCCAGGACGTACACGGTCTTCTTAGAAAGCCCTGCCATGGTGAGCACTTTCTCACCTGTGCACCCCCCCCCCCCGAGAGGGGGCCCTACCAGAGAGGAGAAGGGGCACCGGACTCCATGGTGGGTTTGGGGGTTCTGGTTGGCTCAGTAGCCCTCAGCCTCTGCATGCAGGATTGTCTGCCAGCGGCCCTCCTGTCCTCAGAGGCAGGGCTTGGAATTTCTGAGCAGGGGGCCAGGCCTCTCCCCGGTGTGTGGCTGCCCTGGTGAAGTTGGGGCCTTCTCCTTTCCTCCTTCTCCTCGCTGTCTCCCACCCTCCACTCCCTTCTCCCCCCCCTTCTCTGCACACTAATCCAGTGTTCTTTGCTAGCCCCTTTTCCTGGGGCCCTGGGCTGAGGTTGCCAGAGAAAATACAGTAAATATGAGGCCAGTTAAATATGAGGTTGGGCTCAGCAACTATTCATATTTTTTTCCTTTTTCTTTTTTAAAATAAGCTTTATGTATTAGAACAATTGTAGGCCGGCAGAAAAATTGCCCAGAAAGTAGTTTCCATAGTCCACTTCCACTCAGCTGGCACCCCATGTATGAACAGTAGAAGACAACATGGATGCGTTGTTGCTGTTCGCCTGACCGCTTTGTGGTGCTGGTTCTGGGGCGTGGACTCCCTGCCTCGGTGCTGTCCCTGAGCCCTTTTGCTCAAGGTAAGCAGTCCACTTTCGGAGCCACAGCTGCAGTCAGCTCGGGTGGTTCACTGGGCTCCTGTGTCTTGTGGACTCCTCTCCAGGGTTGCTGTCTCAGTTCTCAGACCCCTGAGTAGCAGTTACAGTGTTGCTGTCAACTGGTGCACTTGTGGCTTCTGTAACGTTGTGTCCCACAATCAGCTGTCACAGAGTCTTAAGAAACAGCTTCGCTCCCCCAAGCCCACCTTGACAGCTCCCTTCTGCCCCATCACCCGCGCACTGCCCCTCGCCACCTCCCATCTTCTTACTGTCCCAGTGCCAGTCTGTCATTGCTAAGGCGTCTGTCCATCAACAGTGTGCATTTTGCTTTCTCTGTCTCTGCACCTCCTGCGAGGGCCAGGGAGAACTGTGTGGTTTGGGCCTCAGTGGGCCTGCTTGCCTACTGTTGCTTCCAAGATTTAGCATGTACAAGTTGAATGGCGGTGACCCTTCTCCCAGGCAGGAGCCACAGCCAGGCGAATGCCATGCCTCAGTGGCACGCCTGTAATCATAGCTACACAGAAGGGTGCGACCTGAGGGTGGAGGTTTGAAGCCAGCCAAGTCTGGGACACTCTTCTCTCCAATAAACTACCAAAAAGCCAGAAGTGGAGCTGTAGCTCGAGTGGTAGCGCCGTGAGTGAACAAGTTTAAGGGCTAGCACTCAGGCTCTGAGTTCAAGTCCCAGTACTGGCTCACACCAAATGAATGAACGAGTGAATGAATGAATGAACGGATAAATAGCTAGCATGCACTAAAGAGAAGAGAAGAGTGCTTCATTTAGGCAGAGTGTCACCTGGCCTGGCACCTCAGAGCTGAAGAGCTAAAGGCCCAGGGAGACTTGTCTGGTTTCCTGCTCTAGCTGGATGGACTTAGACCAGTAAGTCCTGTGTGGACATGGCTGAGACAAAGGTTTGACCTCATGACAGCAGTCTGAGAGACCCTGGTGGGCCTGCCTGCCTGGATTCTTTTCTGATCTCTGCCTCCCTCCCTCCCTCCCTCTTTCCCTCCCTCCCTCCCCTTCCTCCCTCCCTATCTCCCTCCCTCCTTCCCTGTCTTCCTCCCTCTCTCCCTTCATCCTTCTCTCCCTCCCTCCCTTCAGCCCTCCCTCCCCCCTCCCTCCTTCCCTCCCCCTCCTTCCTATGTGGGGTAAGACCTCTGCAGGAAAGATTGCATCAGAACCAGTGTCTTCATAGCTGGGTCCCCCAGTGACACTTGAGGTCACCACTTCAAGATTCCCCCAGGGAGGAAGTGGGGCTTAGAGTGGTATTTGGTCTCCCAGGGAAGGAACAGGGCTTAAGTGGAACTGGGGGGGGGTTCAGCCTGGGGAGGGGCTCCAGCTTCCACCACCCACCTCGTGGAGGGCTTTGGGAAGGTCTGGGAGGCTGGCAGGGTTAGCATGGAGGAGGACACCACAGACCCTGCAGCACCGGGCGCCTGGGGGCCGCCGGGCACCTCACAGGGCCGTGTGGGCCTCGGTTCTCCACCCACACCAGCAGTTCCCTGGCTTAGTGAGACGCTGCCAGGTCTCCCGGTGGCTGCCTGCCTTGCACCCCTAGCCTGGAAGCCATGCCATCACCGCCCAGCTCCGCTGGTGTGACATTGGGAGGCTTGGATAGGATATAGGTCTCCACATGCACTCATTCATTCATTCATTCATTCATTCTGCTACAGACCAGCCTCAGGCCCTGGACAGAGGAGGAGGGAGGGAGGGAAGGGAGGACCTGTGGGACTGAACTGGGGTGCTTAGCAAAGGAAGTGGTCCTGCACCCGCCCACCCACCAAGCATCCCCTGGTCCAGGTTGGAGGCAGCGGGTGAATGTCTGGTGGCGCCGTGCTTGGGGCTCTGAGCAAGCCACCTCTCCAGAGCCCGTCCTCGTGAGTGGAAGTGTCTGCTTGCATGAGCAGGGCTGCAGAGGCCGGAAGTAGAGGCCGGCTCCACATCACAGCTGTCCCTCCAGTGCCTTGGCAGGGGCCGTGGGACCTTGTGCCGTCCTCGCCAGGCTTCCTCTGAGCTCTCTTGGCCTCTGAGAGGGTGGGCGGCTGCCTCTCACCAGCGTCCAGCGTGGGGAGGTGCAGGCCGAGCGCGGCGGTGGCTGTCCCCCAGATTCCGGCACATGGCCAGTGGGCACTGGTGGGCACTCTGGCTCCTTTGCTCTTGGCGTTGGCCACGTGTGTTTGCACTTTTCATGGGCATTTACCATTTGTGTCTCTAAGGTTGACTTTTGTTCCCCCTATTTATACATTGAAGTCTTGACTCCTGACCTCTCAGGATGCAGCTGTATCTGGAGATTTGGGGGGGGAGGGAGGGAGTGCATGCATGTGAATGTGTGTATGTGTGAATGTGTGTGTGTGTGTGTGTGTGTGTGTGTGTGTGTGTGTGTGTGTGTGTGTCTGTGTCTGCATGCCAGTACTGGGGCTTGAACTTGGCCCCTGAGGGCTGTCCCTTAGCTTTTTCTCCACTGAAGGCTAGCACTCTTCCACTTGAGTCAAGCTCCTTTTCTTGCTTTTTAGTGTTAATTGGAGATAAAAAGCATCATGGATTTTTCTACCCATGCTAGCTTCACGTGACAGTGCGGCGGGTTCTAGGCTTGGAGCTGAGTCTTTTAAGCAGGGTTAATTAAGATAAGAAGGGATCACTGGGGTAGATCTTGACCCAGCCTGACCGGATCCTTGTCGAAAGAGGAGGTGGGGGACTCAGACACCCAGGGGACACGGAGGAGCCAGTGTGGAGACACCGGGACGCCTCCATCTTAGGCTTCGGCCCTCAGGGCCTGAGACAGAACTCTCCGGTCTTGCACAAGTTCTCCGATGTGCGCGGGTACCTCAAATGACAGCGTGATGTCTTCCTCATGCATTCCCGGGCACATGGAATGCTTTCACTCCATCCTCCCTGTCTGTCCTGTTTGTCTGAACACATGGCCCTCCAGCTGTTCTTAGCCCTCTGGTGTTCAAAAGCGGCCTTTTGTTCTGAAGTATAATGTACAGTCACACGCTCACAGCACACCCCATGGACGGGTCAGAATGCAGGGGAGGCCCACGGAACTGTGCTGGGCTGAGGCCTCCCTCCTGCGTGTCGCCGTCCTCTGCCCTCCCTGTGCCCTCCCCAGGACGGTGCCCGGACGCTCCACATGCCCGGACGCTCCACACACGGAGTTACGGAGCGTGGACTTCTTCCTTCTCCCAGCTGGGCCGCTCTTCTGAACCCATCCCTGCGGGAGTGAGTGTGAGGACAGGACGCTGGTGGTGTGTCAGCGAGTGTGGACACACCACCGTCGGTTTACCCGCGCCTCTGACGGACCCCAGGCCCTTTCCAGTCCTCCATGGTTAAAATTCCACAGCCTGTGTTCCCATTCCCAGGAACATCCTCCCAAGAATGTCCACGTCTAGTCCTCCTGGGAAAAGGTCTGGAGGGGGGCCTGGGCCCCAGCACCCTGAGAGGGGCCCCTCCTCCCATCAGCTTCCGAGGAACTTCCACCAAGCTCCCCACCCCTCCCCGGAGCTCACTGGCCTCATAGACTTTGCTGTGGGTTTAAGTTAAATTTAGGTTTGTAGCAAGGTTGTATTCTAGTAAAACAGTGTGAAAGTTGGAAGAAACAGGGGTGGGAGAGAGAAGAGAGAGAGAGAGAGAGAGAGAGAGAGAGAGAGAGAGAGAGAGAGAGAGAGAGAGAGAGAGAGAGAGAGAGAGAGAGGAAGAGGGGAAGAGAAACATTTCCTGCTCCCCATGCAGAGCATGGGAGTAAAATTTTCAATTTAAACTTGATTTTCACTGTCTCATAGTTGGGCCCTGCTGTCTAAAGATGTCATTCTGCATCTTTCCAGTAACAAATGGGTCTGAGCACTTTCTCCTATGAATTTATGTAGCTTGCTCGGTGGAGAACCTTCAGATCTGCTTTCATATAGTTGAATTGGAAGAGATCTTTACATATTCTGGAACACTCCCCCCACCCCCCACCCCCGCCATGAAGTACCCATTTGCAAAGATTTTTCTCTCAATCCTGAGATTGTCTTCTCAGCCCTTCAAAAATTGTTATTTGAAGGGCTGAATTTTAAGATTATTTTAGATGGACTCACATCTGTCTATTTAAGGATACAGCTTTGTAGTTTTGTATGTAAGAAGTCTTTGGGTGAGCCAAAATCTCAAAGATTTTTCTCTGACTTTTTCATAGTTCTAGTCTTACATGTGGATTCGTCAATTCTTTCTTCTTTTCCATTTTTTTTGGGGGGGTTGTGGGGCTTGAACTCTGGGTATTGTCCCTGAGCTCTTCAGCTCAAGGCTACCGCCCTACCCCTCAGTGCCACGTCCACATTTCTCGTGGTTGAACTGGAGATAAGAGTCTCACAGACTTTTCGTTCCCCTGGCTGGCTTTGAACCATGATCCTCAGATCTCAACCTCCTGGTAGGATTACAGGCATGAGCCACCGGCTCCCGGCTTCATCAATCTTTTTTGAGTAAATTTTTAGTGATCTTGTGAAACAGGAATTTAAGTTCTTCTCTTTTTTCTTTCCTTTTCTTTGCCCCTGGCTTCCCCAGCAGGGCTTTCTGACACAGAGCTCATTGCTACACCTTCACCAGAGGCATGGGACTTTATTTCTGAGCTATTTTGTTCTTCTGTTTGACTGTTTACCAATACTGCTCTGTTTGGATGGGTTACGAATTCTTGGAATGTCAGTTCTGTGATCATAAGATCTTGTTAAGGATGTTTTTGCCCATCTAGAATCCTTGCTTTATTCTAGTGACAAGAATAACAAGGAGGGAGTGCCACTCAGAGAAAACTGATATTCAGTATGAGTTAGCCGCACCCTGCAAGCTGACATCAGTCAAGGCCACAGTAAAGAATGTGTGTATTTTAAAAGGTGGGGGGGGCAAGTTTTTAAGAGCAAAAGTACAGAGAAATTGACGTCAGCAGCTTGGGTACAAAGTTTCCTGACAGGTCTCAGAGATCCGAGGCCCCAGCCCCTGGTGGAGGGCACCTCACTGGCTGGGCACGGGTTCCGTCCAGAGCATCTTGTCTGCATTGCCACAGTCTTAAAGAATGCTATAGATAAACTTTACTGCAGAAGTCTGTGCCTACGTGTGCATCCAGGAGAAACAGAACATTAGGCGAGGTTGTGGGGGCCGCTGGAATGGAGAGGAGCTGCGGGTGGGATTTTAGAAAAGTCTCTGAGAAAGTATTTATCTCAGCCAGGCAGGCAGGAGCCCTTTATTGCTTCCCAGCTCTCCTTCTGTTTGGGTCTGACAAGAACAATTTTATCTTAGCATCAGCAAGTTTCACCATCCATATAAATTTTACAATCAGGCTGTTAATTTCTACGGGTTTAGGGAGAATGGACATCTTATCAGCCAGGAGCTGCTGGTCTGGACATTCTTTGTATTCCTCTGTTTACCCGGCTTTCCCTCGGTTTCCCTCCTGCAAGGTTCTTACTTCCGTGTATAGGCATTTTACCGTGCCTGTGGAGGCCTTCAGCAAGTGGCATTCTCAAAACTCAGTGTCAGGTGACTCCTTGCCATTTTGTGTTAGTGCAGTTGACTTGGTTTATCAATCTTGTATCCTACTACCCAGCTAAACCCATCCATGGCCCCATTTTCTTCTCTGCTTCTCCCCCCCTCCTTTTTCTCTGATAGATTCCATGAGATTAGATGCTGTTGTTATCTGTAAACGAAATAGTTTTCTACCTTCCTCTCTTATCTGACTGGCTTTGATTTCTTCCTCCAGCCAGAAAGCTCTTATGGGAACCTCAGCCAGGGCTAGACAGAGCCTGGGGCAGGGTCCAGATTCCAGGCCCTTCCAGAACCCAGCCCCAGCACGCACAGGTCATCCTCAGGCCCCAGGCTGAGAAAATTCCTCACTGGGCGTCTTTGCTGGGAGCTCTTTTTTTTCTTAAGTTAGGAATGGAGAGTGGGTTTCTTCAGAAGTCTTTTCTGCTGATATTATGACTTCGTTGCAAAAAAATGAGATGACAGAGCAGATCCAGGCCTCCCAGAGTTCTGAAAGGCTAAAGCAGGAGGGTTGGGAGTTCAAAGCCAGTTTGAGCTATGTAGCCAGACCCCATCTCAAAAAAAAAAAAAAAAGAGATGACCCTGTGTTTTTTCTTGTTCAACTGTTTATTCAGCAAACTACTCAGATTTTCAAATGTTATGACCTTATGTTCCTGAGCTAAACCCCACATAATCAACCACAGTGTATGATCCTTTTTATATACACTTGAAAGCTGTTGGCTAAAGTTGTAGCTTAACATTTGCACTTATGTTTCTAAGGAATGTTGGTCTATACTTTTTTTTTTTTGGTAAAGTCTTTGGTTTTGGTATTGGGGAAATTCTGACCTCATCGAATGGGTTGGAAAATCTTCTTTTTAATTTTTTGGGAGAATGTGTATATAATTGCTATAATTGCTTCTTTAAATGTTTGTTCGGCTCTACTGGGTGTCGGGAGCCAAGCTAACTCCATAATGTGGAAAATTATTGAGCCACATCTGTTAACTGCCTATTGTCGAATCTAACTGATAAGAACATCTGGTGTTTGTGAAACCTCATCCATGATATCCTGTTTTGTATCTAACTAGTATCCTCTTTTTGTATTTGACTAGTATTCTGTTTTGTAGAATAACCTATAACCCTTGTCCTTGGTGTCTTCCTGGAAAATATTGTGCAGGTCTTATTATTTAGCCACCTGCCTACGTCAATTACCCTCGTGCTGAGCATATATAAGCAGCCATGTAAAAATAAAGATTGAGACCTTGATCAGAAAACGGTCTTGGTCTCCCTCCTTGTGTCTGGTTTGTCTCTCATTCAGGTCTGCGCCTCCTCGAGCTCAGGTTGACTACCCCACGGGCCAGGACAAGTGGCGCCCAACCTGGGGCTCGAAGGAACGGAAGCTGAACTGTCTTCTGATTTGGGTGAGAGAAGACCCGCATACCGGCCACCACAGGTGGACCTGTCTGCCATACAGGCCCAGAAAGGTAAGGAGAGTGACGCAATTATGGGACAAACACTTAGTACGCATGAGTTATTTATTCAGGGGCACGAGGTGTACGGGTTAAGAAAAAAGATTTGGTAGATTTTTTTATGTTTTTGGAAAATCTTTGTCCTTGGCTTCCATAAGAGGGAACCATAGACGAGAACAGATGATAGCGTGTGGGTGATTGTCTTAAAGACTTTTACCACACTTTTGGCCCCGAAAAGGTGCCTGTTCAGGCCTTCTCATACTGGAACCTCATAAATGAAGTCCTGCAGGTCCATCATTATCAGGCAGATGTCTCTGAAGTGCTGAAAGACAGTGAAACCTTCCTAAAAGAAAATTTTAAGGAGAGTCTGTCTTCCCTTTTAAAACAACCTCCTAAATCCCCCTGCCTCTCTGTTTCTATCCCAATGCCTGCGGATGGTCCTCAGACCCATAAGCTACAGTCAATTTATCCTGTTCTATCGGACCTAGATTCTGGCAATCCCGAGGATGATGTTTTATCACCTGAGGGGGAGGCAACCTTCGAAGCAGAGACAGCCAAGTACAATAACCCAGCCGCCTTCTTATGGAAATCCCCCCTCCTTTCTGTGCTCCTGTAAATGACTTAACAGAAGTCACAGGGCAGGCTATTGTTAAAATCACCAGGGAAGCTCAGTCCTTAAAAACCCTCCTCCAAATTAAAAAACCGATCTACTCAAACAGCTTCGAGAGCTGACCTGGAACTAAGTCCCCATCCCATGCCCGGTCCAAATCTAAGACAAAAGACAGGCAGACTCTTCATGCCTTCCCTGTAAACCAGATCCCAGCTGAACTCTAAAAAACCCCCCTGATAGTACGGGAGGCCCAGAAGATAGTGAGGAAAAAGAAGAGGAAAGGGAGGAAAGGGAGCCAGTTACCAAAGACCCAGAAACCTCCGGAGAGGAGGAGGAGAATGACCCTCTAATCATTAAACCCCCAAATATCGTCCTCTAAAATTCAACTATATTAAAGAACTTAAAAGTGCTGTCTCCATGTATGGCCCAGTTGCCCCGTCACTCTCTCTCTTTTAGAATCTTTGAGTGATGACTGGCTTACAGCACATGATTGGGGAGGGTTAGCTAAAGCCACTCTTAGTAGAGGCCAATATCTTTCATGGAAAGCTGATTATACTGAAAGATACCAAGGTACCGCTGGTCGCAATGCTTCCGCTGGAGGCCTGTCTAAGTCGTGGACTCTAGACAAATGATTAGGACAAAGCCCATATGATTCTAATGCGAAACAAGCCAACTTTCCCCCGGGGCTACTCGTTCAGATCCAACGTGGGCGCTCCAAGCCTGGAAGAGCCTTCCCTCCCAGGGGTCTGCTGTTTCTTCCATTGTCAAGATTCTTCAGGGGTCCCAGGAACCATAGAGTGATTTTGTGGGTCGGCTTACTGAGGCTGCAGAACATTTTATGGGCCGTGAGGAGACAGACAATGAACTCATTAGACATCTTGCCTTTGAAAATGCCCATTCTGCCTGGCAGGCCGTCCTCTTCGCGTGGCAAAACTCTTTCTGATTATATCAGACTTTGTGCTGATGTTGACCCAGCCTCCCGTAATATTGGATTGGCTACTGGAGCTGCCTTAAATGATTTTACTCAAGGGCCAAAGGCTAAGACCTGTTTTAACTGCAAACAGCCTGGTCACTTTCTAAAGGAATGCCCCCTCCGTCCCTTTACCCTCCATGCAAACGAGGAAAACACTGGCCTCCTCGGAATGCCAATCAAAAACTGATAACCAGGGAAATCCATTGCCCAGGAAGCAGGGAGACTTGAGGAGGGGCCCACCCCAGGGCCTGTAGCCAACAATGGGGTCGAACCCTGGGGCTGTCAGGTTTGTCTCCCAATCTCCAGCTCATCTAATGTCGTCTCCCTCATGCGAGCAACACCAGGTAGTGCAGAACTAGAACTCTGAGCCACCTCCCACTCAATATTAACTCCTGAATCCGGGACTCAGATCCTTTCCACTGGAATTTTCGGCCCTCTGCCCCCAAACACATTTGGCTTAATTTTGGGACGTGGAAGCTCCACCATCCAGGGTCTTAATATTTCACCAGGCATTATTGATAATGATTATACTGGGGAAATCAAAATAGTGGCAACTGCTTCTCAAGGACCTATAACTATTTCCCCTGGCCAGAGAATTGCTCAATTGGCATTGCTTCCTCTCATTGCTAATAACCCCAGTCATGAACGGCGGAGAGGCACTCATAATTTTGGTTCCTCAGATACCTATTGGGTACAGGAAATTACACATAAAAGACCTTTATTAAAGTTAAAATTAGATGGAAGGATTTTCAGGGCCCTGTTGATACAGGAGCAGATGCTACTATTATTTCCAATAGGGATGGGCCTTCAGCCTGGCCCCTTAACCCTTCTATGACCCACTTAAAAGGAATAGGACAGACTTCTAGCCCTCTCCAAAGTTCTAAAATTATTTTGGGGGAGGATGAGGAAGGAAACCAAGGCACAGTGCAGCCTTACGTGGTCACCGGCCTCCCCGTTAATTTATGGGGCAGAGACATTCTTTCTCAGATGGGACTTATTATGTGTAGCCCCAATGAATTAATTACTCAACAGAGGCTTAATCAGGGATATCGCCCAGGCCAAAGGCTGGGAAAGAATTCTCAGGGTCTTACGTCGCCCATCCAGGTCGATGCGAAGGCTGATCGTGCTGGCATAGGCTATAAAAATTTTCCTTAGTGGCCATTGACATGCCTGTACTCCACGCAGACAAGATTCCTTGGGAAAGGACAGAGCCTGTGCGGGTTGATCAGTGGCCTCTAACAATTGAAAAGTTGGCTGCAGCCACAGCGTTAGTACAGGGACGGCTTGCTGCAGGCCACATTGAATCTACCACTTCTCCTTGGAACACACCCATTTTTGTAATAAAAAAAGAAATCAGGAAAGTGGAGACTTCTTCAAGATCTTAGGGAAATTAATAAGGCCATGATCCCTTTAGCCACTACAAATGCTGCCCCCCTGTTTTCCTTAATTCAGCAGTATATTCAGACTAGAAGTTGCCCCTTCTTTATAGGCCACATCTGTGCCCACTCTGGCCTCCCTGGACCTTTGACAAAAGGTAATGAAATAATAGACCAAGCCATCCAACTGGCACTCTTGGCTGAGAGTGACCCAATTACCCAAGCCAGAGAAGCCCATTCATTAGATCACCTTAATACCCAGACCCTTCGTCTTCTTTTTCAAATCACCAGAGAGCAGGCACGGCAAATTGTCAAACAATGCCAAAATTGTGTTCCCTTGTTGCCAATACCCCATTTGGGTGTTAACCCCCGAGGGTTGGTTCCTAATGAATTGTGGCAAATGGATGTTACTCAGGTTCCCTTTCTTTGGTACTCTTAAATATCTTCATATTTCTGTAGATACCTTTAGTGGATTTATTTTGGCCACACCACATTCTACTGAGGCCTCCAAAAATGTTATCGCCCATGTACTTAATTGCATGGCGGTCACGGGAAAGCCTAAGACCGACAATGGCTCCGGTTATACTGGCAAAAATGTTCAACATTTCTGCCGCAAGACTCAAATAAAACACATCACTGGTACTCCCTATAATCCTCAAGGCCAAGGAATTGTTGAGCGAGCTCATCAGACCCCTAAAAATACTCTTCAAAAGTTAAAAACGCAAACCTTTTATCCCACGAAAGGAACTCCAAAGAATCTTCTTCACCATGCCCCATTTGTTATTAACTTTTTAACTCTGGACATTAATGAAAGATCTGCAGCTGATCCCCTTTGGCACCCCCAAACCGTGAATAATTATGCCACGGTTAAGTGGAAGGATCCTCTGACCACCCTGACCCCGTGTTGATCTGGGGTAGAGGATCGGCTTGCAGATTTGATAATGAAGAAGGCGCAGCCCGATGGCTTCCAGAAAGACTTGTTAAGCCTGTTAATAATCCTCCTTCCAGGGATCATAGACAGCCCTGAGAACACTTTCCCCCCCTTCTTCTCTGTTCTTAGAGTAGACCAGCTAACCGACAATTCTCATCAAAGGACCTAGTCCAAACCGCGGGGCCTGTGTGAGCCGAGCCACCTCCAGCCCCAGTACGGAAGATCCCGTGCCTGGGCGCCGACCGAACGGGTCAGGAGAAAACGGAGACGGCCTGGAGAATTGAGTAGACTGAAAACGATTCTTAAAAACTAGGTTGTGTTATATAGCGATTCCCTTCCTGAACACTTGTTTGTTAGACTTGTCATTTGAAATATGATGGAAAAAGCCATGTTAATAAATTCTTTCATTAAAAAGAAAATAGGTTGCGCTGCCCTAAACGGTATGCTGCTTTTTCTTTTTTTGCGATGTTTTCAATTGCCTTTTCCAATCCTCATCAGTCCCCACGCGTGGCACGGGCCATTGCTAACCCAGCAACTGGACAGATGACCAATAGTACATCTCAGGAAGAAAGCGGTTCCCTCCTGATGGTGGCCTGAGTTGGAATTTGATTTGTGCGATTGGCTAGAAGGTCCCGGGGTGTTTCGGATTGGGCCCCCCCGACAAACAAAGCAGGCCGACGTGTGTGGGACCAGGACGGCCTCCCCTGGACGCTCGCAAGTGGCAAAACGGGCGGCTCTAAAGGAAACTTCTTTTTATGTGTGTGCCGGCAGCAACCGCACGGTAGAAGAAATGAATCCGTGCGGGGACCAGAGGCGGGCCATTGTGCCAGCTGGGCTCGTGAGAGCACCGGAACGGGTTACTGGATGAGACACAAAGGACTAATAACTGTGCAGAGGATCCCCCAGTCACCTCTTCTGAGGTTACAAGGGTATTGCACTGACTACGGATGTAACCCTTAACGATCACCTTCTCGGAGGAAGGACCAAGGGCCCAAGGATGGGATATAGGAAAGATGTGGGGACCTAGACTTTAACAAGAAGGATTAGATACCGGCCTTCTTTTTCATCTTAGAAGAACGGTAAGACCCGTTGAAAAACCCCAAATGATGGGCCCCCTTGCCTTGACCCCCATTCCTGTGCCCCCCTCTGCTCCTTCCATAGGGGCCCCCACCTCTTCTAATGAAAGCGATTTGTCCGTTTTATATCGAAATTCCTGGGAAGAACAAGATGTGCCCCGATCCCACATCCTAACCACCATGCAGTTGGCCTTTTCGGCATTAAATAAAACCCGTCCCGATGTAACGCGCTCGTGTTGGCGGTGCCTGATGCACAAACCTCCATTTTATGAGGCCGTAGGATGGGGAGGAAATTATACCCCAGAAAATGGTTCTGTCAAATGTAGATGGGGTGATCCTGCACGGATAGATCCTGGAGGACAGTTATACCCCCACAATTGGATAATGCCACCTGTGTCAGAACAGTCGATTCTCCTGGAACCATGGACTGCTTTACCCTTAATTCCACCCAAGATACTTGGCTTGTCCCTTCTGATGAAGGAACCTTCTGGCTATGCCAATCCACTGGATTAACTCCATGTGTGATAGCTAAAAATTCTTCAGTTATATAATGACACATGTGCCTTAATAACAGGTTACCCCATGTCGTGTGTCCTTCAGATGAAGAGATGCTTGCCTATAGCTACTCCAGAATGAAGCGGGAGCCTCGTACAGCTTTAGCTATTACTACCCTTATAGGCCGGGGGGGTTGCGGAAATAGGAACTGGGACTGCTTCCCGAATTTTACAGAAAAAACCTTTTCTGAGCTTTGAGCACAAATAGATGCCCATCTAGATGAAGTAGAAACTTCACTTAGATGTTTACAAAAAAGCACTGAGTCCCTAGCTCAGGGAGCCTTACAAAATAGACGAGGTTTAGATTTGCTTTTTCTTAAACAAGGTGGATTGTGTAAAGCCTTAAGAGAAGAGTGTTGTTTTTATGCCGATTATTCTGCAATAATTACTGAAAATTTAGATGACATAAGAAAAGGACTGGAAGAAAGAAAACGAGAATTAGACTCAAATCAAAGTTGGCTCGAATCATGGTTTAATTCCTCCCCTTGGTTGACAACCCTATTATCTGCCCTGGCTGGACCCTTAGTTTTGTTTATATTACTTATAACCATAGGACCTGTGCTCTAATTGGATTCTACGCTTTGTAAGGCAGCAAATTGACTCCCTGACATCTAAGCCCCTTTAAATTCATTATCCTAGGCTAGATTTAGCCGCTCAAGAGGCAGGTGAATGCCCAGAGGCTACCATCTCCTACTATTCAAACGGTCTGGCAAAGAACAACAGTTCTACCAAGGCAGCCGGAACCCGAACTGGCTAAATTTAGGTCATTGGCACCTATGGAAGGGCAGAACCGAGCGGTATCTACCGACGAGGGCTCAACAGAAAAACCGCCACTCGGGCTCGTGGAAGCAAACCCATCGGCACAGGGCTTGGATCCACTCAAAATTCCCCTCCCCTCAAAAACGATCCCATAAAACATTCCAGGGGATGGGTCCCTACTTCCTTCCAGGAGTCAATGCCAGCCATTCAAGGGACCCTTTCTTCTTGAAAAGAAGCCTGGCTTCTCTTCAGGGAGATTTCACTATCTTTTACTACCCAGAGATCCTAAGAGGAGTGGATGATGGTGAGACCTTCCTTTTAGGCTATGCCTCAACGCCCTTCTACTGGATTCAAATAAAATTCGGCCTTTTTAATGAATAGAAAGGGAGGAGATGTCGGGAACCAAGCTAACTGCCATAATGTGGGAAATTATTGAGCCACATCTGTTAACTGCCTATTGTGGAATCAAACTGATAAGAACATCTGGTGTTTGTGAAACCTCATCCATGATATTCTGTTTTGTATCTAACTAGTATCCTTTTTTTGTATTTGACTAGTTAGCATCTTGTTTTGTAGAATAACCTATACCCCTGTCCTTGGTGTCTTCCTGGAAAATATTGTGCAGGTCTTATTATTTAGCCACCTGCCTACGTCAATTACCCTCGTGCTGAGCATATATAAGCAGCCATGTAAAAATAAAGATTGAGGGGCTGGGAGTTTGGCCTGGTAGTAGAGTGCTTGCCTAGCATGCACGAAGACCTGGGGTCAATTCCTTGGTACCACATACATAGAAAAAAAAAGCCAGAAGTGGTGCTGAGGCTCAAGTGGTAGAGCTCTGGCCTTGAGAAAGTCCAAGGACAGAGCTCAAGCCCAGGACTGGCGGAAAAAAAAAATAAAGATTGAGACCTTGATCAGAAAACTGTCTTGGTCTCCCTCCTTGTGTCTGGTTTGTCTCTCATTCAGGTCTGCTCCTCCTCGAGCTCAGGTTGGCTACCCCGTGGGCCGGGGCAACTGGGGGGCCTGGGGACTTTCAGTGAAGGTTTTGAGAAGACATCTTCCCCACCTCAAACATACTGAGGGCAGTAGTACATCTTCCCGCTGCCTCCTCACACAACTCCGGCATTTTCCAAGAAGTGTGTGTGCTCCGCTGAACTTGTCAAAGTCATGGCATCCAACTGTCCCCAGTATTTCCCTTCACTGGTTGGCAATGGTGCCACCTCCCCCTGCCCTGGCTCTTGCCACATTCTGACAGCTGCCCAGAGCAGGACAGTTAGGTTGCAGAAGCTCCATGGGTTTGGTTTGCCTGTGGTTTTCTATTGCTTTTCTGCCATGCACTTATTTATTTATTTATTTATTTTATCATTTGGTGCCCCCCCCCAATTCCATCCCTCCTCGCCTGAGGAGCTGTCCTAGCTCTGCAGTGGCCTCTTCACGCCATGAACTCTGGTTGCCTTGGTCCCTCAGCCCCTGGGCTGGGCTCAAGGAGTCTGGGGACTCCACCTCAACTATCCCTTCCTGCAGGAGGCCTGGGAACTCCTGGGAGGAAGTGAGCTGGACTCGGGAGGCCCCTGGACTGTTTCCCGTCACTGGGGACCATTGTCCTTAGGCTGGTGTGGGGGGGCCGAGACACCATTGTTCACCCAGCTGTGCCTGCTTTGTGGTGTTTTTGTTTTGCTGGTTGTTGCAGGGGGTGGGGGGGTGGATAAATCCTGTCTCCAGCTCCATCCTAGCCAGAAGTGGAAATCTGCCCTTGCATTTAGGTGGCATATGTATATATATATATATATATATATATATATATATATATATACTTCTATGTATACATGTATACATATATACATATATAGATGTATCTATATCCTGAACATCAAATGAGGTCATGGACTATTCTACTTTCTTTTCCTCCATGATGCTTGTATCGCTTTTAGGCAGAGAGAATTGTTCCCTAGTATGAAAACAGAAACACACGCACACACACTCACCTCAATGTCTCTCTGGCTTTACTTTTAACTAATTTACTTTTTTTCCCATACCCATTTTCCAGGGAACTTGGGCCGTTGGTGTTCAGTGAAAAAAATACCATTGCCTTTTATGTACTTGATTTCCTCCCCTCTCTTTTCCTTTTCTTCTTTTGCTTTGTTTTTAAGACAAGATCTCCCTCTGGAGGCTGAGCTGGCCTCGAACTCATCACCCTGTCTGGAGTTCAGATGACACTGTCATACACACCTCCCCTCCTATGAGGCACAGGGACACATGAGTAAACACTGTTGATGGGGAATAAACTCTACAACCTACAGAGGTAGAGTCCTGGTGCCGGTAGGGGGGGGCCTGGCCTCCATAGCCTGGTGACTGGGAGATTTGTGGGGCTTCAGTTTGTCTTTTGGGGATCCCCCGTGATGACGGAATGCATCCTCTTCTGAGGGCCACCAGGGCCAAGACCAGAGGTCAGCGAGGCCAAGTCTGACCCTAGGCGCTAGAACCTGGCCCATGAAGGTGCTATGGGTGTCAGAGGCATTTGCTACTCATTCTGCCTTCCCCTCCCTTCCCCTCCCTTCCCTTCAAACCAATCCAAGTGGAATTTTGTTTGAAAATTGGTACATCTGTACCCAAGATCTAGAAAAGCTAGTTTTCTTCTAGGTTTAAAATGTCATTAGCACTCACAAATTGTGCATAGGAGTGTTTAATTGTGACGTTGCCACACACCAATGCTCTGTCCTGCTGAAAAGGCCTAATTCAGCCCTGATCACTCCCCGGCCCCACAAGTCCCTTCTTAAAACAATGCAACAGGTTTCATTTTTCTGTTTTCAAATGTGTGAATAAATTACACGGACCTAATTCACTCCTAAGTACCCTCCCCCGCCCCCTGCGCCCTCTCTATGTCTGTTGATGAAACCAAAAAAGAAAACAGCTGTGACAAAAAATCCCTCCGTTCTTCTAAGTCAAGCTTTCTACTCAAGAGTATGATAGGGTTTATTTGTTAGTTTCAAATTTTATTCTATATTTCCATAAAAGTTGTCCTTTTCCTGCTATACACTCTAGATACTTAGCTTTGATGCTAAGTATCTTTATGCTATCATTACTGGGTTCATGTGATTTTTGTGTTGCTTCATTTTGAGACTGATTTTTTTTTTAAATTCCATGTTATTTTCAGACTAGCCGTTGGCGGAAAAATGATAAAAATATATGGAGTTAAATATGTGTTTTGCATGTGTCCCTGCCGAGTCTTCAGGGCCCGTTCCCTGGGCTCTCTGGGGCCCGCAGGCATGCGACAGAGGTCTTCTCCTTTCTAGCACTGATATATCTTGTTTCCGTTGACCATCTCCTGCATTGTCCTCCATTTCCAGCTGGGGAGGAGCAGTGATGCTGAAAGCAGCCCCCCGCCGGAATGCTCTGTGCTGTTGTTCACAGCAGAGATAAAGGAAACGCTTATTTATAGATCCGTGCTTTGTTTTGCTTTCTGAAACAAAGATGGCCCTGTAGCAACGATGTGCTTCCCGCCTGAGTGGACAGCTCAGGAACTGTCTGGGGGCACCAGAGGGCATCTGTACGAACAGGAAGAGCCTCTGCCCCTCGCCCACCCTGCCCGGGAAGAGCCCAGGTCTGTGATCCTGCACAACGCCCCTTCCCTGCAGCCCCTGGCACAGAAGGTTTACTTGTTAGCGTTAAAGAAATACATTGGAATGCTATGGAAGTGGCGTCATTGCCTGTTTCTCCTTTTGCACCCCTCTGCAGCTGCAGGTCAGGGACTTGCTGTAGGATCCATCAATCACAGCCGACATTCAACCCGTCCACGGGACCCTTGAGAGCTGTCCCTGAGCGGAGCCCCGCGGCCTGTGGCCTGCACCCCTGCACCCGCCTGGCCCCGGGCCTGTTCCACGGCTCCGCGGCTGTGTGAAGAGGCCAGGATGTCAGGGCTGCTTTGTGACTGAACCCAGGTGGCTGCGTGCTTTGTGGGAAATGTCACTTGGGAAAAGCCATGTCCTTCTTTAGGCATCTTCGGATTTTTCTCAGCATCAGTGACACTAAAGGCCACCGATGTTTGTCTCTGTTGTACTGCAAGTGGTGCCTTGAGGCTAGGCATTCTGACCCCGGAGAGCTTCTCCCCATGACCTGAGCCCTCCAGTAATCCCTGCCTGGGTTCACTGTCTTTCCCTGGCTGCAAGGGGCCATTCCCGCTCCTGGGAACTGAGCTGAGCCTGCCCGGGCTTTCCCACTGATGGCTCTCCCCAGCTCACAGCTGCACAGGAAACAGCACCTCCTCTGGGCCCTCAGTCTCCCAGAGCTGCCTGCTGTCTGTCCTCTGCCCCCTTTGCTGCCTTTACCTCTTCCCCCAAGGTGTCCTGGCTGGTGGGAGGGCCGTGGATACTCCTTCTCTTCACAAAGGTGGCTCCCCTTTCTGTCTGTCTGTCCCCTGCTTGCCTGCAGAACCACCTTCCAGGCTCCCATGCTGCTTTCTTGAAGGGAACCATCATATCTAGTTCTAGAAAGATCCCCACATAAGCCGGGCACGGGTGGCTCACGCCTGTTGTGCTAGCTGCTCAGGAGGCTGAGATCTGAGGATCCCGGTTCAGGGTCAACCCAGGCCAGCAACTCTATGAGAGTCTTATCTCCAGTGAACCACTTCCAGAAAGCCGCAGTGGTGCTCTGTGTCAAAGTGGTAGAGCACTAGCCTTGAGCCGAAGAGCTCAGGGACAGTGCCCAGGCCCTGGGTCTAAGCCCCATGGCTGACAAAAAAAGGAAGGAGGAGGAGAAGGAGGAGGAGGAGGAGGAGGGGGAGGAGGGGGACCCACACTGTTGACTTTGCAAGGCCCCACAGGACTTCTCAGTGCCCAGTTGTGAACAGGTAATACGATGAGACGTAGTTTATTGAGTGAACACAGCTTAGTAGAGTGAACTCTGTACCCTAGTTCCTGTCTTCTAGTCCTAATTCTATCCAGCACACCGGCTGGATCACTTCTCAGACATCTCTTCATCCCGAAGTCCAACAGGGCCTGGGCGTCAGATGTCCGACGCACCTCCCAGTCGTGTCACGGTGTGAGCTCCGGGGCCGCACCATGAGTCTCCGTCTGGAGATGGGGAGTCGGTGCTCTCAGGCACCGAGCGGCTTCTGATGACCAGAGGTCCTGGAGCCACAGTCTCGGTGAAGGCCAGCAGAAATGTTGACCCCCATTCTGGGTCCTTTGCTTATTTTGGTCCTTGGCTTGTTCTTCTCTGGCCCAAACTCCTTCTTGCTTGATTCGGATTTGTTACGCCCTTGGTAGACGGGGTCCGGAAATGTGCTGGTCCGTTAGCTCTTTCTTGCTCCCTCTCCTATGCTCAGGTGCCTGGGCTCTTAGGTATTTCATGATTGCTCTATCTTGTAAGCCAGGCTTCTGACAGTTCCTATGGTTACGGTGTATGTGTCCTTGCACCGCTTTATCGCTCATGTCCACACGCCTTTGGCAAGGTATTTCTCCGCTGTGTCTCATTTAATTATTCTACTCTTCTCCTATTGTGATATCACTATTGTATATCGTGTTCATGATGCTGTTATTTGCACAGCGTATTCATGGCCTTAGTATTTTCACACCACTCTCCCCTGTTCTACCTTCACATCTTTCTGCTCCTAACACCAGTGTCCCAGCTGGGACACCTCCAAGGTGACGTTCTGCCCTGGCTGCCTTCAGCCAGAGTCCCTCTGGTCAACTTAGCCCCCAATCCACTGCCTTCCCAGAACTCACCTCTCCCCCCTGTGAGAGCCCTGCAGGGTCCCCACGGCTGTCCCAAAGGCTCCCCAGACCGCCCCCCTCTGTTGTCAGGCTGTGGGCCCTCCAGGGGACTGCTCCTCATCACCTGCCCTCGGTCAGCCTTCCAGTAGGCCCTCCTTCCGTGTCTTAGCCCACAACGCTGCCTGTCTTCTGGAGGGTCTGCTCGGCTAGCAGCGCGTGTTTCTTCCCTGTCTAGGGCTACCGTCAGTCGTACAGGGTGAGGATGTGAGGAGGGACTGCGCCCTGTGAATTAGCCGAAAGCCCCTCAGCTCTGTGCCCGTGCCCTTTGATCTGAACTTTTACCTCCTATAAACATTTCGCAACTCTGTTGGGCTCCAGAAAGAGGAGATTTGCTGATAAACATCATATGTGGAAGGCAAACACCCCTCAAACAGGCAATGCCTTCTTCTTATCATCTAAAAAGCACAGCCGAAGAGCTCAAAAGATCACCCGCTAGGCAACTTGTCCCTGCTCTGGCCTAATGCTAAGCTGATAAAAAACTCCTCGCAAGGCTCTGAGGGCCGAAGACGCAGATAATGGTCATCCTGAGCCGATACCGGAGCGGGACCCAGGACCCCCTGGACCGTGTGAACTGTCTTCCCAATCTCAGTCTTCTGTACCCTGAGGTCAGTGTTTGTCCCCCTGAAGAGGGCGAAGGTGAAGCACCATGTCCAGGTCCAGTGCCTCCACCACGTCTCCTTATGCGGCCCCTGGACTTTGGGCCTAGGGTCTACCAGCCTAGTTTCCAGAGGTTTCCCTGGGCTAATTCCATGTGAAGAGAATGGATGCGTTCTTTCTGATCCCCCTGATGTCTCTACATTTTTCTTTTCTTTTTGCCAATCCTGAGGCTTGAGCTCAGGGCCTGGGCACTGTCCTTGGACTTTCTCAAGGCTAGAGCTCTACCACTTGAGCCTCAGCACCACTTCCAGCTTTTTTCTATGTATGTGGTACCGAGGAATCGAACCCGGGTCTTTGTGCATGCTAGGCAAGCGCTCTACCACTAGGCCAGACTCCGGCCCCTGTCTCCACATTTTAATTGTGGTTCTTTTTTTTCCTTTCTTTCCCTTTGCGTTCCCTTCTTTCTTCCCTTTTACTTCTGCGCCAGGCTGGCCTCGTGGAGCCTTCCTGCTCCCACCTCTGGGATCTGAGTGTCCTCAGTGGGTCAGGGGCAGTCGGTCCTTGTAACTTGTGTCCCCAGCCGTCCTATTTCAGAAATGCCAAGGCCCCAGGTTTCCTGGAAATAGCCACATGCTGATGAAGAGAGTGATTTTTCTCTTGCCTTCCCTCCCAGCACCTCTGTAAAAGAAAGTCCTTTTTCTTATTTCAAAGCTCTGGCTAGGACACCTGGCCAGTGTAAAGTAGGACCCTTCCAGACGAGACCTCATTCCCACTTCCCACTCTCCACCACCGAGCAACACCTCCAGCCCTCGACATTTTTTTTGTAGCCTTTAAAGCCTTTATGTGTTATGAACATACAACACTACATCATTCATTTTTCTGATGTAAAACTGTCTTTCCCCTTACACAGAGAGCCCTTGGTCTCGGCCATGATGTAACTTAAAAAAAACTCACAGTGGTTTTTGGTGAGAATGATTTAACCACTGGTTCAACGTCTTTAAAATGAATCAGTCTATTCACGGCTTGCACTTGACCTTGACCCGGGTCTGTGAGTTATAGTTCTCCCGAGAATTGGCTGTTTTATCCCGTTTTCAAATACATCGCCATAAGGTTGTTTATAAACGTGTTCTTTTAGTACAAATGGAGCCTCGTCCGAGCAATGTCTGTGTCTTCTCCCAGGTCTACTTAATTGTCATGTCAGATGTTGGACTATTTATTCTTCTGGTCTTTTCCAAGAACCATTTCCTTTTTACTCTCTTGATCTCCATTCATCTTGGATTTTTATGTTGTTACCACCTTTCCTGTCCCTGGTTATATCTCTGTGTGTCTCTGTTTCAGATATCTTGTTGTTGTTGTTAGCTGTTACTTTTTTGAATTTTACATGAAATGCAATAAAGTTTTTCCCTTTCCTGGTGTAAGCCGAAGCACACAGGCTTCCCTGCCTCCCTTGGTCCAGGGCGCCAGGACCCATTATCCGAGGTCCCCAAGTGCTTCCTGCCTTCCTCCACCACTTCCTTTTGGATCCAGAGCAATCCAGAGTGTTTTCACATTTCTAAACATATGTTAAAATAGCCTTGGGGTGGGGGCAGGCCCGAGGTTCCAGTCCCGCACTCGGTGGAAATTGCCTTTTGTACTGAGCCCAGTGGGCCTTCCCGCACGTCCCATCTGCCTCGGGTTCGCACAGACTTCGCCCGTCCACGCCTCCATCCCTCGCCTCCTGTGAGTCCTGCAGGGGCCCACAGCCTCCTGGGGATGGTGGCAGCAGCTCTGTCGCCTTTTGGACCAAGGCAGTCCTACCCAGGCTCCAGTGTGCGTTGCTGTGAAGGCTTCCCCCTCTGCACACTTGGAGAAACCAGTGTCCTTGGTCACAGCATGGGGTTTTGCATACAGGAGGGCTCCAGGGTGTGTGTGGTGTGTGTGTGTGCGTGTGTGTGTGTGAGTGTACAAGGGTGTGTGTGCATGTGTGAGACAGGGTGCAGAGGGAGCGTCTCTTCCTGAGCTCCCTCACAAAGAGCCCACCAAGCTGTCCAGCTGGTGACAGCCTCACCAACGCGCCGTGTCACCTTCCGTGAGAGTCCTGCGGGGTGGGCCCTGCCCTGCTGTCCTCTGCTGTGTCCAGTCAGGCTCTGCCTCTGCCCGCAGTGCCGTGCTCTCGAGTGTGGGTGTCCTGGAGTGTACTTGTGGGGTACACCACTGTGTGCTGGGGGGTGTGTACCTGAGGGGGTCTCTAGGAGCCCCATTTTGTCCCCGAGGTGCTCCCACCCCCGTGTGGCAGTGGGGAAGGTCAGTCACTCTGGGCCCCTCCAGCCTCTCCAGGCCCGCAGCCTCTCCGTCTCCACAGCCCTTCCCCCCTTCCCAGTACCTTCCTGTGCTAGGCTCTGGGTCTTGATCCAATTTTCATGATTTATATTTTCCATAATTCTATTTGGTCATGACTTTCAAATTCATTACCCAGCCGTGCGCTGGGTGCTCGTACGATGTAGAAAAATGGTCTG
Source organism: Megascapheus bottae (assembly GCF_031878675.1). NCBI lineage: Eukaryota > Metazoa > Chordata > Mammalia > Rodentia > Geomyidae > Megascapheus > Megascapheus bottae. Next base: position 1,381,574 of record NC_143524.1, on the reverse strand, counting down.
TTTGGAGCCAGCTCCGCGCGGGCTGCCTTCCCTCCCCCTCCTGCACTCTGTCCTGTGCCTGCTGCCAAAGAGGGGGCTCAGGAGCCCCTGGGGAGCGGGATCTGCCTGCCTTCCCTTCTGGGGTGCTTGTGTGGTTCCTAGGTGGGCCCGAACCTGACGCTCCCTGCCAAGGCCCTGTGCCCCTTCCCGGCAGTGGGGGCTTCTCGGGAGGGGTGAGGCCCAGTGTGGGGGGGTGGCAGGGGGTTGGAGAGGAGCAGCTGCTAGCGGAGTCTGAGCCCAGCCACGGTCACGAGCAGACCCGTGTGGACGGGTGCCTGAGCTTTGTGGACTCCTTTGAGAGATGGGTCCCCAGTTTAGCCCTAGCACCCCCCCAGACCCTACACACTGGACAGCACACAGCCCGCTAAGGGGAGTCTGGTAACTTTATTCACAGACCCCGGGGGATGGGGACAGGCATGGCAGAGATAAGGAGGCGGCCTCTGTGCCCCCAGAACCGCGGCAGAGCCCCAGAAGCAGGCCCAGCGTGGGGCTGTGGGGCAGGATCCTGGAGCATGCAGGTGCCTCAGGGTGTCTGCCACATGGTGCTTCCCGGCTCCTCTACTTCCAGCGCCCGCCGACTTTGCCCTTGGCTGTGGCACCGGCCTTCTTGCTGCTGTAAGTGGGGAAACATGGAGAACAAGTTACCTTGAAGATCAGAGCGTCTGGTGGAGGCCAGGTGGCCAGTGGTGCCTCCAGGCTGGCGTCCGGGCCCCGCTGGCTGAGCCTCTGGCCTCCCTCCCTGGTCCCTTCCGCTGCGCGTGCACTCAGCTCATGCCAGTTCAAGCAGTGTTGACTTACCTGCAGCCGGCCTGGCCAGGCCTGGGCACTTAGTGTGGTTAGAATGGTTGCAGGCCGGGGAAGCGAGGGTCCTGCCGGCCCTGCCGGGGCCACTGCACACGGACTCCTGCTAGGGGCGCCGTCCCCAAAGACCCCAGGCATCTTCCCTGTCTGGAGGGGGCTGCTGCCCTCAGGGGCCTGCCCCATTATCTGAGGACCTTGGGTGACAGAGGCTAAGGCGGCCAGGGCGGCAGGACGATGACCAGGACTGGTCTCGCGTGTTCCTAGACACCCTCACGGGCATGCACACACACGAGCATGCATGCATGCATACACGTACACGTCGGACAACTTGCCAAACCAGCCTGTAATGACCCCTGACCCACACAACAGACCCCAGAGGGGCTGAGAGGCCTCCTTCGCCGGCCCCTTCCTGAAGAGGGCCTCAAGCTGGGAAACAGCAGAAGCCGTAGGACGAGGGGGAACGAATCCTGGGAGACTAGAGTTCCTAGCGGCCTGCACTGCCCCTGGCCAGCTTAGAGACGACGCTGAGCTCAGGCCTGTGGTCTGGGCAGTGGCCGCTGCTGTGAGCCCCAGTGGCGCTCGTGGAGGTGGCCTGCTGGAGGAGCCAGCACCCACGCCCAGAGCGCCAGGTCCTGGACAGCTGCGGCGGGGCTCCCTGGCTATCCTGCTCACCAGCCGTCAGGCTCAGGGCTACACAGGCCGGCCGGGGCCCTGCTGGGTTAGTCTGGTTACTGCTCTGTCGAGGGCCAGCCACCAGTGGCCCGGGTTTAGGACCAGCCTGGCCTGGGTCGGGAGGAGGGTGGCTGGCCCCCGGGGAAGCTGCACCCCGAGCAGAGCGAGGACGGCCAGGCTACTCACTGCTTCTGGGCCTGGTCAATGCGGCTTCTGAGGGTGGTGATCTGTAAACAACACGGCAACTTACTGTGCTGCGGGACTGGAAGGCCCAGGGGCGCCGGCCATACACATCCTCTCCCCAGGGCAGCCGCCTGTGCCAGCTTCCACGCTGTCTGTCACCTGGCCTCTCCTTTTGTGGAGGAGCAGACTCCATTCCTTGCCCCGGGTCGGGGGGCTTGTAGACTTACTCACTGGCTACACCACACAGCAGCAGCTCAGAGCTGGCCACTTACCTTTGGCAGTGTCAGGGTGGGGTTGAGGGTGTGGGCAGGGTGGAGGTGAGGCCTTGTGGACCCCCTCTGCCAGCGGCTGCCCGCCCTGACCCTCCTGCTCCCTAGCCCGTGCTCCCAGCTCCTGACTCTGTGGCCAGAGTGGCCTGGGAAGGTAAGGCCTTCCTCACCTGCCAGCGGGGGCAGCAGGCCGGCCCTGAAGACCCTGCTTCTGGGTGGGCGGGCAGGAGGAGCTGGGGCAGGGAGGGCAGGAGGATGAACTCCTGCCACCGACACCCTGAGCGACCCAGGTTCTTGCCATGCACGAGGCACGTATTCAACATGACACACCCACGAGCCTGGCCCGTGGCGGGCACTGGCTACTCACAACTTGGCCAGCATCTCCACTCTGGCCCGGACCGTCATGATCTAGAAAGACCAAGATGGTTACCAGCCTGGCTGGGCAGCTGAGGGAGGCCTGTGCCACCTTAGTGTGGCTCAGGGAGCCCTGGGAGCCTGACGGAGAGGTCCTGTGGCCTGGCCCCTGCTGCTGGTGTGGCCTCCAGGGGAGAGCTGGACCACCCCCGGGGCAGGCGGGGTGAGGTGTCTGCCTCTGCCTCCGTGAGAAAGAGCACAGCTAGGTTCTGCCCCACACACCTTCCATGGAGAGCTTGAATCTCGGGGACACCGAGGTGGCTCTGAGGGAGTTTACCCTCAGCCTGGCACCTGTCCCTGTGTCCTCACAAGCCTCACAGCTTAGGGAAGTGTCACTTTCCCATCCCAGCACTGTGGCCTCCACGTCACCTGGGCAGCCAGAGCCTACAAACTTACATCGAGGTCTGCCTTCTGCCTCCACTTTGCCCCCAGACTGCTCAAGCCTTCCCTCCCCCCTTGCCACCTCCCCTGAAGAGACCCAACCCCTCTCCTCTTTCCCAGGCACAGGCCGAGTGGTACATCCAGCCCGGGCTGTCTGGTGAAGACTGGCTTCTAGCCAGGGGTGGCGGCGGCTCACCCCTGTAATCCTAGCTACTCAGGAGGCTGAGATCTGAGGATCTTGGTTCGAAGCCAGCCCGTGCACTAAAGACTGTGAAACTGTTATCTCCAATTAACCACCAGAAAACTGGAAGTGGCACTGTGGCACTGAGGTGAAGAGCTCAGGGACAGCACCCAGGACCAGCCCCACTACCGACAAAACCAAATAAATCAATAAATAGTCTGGCACCGGGCTCAGAGGCAGGCAGATTGTGTGGCTGTCACCTGGAGGGTGAGCCCATGCACCTGTGGGCCTGGATTCCCTGCATGGTGCAAGATGGTAATGGGGCTACGGGGGGGGGGGGGGCAGGTGGAGGACAGTGAAGCCCTGGGGTTCCGGGCAGAGGGTGATGCCTGGACTCACATCATACTTCTGGCGTTTCAGCTTCTCCCCAAACTCAAACTTGTCCGTCTCAAGTTGGTACAGCGTGTCCCAGAGCTCCTTTGCCTTGTCCCTAAGAGGCGAGAAGGCACATGAGCAGCACACACCACACAGGCAGGGCCCAAGGGCTGCCCCTGCTCCTTGGACAGGAGCTGGCCAGTCCGGGAAGGGCACGGCTGTCCTGTCTCTGGGCCGCCCCGCAGCAGCCCTCCTCCCTCACCTCAGCTTGTCGTCACTAAGGTGGTCGATGTTGAGAGGCTTGCGTCTCTCAGCAAGAATCTTCTTCTTCATCTCCCGGGCCGTCTGCTTCTTGCCTCTCTTCTGGTCAGCCTGAAGAAGGGCCAGGTGGAGAATCTTGGTCTCAGAAGGGCCTGGCCCGAGCCTCGCCCCCCCGAGGCTTCTGAGCTGGGGCCTCACCTTGGCCAGGTAGCTGCTGTAGTTGGCTCCCATGGAGGACAGGGCCTTCTTCTTTTTCATGTCGTCCTCGGCTCTCCTCTTGGCATCCTCCTCCTCTCTCCTGGCCTTCTCCTCCTGTGGAGACGCCACCCAGACCCTCAGGCTGGCCAGGCCAGAGCTGTCCTCCGGGGCAGACTCTGAGAACCTGCCCTGGCTCAGAGGTGCTCAGGGACAAACCCCCTGTCTGGTAGAATCTGCTGGCTTGCGATGGTGCTGTAGGACACTACCTGGCCAGTGTCCCAGATGGGCCATCATGGGCTGGGGACCTGGAGGAGGAAGGTGGGAGATCCGCCCCACTCTGGGCTCTGGATTCTGGGCTCTGAATTCTGGACTCTGGACTCTGGACTCTGGGCTCTGGGCTCTGGGCTCTGGATTCTGGGCTCTGGGCTCTGGGCTCTGGGCTCTGGGCTCTGGACTCTGGGCTCTGGGCTCTGGGCTCTGGACTCTGGACTCTGGGCAGGCCCCATTGGGATGGCACAGTTCTCACCGCCAGTCTGTTCTGGCGTTCCCGCTCCTTCTCCGCACGAATCCTCTGCTGCTCGGCCCTCTCTGCTCTGCGCTTTTCCTGCAGCCGAGAGCTGGGTCAGACGGGCCCTGCCATGCCTGGCCTCGCCGTGTGCCCTGCACACACCCACCCCTGCAGAACAGCCACACTCACAATCCTCTCCTTGAGCGCGATCAGCTCTTCTTCCTCCTTCTTCCTGGCCTCAAAATGGTTGTCAATGAGGGCCTGAAGCTCCATGAGGTCTTTGTTCTGTCGCTTCTTTTGGATGTCCTGTGGGGGGTGGGGGGAGAGAGACAGAGAGAGAGCTCTCAGGTACCGACCCTCCCCTCCTCTCTAGGCAGAGGCCCCTGCTGTCAAGGGGCATCTCCTGCTGCCTCAGAGTCTTCCTCCGCTACTCAGCATCAGAATGACATCAGTGACTTGGTCCCCAAACCCCACCGCAGGCATGGTGCCTGTCGGGGCGGGGGGTGTTGAGCCCATCCCCAGCCCAACCATGAGGCCAGAGACACCCCTGGGACAGACTGGCTCAACTTGATGCTCAGAGATGCCTACATTGGTCTGGTCAAGAAGAGACTGGTTGGGATGGGAGCATGGCCTAGCATGCACGAAGCCCTGGGTTCTATTTCTCAGTACCACATACACAGAAAAAGCCAGAAGTGGTGCTGTGGCTCAAGAGGTAGAGCTTTAGCCTTGAAAAAGCCCAAGGACAGTGCTTAGGCCCTGAATACAAGCCCCAGGACTTGGGAGGGGGGGGGGAGAAGAAGAAGGAGGAAGAGGAGAAGGAGAAGTGGGGAGGGGGAGGAAGAGGGATGATTGAAAGTGTGTGTGTATGTGTGTGTGTGTGTGTGTGTGTGTGTGTGTGTGTGTGTATAGGTGCATGATAGGTGACCAGTTCAAGGGTGGAATTGTGAGTTGATAAATGAGTCAAAAGACAGTAAATGGAGTGACTGGATGGGTGCATGGATGAATGCGTGGCATAGTGGATGGATGAACGGATGGCTGGATGGATGAGTGACTGGCTGGACGGACCTACAGATGGTGGGTAGATGGATGCATGAGTGACTGGATGGATGGATGGATGGATGGATGGATGGGTGAGTGGGTGGGGGCGTGAGTGGATGAATGGGTAGATAACAGATGGACTGTGGGGATGAATGAAGGGTGTGTGGATGCAGGGCGTGCATGGAATAATGGGTGGGTGGGAAGGGAAGAAGGTGCTGTCTTTGGAGGCATGACCTCTGGAGGAGAACTGGAATCAGGAGGCCCTGCTCTGGGAGAGGAGATGTGCTCTGAGGCCTGGCCTGGGGCACCAAAGCTGAGGGTTGGGGCCAGGGGCTGGGGGCTGATCTGGGTCCCAGAAACTTACATCGAAGTCTACTTTCTCCCCTTCGGGGATCTTAGGAGCCGTTAGTCTGAGGAAGAGAGAGAGGTAGGTTATGAGCAGATACAGCCGAGCCATCTGTGTGTGGTGGGGAGGGGTGACTCCTGAACCTTCCCGACCCGTCCTCGGGTCGGCTCTCATTCTCCTGCACCTGGAATCAGAGGGCATTGTGCCTAATGGCACATCTGCCTGGGCTTTGTTCTTATCTGATTTATAACCCACATTCCAGAAGGGCCTTGACCCCCCAAGAGAAAGTTCCAAGATTCCGCCTCTCGGGGAGGGAGCTCTCTAGTTCTTTCTCCCCTCAAACATGGCTGGGTCCCTTCAGAACATAGGGGGTCACGGCGGGCCCGTGGGGGCAGCGGGCGGCATTCGGCTTCATAGTTGGCACTGACCGTTGAGCCTCCTCATGTCTCTGGCCGCTCTTTAATCTTTCTTTCTGGAGGCCCAGAGGAAGGAGAAGGGGCTCCAGGAGGAGTGAGAAGGGGAAAGAAGCCCCCAGTGTGCTGACCGTGCCACCCTCCCCACGACAATCCATTCCAGATGGAGCAGAGAGTTACGACAAGCACGGCTTTCAAATCCAAGACACGGGAGAGAGGGGGGCTGCACATCGATCAAAACCTGGAGCGGAAGGCTGTTCTCGGAGCTCTGGAGCCCTCCTCCAAGGAAAAGACGTGCAGATGACACTGCACAAATGAAAAACTTATGTACGTTTTTTGGAAGAAAAAAAAAAGCAAAAACTGTAGCACAGGCGGAAAAAAAACCCACCCAGACTTAAAAAAATATATATTCAGCAAGTACAGAGAAGACTTATATCCCTATGCAAACGAATCACTAAGAAAACATAGGGAAATGTCGGCCGTAAGATAAATGAGCGAGAGCTGAGGCTGCCAGTTCTCCAAGAAGAAAGGCAAGCAGTCATCCAGCACCGGGATGGCTGGCCCTCGTACCATCCGAGGAATGCAAAGGAAAACAAGATGCTCTCCGCCATCCATCAATGGTGGGGATGAAAAAGCACGTTTCTGTCTCTGGGTGGAGGGTGTGGGACTCAACCCATGTAGGAGGCCGCCTTGGTCAGGCCCTTGTGGAAAGCAATTTGGCAATAAATGTCAAAGTCTTAAGAACATTCACACTCTTTGACCCAGTAATTCCAGTTCTGGGAATGCGGCCTAGGGAAATAGCCCCGAAGATGGAAAGTGCTTCAGGCCGTTATTTATGATAGTAAAATACTGGGGGAGAGCCTGCAACAGAGGAGCGGTTAGAAATGGTATGGTTTGCTCAATTGACGGAATATTATGTGGCCATTCAAAATATTTAAGAAGACTATGTAAAAACATGGAAAAATACTTATGAATAGTGCTAATTTTTTTCAAAGAAAGCAAAATTCAAGGCTGTATAGACAGACTCATGTTTGAGAACCAGGAGACTTGAGGTCTTTTTTTCCAAGCCCTTCTCATGGAAAAAGAGTAGGAAGAAAATCGCAACTTTGATTTCTTTCTGCTCCTTTCCACACTCTGGCTGGGTGGGTGGGTAGATGAGAGAATTATGGATCCCCTTTTTCCTCTTCATTTGACTTTTATGTATTTTCCAAATTTTCTTTAATGAGGTGTTTTATTTTCATAATGAAAACACAAACAGTTTTGCTAAAATGAGAAAATAGCTTACGACCCTTGCATTACTTTATTTTAAATTGCTGAAATTAAAGTACAAGAATGTGGACAGGCCAGCCACACCTTTAACACATCTCTGCTCTCCTTTGTGAAAACAGGCAAAGGGGGGGGTGTACTCTTGTACCCCGAAATTCTCCCTGCGTGAGGTGCAGGTGAGCAGTGAGGAAAGTGGCCTGTGTGGGGCGAGAGCCCCCAGTGCCAGGGCAACTCAGAAAAGTTGGACTAAGAAGCTGATCAAATGGGGACGGGAGGGAAAAACTGGGAGAGAGCACTATCCAACAAGAAATGTACTCTTTACCTCACTTATGTAACTGTAACCCCTCTGCCATCATATTTGTAATAGCATTAAAAAAAAAAACAGTAAGATCTCTGCACTACTCACAAGAGGGCACATCCTTTAGAAAAACAGGGGGGCCTGGAGGGGCTAGCCCCCCAGGCTGGTTTGCACACAGCCCATCCAAAGTGGGATTCTGGGGTAAGACACCCCAACTTCCCATTTTCCATGCTACGTTTCATACCTGGAGCCCTGAGAGAGCCCCCCACACCCCATCACAGCTGAGCTGGTGTGGCCAAGGGGACAGGAGGTGCCTGGCACCCTGGGACATCCCAGCCTCCACCCCTGCTCTCCTCAATCTGCCTCTGCCACCTCACCCAGCTGTCTCCTCCGTCCCCACATCATCCCCAGGGTGACCAAGGCAAGCCCTCTCCCTACTGTCCTGCTCTCTCCAAGGGCAACCTCGGTCCCTATTGTCCTATACACTGGGCTGTCCCCGCAGACCAGGTCGCCCATGGCCAACCAGCCCAGCCTAGATGCTATACTCACTTGGGCCTGGGCTTCTCCTCTGGTCACCACAGGGCCAGCATGGGGGAAGAAGGAAAGAGACCCCAGGTAAGTCAGGGCTCTCCCCTCGTGTCCGGGGACCCAGCAGGCTGGTCCTCAGGGTCAGTCGCCTCTCCAACTGAGCCCACTTCCGCGCTGCCTATCTCTCCAGGAGGGGGGGGGCTTGACCCACCCCCCATTCCAGGCCTGTGCAAGGCCCAAGGGGCCTGAGAAGGGTGTAGAGTGTGGGGGTGATGGGAAGAAAGGAGAAATCTCAGCAAGAAGCATGTGTCACTGGAGGGTCAGAGACAGAAGAAGGCAGGGGACACAGTGGGGGGACATGGAGCTGGAGGAAGGGCGCCACTGAGGCTGCTTCTCTGGGCCATCTCCCTGAGCGGCCATCTTTCTGTGGGCAGAAGCTCAAGCTCCGTGGCAGGTGCCATGCTTAGCAGTGAGGCTGGGCTGTCGAGGCACCCCGGCCAGGAAGAAGAGGAGGAATGATGGACAGGCGCAGGGAGGGGGACAGGGCAGTGGTGACACAGACACCAGGTGGGTCCTCTCTGTGTCCTGCAGGCAGAGCCGGCCACAGCCAGAGTCCTGCATGGACAGAGCAAGGGTGGCAGCCGGCAGCTGGTGGAGCAGCTGGCAGGCCCTTACCTTCCTCGTCCTCCTCCCTCTCATCTTCGGCGGCTTCTTCATGGCGGAGGCACAAGCACACATGCAAGAGAAAAGCGAGCGGCTGCCGGGAGCGTTGGCCTCGGGAGCAACAGCAGGCTCGGGGCCCTCGGGGGCCGATGGCAGCCGGGCAGCGCTTTGCCCACCCTTAGGCCTGGACCCCTGCAGGGCCTCCAGCTATACTCAGAATGCTTCCCTTTGGGGTGCCAGCGGAGGGCTCGGAGGGCTCGCAGTCCTGGCCTTGACTGTCACACAGTGGGGCTGGAACTGGGCTGGGCACACAGCCTCTGTGCCCTGCCCGCGGGGCCCCGAAAGCCAGCGGGTCATTGCTCCTGCGTGGCGCTTGCTGCTTATCTGATTTCTAACAGGACCTCCGCGCAAGGAGCCCTATCGGCGTGCCAGACGTCGGTAGCCACGAGCCGTCCTGCCGGGAGGGGCCTGACCACATCTAGGGCCCCCACACCATCTGGCCCCACTCTCCCTTCCCTCCTGCTCTGGACCCAGAACGCTTCCATGCCAGCATCTTCTCCTGTACTTGGTGAACGGCTGGCAGGCCTTGCCCAAGGTCGTCGGCCAGGGACTCGCCTGCCATTCTGGCTGACGTGTGCACTTGGCTTGGGTCTGCTTGTAATTTCTATCCCTAGGCTTCTAGGAGCTGGAGCCCCTGGAAGGGCAATGCGGTTGTGTAGGTGAGCTGGTGCCAGCCTCCCCTGAGACCTGGAGTATGTGTGGAGCTGTGGCAGTGCTGGGAGCGGGTCTGGCATAGGGCTGGGGGACCAGAGGCAAGGCCCCCTGCCTAGGCGGGGTGGAGTGGAGCCTGGCCCCTGGTCACACCCCTGGGGTCCTGAGGAAGAAGCTGAGAGCGGAGGGGAGGCAGCGGCATGGCCAAGCGGCAAGCGTCCTGCAGGCCCCCGTCTGGCCACGTGTACCAGTGGACCTGAGTGCTGGTCCCAGGACTCCTGGTGTCCCGTGGGCCCCACGGGGGGCTCCCAGCCACCACCTTTCTGCCTGAGCTGACAGTCTGTCCCCGCCCCTCTCCTGTGTGCCCCTTCTTGTCCGGACCCCCGCTGAGACTGGGGACCATGCAGAGGCCCAGCCAGTGGGCCCATGGAGCGTGTAGACTGTGGATGGAGGGACTGAGATCCCCCATGCGGCCCCAATCCACCCTGGGGCCCCAGACCCTCTGGTTGGTGGCCCCCCAGCTCCCGGGGCGTGCTGGGCGTGTCTGGCGTGGGCCCAGGGATGGGTGGGGTGCCGGGAGCTGACGGATTACTCTCTTGCACGCATGGCCCCTGGCTGTGCCCTGTCCCCAAGAGCCCACCCTGGGCCTTAGCCCACTTTCCTTTCCACTTCCCCCACTTGCCTTCCCAGCCTGGTCAGCCCTGCTCCTCCTCCTCTCCCCCCTCCAGTGTCTGGCTCTCAGCAGCAGGGGACAGGACAGAGGGGGCCCCACCCTGCCCTCCCCCTCCACTGCTCTCTTCCACCCTCCCCCCCGTGGGCCTAGTGGCTCCTGGGCGCCAGGCACCATCTCCCCCAGGCCTGCTCTGCAGGCCCAGGACACACCCCCTTCCTCGGGCACAGAGGACGGGCGTTCCCTGACTACCCTCTGCCCATGGTGCTGAGTTCTGGGCTGGCACTCCAGGCAACCGAGGCGGGCCTGGGGCGGGGTGGGGGCAGGGGTGAGGTGGGGGTGGCCTACCTTCTTGGACTTCCTCTGTGAGCCGCAATGCAGGTGAGGGCGAGGGAGGGAGGAGAGAGAAGGAGTGAGTGGAGGTTGGGTGGGGGGCGGGACGGGGGGAGTCAGCCGTACACACAGCAGAACCGAATGTGAGTGGTTGAGTGGGTTACGTGGCCCTGCCTGTGCCTTGGCCCTGACTCCTGCGTCCCCACCACCGGTGCCACCCGTGCGACTCGGCACTAAAGTCGTGTCACATACCTGGTTCCTGAACCTCAGGGGCTAAGGAGGGCCAGGAACAAGAGGCAAAGCCACGGGTCAGAGGTCAGAGGTCAGAGGAGAAAGGAAGCAGCCCGTCGCCACTCGGGGCCGAGGGGTGGGGCACGTGCAGGAAGCCAGCAAGACATGGTTGGAGTTAGTTAGGGTGTTGACACCCTACCCCTGTGCCCCCACATCCCGTGGCCCACTCAGAACTGGGGAGTAGGGTAGTTCTGAGACCTGACCCACTCCCTCCCCTACCAGGGCTGACAAACAAGTGGGGAAATTGAGGCTGGGGCTGGGAGGCTCCTGGCTAGGGATACAGCCTGGTCAGGGGGCCCCAGAGGGCCCCAAAGAGGGCCCAGGGGGCAGGGAAGCCGAGGACACCCGTGTCCTGCCAACCCAAGGACGTGGAAACGTCTCTCTTTGCCTCCTGATTGTCTTGGGCCCTAGCAGAGTGGGGTGCGAGCCCTGCCAGGGACGGGGCACACTGGCAGGCTGTCCTTGCCCCAGTTAGGCTGCAGGCCTGGGCCTTCGCCTTCCTCTCCCCTGTGTCCTGCTATCCTAACACCCAGCCTGGGGTCCAGCCCAGAGGTCGGCCAGCACCGCGGTGGGTTCTTGTTAGCTCCGGGGGTGGCGGCTTCACCCCTGCCAGATCTGAGCCTCCCCACTGCCCTGCCTGCCCTCTGACCTCAGGGGCTTTCTGGTCAAGCATTGGCCTTGGTTAGTGGGTTACGTGGGCCACATGTGAGGCCCCTTGGCTGGCTGGTGCCCGGCTGCTTCCCCGACCTCTCCCCACCCCCCCGGCTCCAGCCAGACCCTGGGCCCCGCATGAGGACAAGAAGTCCGGTGTCCGCGTACCTTCTTCCTGGACTTCTATGGCCGAAGAGTGCCAGGGCGTGCGGGGGCAGGAAGGAGAGAGGACAGGATTAGGTGGAACACACACAGGTCCTTAGCGGCAGAGGCCGGGGTGACCCCAGGAAGTGGGGGCAAGGATCATGCCCAGTGGGGCAGGAAGGCTGGGGTCGGGGGCTCGGGTCCTCGACCCGCTTACCTTCCTCCTGGACCTCTTCTGGGGGGAGGGAAGGCCAGCAAGCAGAGGAGGCAGGCGAGAGAGAGAACAGAAACAGGTGGGAGAAGTCAGAGGTGGGCGAGGAGGAGGCCCTTGGGGCCAGGCAGGGAGAGGCGGCCGGCCCCACACTCCTGTGGGACAGCAGCCACCCTGTGTGGGGAATGCCCAAGACGTCGGCCACCTAACGCCACATGGCATACAGTGCAACCGGGTGGAAAGGAGAGGAAGCTGGGTCTTGCTCTGTGGAGGACAGAAGAGAGGCCCAAGAGCAAAGCCAGTGTGTGGTGACACAGCTCTGTGGGACCGAGCCCCCAGCGAGGTGGCCCTCGGCCTTCGTGGAAATCAGACCCTCCCGGCTGTCCTCTCGCAGAAGCCAGCCTTCCCACCTTTCGGCAGAAAAGGCAGGGCTGTGCTCTCGTCGTTAGGGGAGCGAGTGTTTCCAAACGATTTTCCTTCACAGCACCTACAGCTCTCACAGGTCGCCAGCCTGTGAGCCTGCGTGAAGCCTTTGTGAACTGAACCCATGCCAGGAGCTGAGCGGCGCTGTGGGCCTGGGAAACACCATGCCACACGGCTCTCAGGTGCGCCAGCCCCACCCCTGCCCGAGCACGACAGCCAGGCGGGGCCTCTGAGTCTGCCTAAGGGTACTGCGTGGTAATGGAGCACAGAGAGTGAGAGTCAGAGACAGAGACACAGAGGGACAGGAAGAGAGAGAGATAGAGATGGAGAGACGGAGAGACAGAGAGCAAATAATAGAGACGGAGACAGAAGAGAGAGTGGGACTGAGAGATAGACACAGGGAAAAGGAGACAGAGAGACAGAGAGAGAAACATTAACAGAGGCAGAGCCAGAAAGGGAATCCGAGCAAGGGATGAAGACAGAGATGGACTGTGTAGAGCTAGGCCTGCAATATTAATGCGTGAGAGTTTAATGTTCACCCCCACCACGGCACACACCACGCCACCACGACCACCAGGCAGGGTGAGGGCTTAGACTCCCCATTAACCGACGGGTGAGATGGGAAGTTAATGATGTTTTCATTAATGATCAAGTCATTGACCATTAATTGAAGGTTACATCGTGATACGTCGTGAACTCAGTTAATGGCCAATGGGGATGGTTCATGCTGAATTAATGATGAGGAAGATGAATAGTTAATTGACAGCTGAGAGAGCTCAGACCCTCAGGACAGGCCCTCCACAAGCAGAGGAGGGGCCTGGGACAAGGCTAGGGGCCTCCAGGGCCGCCAGAATTACCTTCCTCTTCATACTGCTCTGCATTGGGATAGAACAGAAGATAGGAGCCTCGTTAGACGGTGAGGAGGTGAGGGCCCAGAGGCCCCCTCCCTGGACAGCCTGGAGTCTTCGCTGGCCAGGGAGGGAGGCCAGGGGCTTTGGCAGAGGAGGCTGTGTGGCCTGGAGGAGGGAAACCGCCGAACCAGACCCCACAGGAGTGCAGGCCGGCGCAGGTTGCTACGAGGCCATCTGGAGAGCCATGGCTCCAAAGCCCGCATGCCGATCGAGCCCGTGTGGGACCCCTGGGTCAGGGTCTCCTGTGGGCTCGCGGTCCATGCTAGCCAAGGCCCCTCCCTGGGGCAAGGTCCCCACCCAGAGGCAGCTGCAAAGAGGGGAGTTCACAGGGATACTCACCTTCTCCCTGTTCACTGTTGGGGGGGGAAGGGAGGAAGGAGGGAGGGGGGGGGAGAGAGAGAGAGAGAGAGAGGCTAGCTTTGGTGCTGGCTTGGCCTCAGCCGGGCACCCCAGCGTGTCAGGTCCCGCCCAGTGCCGGGGTCCCCCGTGGCTGGTGGTACTCACACTTCCTCGTCAGACATGGTGGCGGTGGGTGGGTTGTTTCTGTAGGGGGTAAGTTAGGAGTTGGTTAGCTAGACCAGCTGGAGCCTGGAGGCTGGGAGAGGACAGCAGCCGTGTCATGGGTTCTCTTCATACCCCATCCCCATCCCCAGTTCCCTCTGGCTCTTGGGGCCCTGAAGCTGGGTGGGGGGCTGGATGGCCAAGGTGTCCACCCTCACCGGCAGACGGCCTCTTGGAAGGGTCACCCACAGTGCGCTCCCTGTGGGGGGGGGGCTTCCTTCTCTGCTGTTCAGTCCTCTGAGCACTGAACATCCAACATTGTCTTGCCACGGTGGCTCCGTCGAGAGTGGGGTGCCCTGCCATAGCGCCCCATGGCCCCTTTGTGTCACAAGACTCTCTGAGGACCCTCTGGCTCCTTCTCCCTCCGGCCTGGAGAGCTGGCCAGAGCCTGGGCAGGCGTTGGGTGAATTGAGAAGAGGATGCCACCACCTGCCCAAGTCCACTGGGGCTCTGGAGTCCATACCAAACTACCCAGCAGATGTCTGTAGACCCCCCCCCAGCCTGGCACACACCCCACCTTGAGCCTCAGAACCCCGCCAGTCCGTGTACACCCCTGCCAGGTTTTGCCATGGGGCCTACAAGCCAACCTGCTGGTGTTGCCTGACTCCCTGTCTTCCCTGCCTGATTCCTTTCCAACTCTTCTTCATCCAGTGTGGTGCCCTCTGGGGTCAGGGTCCCCCAGGACCACTCTCTGAAGGGAGGGAGGGTGGGGTGGAGTCGGGGCCCTGGGCCTCGTGCACCTTGGTCCCTGGCAGGGCCCACACCTGTCGGCCATCACAGGAGGGGGCATTGTGCCGGTGCCCAGGGTGGGGGTGGGGCGTTTATAAGGAGCCAGTGGCAGCTGAGGTGTCCAGAAATAGCCATTAAAATTAGTAAGATGCCTCTGCCCAGAAACTCAAGATGGCAAGGGGGAGGGGGGGAGCGTGGGGGGAGGGCCTCCCAACACTCCTGGCCCCGTCCCTGGCTCCAGGCTGCGCCCAGAGAAATCTCCTTCAAGGTGAGGCAGCAAGACCCCTGTCCACAGGGGGACACTGAGCCCACCCTGGGGCCGGGTGGGGCTGGTCCGGCCCCTCCCCTGGCTGTGGGCCCAGTCCCCACACCCTCCCCACCAGGCAAGGAGGGCATTTCACCCTGGAGGAAGAAAGCAGTTGTCGGGGGGGGGGTGCCCTCATAGGCCAGGCATGGAAATAGCCTGTGAGGTCAGGCTCCTTGGGGACTCTGCTCTGAGGGCAGCAAGGTGCAGGAGGCTCTGCCACCGAATTCCCGTGGCTATGGACGCTGGCCACGCCCTGCCCAGAGCCCACTCCTGTCTGCCTGGCTCTGCCTCCATCCAGGACTCCTCAGAATCTCCAGAAAGCTTGGGAGGACCCAGAGGGACAGAGTGAGGGGCTGTGGACTTCAGGGAGACCTTGTGCCACCAGGGGAGGGTGGAGCTTTGGGCACACCTGCTGTGCCTGCCTCCAGCAAAGTGGGCGCCGCCGCTCTGAACGGGAGGGACAGGGCTGGGGCCTTCCTCACACCGTCACCCCTGACCTGGACACCAGGGAGGGCCCAGGACCCCCTGGGGCCCAGACTCCTCTGCCCACAAAGGCTCTCCTTAGCTGTCACCTCTACTGCAAGGTAGAGGGAGCTCAGGTCCAGTCCCCAGGCTTCTGAGAGGGGCTGTGGCACCCTCAGGTCCTGCCCCCAGCCAGTCCTCATTCCCAGGGCCCCCACCACCCCCTCTGCTGGGCCAGGGCTGTGCTCTGGTCAGGAGCCAGTCTCCTGCTTCACCTCCAGGATCAGGGAATGCTACAGTCCCAAGCCGCCTCCTGGCTCCGGCCACCATGTTCCCAGTTGAAGACCTAGCCTGGAGCTCGGCCCCAGGGCCTGGAGTGCTCCTCAGAGGCAGGCAGCCCCTCCCCGACACAGCCCCGGGCCCTGGGCAGACTGCGTGTGCCCGTTCCCACCTGCGGTTGAGTCCAAGAGGTCTGCGCTCTGGGGTCGGGACCAGCTGCAGTGATGGGTCCCCTCACAGCCTCGTGTTATAGGGACACTCGATCTTCCCTGGCAGCCCATTGGCCAGCAGCTGGGCAGGGGGAGGGCGTGTCCACTCAGGCCCCTGACCAAGTATAGGAATGGCTGGAGGGGGAGGCCGAAGGAGCTGGAGGAGATATGCCCAGAGAAGGAGGCCCCCCCGGAAGGTGTCAGCTGCTATTTTTACCAGTCCGCAGTGGGGCATTCTTCAAGGGCCGAGGAGGGCAGCAGAGGAGGTTGGGCAGCCCCAAGAGGGCCCGGGACCTGCCCTTGGCCTGGCTGAGGTGGGGTCGCAAAGCCAGGGCCTCACGCCCACAGCACTGTGTCTAAGATTCTGTCCTTGGGAGCAGACCTTGTGCCCCAAAGACAGGTCCTCTTTCTTTCCCACCCTCACCCCGGGGCCACCCCACTGTCCATCAGAGGAACCCACAGTGCCCACACAGTGGAGGGCACTGAGTCCTCTGTCCCAAGACACCCCAAGCCCTCTGGAGGCCAGTTCTGCTTCTCCACGGGGACCCCGGCCCCTCCCTCCCCACCACACACGGACCCTGAGGGCCCATGGGGCTCCAGTAGCCCATCTCTGCCAGTGAACTCACGCGCCCAGATAGCCCTGCCCTCAGGGAAACTGAGGCGCCGGTGGAGCACAGCAGCCTGTCTCCATATCTGCATGACAAGGGGTCCATGGAGCTGCCCCGCTCAGGGCAGAAGTTTGTGTCAAGTGTGGGCCAGTCTCCTGGCCAGGGCTCCCCCTGGGGGACACCCAGGTGTCCTCCCTCCCCTGAAGAGTCCTGGGGCTGGAGACACCAGGCCCTGGCATGGTGCACCGCAGCCGGCTCTCGGGCTTTCTGGAAGACTCTGATTGGCGCTCACCACACCCTACCTGTAGGAGATGGAGCTGCAGAGGCCCTGGACTGGCAGAGCCCTGCGTCCGGTTAGAGGGCAAGGAGAGGGAGCTCTCTGGCCTGTGGACTGCCTGGGGTAGGGCCAGCTCTGCCCGTCCTCTCTGACTCCCTGGCTCTGGGACCCCCGGCCAGCACATCTCACTCCACCTGTCCACGACTTCACCCAGCCTGGTTGCCCAGCAATCTGGCCACGAAGGTTGCTGGGGAGCCGCTTCTGTGAAAACCTTGAGCTGGCTCCTTCCCCCCTCTGCCCCCTCCCTCGGGCACGCTGGGTCCTGGTCCTGGAGGCCACGCACCCCGCCCTCCGCAGAGATGAGCACATCATGGGGGCCTTCTTCTAGCCCAGGGCTCCCTGGAGCCTGGGGCCCCCCTGGACCAGGCAGGCCCTGCAGTAGCCCTGTCTGGCCAGCAGGGGAGGGTGGCTGTCACTGAGTGCGCCTCAGCCTGTGGCAGGTGCACTCCCATGAGGTCAGAGGGACCGAGGTCCCTCCTCCTTAGGGTGCCAGGCCCGAGGTGCAGCGAGACGGCTTGGAGTGGGCGCCATTGGAAAGCCTGTCGCTGGCCACCCAGAGTCTGCAGCAGGCCCCAGCTGGCCGCGCCCCGCTGGGTGCAGGGAGAGGAGCTGGGCGGAGGCCCTCCTCAGGGAGTGAGTGTGTGAGTGTGTGTGTGCACGCACACACGTGCATGCTCGGGGGGGACTGGAGACCTTAGTGGAGGTCGAGGACTAGAGGTGGCTGGAGGGGAGACTGGTTTCCATCCAAAAGAGACCAGGGCCCAGGGAAGGGCGGGGGGCATTGACATTTGGGCCGACTCGGGGGAGGCGGTGGGACAGTAAGGGACCCCAAGGAGCCGGCCTGCTCGGCTCTAGCAGCTGTGAGGGGCCCCATCAGGCCCACAGGGCCGACCTCTCACCCGGCGCCCACGGCCGGGAGTGGAGGAGCCCGTGGACCCTGAGCCTGGTGCCCTGGGTGACCTGGTGAGGGTGACTCTGCCAGGCCCAGGATAGGAGCAGCTGACATGGCACTTGAGACAGAGCCACTGTCACAGGCAGCTGCTGCCCTGGGCTGCGTGGGCCTCCCGGTGTCGCAGATGCCCAGACTGGCCCTACCGGGTCCCGTGCATCTCCCCGGGGCCGGGCTGCAGTGGACCCTGGGGTGAGGCTGCTGGGGTGGGCGGGCGGGACGTCCAGGGATGGCAGCCCAGTGCCCCAGGCAGATGCGCCTTCAACAAGAGCCTGCTAGAGTGTCACCTGCCCTCTGGTCATGGGGGATGTGGCAGGTGCTGCTGACAGGAGGCTGATGAGGGAGGGGGCTGCACGCAGACGGCACAGGCCAGGCCAGGGGGCTGCGGCACGCTGGGTCCCCCTGGCCTCCTGTGTGGTACCTCCGCCCACTCCCCACGCTGCTGCCAGGGGCTCTGGGGGGCTCCTGCCTGCTCCCTGCTTTCACGTGGCATCCCGCCCAGCAGGGGGCAGCGTGGCCCCGACGCTCAGTGGGGAGTCCACAGGTCAGAGGCGTGGGGCCAGGCCCACTCGACTGCCTTGGCAGCTGGCTCCGGCGGGGTAAATCACAAAGCCTTCAGAGAGTAGGCGATGGAAACGGCTAAGTAGACCTCAAGGTCAAGCCTAGGCAGACACAGTGGTCAAGGGGCTTCAGAGCCAGGGCTGTCGGGCTCAGGGTCAGACACTAGTGTGGGTGCAGTGAGAAGAGGGGCACCTGGGAAAGGCAGCTCTCACCAGAGTCCTGGTCCTGGTCCCTGCTCATCTGACACCACTCCCCACAGCCCTTCATTCGTCTTTCTTCCTCCCCCTCCCACCATCTTCTATCCATTTCCACACACACACCCATCCCCTTGCTTATCCATGCATCCACACATCCACCTGCTTATCCAGCCACCCACCAGTCCATTTGCCTCTGTTCACCTACCCGTGCATCTATCTGCTCATCCATCCGTCCAGCTAGCTCACTCTCCCATTCACTTACCCATCTGTCCATCTGCTCATTTGTCCATCTATTTGTCCTTCTATCTACCCAGCCATCCATCTATTTACTGTTCTGTCCATTCATCCACATGTCCACAAAGCCTTCCTTGAGCACCCCTGGAGGCAGAGCACATAGTGGAGCTTGTATTGAACAGAAGGGGAGGAATCACAAGCCTTCTGGACAGGAAACAGGGTCCCACACACTCTGGGTACCCCAACTTTGACTCCCACACACCTTCGAGCTTGGGGTACAACACCCATCAAGGCCACAGATGGCCTAAATACACAACAGTGTCCAGAGGGAGAACATAGGAAGACTGGTGAGGGGACTTTCCAGGAGCTTTATTACACAAAATGGGGGGTCTGAGAGTGGGGGCAGGGAGAGAGAGAGTTCTGAGCATTCATTGGGGGTACATGGACCCCTCACATCTGCATGGGGGTGCCGATCTCTCTTTGAAGGTCTCCATCTCTGGCCTTTCTTGGGGCTCCTGGCCTATCTAGCGAGCGGTTCCATCAGCTAATCACCAGGCTTCTTTCTTCTCCCTGGGGGAGGAGGTGAGGGATGGAGGCTGAGAGGGTCATGAGTAGAAGGAGGTCGGGCACCGAGCCATCCCATGGGCACAGGCAGGCTAGGCTGGTGACAGGAAGCAACTTTGCATTCGGGCAGGCCATGGCACATGACTGGAGTCTCTCCTGGGGCATGGAGGGAACCACGAGCTGGCACCTGCAGAGGCACAGCCACAGGCACAGGGAGGATGAGGCGGGGTCCGTGGAAGCCGGTCTTCTGACCGTCTGCTCCTCCCCACAGCCTTCCTACCATCCAGAGACCATCTCTGTTGCACCCTCGGCTGGGAGGCCCTCTTCCGTGTGAATCCTAGAGCCTGAGCCCTGGCACTGCTCGTGACTAGCTCCCAGGGGAGGGAACGCTGTCCAGTGCCTCCTGTCCCCGGGGCTGGCCCAGCTCCCACACAGCCAGCAGTGGGACCCCTGCCCCAGCACACAGCAGCAGGCCTCCTTCCTTCCCCAGCCAGGTGGCCCCTGGCCCCACCCAGATCCATTTGCCAACGTGAGATGAAGGAGGGCCCGGGCCAGGGCCCCTCGGGGCGGGGCGGGGGGGCTGGAGAATATCTGAGCCAGCCTAGCTCAGGGAACATTGTTCCCCTGCTCTGGCCAGCCCACCTCCGCCGAGGCAGCCTCAGCCCTCCTGAGCCTCTTGGCCTCGGGCTGGCCAGTGATGGTCGCGCCTGTGGTCAGGTTGGCGACGGTCCGCGCCACACGGCTCCCTTCCCGCGTCTGCAGCAGCCTTCTTCCCACCCACAGCGGCCGCCACGGGCAGCAGGCCAGGCTCAAGGGTCTCACTTGGCGCCCCCTCCAGTGCGGTCATCCGTGTGGCCCTGTGGCCTGCCAGGGCCCTGTGCACTTGGGTGGCCCAGCCTTGTGCTGGCCCAGCACGGAGGACAAAACCCCCGAAGTGGCTGCAGGCCTCTGTGGGGCTCAGACTCGCTCTGGACAATGCTTTAAGGCACGTGGAAGGTTCTAGGGCCGGGGTCCTCCCCCTTGCCCCACCCCCCACCTCCCTAGACTAGGGAGGACCAGAGCCCCCCCTCCTGCGGGGAGGGAGGTGCCGCCAGCCTGACTGCCCTGTCCTCCCTCCTCCAGTGCCGGGATGTTCGCCTTGGGTGCGGCCGTGCCACTGGTGGCAGGTGACACCAGAAGACCCCCAGGGCCCCCACCACCCCTGCTCCCCAAGCCAGGAAAAGACAACCTGCGGCTACAGAGGCTCCTGAGGAAGGCGGCCCGGAAGAAGATGGCGGGGGCTGCACCGGCCCCTCCCGGGGCCTTCCGGGCCTCCTTGTCCCCTGTGAGTGAGGCCAGCCACGACGTGGAGGCTCTGGGTCCAGCAGAGGTCCCCGGTGTGGTGGCCCCGCCGCTGCTCTCCCCACACACTCCCGTGGTCCACCACGTGCCCTCACCCCTGCAGAAGGCCACGCTGACCTCCAGCCTCCCCCAGCAAAGAGCTCTGTGCACTCGCTTCCAGGCCCTGGCCTTGGGACCTGTCCGGGGCCCTGATGGCTTTGCCTCTGTCCCTGCCCCCAAGGCGACCGGCACCCACGCCACCCAGTTCCACATCCAGCTAGCCTCGCCCCCGCAGGCTGGGGCTCGTGGGCTGGACGGGGGTCCAGCTGGCCAGGGTGGAGACACAGCCCCGGGGCCTCTCGGCGCGCGGCCTCGGATCCCAGTGGCCCACGTCCGCCCACTGTCCTCCGGGGCAGCGCCGGCAGGTACTCCCGGGCCGGGGGAGAGCCCGGCAGCAAGGCAACCGCCCGGCTTCCCGACCTCAGAGCCCAGAGAGGCTGTGGCCAGGGTGGCTGTGCCCGTTGGGCCCACCTGCCGCTCTCCAGGACCCTCACCCTTCAGCCTGGCCCCTGGGAACCCCGAGACAGAGTGTCTGGAGGAGCTGACTCCAGCCTCTGGTCCCCCTGGAGCCCTGCTCCCAGATCCACCCTCGGGCCCCCACCCATGCCCGCTCCCCAGAGTTGCGCCCGAGCCCGGGCTCAGCGGCGGGCTCAGCGGCTGGACACGCCTCAAGAAGCAGTTGATGGAGGAGCCTGAGCAGAGCCCAGAGCCCTCACAGCCGGAGCGGGCGGCCCTGCTGGGCCTGGCTGGGCCTGGACCGCCTGCCTCCCGGGCCTCCAGGATGTGGGACGCGGTGTTGTACCGCATGTCAGTGGCTGAATCACCAAGTCTCGTGGCAGGGCCTGGGGCTGGGGACCGGTCTGTGGCTGGCCCCGGCCGCCTGCCCTTCCTCTACCGGCCTCGCTTCAACGCCCGGAAGCTGCAGGAGGCTGCCAGGCCCCCGCCCGCACGCCCCAGCATCCTAGAGCGGGTCCCCCGGCCCAAGAATTTCAACCGGACAGCGGCCGGCTGGAGGCTGCAGTGAGGGGGCCGGCGGGCTTCCCTGGGCCCAGAGGAGGGCAGCAGAAGCAGGGGGACGCGGGCTGCGGGGAGCAGGGGCTGAGCAGAGTCTACTGGCTGGAGACAGGTCAGGTGGTGGGAGCATAAAGGACCAGTTGGAGAGGTGGACAGGCAGGGGACGACGGGAGGGAGGTGGGTGGTGAGGGGCAGCCCTGGTCAGCGCAGCATGGGAGCTTGGTGAGCGCAAAGGGACATGAGCCTGTGATAGGGAGGGGTGGGGCCGTGTTGACACACCAACCATCTGGCCAGGTCAGCTGGGCTCCCCTGGGCCAGGCTTGCTGCCCCCTCCCTTTTTGCTGTCAAAGCCTTGGGAACAGAAGCCATTCTGTGCAATGGACATAGTGGGCAGGCTGGGCCCAAGGGGTGGCAGGAGCCAGACCCATGGGTCAGGGTACAGGGAGAAGGAGACTCAGGCTAGAGGGAGCTAGCTAGCATAAGGGGTGCCCAGAGCAGGGGAGAAGGTGACTGGGCAGGGGAGAGGCCTAATGCAGCCTGACCTGCTGTCCCCTCACCTCCCTGCCTGGACTGCAGGACTTGCTGAGGGAAGAGAGAGAAAGAGAGAGAGAGAGAGAGAGAGAGAGAGAGAGAGAGAGAGAGAGAGAGAGAGAGAGAGACAGAGAGAGAGACAGAGACAGAGACAGAGACAGAGACAGAGAGAGAGACAGAGACAGAGAGAGAGACAGGTCCAGCCTGGTCATGGCCAGGGATGACCAGGAGAAGAGCCAAGCCAATGTCGGGGGAGAGGAGACCAGGCCAGGCCAGGCCTTGAAGGGGCCCTGCAATCAGCAAGGCTCTCATGGGCCTCCAGCCATGGGAAGAGGACCCCAGAGGTGCCGGGATTCAGGCAAGACAGGACTCAGTCGGGGGAGAGAGCACGAGACAGGCCGCTCAGCACCCACAACGGGAGGGATGATGTTGTAGCTGGAGCCTGGGATGCAGGCCGCAAATAAATGCCTATCTAACCACGTGGGTGTCATTTCTGCCTGCGCCAGCAGCTGCAGCTAGGACAGGAGGGCCAGGCCCAGGTCTGGCCTCCCCTATCTGGGGAGTCCTCTGCCTCCTCATCGCTGGCCCTGCAATAGCCTCCCTAAAGGGCATGCCGGGAGTAGCCCCTGCTGTGGTGGCTGGCTGGCCTGGCCCTGGGAGAAGGGCAGGACTTCGGGTTGGTCAGAGACGAGGGGCTCACGTCTGCCCAGGTCCAGGAAGACTTCGCTGGGCCTGAGCTGGGGCCAGTTCTGAGGCCAGGCCTTCAGCCTTCCAGTAGGGGAGCCCTTGTGTGCAGTGCGCTGTGTACTGGCCCTGACTCACCAAGACAGGCGGCCGAGGCAACCTAGGACACGGAGCCCTCGTCCACAAACACTTTCTCGTACTTCCCGTGGCCGGTGGCCACAAACTTGTACCTCTTCCCAGATGGAGTGCTCTGTTGGGGAAGGGGATGGAGTCAGGCTGGCCAGGGCAGCCCTCCCCTGGTGGGCAGTCCGTCCTGGCCCACAAGGTGGAGGTTTACCTTGACGGTGGAGGCGGTCTTACAGCCGCCTCTCTGCTCCCAGAGGCTTTTCTTGCTCATATCTCCAGCCACAATATCCTTCGGGAAGGAGAAGGAAGAGACTGGCCATGGAGCTGGAGGCCCTGGGCCCCAGGCCCCTCCCTTTCACTTGGCTTTCCCGGGAAAGGCAGGGAAGCAGTGAAGGCGCCATGCCCCTTTCCTCTCAGCCCTCCGTCCACCCTTACTGAACGTGCATTTTCAGGGGACCTCCTCAATGGCTGACTTCTCCAGCTCTGACTTCCCGGATGGGCCTTGCTGGGGTGTGGAGTGGGGTGTAGGAAGCCCTACCCTATAGGGAGAGGTCTTGGTGGGGAGCCCTACCGTGCAGAGTGAGGTCTTTGTAGCAGACTGAGTCTGCACCTCTCCAGTCTCCCACAGGCTCTTGGTGCTGGCCACGGCCATGCTGGGAAGCTCGATGGAGGTCTGGCGGGACAATTTAGGGATCCAAGCAGCAGACTGCAGAGAACACAGAGCCCCAAGACCAGCTTAATGGACACGTCAGAGGGTCCACCAAAGTCCCTTTTGATCCAGTGTTTCCCCTAGAAGGCTTTAATACACGGCGGGAGCCAGCTCCCCCCGGCTTGCATGCGCACACAGGCTGTCTGCAAACCCTGCCCGATTCTGAAGAGTCCAGGGTACTGGGTGGTACACAGGGGGCTGTCTCCAGGCTGCATGGCACAGTGCTGGGGGCCCGGGGGACTGCTGGGGGAGCGCAGGGTGGCAGAAGGATATGGGAACAGTAGTTGAGCAGATGGCCATGTGGTGAGGCTGGGCACACGGACGCTGGCTGGAGACGGGGTGGAGGTCGGGTTGAGGGAGGGGCAGTGGGTAGAGGGGCGCTGGCCGGGTGGGTGTTAGGACACAGGCTGGTGTGGATGAGCTGGTATGGCCTGGGTAGACAGGGAGACGGCCTGGGCAGTGCCGTGTGGCGGGGTTGGTGCGGGAGCGAGGACAGCCAGCTGTGGGCACACCTCGGCGGCCTGGGTGTACTGCTGCAGGCGCTGGTCGATCGTGGAGATGGACAAGGCTGGCTGGGACTTCCTCACATTGTTGCTGGAGGTAGAAGGAAGGCAGAGCCACACTCACATCTCCCCCAGCTCCTCCCCACCGACGGCAGCCCCCGCCCGCCCGCCCTCCAAGCTCCCAGATCTCCGCCCACAGTGCTCTCTACCACCTGCTCCTGGGGACTGTCGGAGGGCACACAGACCCACCTCTTCTCAATGGAGCGGTTCAGGCACTCGGTCCGCTCGGCCAGCTGTGGGGGTGGGCACAAGGGTGGGTCTTGGGCAGCAGAATAAGGCCGACGCTCGGAGCCCAGAGGTCCAAGCTGGCCAGCAAACCACCCACAGCCCAGACTCGTTCACCAAGCGCTGGAAGGATGGCACAGGGAGGCCGGGCCAGGAGAGGGGCGGCACCCAACTTCACCTACGTTGATGGAGGGGCTTGGGGGAGGTGAGCTGGAGTCTGCAGTCCCCGCCAAGAGAGGAGGGCTGGGGGGCCTGTGCTGTCCACCAGTCTGGCACTAGAGAGAAGAAAGCCAGGTGGTTCAGGTGCACCGGCTGCACTCTCTGTCTGCCCCACTCAGGGCCTACAAGCAGGCTCTGTCCCCTCCCTGGCCGGGGTTAGGTCTGGCCCTGGGTCACTAGGCAGGAAACCATCTCTGTCCTGGGAAGAATTTTCCCACAGAGTCACCAGCCTCGAGGCTCTCTAACCATGTGGTCTGGAGGGACCAGAGCAGGGCAGTGGGCACCGGCTCTCCCAGGCCAGTCCAAGAGGCCCACAGTGTGGGCCAGGGGGAGAATGGGTCCTGTTTGGACTGGGGAGAGCCCTCACCTCCACCTCTGCCACCCCTGGGGCGCCCCCGGCAGGCTCCACTGGGTCTGGCCCTTCCTGGTTCAGGGGCGCGTCCTCCAGCTGCACAGCCGGTGGGTTCAGCCCATCGCCGGCCTTGCTTTCACAGGCGCGCTGGCTGGGCCTATGGATGGAAGGGGAGCCGAGCAGGGGAAAACCATGGGATGGCTTATTCCAGACCAAGTCCCAGTGCCCTGACCTGTGAACTAGGGTGAGGCCCTGCTTCTTTGGGGAAGGAGATCCAGCCACCTTAGAGCTAGCCCTCCCTCTCCGTGAGGGATGAGGCTCCACGGGGCTCAGTAACCACTGCCCAGAGCCACCTGGGCACCGAGCCTGGACCTCCCTTGTAGCCCCTCTCTGGACAAGGCCAGGTTCTAGAGGCCGTCCCTGGCCTCCATGCTGGGCTGGCCCGGCTGCCTGAGCTGCCAGCTCTGGGTCTGCTCCGTGGGTGGGCAGTGGAGGGGAGGCTGGTGGGTGTCCAGAGTGGCAGAGGTGAGGACAGGGTCTGTATCAGTGACAAGAAGGCCATGGACAAGGAGGGGCAGGGAGGCAGACAGCTGGCCGCCTGTGTGGCTTTGTATTGGGGCGGGAATGGACCTGGAGGATAAGACAGTAAATTCCTTCATTTTCCATGATTTCAGACCCCTTGGTGAATGTGCCAGCCAAGACCCAGACCCACCGCCCAAGGTGGGCCAGAGTCAGAGCCAGAAGCAACCACACACAGGGAGGGTTCAGGCGCTGGGGGCCCAGGCGGTCAGGCAGGTTTGGGGGTGGGGTAGGAGCCGCAGAGCTGAGCTCCCCAGGAAAGGGCCAGAGCCCCACCCAGCATGTACAGGACCCCAGGACACGTGGAGGAGAGAGAGCTGAGCAGGCATGCCCGCTGGCCCAGGGCCTCCGGGGGCCGGCAGGGGGCTGAATCCGGGAAAGTGGACAGCTCAGCCTTGGGCTGCGGCCCACTGGAGGCCATGGGGCCCTAGCCCCTGTCTTGGAACTTGCAAGCATGCTAGGCTGAAACACACACTGCTGTCCAGGCCTGAGAAGCAGTCCTCAGGCGTGGACCCCGAACGGGAGAGGGCAAGGGGAGGCAGGGGAGAACCCCCATCCACCAGCCTCCACAAACCGTGGGTTCCCTGCCACCCCCTGAGACAGGCACAGGCACCCGCACATCTGGAAAGCATGAAGCACTGCAGGCATACATCTGGTGGTACCTTCTCCACCTCCTGGGAGTAGGTCAGCCAGCCCTGGGGAGGGGGAGAGGGGAGGGGGCGCAGCCTCCTGGCACAACTTGCATTATATAAGGACACTGCAGCTGTGTGCTGATGTGGCAAGACCCCAGTCCTCACAGCTGGTCTGGACAGGGCCGGGGGCCCTGGGGAGCCCAGGAATGAGATTTCCTCACCGCCCTCTCCCAAAGCCCATCAGGCCACTCACTGTCTAGCTCTCTTCCTTCCCGTCTCTTCCCACCTCCCTCCCTCTCTTCCCCCTTCATTGCCTTTGGGCTTGGGGGGGGGGACTGGCTAGGAAAAGGGGAGCTTAGGCGGTGATTACAGCATGGGTTAGGGCCCAGGAAAGCTCTGCACAGCCACCGGCCTCCGGGCCTTGACCCACACTTGCCTGGCCTCTGGGCTCTCGCCATGAGAGGGCTCAGCGCGGCCATCCACGATTCCCTCGGCCCCACAGTGTGGCTGCCATTGCTCTGGCTTCTGGGACCAGTCACCAAAACCCTCGTCCTCATCCACTTCAGGGCCCTGTGAGGGCTTCAGGCTGAGGCTGAAAGTACAGAGGTGTGAGTGTGTGTGTGTGTGAGAGAGTGAGTGTGTGTGGAGTGTGTGAAAGTGTGTGCGTGTGTGAAAGTGTGTGGAGTATGTGTATAGAGTGTATGTCAGTGTGTGTGTGTGAATGTGTGTGAGAGTGTGTGTGAATGTGTGAATGTGTGTGAGAGTGTGTGTGTGAATGTGTGTGCGTGCATGTGAATGTGTGTGAGTGTGTGTGTGAATGTGTGTGAATGTGTGAGTCTGTGTGTGAATGTGTGTGAGTGTGTGTGAAAGTGTGTGAATGTGTGTGAGAGTGTGTGAATGTGTGAGTGTGTGAATGTGTGTGTGAATGTGTGCGTGTGGGTGAGTGTGGGTGAGTGTGTGAATGTGTGTGGGGAGTGAGTGTGGGTGAGTGTGTGAATGTGTGTGAGTGTGTGAATGTGTGAGTGTGTGTGTGAATGTGTGAGTGTGTGTGTGAGTGTGTGAATGTGTGTGTGAGTGTGTGTGAATGTGTGCGTGTGGGTGAGTGTGTGAATGTGTGCGTGTGGGTGAGTGTGGGTGAGTGTGTGAATGTGTGAGTGTGTGTGTGAGTGTGTGAATGTGTGTATGAGTGTGTGTGAATGTGTGCGTGTGGGTGAGTGTGGGTGAGTGTGTGAATGTGTGCGTGTGCGTGTGTGAGGGATGGGCCCGCAGACTTGAGCCAGGTCCTCTACTTTGCCTCCCCTCCTCAGATGTGTGCCCCGCACTGCCCCGCGGTGGGAGCTGCCCCGCAGGGCTCCCAGTGGCCTCCACACGTCTGGGACTTGCCGAGGGCAGAGCTGAGCCCCTTCCTGCAGTCTGACACCCCACACACCGCTCCACAGGACGGGGTGTCTCCCCTTCAGGCCTGGGCACCCCGTGTCTGGGCTGTGTCTCCCCACAGTCTCAGGCTTCCCACAGGCAGAGCTGCACCTCCCCCACCGGTCCTGTCAGTGCCTCAAAGACAGTGCTCTGTCTCCCCCTTCAGTCCAACCCTCCCAAGAGCTGCGCTGCTGTGTCTCCAGTCCTGGGCTTCTGAGGCAGAGCTCTGCCTCCCTGCAGGCGGGGGCTCTCCATAGACAAAGCTGGGCTCCCTTGGGTTGGGACCCCAGAGACAGAGCAGTGTTCCCCCTTCAATCGGATGCAAAATCAGAGCAACGTCTCTCATCTACCTGGGGCTTCTCCTTCACTTTGGGCCTCCCCAAGACCACAGCTGAGCCTTTCTCTAGTTTGGGGCTTCTCAAAGACAGAGCTCTGTGCCGCCCCCCCCCCCCTTTAATCTGGGGTTTCCTTTGGCTGCTGTGGCCCTAGGCACCTTCTCCAAGCCTGGTCTGGAGCCGCAGCGGGCCCTGGGTCTCGGAAGGCTTGGGGTAACTGAGGACCTGTGGAGAGGTCATGACCCCGCCTGAAGCTGCTGACTCGAGAAAGCCGGGCCAGGAAGAAGGGGAGCATTAGTGGAAAAACAGCCCAGCCCAGCCACGGAGGCCTCCCGGGCCCATGGCCGCCAACTTGGATTTGGGCTGCATGAGTCACGGCAGGCAGCCGGGAGCTTGGGCGGGGGGCTCGGGGCCCCGAGGGGCTCTGGGGCTAGGGCCGAGCAGCTGGGGTCAGCATCCGTCCAAGCAGGCCCGGGGGCCAGGCAGGGTGTCCAGAGCCTGAGTCAGAGCCCTGAGGCCGGCTGGGAGGGGCCGCCTCCTGGACTCAGGCTGCCTCGAGCCCTGCCCTGCTGCCAGGCTGGCCTCCTCCTCCAACCCTAGTACCTGGACCCCCAAGCCTAGGGGTGACCCCCGCTTCTGCCCAGAAACTAGGGGTTTCGGGGGCCAAGGTAGCCTACAGTGCCTCTTGCTCTGGTTGTTCTGGGGCGCAGTTGCCTTCATCCTGGTCCCGGTCGGGCCGTGGCTGGCCTCCCTCCCGCCGGTGCTGCTCTTGGTCTCTGTCCTCCACACTCCGCTGGGTGGTGAGCCTGTGGGGGACACAGAGGCCGGTCAGGGCAGTGGCTGGCCAGGGCAGTGGTGGACAAGCCCTGCCGCTGGCCACTTCCCCTGGCCTCATTTGACTATTCAGGTATTCATTGGGCTAGTACTGGGCCTTGAACTCAGGGCCTGCAAGCTGTCCCTTAGGGTTTCGACTTCAGGCCGGCACTCGACCACCTGAGCCACACCTCCACGTCCAGACTTGGCTGTTGGTCCACTGGAGTCTCACAGACTTTCCTGCCCCAGCTGGCTTTGAACCACAGTGCTCAGGCGCTTGCCTTCTGCCTAGCCGGGATTACAGGCATGAGCCACCCGTCCCGGGCTTCGGTTTACTGTAGAAGAACTCACACAAAGCAGTTGAGAAGCTACTCCAGCCCAGACGGAGGACTCAAGGCTGTGCCTTCGCCACGGCCTCCAGGTGCCCTCTGGTGAATGGTGGGCCTTGGTGGGCAGAAGTCAGAGACTGACTGGCCCCTCCTGCCATCCCCTCCCCAGACCAGCTCCTGTCAGGAGCCTGGAGGGTTAGAGAGGAGTGGCACTGAGTCCAGAGGGAGGGAGAGCCGGGGTGGCCACAGCACAGAGCCCTGGCCAGTGGCAATGCTGGGCGACGAGCCCACAGCAACTGCCAGCTCCCCCTACCCAGCCACAGCCCCCTTCGGCCCCCCAAGAGCGATGTGTGTTGGGTGAGGGTGGGGGTGAGGCAGGCTGGGCCTGGCCAGCCAGGCTGGACTTCTGGTCCCAGCCAGCCCTTTCCATGTCCACCTTGAGCCATGGTTCAGGTGTGTCGGCTGGGCAATCGCCCGTATCTCCGGACCCTTGGTAGGGTCTATCTGTGTGTTCCAAAGGTGGGGAAACTGAGGCCAGGAAATGCTTCTGCCCGGCCAGTGCCACAGCACACAGGCTTCCTGGGGCCTTGCCCCGGGCTAGAGAGGAGGGCGCAGACCACAGGCTCCTGGTGTCAGGGGGGCACCACGGGCCTCCACCACCCTGGCCACCCTCCAGAGGGTCTCCCATTCACAGCCCACCACCAGGTCTAGGTGGGCAGCTGGAGGCCACGCAGGCCTGGGTCTCCACGCGGGCCTGGGTCTCCACGCTGGGGTCTCGGTCTCTCCCGGCTAATGTCCGCTGAACGACCCCAGCGCCTGCTCCCCTCGGGGCCCCCGTCCCGGCCAGGCAGTGCTGCCAGCTCATGATCTAATCTCTCCAGGTCTCCCTAAGCCTGTCAGACGAAAGCCAGGCCTCTCCACAGGCTCCAACACACGGCGCCCCCCTCCACAGCCACGTGGGATTCCAGCCTCCTCTCACCGCAACCCCCACCCAGAAAGCCCCTTAATTCCCCACACCTGGCTCCCGTCACCGCAGATGAAGGCCGGGCTGCAAGGCCTCGCGGGCGGGGGTGGGGGGCTGCTAGGCCCCGTCCTACCTGGGGAGAGGAAGCGCCTCACTCCCAGGGCCTCCCCAACCCCTGAACCCAGGTGCACTGGAGCCCTGAGCTGGGCCGGCGTCGGGGCTGCCCCTCCCCTGGAGCGAGCCCTCTAAGGAAGGCCTCCCCCCACTCCCACCCGTGTGCACCCCGGGTCCCGCTCCTGAGCACGTGTGCCCCTGTGCTGGCTTGACTGCCAGCCAGAGCCTGGGACCCAGGCCGAACCTCACTTCCTCTTGGGGATTCCCAGCACCTTTCCTGGGGTCCCTCACAGAATCAGACCCCCCCCCCGCAAGCAGCAGGGGCAGCACACCCAGGCCACAGCCCCCCGCCTGGGGCAGCCCAGCGCACACACGTCCTCCACGGGCCCTGCACGCTCACGCATCCACACACTGCTCAAGTGCACACACACGGCACACGTGTCCACCTACACACTTACACTCACGCACACATGTTCCGATGTGCTCACACACACCAGCACGTGGTCACACCACACACTCACACTCACACACACACACACGGGGAGCCCTGTACACACATGCCCACATACGTTCACACAAACGCTCACACACACCAACACGTGTGCTCACAGACACCCTCAGACACACATGCAGGCCCTCACAGACACATGCCTGCACACGTGTACGTGGACATGCTTGGGCACATGCAGATAAGACTCAGGGGCAGATCACAGGACGGCCAGTCAGGCCCCCACCCGGGCTCTCCCTGGGGTGCCCCTGCCTCTCTATTTACTGTTTTCCTCTGTGTCACCCCGACAACGTGGTGGGAGCTTGGCCAGAGGCCACAATGTTTGCTGGGAACCTCATCTCTGAGGAGTTGCCTCTCAAGTCACCCCCTTTTGACCCCCTGGAAAACAGCTCAGAGACAGTTGGGGTACAGGGTGGGGGTCTTGTGGAGCCCCCTGCCACTCCTGTGCTAGGGGAAAGCCCTGCCTGCCAGAGTTCCTGACCCAGCAGCTGAGGCCGAGAGGCCCCCGGGCCCCTTCCCTGCCCCCTCCCTTCCCGCCCGCCGGCCCCGCCAGCCCGCCCGCCCGCCTGAGGCCCCCGGATGTGAGTAACGCGGCCCCCTCCCCATGACCTCACCCCCACCTCCCCACAGCTGGGCTCCGTTCTGGGAACTGAAAGGGGGTGGCTCTCCTGGGGTGGGGTGGGAGCCTCTGGCCTGGGAAAAGCGCCCCCCCCCCCCCCCGGCCAGCATCCCAGACCCCTTGGCAGGCTGGGAGGCTGTCAGGCCTCCCGCCCACAGCCGCGGAGCCCAGCAGGCCAGCTGCACAGGATTTGCCGTCCTGAGCAGTGCAGTCAGCCATTTCCTGCGTCTGTTCTGGCTCCGAGGCCCAGGGCTCAGCCCGAGGGGCTGGGATGGGGCCCTGACCCCACCCAGGTGCGGCGCACGCTTGGACCCCAGTCAGGACCCCTCTTTTGAGCAAGAGCCCCCCCCATCAGGATGTCCACCAGGCCACCGGCCACACACCAGCCGGGGTCTGCTCTTCTTCCTGTGCGCCCCCTCCCCCTGCACAGACCCACAAGACCCACACTGCCTGCCCTGTGGCGCCTGCAGCTGCGGCCCCCTCCCCTCTTCCTCCTCCACAGCTCCTGGAGGGCCTCAATCCCACCTCAACACTGCCCCCTGCAGGCGGCTCCGCTGACCACAGTCCTGTCCGCCTGAGCCTGCAAGTCAGGCAGCTGGCACGTGGGGGGGGGGGGCAGCAGGAGTACGAGGAGGGGGTTTCAGGCCACAGGGGAAGCCCCAGAGTGCTGGCTGGGAGCCTGGGGGACCTGCGAGGGCTGAGGCCTCTGGTGGCCCCACACAGGCTTCCCCAGGTGGGGCGCTCCGGGGCCGCCTTCTCCAGAGCTGTGGGACTGGGTGGGGCAGGCAGGCGGGACCCTGAGCTCTCTTGGGAGCTGCGAGAGGGCACGGGAGCCCCCTCTCTACACACTCACACCTGGCCCTGCGCTGGGCTACTCCATTGACCCCTGTCTGGGTCTGTGTCCTTCCAGGGGTGGACAGGATGAAGAGACCCATGTTCCTGCTGTCACAAGCCAGTGAGAGAGGGCCAGCGTCCCTGGTGTCCAAGGATAAACATGTAGGGCCCAGGGGACTGAGAATGTGGCCTGCAGGTGAACAGGGGACTGGGGCCAGAGAGAGGGGCAAGGCAGAGACCTCAGAACCACCCAGGAGTGGAGAGGCGCTGCCATGCCAGGGAGACCAGCAGGGCCCCTGGAGGAGGGATGGAGGACCAGCAGGGAGGACTAGAGGGAGTGTCTGAAAGGAGCCAGCCTGTCTATATTAATGCCCATGCAGTGTGAGACAGGACCTGGGAACTGAGTCTCACCAGGGCAGTGTGGAGCATGGAGGCCTGGGGAGATGGCACTTACCAGGCATTTTTGTAGTCCTCCAGGCCCTAATGGGCAAACTGAGGCAGGTGGAAGTGACCAGGGGGGCTGGGATGGAAGGGCCAGGGAGACCCCTTCCCTGGCTGGAGGGGCCCCTTTTTTGTTTCTCTGACGCTGGAGCAGCCCCCCCCCCAGGGCACAGCCAAGTCCATTGCTGGTCTCACTGGGAATTGCACGCATGTCCTGGGTCTTGGAGAGCCCAGCCCCGACAGCTCAGGTCCCCAGCCTGCCTCCTTGTTCACTGCAGCCCCTGTGAGCCTCAGCATCACCACTCCTGGGCACCAAGATAGCCAACATACGGTGAGTCTCAGTCTGCTCCACCCCAAAAACCACGACTCGCCCTCGAGACGCTGCGGGGCCAGCTGTAAGGGTGGCTCTAAAGGCCATGCCAGCCAGGCCTCGCGACGGGTCTGAGGGCAATGGTCTGGCTCAGCAGTGCGAAGCCGGGAGCCGCTGGCTGCCCTGAGGAAGCAGATGAGGGAGGCCCACTGCCCTCCACGGACTCACGTGGGATCAGGTCCTGGGGCAGGGGTCACCTGAGGAATCAGGCTGTATCACCCCTGGAGGAGGCAGTTTGTGATGGACAACCCGGGACCAGGGAGGGTCTGGGGGCCCTGTTCCAGAAGGCCCAGGAGACTCTGCTCTCCCTGAGTCCTTCTGCTGCCGTGGAGACCCCACGCTCAGCTTCATCTCCCCTGGCCTCCATCCCTCAGCCTCACCCTCCTGGCCTCTGTCCACAGCACACTCCTTGGAGCAGAGCCAGCCTTAGCTCCCAGAGCCTCACAGTCCCCGGAAGCAGGGGAGGCCCTGGCCTGGCCTCCCAGGACCCCTGCACCCTGTCC
Organism: Megascapheus bottae; assembly: GCF_031878675.1. NCBI lineage: Eukaryota > Metazoa > Chordata > Mammalia > Rodentia > Geomyidae > Megascapheus > Megascapheus bottae. The sequence goes on along the minus strand of NC_143524.1, from coordinate 1,348,138 downwards.
TTGGGAGCTGCTAGGGCCCCCCAGCCTGCAGACCTGCAATCACGGGAGCCCTGCAGAACACAGGAGAAGGGGGAGCCCCAGAGGGCTCTGCGCGTCAGGGACCCACGCCCCGCTGAAGCCTTGGCCCAGGCTACACCCAGGGATAGTACCCAAAAAAGCCTTCGTCCCCTGCACCAGGAGGAGGCGCTGTGCAGCCTAGGCAGAAGCTGCGCCTCTCTGAGTCCTTCCAACGGGAAATGCTCCTGAGGCCAGAAGGGGACAGCGCCGCCTGCCCGGGTCTGCCCCGTCTCCCACACGCAGTCTTGGCCACCCTTCCCTTTAGTACTCCGTGGTCCCACTAGGTGTCTTCTCCCCATACCTCCTTCCTTCCTAGCCTGGCCTTTTGTTGGATGAGCTTAGCTGCTTCTGCCCTGACCCCCAGAGCTGGCCAGTGGCCCAGGGCTAAGTGACAAGGGGCTGACCAGGGGGCGCTGCTTCCCTCCCACACTGGCTCAGGGACCCCTGGTCACCAGCTCCCCGCCCCCAAGCTTCTGTCCTCTCCTCTCTGCCCTCATCCACCTGACCGCTGACTGGGCCCTGGCCTGCGTCATCTCCACTTGCAGGGACTCCCTCAGGTCTCAGTGCCGAGTGGCTCCACCTTACACAGCTGGGGCTGGGGTCTCGCTGGCGAGAGGCGTCACATAGACCCCGCCGACATCTCCAGCCTTCTCTGCTCTGCTGCCCCCTCCCCTCCCCTCTCCTCCCCCAGGCCCCACCAGGCCCCACCACCTGCTCCACACCCCCGCGTGGTGCAGGCCCTGGACGGAACCCATCATTCTTCCCCCCTCCAGCCCCCATCCATCCTCCCTGCAGATTCCTCTCCAACACCTCATTCTTCAAGGGGCCGGGGATTCAAATTTGAGTGGTTGCAGCCAGCTCTCTCCAGACCCCCACAGCGCTCAGGCCTGCAAGCCCAGGAACCTGGCCCTGACTGCAGCGTGCACATGGCACCTGGCCCGGGGAGCGGGGGTGAGGGAGACTGCATACAGAGAGGACAGGTGGCAGAAGTCTCACAAGGCACCGGGGGGGGGGAGGGGCTGGGGCCAAGGGCGCTGGAGCAGGGTGGGGGGGGCCCCAGAGCCCCAGCTTTGCTTCCCCTCCCCATAGAGGTGCAGCCTTCCTCTCTCCCACCACCCCCAGCGTCTGCCCATCCCAAGCTGGCGTGCACATGTCTGGCTCTCCGCCTGCACCTCTGGGGGTTGCCGGGGAGGGGCTCCATCCTCGGCATTCCCTGCTCCCACCTGTCTTCCCTGGGGCCATGGGCCCAGATCCCCAACTGCCCTGCTCGCCCCAGGCCATCGCGCACCTCCGGGAGAGTGGCCACCCACTGAGGACCCCACTTCCACGGAAGCACCTTCAACAGGGCACCTATGGGCATGGCAGCCACAGGACCTAGGGCTGGGCCCTGTGCAGCCTGGCGCCTTGCTCCAAAGACCTGGTGAGACCAGAAACAGGGCTGGCCTCCCAGCCCCACTCTGGCTCTTCCCTTGGAGAGGGATCCCAGCCCCTCGACGCCTTCGGCCCCCCTGCCCTACCTCTTCTGCTGTGCTCCACACTCAGCCTTCCGCCAGCAGCTTCCCCGGGGCTCTATTTCTCTGCCCGTCCTCAGTCAAGCTGGACTTGTGTCCTGGGTGGAGGTGGCTACCCAGCTATCCCCCCCCCACCCTCCTGCCCACTCCATCCTGGTGTGGCACCACTTGCTGCAGACCTGAGCTCGCTCTTCCTCCCCTGCTCGCTGGTACACTGTGTCCAGGCCTGTCTGTTCTCCATGACCCTGACCACAACACCGCAGGGGCGTGGGCCAGCTACCCTGCAGCCCTGGAGACCTTCCCAGCATCTGCTCCGCCAACGGCATCCTCTTGAGAGGGGAGCCATGGCTGCCTCTGGGTGTCTCTGTGCTGCCAGGTCAGGGCAACCCTGCTCTGGGGAAAGGGCCAGAGGGTCTTGTCAGCCTTGGATGGCAGGCCCTCTTGGCGAGTCTGTGGCTCGGAGCAGCGGCGGCCCTGGCAGCCTGGCCGAGCTCAGGAAGCAGGGCTTTGGCATGCAAAGCCTGACACGCGATGGTGGTGACAGCAGCTTCATCTGCCATCCCTGTCTCCTCTCTTCCTGGCCGGCGGTGCCCAGATTCCCTGCACCCCGAGTGCCTTGCTCACTGCCACTGCCCACAGACACCATCCAGCAGCCTCCTGGCCTCCCTCAGCCAGACTCACAGTGCTCACACTGACTGCCCGCCTGAGCAAGTGTGCCCGCCGGCTGCCCCACCTGTCCTTTGGGGCCGGTGTCCCAGGGCCTCAGTGCTCCTGCTTGAGGCCTCCACAGGGCATATGCCCATCCAAGCCAGGGTGCCCTGCCTGGCCCATGGGGACCCCCTGAGCCAGCCTGAGATTTCCTGCCCACTGACGTTCAGGCTGCAGCCCTCGCTGAGCCTCTGTGCTCCAGTCTGCACACAGACACCAAGGTCCCTGGAAGATCCCGGGGTGCTCCGAGCGGCGCCGCTGGGCACAGAGGGCTCTTACCTCGTCCCTGACCTGAGACGCCCCCAGCAGCCACGCTGGAGACGCAGCCATCACCCTCCCCACGGCCCTGGTGGTCAACGCATGACCAGTGCTCGGGGGCCAAGCACCTGAGAACCAGGGGAGAGGAGAGCAGGCAATGGAGGCAGAAAATCCCTCCGCCCGGAGAGGGCCAGGGCCTGCGGGGCCGGTGGCCTGCGGGGCCGGTGGCCAGCCCTCTGCTCCCTCTCTCTCGGACTGTGGGCCTTTCCCACTGTCTTCCTTCTCTTCCTGCCAAGAACACCCAGCAGGGACCCCACCGCGGCCCCAGGCCCCATCACTAACCCCATCGCCTGCTCTGGCTCCCTATTCTATGGCCTCCATGGAACAACAGAGAAGGGAGCTGAGTCCTGCTGGTGATACCGGCACAGGGCCACCACATGTTCCCATCCTCCTGGTCCACCCTCTCCACAAGACACCCGCCCACCCCTCCTGCCCCGGGATGCCGGCACAGGACCCCCCAGGGCCCCCACCTGACCTCCACTCCCACCTTGAGGTTTTCTCAGCCCCTCATAGCCAGCTCTTTTCTTCCCTGTAGGACCCCCCCTCACGGCCCCGGAGATCACACCCCCAGCCCCCCGTCGGCCAGCTCAGGCCTCCCCCAGCCTCTGCCCTGTAGAGTCGGCACCCATGGCCACACTCCTGCTCCCAGGACAGCCCACTGGGCAGAGGACAAATTCGCACCTCCCTGTTCTCAGAGCCCTGAGCCCACCCGGGGGCCCCGCCGTGTCTCTCACCCTCCGCCTGCCCCCCTCCCGTGGTCTTGGGGACCCACCTGCTCTCTGGGTTCCTTCAGCTCCAGAGCTGTCCTCTGCTGGGCTGCTGGCCCACTGCACATCCCTGGGGGCCATCCCCATGAGGTGACCCTTGAGGCCCCAGAAAGCAGTTTGGGCTCCGGGCACCCTGGCACCTCCATCGCTTGCTTGCTGCTGGGTCTGCCCGCCCCTGATTTGCTGGCTGGGACTGGAGCCGGAACCTCAGTCCTCTGGGCGCTGGCCCTGACGCCCTGCCCAGGGGGCTGGGCCACGCGGTCCCTGTACCCCTGCTGCTGGCTCGGTCGGCCTCGAAGGCAGGCGGGCTCTGGCTGACAGACCATGTGAGGGTGTCACCCTGCCAGGGTGGGGCGCCCCCACCCTGGGGACACTGGGCCCTGGACGGGTCCAGTGGCCACTCCCCTTTGGACACCTTGGTTTGGCCGTCTGGCTCGCCTCTTGCTGGGGCCGGCCCAGTGGACTGCTGACCCCGGCTCTTGCTCACTGCTCATGGGGGTCTCCAAATGACTCAGCTAGGTTCTCGGGGTGGGGGGTCCCTGGCGGGGGGGTTAAAGCCCCTGGGAGGCCACAGACAGGCGTGGCAATGGTTCTGCCAGTGTGCCTAAGACCCACAGGAGAGCAGCACGGACGCCACACAGGTGATGTGGGGCTGGGCACTGCTGTCCAGTGGGGGCCGCCAGCTAGGGTGACCCTCAATCCCACGTCCTTGCTCTGTCCTGCCTCTGTCAGAGCCAGGCCCAAGGCCTGTGGACCAGTGGCCCCTGGAGAGGAGAGGTTCCCTGATCACTCTTGGTCCTGGCCTGGCCTACAGTGGGCTTGGGGCGAGGGCTTGGTTCACTGAGGCGGGAGAGAGGACAGGAAGGCTAGAGACAGGAAGAGACACTGCCCCATACCCAGAGGGCAGCCCTGAGTGTGGGGTTCTGGGGTGCAGGGCCTGGGCTGGCCCTGCCAGCCTTCAGGAAGGCCTGTGCTGGCTGAGGCTGGCAGAGCCTGGAGGAAGCCCTGTCTGGCTGACCTCAGGCCAAGCCCCCAGTGCACACCCAGTTTTAGGCCCCCCTTTAGAGGGCACATCTCTCTCCTGGCCCCTAGTGTCCTTTCACCAGTTTGACCTGGATTTCATTTACATCTGGACCAGCTGCCTGTCCAGAGTCTGTCCCAGAAGAGACTGCACCCAGGCCTGGGGACAGGCGAGGGGCAGGCCGGGGAGGGCCTGGGGAAGCAGGTAGATGGGGAGCCATGGTCACGGTGCCAGGGTGGCATCACTTTGCACAGTGCACGCTTTTATGTGGCATGTCACCACATCCTTGTGTGTGCTTGTACGGGTGTCATCACCCCATGGGCATGTTTGTGTGGGGTGCACAGCCTCCAGCCTGGAGGACCAGCTGCCGCCTGCAGTCTGCTGCAGACCTGCTCACCATCACTGGGCAGGGCTCTTCCTCTGTCCTCTCCAGGGCCTCCCCTGTCCCCACTGCCCTCCAGTGCTGGAATCCCAGCACAGAGAGGCAGAAACTCCCGCCTGGCCACTGCCAGCCACCATGAGGCCTCAGCTATGCATGGCTGTGTGTGCGTGCATGCCCATGCGTGTTCAGGCGTGTTCACACGCATAGCTGCCGTTGTGTGCTTTCATGTGTGTCCAGGCTTAAGCATGTGTGTAGATGCATGCATGTGCATGTGCATATGTGCCTGTTTTCATGTAGATGTGTGTGTGCCCGTGCCTGGGGGTCACCCGTCTCCTGCCCAGGTCCACAGGACGTCCTGCAAGCCGTGCCTGCCACTCGGGGGGTACCTGTGGCTAGGGGGCGGGCTGCCCCATGCTGAGCCTCTGGGCAGAGCCAAGATCCAGTCTGGACAGAGGCATGTGGCCGAGCCAGGCCCCACAGCTCTTTCTGTTTTCCCACAGGTCACTCTTGGGCCTCAGTTTCCCATTTGCTAATTGGCGCTAGGGGGCTAGGACATGGAGCCCGGGGTTAAGGGTGCAAAGCATGCTGGGAAAGAAGGGAGGGGAGGGAGCCCTGCAGCCAGGCAGGAGAGGAGGGCCGGAGACAGGCAGGGGGTCCTGCAGGGGCTGGGAGGAGCCGGGGGAGGGCAAGGGGCTGCCAGGGTAGGGTGGTCTGGGGTCAGAACACCCTGGAGCCTGGCACCGGACTGACCCCGGGTGGCTGTGGGCTCCATGCTGGAGCTAGGAGTGGGAGAAGACTGGCACGGACCTGCATAGGTCCTCGCAGCGGGCGCTGGCATGAGCAGGCAGCCCCGGCACGGGCCTCTGCTGCCTGCGCCCCACTGCCTGCCTCCAGTCCCCGTGGGCCAGGAGATCCAGGGCCGAGCACACAGAGCTGCTCCTGCACCCCAGTCTCCTGCTCCGGCTCAGGCCCCACTGCTGGGCTCTGAGCCACGGAAGCAGTGGGAGCCGGCACACAGGGCTGTGGGGCAGGAGAACAAGGTAGGCTTCCTGGAGGCAGCGGCACTGAAGCAGGGACTTGGAGCCTGGAAGGTTGAGGAGGGAAGGGCATGGAGGGCAGCTCAGAGGAAGGTGGAGACCATGGCGGCTGCGGGCCCTGCTTGCGCCACGACCAAGCCAGCCGGACGCCCCCCATCACACGTGGCAGCGTCCAGCACAGGCTGAGAGAGAATTCTGCCCTGGCCGGCGAGCCTGCACACCAAGGCCGGGGTGTTCTCCGCGGCACCGGCGCCCCTCACGCAGGGCTGCAGGGCCAGGACCTGTGGCTAACAGATCAGGCTTAGTATCTGCAACGTGAAGGGCAGCTGAGGGTCCCCGAGGCCAGCAGGATGGGGAGCAGGAGAGGGCTCGGCAGGCGCCCCGGTTCTGCACACAGGGCCTGCGGGAGGACAGGCGGGAAGAGACGGGCCGGTCCCAAGCTTGGGCCGGGAGGCCAGGCCTCGTCTGCTGTCTCGCTCACTCGCTCGCTCGCTCGCTCGCACGTGCACATACATGGTGGGCACTGCCTCACGGCCTGGCCTGATGGCCCTGGCAGCCCCAGCCCAGGGGGCCGGGTCTGTGGGCTGTGCTGGGCTGGGAAGCACCTACCTCGAGAGCTTCTCCGGGCCCTGCTTGTAGCGCTGCTCCGCAGAAGCACGGGGTAGCTGGCGCTGCTGCCGCCGGCCAGCACCTTGACCTGACCCCGGCCTGGGGACGCGGCTGCGTCTTCAAAGGCTCCAGTCCACCCAGCCCTGGTCTCTGTGGCCCTCCTCTGCTCCCTCCTCCCTTCCTTTCCCTTCTTTTCTTTCCTCTCCCCCTTTCTGCCCCCTCCTCCTTCCTCCCCTCACTCCTTTGCCCTGTCTGTCTCTGTGTCCCTGCTCCCGTCTCTGGGTCCCCTGTCTCCGTGTCTCAGTCCTTTGCTTTGTGCCCTGCCCCTCTGTGTGTGGTGTGTGTCTGTGTGTGCTGTCTCGTCCCTCTGACTCTCACACCCCCTCCCTGTCTTCTTCTCCCTGACTCATTGTGCCAGGAGCATCTGTCTGTCTGGGTGCCCTCGCCTCTGTCTCGCCCACTCTGCCCCCAGGCCCGGCCACTGTCCCCGGACCCCTGTCTCTGTGGGTCTTGCTCCCCTCGCCTTCCTCAGGACGCTCACCAGCTGCTTCCCTTCTGTCCCCAGCCCCCTTCTCCTCCACCTCCACCACCTCCTCCTCCTTCCCAGACTAGTAAAAATGTCAGAGAGAAGCCCTCCCAGCCGGGCGCCGCGTGGGGCCTGGCCGCCACACTCTGCGCCCTCCTGGCGGAGGGGCGGCATGGCCGCCTCCCCCCCTTCCTCTGCCTCCCCTCAGGCTACCTTGGCAGCAGCTGCAGCTTCCCTGCTCCCCTGCCCACTGCCTCGCTCCCAGGTGCCTGGCCACCCGGCTGTCCATCCTCTTGCCCTGTCCCCGGGCCCGGCCAGCCCGGCCCTCCTCTGTGGCCCAGCCCGCCTGCTCTACCCCTCTAGTCTGGGCCTCTGCCCTTCCTTTACCCCCTGGGTCCCTCCATCACCCTCAGCCCCTCTCTCTCTTTCCCTCGGGTGTTGCTCTGTCCCTTTCTCAGTCTCCCTCCCTCCTTCCCTCCCCCATCCTTCCCTCTCCCCTCCTTCCTCTCCCTACCGCCTTCCCACCCCTTCTTCCCCCCTCCCTCTGATCTCCATCTTTCCCTTTGTTTATTCCCCGCCACTGCCCTTGTTCTCCAGAGGGAGGCTGGGCACCCCAGGAATCTTCCGGGTCCCCACTTGGCGAGACGGCTGCACTCCCCCGTCTCTATGACCCTCCCCAGCCAGGACACCAAAGAGGCAGAACCTCCAACACAGATGTGCCCCTGCGGTGTCGGTGGTGGCTAGGCAGTGCCGTGGGCACAGGTCTGTGGGTGCCCTCGCCAGCTGAGCCCCCCTGGCCCTGGCTGGCCAAGGCCCAGGACGAGCAGCCCAGCCCATTGTTTTTCTGGTTGGGCTCAGTCACCATGACGCACTTGAGAACACAGGAGGCGAGTGGCTGGACAAGAGTGGGGACTGGTCTCACCTCACATTTGTGGGTAGTCGCCACAGGCCAGCTTTGGGTGAACAAGAGTACATGCAGGAGCTTTCCAACAAGGCTGCTCTCACATCCACGGAGAGGCAAGGCCACGATACCCACGCTCCAGATGAGAAAACCAAGGCCCATCCAGCAGCCCAGTGACTTAGGTGACAGAGCTGGCATCCGACAGGAGCAAGACAACAGCTAGCAGTGCAGTATCCTAGGTGATAGAGCCAGTGACCCACAGAACCACAGGCAGCAGTACAGTATCCTAGGTGATAGAGCCAGGGACCCACAGAACCACAGCCAGCAGTACAGTATCTTAGGTGATAGAGCCAGTGACCCACAGAACCACAGCCAGCAGTGCAATATCCCAGATGATAGAGCCAGGGACCCACAGAACCACAGCCAGCAGTGCAGTATCCCAGATGATAGAGCTAGTGACCCACAGATCCATAGCCAGCAGTGCAATATCCTAGGTGATAGAGCCAGTGACCCACAAATCCATAGCCAGCAGTACAGTATCCTAGGTGACAGAGCCAGTGACCCACAGAACCACAGCCAGCAGTACAGTATCCCAGGTGATAGAGCCAGTGACCCACAGAACCACAGCCAGCAGTACAGTATCCTAGATGATAGAGCCAGTGACCCACAGATCCACAGCCAGCAGTACAGTATCCTAGATGATAGAGCCAGTGACCCACAGATCCACAGCCAGCAGTACAGTATCCTAGGTGATAGAGCCAGTGACCCACAGATCCACAGCCAGCAGTACAGTATCCCAGGTGATAGAGCCAGTGACCCACAGAACCACAGCCAGCAGTACAGTATCCTAGATGATAGAGCCAGTGACCCACAGATCCACAGCCAGCAGTACAGTATCCTAGGTGATAGAGCCAGTGACCCACAGATCCACAGCCAGCAGTACAGTATCCTAGGTGATAGAGCCAGGGACCCACAGATCCACAGCCAGCAGTATAGTATCCTAGATGATCGAGCCAGTGTCCTGCAGATCCACAGCCAGCAGTACAGTATCCCAGGTGATAGAGCCAGTGCCCCACAGATCCACAGCCAGCAGTACAGTATCCTAGGTGATAGAGCCAGTGACTCACAGATCCACAGCCAGCAGTGTAATATCCCTGATGATAGAGCCAGTAACCCACAGATCCACAGCCAGCAGTACAGTATCGTAGGTATAGAGCCAGTGACCCACAGATCCAAGCCAACAGTGCAATATCCTACGTGATAGAGCCAGTGACCCTCAGATCCACAGCCAACTGTGCAATATCCTAGGTGATAGAGCCAGTGACCCACAGAACCACAGCCAGCAGTACAGTATCCTAGGTGATAGAGCCAGGGACCCACAGATCCACAGCCAGCAGTATAGTATCCCAGATGATAGAGCCCGTGACCCACAGATCCACAGCCAGCAGTGCAGTATCCTAGGTGATAGAGCCAGTGACCCACAGAACCACAGCCAGCAATGCAATATCCTAGATGATAGAGCCACTGACCCACAGATCCACAGCCAGCAGTACAGTATCTTAGGTGACAGAGCCAGTGCCCCCCGGATCCACAGCCAGTAGTACAGTATCCTAGATGATAGAGCCATTGACCCGCAGAACTACAGCCAGCAGTATAGTATCATAGATGATAGAGCCAGTGACCCACAGATCCACAGCCAGCAGTACAGTATCTTAGGTGACAGAGCCAGTGCCCCCCGGATCCACAGCCAGTAGTACAGTATCCTAGATGATAGAGCCATTGACCCGCAGAACTACAGCCAGCAGTATAGTATCATAGATGATAGAGCCAGTGACCCACAGATCCACAGCCAGCAGCCCAGTGTCCTGGGTCATAAAGCCAGTGACCCACAGATCCACAGCCAGCAGTATAGTATCCTAGATGATAGAGCCAGCGATCCACAAATCCACAGCCAGCAGTATAGTATCCTAGGTGATAGAGCCAGTGACCCACAGAACCACAGCCAGCAGCCCAGTGTCCTGGGTCATAGAACCAGTGACCCACAGATCCACAGCCAGCAGTGCAGTGTCCTAGATGATAGAGCCAGTGACCCACAGAACCACAGCCAGCAGTACAGTATCTTAGGTGATAGAGCCAGTGCCCCACAGATCCACAGCCAGCAGTGCAGTGTCCTGGGTCACAGAGCCCATGACCAACAGGGCCAGGACTACAGATGGGTCTGCTAACTGCAGGCAACACTGGCACATCCATCCACCCGTCCACCCACCTGTTCATCCACTTATCCATCCATCCATCCATCCACCTATCTATTTATCCATCCATTATCCACACACCCATCGATTCATTTATCCATCCCTCTACTCACCCATCTATCATCTCCCCATCCACCATCCATCCATTATTTACCATCTATCCATCTACCTACGGACCATCCATCCATTATCTACCCATCCCATTCATCCTCCTCCCCATTCCTTCATTCTTTCATTTATTCAGCCATCTATTTATGCCTCTTTCCTTCCTCTCATCTATCACCTTTTTCAACCCTTCAATTCTTCAACATACTTCTCAATCCACTTATCTATATAAACATAATTCATTCTCCCAATTGATTCAAGCAGCTATCTATCTATCTATCTATCTATCTATCTATCTATCTATCTATCTATCGGTATAGGAGTGTGTGTGTGTGTGTGTGTGTGTGTGTGTGTGTGTGTGTGTGTGTAGGTATATATCTTCATGTCCTCCCTTTCTCTGTATATTTTTCCATTCACTCATGTGTTGGCCTGTCTCTCCATCTGCCCACCCATTTATCTGAATGTCTTCCTATCTATAAAGCACTTAGAAGCACTTGCCAGCTAGGAGTTTGGCCTAGTGGTAGAATGCTTGCCTAGCATGCACAAAGATCCGGGTTCTATTCCTCAGCGTCACACACATAGAAGAAAGCTGGAAGTGGTGCTGAGGCTCAAGTGGTAGAGCTCTAGCCTTGAGAAAGTCCAAGGACAGTGCTCAGGCCCTGAGCTCAAGCCCAGGACTAGGGGAAGAGGGAGGGAGGAGGAGGAGGAGGAGGGAGGAGGAGGGAAGAGGAGGAGGGGAGGGAGGAGGGAGGAGGAGGGGGAGGAGGAGGCAGCACTTGCCAATTATCCATCAGTCTGCAATTCTGGACTACTGTAATCACTCATTCCATGCTATTTACTACTCTAAATGTTCATCCTTCAATCTTTGTATGTATTTGCACAACTAAAGTAATTTTTTTAGTTCGAACTTTTATGTTTTCTGTCCTTATTTTCATTCATTTGCTCAAATGTTGTACTATTTATCCATATCACTGAACATCGATTTCCAAATCTGCCAGCTTATCCACCCTCACATCTCCCTATCTTCCTGTCTAGCCGTCCATATATCCACGTGCACACACACCTGTGAGCATACAGTCACCCAAGCAAGTTTATACTCCAAATAGTTACTGGAAATAGTAAGTCCTCATTGGTGGCTGTTCCTCCAATGAGTCCCTCCCACACACTTATCTACCAATCCTCACAGATACAGCAACACATTTATACTGACTTCCAAGTGTGTGTGTGTGTGTGTGTGTGTGTGTGTGTGTGTGTGTGTGTGTGGTGCTTGTATTTGGGCTTGAACTCAGGACCTTGTGCTCTTGCTTAACTTTTTCACTCAAGGCTAACGCTCTATCAATTGAGCTACAGCTCCACTTAGGGTGTTGTTTTGGGGGGGAAGAAAAGGGTGGTGTTGGGGCCGGGAGTTTGGCCTAGTGGTAGAGAGCTTGCCTAGCATACATGAAGACCCGGGTTCAATTCCTCAGTATCTCATGCGTAGCAAAAAGCCAGAAGTGGTGCTGTGGCTCCAGTGGTAGAGCCCTAGCCTTGAGAAAATCCAGGGACAGTGCTCAGGCCCTGAGCCCAAGCCCAGGACTGGAAAAGAAAAGAAAAGAAAAGAAAAGAAAAGAAAAGAAAAGAAAAGAAAAGAAAAGGGTGGTGTTAATTGGAGATAAGAGTTTCACAAACTTTGCTGTCCCATGTGGTTTTGAACCACAATGCTCAAATGTCAGCCTCCAGAGTAGCTAGGATTACAGGTGTGAGCCACCAGTGCTGGGGACCCATCATTCATAAAGTTTCTACTTTCACAGTGCTGACATTTCAGCAGAAACAACAAATAAACATATTAGGGTATGGTAAATGTTACAAAAACAACTTAGCCAGGGTGAAGGGCTGTAGAACTCTGCAGGCTGTGCAAGTACCAATGCTTAGTCTGTGACAGTGATGGAAAGCCCCTGGGGAAGCTGTATGCTTGTCCTTATTTTGAGAGACAGAAACAAGACAGACAGACAGCCAGAGGCAGGGAAAATGTCAGGATTTCCAGGAGCAAAATATAAAATTTCTGACTGAAAGCCATCTATCACTTTCACTGCTCATCCAGCACAATTCATCCATGAGCAGATTCATTATCTATTCATTTGCCCATCTCTCTACCTATTACATGTTCCCATTTGTATATCTGTTCGTTTGTGTATATATTGGTTTTATATATTTATTTTGATAGCCTTCTATTAAATTACCCAGTCTCTTATTTGTCTATACTCTACCATCTACTCGTCCACCAGTCCACGCAGCTCCCCTGTCCCTCCTCTGACCATTCTATCTACTCATTCTTCATCCACCCATCCGCACAGAAATCCACTCATATTTTGGTGCTCCTGCTCATTCATCTATTTGAGTTTATAATCAGCTAGTCTACGGAGGTACGATATGCACAACCAGTTGAATATATGAATATAATTACAGTAGAACATGTGATAATTGTATATTCAACTGCCTAAAGCTATCGCCCATTCTGATATGTGTATATCTCTACCAGAATCATTGTTAGGGATTGTAAGCATCTCACCTACGTTTCCCCACCCCTCCATTTGTTCATTTACCAACCGACCATCTATCCATCCATCCAACATGTCTTTTCATCTGCCCATTGATACCTGGATCTATCCATCCGTCTGTCAATCCATCCATCCATTTGCCCATCCATCAATCCCGTGGTTTATACCTCCCACCCGTCCTCGTGCAGTTACTTATAGTAAATGCATGGCTGTGCACAGAGCAGAGCCAGGGGAGGACGCCGTGAGTGGCAGGGGTGGCAGGTGGAGGAGGCTGGGTGGAGAAGGCTAGAGATGCCTTGTGGCTTCTGACATAGTCGTGTCTGATTCCGAGCAGGTCCCCTGCCGTCTGTCTGAGCAGGCTTCTCGAGCAAAGGTCAACTGAGCCAGAGTCAAGGTCATGGAGAGGTTGGTGCGTGTTCCTGATGAAGCTCAGTTTGGGGCTGTGGCTGGACCCAGAATAAATGGACCTCTTTCCAGATCCTTTCTGTATGTGGGGGGGTTGGAGGGGTTGTGGGATTGAACTCTGGGCTGGGCGCTGTCCCTGAGCTCTTTAGCTCAAGGCTACCGCCCCACCCTTTAGCCAAGACCCACTTCCCGTTTTCTGGAGGTTAATTGGAAATGAGTCTCATATACTTTTTTTGGGTTTTGTTTTGTTTTTCCAGTCCTGTTAACTGAACTCAGGGCCTGAGCACTGTCCCTGGACTTTCCCAAAGCTAGAGCTCTACCACTTGAGCCACAGCACCACTTCCAGCTTTTTCTATTATGTGATACTGAGGAATGGACCCCAGGTCTTCGTGCATGCCGGGCAGGCGCTCTACCACTAGGCCAAGCTCTCAGCCCCAAGAGTCACATTCTTTAGTTCCTCAGTGCCCAGGCTGGCTTGGAACCTCTAACCTCAGATCTCAGTCTCCTGAGTAGCTAGGATTCCAGGGGCAAGCCACCATGCCTGGATCTAGATTTTTTTTTGAACGGACTGACTAGCTCCATCTGTCCCCCGCCCATCAGTGCCCGGAAGAGCATGAGGAGAGCAGAGAAGGAAGGGGAGCGGCGAGGTTAAAGAGAGCAAGGAGGAGCTGTGTCCTTGGCTTCCTCCAGAAACGAACCCCCATGAAGACAGGCCACAGCCAGGGAGGAGCGAAGAGCGGACAAGAGCTGGGCCTCCCCCGTGGTGGCATGGGGGTGGCATCTGAGGAGCCAGGGCTGAGGACAGGCTCCCTGTCACCCAGTCTTCATCCATGGAAACTGCTGAAGCTGCTGCTCTCGGGGAAATGAATACAGAACTGGCCTGCGCTGATGCGGTGTCTACGGAAAGGACATGTTCAAGTGAAGTCCCCTGCGCGCCTGGCTGAGGAGAGGAGAGGGGAGGGGAGCGGAGGGGAGGAAAAGAGAGGGAGGGAAAGAGGGAGAGAGGATCTCCCAGACAGGCTGTCTTCATGTATGTGTGCACGCATGGGCACGTCTATTTGTGTGTACATGCCCGGGTGTGTACCCATGTCTGCATGTGTGTACCTGCACCAGTGTGTACATATGTAGGGCTCTGTCTGGGTCCCTGGCCACCAATTCTGCCTTTAGGATGACCTGCCTTCCTGGCAGCCCTCCCTACCTTCCAGTCCCCTCTCCCTGGCCACTCACCCACGTCGCCGCGTGGAGACGGCTATCAGAGGGAGTTTGACCTCCCCAAAGGGCCAGAGGCATTTCTGTCCCCCCTCCCCTGGCCAGGGCTCCATCCACTGACCACCCTCACCCCGCAGGTGTGCGGGGTAGAGGGCAGGCTGGAGAGAGACATGTGGTCCTGATAGAAGGACTCTGGACACTGCAGGCCCGCATGGGCATCCAGCCCTCCCTCCCAGTCCTGCCCAGAGGCGGGGGGCCAGTCCTGGCAGCGTATGGAGTGTGCAGGAGTCTGCTCTGCCTCCCTCGCCAAGGAGAAGGCAGGAGATCAGCTGGCACCACAAGCCCAGCGTCCAAGCTGAGCTCGGCTGCCCCTGTTCAGGGCGAGGGAAGGGGGTTCAAATGCTGGGCCGCCTCCATCTGCATCTGTGTGTGCTGAGCAGAGCCCAGGGCCAGCCCCCTCCCCGGCTGCGATCGGGAATGGAGTTGAAGCCTGGCATATCTTCCCAGCAGGACCCCGTCTCGTGGAAGGCTCCCGTCCCCCAGGCCAGGCTTCGCGGTGTTCCCAGGGCCTCCGAGGTCAGGTGACCCCTCATGCCCTCCTTGCCCTGCCTGCCCCTTAGCTCTACCCAGGGAAGGTGCCAGGCACCAGGTGGGGTCTCCAGGAGGAGCCCAGGAGAGCCCCCTGAGTGTAAGGGGGGTGTCAGGGTAGGTCCTTTCTCTCCTGTGGCACCCCAGTCAGGGTAAAGGCAGGGGTCCTGTGGAGTTAGGGTCTTGATTGAATAATTGGTTGAATTTGGGGTCCCTGGGTACATGCTGACCACCCCCCCAGTCACCTAGGACCCCAGCTTGTTGACACACTCGAGCTATAGGGATGCGTCCACTGTCAGGGTTCACACTGGGGATTTCACTTCAGAGTCTCAGGCAAAGCCACTCCCAGCCTTGTGGAATGCTGCTCTGTCCCCCAGGCACAGGGCAATGCGCCAGCAGCTGAGTGTCGGGGCCGGGAGAGAGCGCCTCCTCCAGGGGCCATCTGCAGATGGCGGCCAGGAGACCTGGTCTGGGGACCCTCATGCAGGCACCCGGGGTCCGACATGGCACGGGAAGTTTCTGCCCAGAATGGGCTGACCCTTCCTTAGCCCCAGACCTCCCAGGTACCCCATGGGGGATTCCCGGGTCCCACTTCCCCCCACCCCAGGGCCTTCCAGGGACCCCACGGGGGCTTCCCAGACCACGTACACCCTCTGGGCCTTCCAGGGACCCCACGGGGCTTCCCAGACCACATACACCCTCCCCCCTCCCCCCCGGGCCTTCCAGAGACTCCACAGGAGACTTCCTGGGTCCCACTCCCCCCCCCACCCCGGGGCCTTCCAGGGACCCCACGGGGGCTTCCCAGGCCCCTCCCCCTGTGCCTCTGGGACAGCTCCCTGGCCAGTGCAGTCTCTTGTTCCCCAAGCCTCTCTGGAAAGGGGAGCCCTGCCCTGGGTCTAGTTTCATTCTGAAAGGTGAACATGGCGCACTCCCTCGCAGTGCATGGGGGAGGGGCACCCTTGGAGGGGTGGGGGGTGGGGTGGAGTATCCAACAAGAGAGTCTGATGGACGGGCACAGGTGCCCCCCCACACCAAGAGGCCTGAGGATCAGCCGTGCCTGCCAGGGCTGCAGGCAGCCCCCCCCGCCCCAGGAGGCATTCGAGACAGCTGTGAAGGGGTGGCAAGGAAGGGCCAAGGAGAAGTCAGGCCTTGATGTGGCCTTCTATGGGCATGAGGTGGCAAGGGTGCTGAGTCCAGGGCTGGGACGACGGGGCGTGAGGACACTTGGGAGCAGGATGGGCACAGCTGTTGTGCACTCGCCTGCTCCATGTACCTCCCAGGCCTGGGCGTGGTGTCCTCTGAGTCCTCCTTGACCTCGCCTGCTTCCTGCCGCCCTCGGAGCCCCACGAAGGCGGCGACCCTAATGTCTCCAGACCAAGCACAAGCCTGCTGACCCAGACCCTGGCAGCCCCGGTGCCTCCATCCGGGAGGCACCTTAGAGACCTGTGTCCTTGTCCCTGTCTGAACAGCGACCACCCGCCCAGGCATCCCTGCCCCTGCCCGGGAGCCGGAGCCAGCGTCCACGCTGCAAGGCTGCAGGGGCTGTGGAGCTGGCAGGAGCCCTTCACGGGAGCCTGCAGTCACCCTCGCAGCAGGGGCCTGGCTTTGCAGCCTCTCACCTGCTTCTCACCCCGGTTCACCTTCTTCCTATCTATTCATCCTGGCTGCAGGCCCCATGTCCTGCTCCTGGCCCAGCCTCTGGCCTCTCCAGGGGTTGTCCGGTCTTCCTTAAGGTCCTAGACCCAAATGTGCAGAGTCTCTGTCTTCTGAGGCCTGGCCTGGCCCTGATGTCTGCCTGCAGACAAGTCTCCCTCTCCAAGAGGCCCAAGGGAACGGACTTAGGGACCAGGCCACTGGTGTGTGTGCGTGCACGTGTGTGGGTGCGTGCATGCGTGTGTGCGTGCGTGTGTGCAGGGGCTGCTGCAGGGCACGGGGCGGGGGATGCAGTGGCTGCTCAAGACCCTGCCTGCTCACGAGGTGGCATGCTGGCACCACCAGCGTCTCCTCCTGACAGGTGTCACTCCTCCAGCCCTGAGTTGGGATCCTATGAGCTCACAGGGGACCCTGCTTCATTTCACAACAGTGAACTGAGGAGACAGCATTGCACAGCCACCCCCTGCCACCTCACCAGGGCCCCAGCTACCAGGCCCCAGCTCAGGGCAGGGACACAGTGGCACGGCTGGTGGACTGGCTGGGTTCTCTCCTAGCTCTGGCCGTGGTGGGAACGTGGTCCTTTATGGCCTCTTGTCCCTCTCCCCGCGCCACCCAGCACACCTCACAACACTGCGCACAGGACGGGTCTCTGCCCTCCACCCGCCATCCGACAGGGAAGCTCCGGGAAGCCAGCCTTCCTTGGCAGCCCCTCATACAGTCGGGGGACCAGTCTGGCACGAGGTTCCAGCACCCCGCCCGCCCCACCCAGAGCACCAGGCATCAACCCTTCTGGTCTCACAGGCCTGGGCCTTGCCCAGGTGAAGACGGGGGTGGAGGAGACGGGACCCTCGGGGGACAGAGGACCCAGCAAGGCCTCTGGTGCCCTCAGGACGGCGTCCCCCCCGCACACAGTGGCACTCTGGGACGGGGTGCAGCCAAAGACGCTCACCCTGCGCGGTCATCATCCTCCAGCAGCAGGTCCTGCTCCTCGGAGCCCAGGTCGCCGGCAGCCTCCGCCATGGGCCTGTGGTGCGGTGTGGTGCGGTGTGGTGCGGTGCAGGTGTGTGTGTGTGTGTGTGTGTGTGTGTGTGCGCGCGCGCGCGCGCGTGCGTGCTTGGGTGTGCCCTGTGAGCTGGCCCCCGGCCACTTCCTCCTCGGCCTGGCCCGAGCCCCCGCCCCACCGGGTTTCACTTCCCCTTCCAGTCTCAGGTTGAGGTTGGGGACCTATCAGGGCCTGGGGTTGATGTTGTTTTTTAATCTGTTGTTTCGAGAAAGGAGAAGAGGGGAAACAAAGCCACGCAAACCCAAACCACTGGCCAGGAAGTGTTGAGCAAGCTGCAGGCAGAGGTGGCCGGCGGCAGCGGGGGCAGGGCAGAGGGTCCGGAAGGCCTTCCAGCCCCTGGGGAGGACGGCCAAGCCCGGGTGGCAGAGCCCGGGCTGCAGCAGTGCTGGCTTCTCCGCTGGCTCGGGTGCACGGAGTCCTAGGACTCAAACCCAGGGCCCCGAGGCTTGACACCTGTCATGGGGAGGGCGTGGCCTAATGGCCAGAGCGGACAGTGGCTCTGTTGAGCGTGGACGGAGCCCCTCGTACCTGTGGGGTCCCTGCCAGTGGGCCTGGTCTCCAAGCACATTCCCGCAGGTGCCCACAGAACCTGTCTCTGGGACTGGGTACCTGGCCCGAAATACCCTGCACGCCTGCTGTTGGGCTGGGTACCATCTTGGGTCTCAAGATGGAAGGCGGCCGCCTGGCCCTGCTGCCCTCCCTCCCTCTGTCCTGCCAGCCCCGCTGCTTCCCCCAGCCTCGAGCTCTAGAATGACCATATCAGGGGTCCGAGGGGGCTCACTCCCCCACCATGTGCAGCAAGCGGAAGGGAAGGGGCAGAGCCGGCGTGACAGACAGCAAGCCGGGACATGGAGGTATTTCCCTGCGAAGAAGGCCAGGAGGGCAGAGGGGAGAGGGCAGTTCAGAGAAGGAGGGAGGGCCCACAATGCTTCTCTAATCAGGAGGGAAATGGGGTGCCCTTCCCCACCCCCACACACCACAAAGGAGGTGTGAAGCCACCGCAGAGACACTCAGCCTGGCAGTCCCACCTTGGAGTGCTAAAGGCTTCCACTCCAGCTGCCCCAGGGGAGTTTTGAACCCTGTTTTCTCAGGCCCCCAGGCCTTCTTTGGTTGGGACTGTGCATGGCAGGGGCTTTGGTGGTGTCTATGCTAAGCACTGGAGGTCCAGAGGGGCTGGGCGGGCGGAGCTTGCTGCCCTGCCCTTGCCCCTTGTTGCCTAGAGACAATTCCTACAGTGTAGTGGTTAGAGTGCAGCCATGGGGCTGGGGGGGGGGGCACTCAGCCCTCTGCACCGCTCTGAGAGAGCTTAGCAGAGACAAACCTCCCGGGGAAACTTAGTTCAGAAGGTGCCAGGTGCAGACAGGCCATGGCCGGAGCAGCCAGGCCTGAGGGGAGACTGGTGTGGTCTGGGAGTGTGGGCAGTAGTGACTGGCATTTCAAAGCTCAGGCTGTTGTGATAAGGGTCAGAGGGCAAGGGTCAGACAGCAGAGCCCAGCTGGGCACCTGCCTGGCACCCTGATTCTTCCCTGATCTGGGGACTGCCACGCCCCCATCTTCTGGGTGGGTGGAGACACTGAGCAGGCCATGTCCCAGCACTCGGTGGCCAAGGGACCTGGGGCCCAGAGCTGGAGGAGGTAAGGCGCTGTCGTGGTGGAATGGCCACAGGAAAAGGCTAAACGGGGGAGATGAGACAGCAGACATGGGCAGAGAGGGGCCAGAGAGAGGACGGGACAGAGGACGGGCCAGGGTGAGGAACCCTGCAGAGGTAACAGAGGGCAGAGGCAGGTCGAAGGTCCGGGGAAGACGTGGCACACGGCTGGGGCGCCTGCGAAGGGGCCTCTGTGCACAGGCAGGCGCTGCCCGGGGGGCTGTGGAGGTCTGGAGCCGGTGGCACCAGAGCCCCTGACCTGTGGGCTTCCGGGGACCCAGTGAGAAGCAGACTGCCATGCAGCAGCCTGAGGTCTCATTACACCAGAAAGCAAACAGGGGTCGAAACAAGCTGAGATCTCCAGCCAGGTGCAGCCCACGCCACTCGGCCAGGCTGCGAGCTGAGAATTCAAACCTGAGGCCAGTCTGCGCGGAAAAGTCCTTCCGCATTCCGCCAGCAGAGAGCGGGGGCACAAGGGTGGCCCCAGTGATCCAGTGCCGATCGGGAGTGAAAAAGACAGTGAGAGCGTGACGCCCTGAGCTCAAGCCCCAGTCCTGACACAATAAGTAAGGAAACAAAAGAAAACCCACGGCAGGGCCCAGGCTGAGGGGCAGACAAGATGAGTCAAGGCATGAGCGGGAGGCCCGGGAGAAGGACAGGGCTGAGACCAGGCCTGGATGAAGCGCGCAGGGTCCCGGCTGAACACCTGCCCTGCTTTGCAGAGGACACACAATGCCTCTCACTCTCCTGCGCCTGAGACGTCACCTTACCCTTCCCCCGCCTGCTGTGGGCTCCGTGCGACCCCGCAGGCCCCCAGGTCCTAGATACACAGCCTCTGTGCACAACCTTAGCCCGGGGCTTGCCACCTCTGCGGCCACCAGGCTCCAAGCTGCCCTGACCCAAGGCTGCTGTTGGCCCCACGGTGAGGAGGGGCTCCCGCCAGGCCCCACTTGCCCTTTGGGGTGCGGTCCAGACCAGGTGAGAAGGCCCAGGGTCAGGGTCCCGGAGGCTGCAAGGGCAGCCCAGAAGCAGAGACCCAGGACCCCACTGGTGAGCAGGCCGCCCACAGGCCAGTCTCCGTGAGAAGGTCAGCCCGTGGCCCAACCAAGATGCCCAACACTAAGCCTGGACTGGTCCTGTGCCCCCATTCCAGTGAGAGGCCCCAGAGAAGTGGGGTCCATTGTTAGTCTTGAGGACTGGCCTCATGCCAGGGTGGATGGGGCAAGAATGCCAACCACAGCCAGGACCCCGGGGCCAGGAAGAACGGGGTTCCTGCCATGGCGGGTAGGGGTGGGCAGCCAGAGTACAGGCCAGGGCACGGGCTGAGGCCTACCACACAGCCCGCCCCTGCCATTGGCTCGTCAGGGCCCTGGAGGGTTGGATGCTCCCAGCCTGAGACACTGGACGTCCCAGGGGGACTCCAGGCAGAACTGCCTCCCCCTGCCCCGGCCGACGCACCCCTGAGTGGACCCAGCAAGTCAGACCACACAGTCACAGGGCTGCGAATCCTTTATTGATCACCGAGGTCAGGCAGGTCCCCCTGGGCCCCGTGGAGCAACCCGCTGGACAATGGGCACTCGGGCAGCAGAGGCCTAGGACTCGGACTCAAACATCTTCTTCCGGCCCTCCATGCCAGACTTCTCCTCAATGTTCTTCCTCCAGTCACCCACGTCGCGCAGGTCCCGCTCCTGGGGCGGGTCCAGACATGGCTCAGGCCCCCCTGGCCACGCCACACCACTCCCTCTCCCCACTCCCTGGCTGGGCCCACGAGGGCTGTGGGGCTGTGTCCCCACGGGAGCCCAGGCCTACCTACCTTCTCTGTGTCCCCACGGGGGCCCAGGCCTACCTACCTTCTCTGTGTCCCCACGGGGGCCCAGGCCTACCTACCTTCTCTGTGTCCCCACGGGGGCCCAGGCCTACCTACCTTCTCTGTGTCCCCACGGGGGCCCAGGCCTACCTACCTTCTCTGTGTCCCCATGGGGCCCAGGCCTACCTACCTTCTCTGTGTCCTCCTTCTTGACCTGCTTCAGGTTGGCCCTCAGGTCCATGCACACCTTGTGCTTGGAGCCCAGCAGAGCCTTGAGCATGGCGTCGGCAGACATGCGCACGCGCCGCAGAGGTGGCCTCTTGAACTTGCCCCTCAGGTCGAACAGCTTCTGGTTCATATCTTCCAGCTGGGCGGGAAGGGAAATGGCCCGTGCCCAGTGGCCTCATGTCCCCAGTCCCATCTCCACATCACCTGGCCCCGCCCCTGCCATGCTGTCCCTGCCCCCAGGTCACCTGGCCCTACCTTCCTGTCACCTAGCTTTACTTGTGTCCCCTGGCCTTCCTCCCGGCCCCGCCCCACCCTAGCCCTGGCCCCGCCCCCTCCCTGGCCCCGCCCCCTCCCTTCCCTGGCCCCACCCCGGCCCCGCCCTCTCACCTCCTTGCTGCTTTTCTGCACCTTCACTTCCATGTCGTACTTCTCCTCCTCTGCCGTGTCGATCTTAGCATGCAATTGCTTGCAGAGCTCCTGGTGCGGGGGGAGGGGCACAGGCAGCAGGTGGGCAGCCATCCCAACACCTGAGGGCCACCACGGCCCTCGGGAGCCCTGACCCCCGCCTGCCCCTGGAGGAGCCGGGAGAGCGGGCGGCAGGAGGGCCTGGTACCTGGACTTCCGACATGGAGCCAGGGATGTGCAGGGGCGGGCAGTGTTCTGACAGGTAGTTCTGCTTCTCCGACTCGCGGCGGCCCTCCTCCTTCTCCAGCTCTGTGGCCGCTATCTGGAGCATCACACTCTGGAGGAGGAGGGGCAGACGTGAGTGACTGTGGCTGGCCCGGGCGCCCCGCTGCAGCCCATACCCACCTTCAGGTGCTGTCTCCGGGCCGTGATGGCTCTGTTGCGTTTCTGTGGGGCAGGGCAGAGGGAGGAGAGTCAGGCTGCTGTTGGAGTCCTTGGCAGGTGGCTTGAACCCCTACTTTCTCTCCCCAGTCCAGGGGCCCCTGAGCCTGGGTTACTCAAGGGGTCCACCCAGGACCCCACTCACATTCCACCCCTGTTGGCACGTGGGAGGTGGAGCAGAGGGAGTGGGCCTGGGCCGGGCCTCAGAGGCCCCGGCGGTGAGAGACGGGAGTGGAAACCATCAGGAAGTGTGCCAGGACCCCCACGCCCTCCCCCTTTGCCCCAGGCCCAGCAGCCCCTCCCCCTTATCTGTCTCAGTGGGTGGAGCACTTTTGAGGGAATCTTCTCTGTCTCTTGAGATGCTGCCCATTGACCTTCCCAACAGCCCCTCCCCACAGTACTCACCTCCTCACTGTTCAGGAGCACAGGGAGTGGGGGAGGAAGGAAAGAGGTCAGCATGTCGGCAGGGGTGGATGGGTGGGGTGGGCACGAGGCTGGGAGGGCCAGGGCCACCTCAGGGGTCCCCACCATCCCCAGGGAAAAGGCTGGTCCTCAGGGGTCCCCACCATCCCCCCAGGGAAAAGGCTGGTCTGCAGGGGTCCCCATGCTGGGTGCCACTTACTCCCCCATCCTGCAGTCTTGAGCTTAGAACCTGTAAGACAGGGAGGTTGAGGTGTCAGGGCCTGGCCGGCACACAGCAGCCGTCGCAGGGCACCCGGCCCAGGCCTCACACCCGCTTCCCCTGTGCCCCGCCCAACACCAGGGTGAGGAGTAAGAGGAGCTGGGTTCTCAGAATGTCCCCGCGGGCCGAGGAGCCCAGCTGTCCCCATGGAGGGCCTGCCAGGCCCCACGGTTATTTTTAACTGCTCCTTTGCCTTTGGACGTAAGGACAGGGAGGCCAGCGCTCACAGTGTGGTCGGCGGGCCCGTCGGCTCTCCTGCCAGGGGCCCCACACTCAGGGTGTGGTCACCGGGGCCTGTCGGATACCCCAACCTCCTCCGAAGCTGCTCCCATGGTCACCTCCCACCAGGGCAGAGGCCCAGAGCAGCTGCTGGCGACACCCCTCGGCCCCCCACGTCCCAGCCCGGCCTCCTAGAGCAAGCTCCCTTGAGCATTCTCCTTCACCCTGGCCTCCAGAGGCCGGGCCGGGCCTCACCGAGAATCTGGGCAGCAGGTTAAGAGGGAGGTGTGGGCAGCAGCCGTGCTCTGGGCTGGGGGCCCTATGGGAGGGGTATAAATGGCCTCCTGCGGGCCAGGCCCCTGCTCAGAAAGGGCATGGAGCCCTCCTCAGACCAATGAGAGCACAGAGAGCCAGGGACACCTCCCCACCTGCCCAGCCGCCGGCAGACCCAGCCCGGCACTCCCCATCCAAGAAGTCTTGGGGGGTGGGGAGTTGCTCTATTTAGGTCTCGGTGACGAGCATGAGATGTCAGCCTTGTTCTTGGGAGGAGCTTGGGGACAGCAAGTGTGGCCTCGGAGATAGCAAGCTTGGCCTCACGGGGACAGCAAATGTGGCCTTGCATGGGGGACAACACAAGATGGTCTCACGGGGACAGTGAGCATGGCCTTACGTGGGGACAACACAGGTGGTCTCATGGGGACAGTGAGTGTGGCCTCATGTGGGGGACAACACAGGTGGTCTCATGGAGACAGCGAACGTGGCCTCACGTGGGGAGAGCACATGTGGTCTCATGGGGACAGCGAACGTGGCTTCATGTGGACAGCTCGTGGGGCCTCACACTGGGGACGGTGAGCATGGCCTCTCATGGAGACAGCATGGCCTCACGTGGTGGACAGCACGCGTGGTCTCACGGGACAGCGAGCATGGCCTCACGTGGTCTCTGAGAGGCGCAGGACCCGAGTCCACCTCAGGGTCCTGCCCAGTGGATGCAGGGAGGCTTGCGCTCCCCTCTGCATGACCTCTGGGAGTGGAGCAGGAGGGCCCACAGACAAGCAGCCCACCGCTGCCAGCCTGCCATGGAGCCCTGCCTGCGGGCACCTTTGCACGGGAGCTTAGAGCCCGTTCTTCAACCCACCCCGAGAACCTCCCTCTGATCCCGGGCCAGGGCCCCATGGCAACCTGGGGCAGGTCCCGCGTTGCCCTTCTCAAAAGGGGGTGGGGGGGCTGGGGGCTCACCCTCACCTCACCCCTTGCCCGCCCTTGTGGGCCCCACGCTGCAGAGGCCCCCGGCCTGTGACTTGGCACCCTCTCCAGCCCCAGCCCTGCCGATGCCCTGGCCTCTGTGGACTGGAGGAGCTGTCCAGATGTGCAGGGGGGATTAGGAGGCGGTCCTCAGCCAGGGATGAGCCCCCACAGGGCCCAGAGCGGCTTCCAAAGACACCTGCTGCCCCCTGCTGCTCATGTGGGGAGGCCCTGTGCCACCGGTCCCCAAAGAGTTGGGGGCTCCCCTGTCCCCACACGTGGTACTCCTGGTGGCCCTCAGGGCCCCTGCAGGGTGAGCTCCAGCCTCCTCCACTCCTGTCCTCCCTACTGGCCTGTAAGAGGTGTCACTGGGGTCTGGGGACATCAGGCCTTCTTAGCCAGGCCCAGGCTTTGTGCAGAGATTCAGGCCGCCCTGCGTGTGCAAAGACGGCCTGCAAAGTTCCGAGTGACCACAGGCTTGCGTGGCCACCGCCTGGAGCCAGCCCCTCATCCACATCCCCTCCGTCCGTCCGTTTGTGCGTGGCAGAAGTGTTTATTACCAAAGGAAGTCCCGGGGCAGCCTGTTCCCGCGCCTAGCCCTCCCCGGGCACGCCGACGCCCGGAAGGTTCTCAGGAGCCAGGCACAGGCAGGTGCCGGCGGGGCTTCAAGGCCAGGACACTGTCCACCTCCCTGGGTGGCCGCAGGCGGTGCCACTGAGCCACGGGCCTGCGCGCGTGGGCCAGCGTGTCCGCCCAGTGCTGCAGGGGCTGGCCGGAGGCCCGGGCGCCCAGGAGCACCTTGCCCACGGACTCAGCCCGGAGATGGGGGCCGCGGGCCCAGACAGCCAGTACCAGGTCCACCCTCTGCAGAGGCAAGGCCAGGGTGGGAGGCGGAATGGAGCCGGTCTGGCCCCATGCCAGGTCCCGTCCCCACCAGCCTCTCCCCTGCAGCTGCCCACCTGGATCTGACTGACAGGCACGGAGAAGGTGAAGGCCTGGTTGAAGTAGGGGGCGGCAGTGCCCTTCTGGGGAGAGGTGGCCCTCTTCTTCCACTTCCTCTGGTTTAGCAGGAGCTGGACCTTCACGTAGGGCTCTGGGGGACGACAGGGGACGAAGGACACCCACCGTGGAGCGTCCAGCCTGAGGGCCCCAGCCCTCTGTCCATCCAGGTGGGCCGATGTGTCTCTCACCTGCCAGCCCAGGACTCAGGCCTCGGGCCTCCAGTACCACCACAGTCAGGCGGCCTGAGCCGGGCATGTACTGCAGCGAGAAGCACAGCTCTCCGCTCTGCTCCAGCTGCAGGCAATCAGAAGAGAGGGGGGCTCCATCCTGGCCCGGGGAGCTCGCCCCTGCAGCCTCTCCCCTGGGGCCTTGGTCTCCCCCGTGGCACGAGGCCAGGTGTCCCTCCAGCTCGGCCCGGAGCCTCACCTGGACGGTGCCAGGCGGGCCCAGCTGGTACCAGCGCTCCAGGACATGGTGCAGGTCCATGGTGCCCAGAGGCAGACGCAGCTCTCCCAGGGACGCGTGCTCTGAGAAGCGCGTGCAATCCAGCAGCTGCACCTGCAGGGCAGCCCGCGGCAGCTCCTCTGGCAGGACCTGCAGGCAGGGCTGTGAGCCTGGGCCAGGTCAGCCCCCTCCCCTGGCTCCCCGCAAGCCTGGCGAGACTCACGGGGAAGCAGCAGGTTTCCTCAAACACAGGGCAGAGTGTGCCCCGGTGCACCTTGCTCTCGTGCCGCCGCCCGGCCTGCGTAGAGATGCTGACGCGGGCACAGGGGTCTGCCGTGCCCTCGGCCTGCAGGTCTGCGGCCTGCCTCAGGCCTACCTTGATCTGGGAACCGGCAGGTGAACTCAGCCCAGGGGCCAGCACACCCCACTGCCCGGGCTTGTCCCAGTCCAGCGAGCCGCTCACCTCCTGGCTCCCAAAGTCATACTCTAGAGAGAGCAGGACGCGCCCCCACTGCTGGGCGCCCCCAGAGCCGGCGTCTGCGGCGTCTGCGTCCGGCTGCACCTGCGTGAGCAGGGACAGAGCCGAAACCACTGCACGTGTGACAGCGTGCCCACACCTGAGGCCAGCACTCAGCACACCCTCTCCCAGACTGGGCCCTGGAAGGCTCCTTCCCCCTCATCTCCAGGAAACTGTTCAGCCTCAAGCAAAAACGTGGCACCTATGTCCCCGTGGCCTCGTCAAGAACCCGCTCGGCTCCCCAGTGACCAGACTCTGTCCCTCTATACGCGGTCCCCCCTCCCCTCTGAGCATGCCCCCCTCCTGTGCCAGGAAGGCTGACTGGGCGTCCCTGGGCTCTGGGCCTGGACATGGCCCCCTAGGGCTGAGTGCGGGCCGCGCTGGGCTCAGCTCCTCACCAGGTGAGCCACGGTTTGGCCGGAGACGCTGCCCAGGCCCACGGCCTCCTTGTCTCCTGGCTGCTTCCGGTGGCGACGGTGGCGGTGGTGGCAGCAGCAGAGAACACAGAGCAGACAGGTGATCAGGACTCCCACGGCCAGAGCCACGGCGAGGAGGGCCCCGCGGGGCCCTGAGCCAGGACGTGGGAAGCTGAGGTCTTTCTGTGGCTGACCTCGGCCCTCACCCTGCTAGGCCAGCCCCACTCCCCGGCCTGGGGGCTCCCACCACTCACAGGGGCCTCTGGACACGAGGTCTGGAGCCAGCCCAGGCGCGGCGGTGGGGCCTGCAGGGCTCAGGGTACTGTGGGGGTCTGACATGTTCCACTCCTGCCGGTTTGGAGAGGGCCGTCAGTGCTGTGGCCCTCGGACCTCTGCCGGCTGCCTTGCCTGGGTGCAGCGGCCAGGCCAGGGTTCAGGAACCCAAAGAGAGGGGCGCTGGGCCTTGGCCAAAGCATGAGCTTGGTTGCCACAGGCCCAGCCGCCTGGCCGCCTCCCCAGCAGAGTCGACCAGGCCCGGGCGGGGCGGGGGGGGCTCTGCCCCTGTTGGCCGTCACACATGGGCTGCCCTCCCTTCTCAGGGAGCCCACTTCCTCCCGTGTCTCTCTCTGGGCCCTGGGCCTTCCTCGGGGCTCATCTCATCCTTGGGAGAGGGTCTCTCCTCATGGAGAGCGGCCCCATCCCCCTACCCACAGAGGGGTCCACAGGTGAACCTTTCCAGTGTGGCCCAGGCCCCGAAGCACTGGGGACACAGGAAGGGGTCTTCGGGAGGTGGGCCGCCTGGGGTCCTGGGCTGAGGCTGGACGCTTTCTAGAGCAGGCCTGGGCTGGGTGCTTCCCTGGCATAGGCGAGGGGGGCAGGCAGGGGCCAGAGGAGCTGGGAGGGCCAGGACATTCCTGCACGCTGACTCACCACCTGCCCAGACTCGCACCTGCCCGCTTGCCTGTCCGGCCACCTTGGCATGTGTGGGTTGCCCGCGCTCCTGCCCAGGGCCTGGGGAGGCAGAGCACCGCCAGGAGCTCCTCCCGCCCTTCGGGAAGGAGGAAAGGAGGGCTCCGGTGCACTGGGTCCGCTCTGGCCCCGGGCAGCCTGCAGAGCTGGGTCTGGGGAGGGCCTGCCTCCTGCACTCTGCTTCCTTGGGCCTCATGAGGCTTCCAGGAAGACATGGAGCCTGAGCCTGGCTGAGTGCTGTCGAGACCTCCGGGCCTTGGGGCCGGGGGGGCCGAGCCCTGCAGCGTGCGGTGCCCAGGCAGGGACCCAGGCCGGGTTGGTGGCCAGCTGCAGCCCAGCTCCATGCTGGGCCCAAGGCCCGCCATTGTCTCAAACTTCATTCTGAACAAGACGTAGCCCCTTTTCACTCTACCCGCACCCCGCAAATGGTGCAGCTGGCTTGTAATTTGGTGATGGCTCTGGTCTCTCATTTAGTTGGTGGGGACCCTTAGATTGGGGGGTTGCTCTGAACCTTCACCCTTCCCTGCCCCCTGCCCTGCCTTCTGAGGCCACTCCCAGGTGAACTCTGTGCCTGGCACATAGCTTCCAGAAGTGTCTAGTGTCCGTGGGGAGAGTTGACGGGCAGGACTGCTGAGTCCTGCAGAGCTTCTGGACCGGGCAGACCCCTCACCGCCAGGGGTCACGGCCATCTCTTCTATACCTGTGCACTCTGGACATACAAGTACATTGTTGGGGGGGTTTTGTCTCTGTGTTGTGTTTTTATTGGTTGTTGGTCTTGAACTCAGGGCCTGTGCACTGTCGCTGCTGAGCCTTTAACCAAAGCACCACTTCCAGGTTTTGAGTCTAGCCTAGGTGGCTTTTTAAATTTTTTATGCCAGTCCTGGGGCTTGAACTCAGGGCCTGGACACTGTCCTTGGGCCCTCCCCAAGGCTAGCACTCTACCATGTGAATCACAACACCACTTCCAGCTTTTTCTACATATGTGTCCCCGAGGAATCGATCCTCAGGTCTCGGCCTCCTAAGTAGCTAGGAAGCAGGCAGAGCCACCGATGTCCAGCTGTGAGTCTTTCTTTTTTTAAGGATTGTGAATTTGGGATCTGTGGTCAATACAATCTCTATGTTTATGTACACCTACATGTGCCTGCGTGTCCTTGTGGTGGGTATAGGTGTGCCTGTGTGTGCCTGTGGTGTGTGTCTGTGTGTGCCTGTGGTGTGTGTCTGTGTGTGCCTGTGTGCCCGCGGTGTGTGTCTGTGGGGTGTGCCTGTGTGTGCCTGTGGGCTCCTCTCCCTGTGCCCTTGTCTGACCTCTCTCCCTTGGCCCAGGGAAGGCCTTGGAAGCGTGCGGGGTGGCGGTTCTGAGCAGCGTGGTGAAGCTCCTTCTCAGAGCCGGCCGCAGGCTGCCTGGAAGCCAGCTCTGGAAAGGCCTGGAGGCGCGGGGGCCCTCAGGACCTCCAGGGCCCTGACCTCAAGGTTGGGCGGTGAGCGGCCACCAGGTGGTGCTGTGCACGCTACTGGGTCCTGCCGCTTGGCGAAGCCCGCGGGAGGTGGGGGCTTGGGGAAAGCACCGGAGCCCGGTGGGCCCCCCACCGGGCGATCTCCGGTGCCCTGCGCCTTCGGGGAGCTCCGTGGTCCGTGCTGGCACCACCAGCCCTGGAGCACACGGCCTTGGGGAAGGCAGGAGGCCCTTCCCTTCCTGCTGAGGGCCTGACTCCTCACCAGCTCTGTGGACCCAGGGAAAGGAGGCTGCTGTCCTCCCCACTGGTCCTCCCCACCGATGTCCTCCTGAACCCTTCCCCTGAGGGCCTTCCAGGGAGCCTGTGCCTCCTCCTCCAGGGGCTCCAGCCCTGCACCCCGTCCTCCTCTCCCATCGCCCCTCCTCCATCCCTCCCCCTCCCCCATCGCCCTCCCAGTTGGATCCCAGCACAGTGTGGCAGCACGGATTTCCATTGCTCCCCCCAAGTGGAACTGGACTTGGCAGTCTGACGTGGAGCACATGGCTCAGGCCCCTCCTGGAAGGATGAGTCCCCACCATGGGACAGCTGCCCCTCTCACCTGCAGCCCGCCGTCCACTGTGGTCAGCTGGCCTCGGGCCGGCCCTGCTGTCAGACAATGCTTGGCGCCTGTGGCCGGAGCCTAGTGTTGGCTCTACCTGGAGTGGAAGGAAGGGGTGTGGGAGGCAGGGCTTTGGGGAGCCCCGCCTCGTGATGGGAGACTCCCCTCGAGTCCTGGGGCCCAGCGTCTGAGCTCTTGCCTCATTCCAGGGATCCTGAGCATCCACAGGCTTACTGGGTAGTTTTTCTTTTCTTTTTTCCAGTCCTGGGCTTGAGCTCAGGGCCTGAGCACTGTCCTTGAACTTTCTCAAGGCTAGAGCTCCACCACTTGAGCCTCAGCACCACTTCTGGCTTTTTCTGTGTAGTGGTACCGAGGAATCGAACCTGGGTCTTTGTGCAGGCTAGGTGAGCATTCTACCACCAGGTCTTGCTCCTGGCCTGCAGCACTGGGCTTAGAAGGAGGGGTTGCAGGGCCCGTGGGGCTGGCCTCTGATAGGCTGTAGCGTCCCCAGACCAGACGCAGTGGCGGCTGGGCCACCTGCCCGAGCCTCCTTGGGGTTCTGGGTTTTGTTGGGGTGAGCTTTACAACCCTGTGGGCCCAGGGCCTGCCACAGTGCAATTGAATCTCAGTCCCAACTTCTGTTGGGCCCAGGCAGGATTTGTCATCTTTGGCCAGTCCACTGGGCCAGTCCAGTTGATCAGGTCTGGCCACCTCAGGGCTGAGGCCAGGATGGCTCCCCAACTCCTTATCAGTGGCTGGCGCCAAAGGTGGGACCAGTTAATGCTTAACAAGACTTGCCCAGTCAGAGAGAGCCCACAGGACTGGTCAGGCAGGATGGGTGACTGAGGCCAGCTCTAGGGTACGGGGGTCATCTGCACACTTGACCCGTGGACAGGTCCATCCCCCGGTGCACCTCCAGCCAGAGAACGCAGCTGCTCTCTTATCAGCCTGTGCCCAACAAGGCCCCCAGGCAAGGAGGTGCCTGTGCTTTCAGGGACCCCGGAGGCCCAGAGCGCAGCTGAGCGCGCTGAGCCCCGGGACAGCTTCCCCAACCTGGCTGTATGGGGGCTTTGTGCCTCCCCAGAGAAGGGAGTCTCCAAGACAAGACGGCGTCTGAGGTTCCTGGGCAGGAAGGAGAAAACCAAACAGAGCTGGCAGCCTGCGGGCCAGCCCCACGGCCCCCAGACAGCGGCTTGGCAGCTGGCAGCCCACGGAGACCTGGCTGGGCTCCGGGGTGGGGGGGCTTCCTTTGAGGACGCCTGGGGAATGTTTGAGGTCAGAACACTGGCTGGGGAGCTAGGAGCCGCTGGCAGGGATGCCGGGACGAGACGTGCTGGGTCAGCACACGGGCCCTCTGCCCACGCAGATCCTGTGGCTCAGTCCCCCCGTCCCCAGGCCTGGGGCCTGGCCCCACTTGGAAGAGCCTCTGGGGTTTCTGTCCTAGCCTATGGGCACCCCCATCACCTTCAGTGTTGATTGTCTGCACCCCGACGCCCTGGCATCGAGCGAACCTTCACCCCACCACCCAAGCACATGGGGTGACGGTGACCTAACGTCTAAGCTTCTGGGAAACCCGGCTCCCATCACCAGGCAGCTGCACCTGGGTGCGGCGGCAGCGGCGGCCACAGTGGGCTGGGCAAGGCCACGTGTGCCCTCTTGTGTGGCCTGAGCCTGGACCCCACTGTGCAGATGGCGGTTATGCAGTGGACCCTGGGGTGTGGCACCCCACACTCTCACCCCACACCCGTCTCCCTGCGTGTCTGGATGAGTCGCTCCATCCCCTACACTCCGCAGGTGTGCGCCCTGCGGTGGATAGCGTGACAGCCACAGGGGTCTGAGCACGCGGCCCTGCCTGTGCGGACTCTCCCAGGAGCCCCCGGGGCCTGGGGTCCAGAAGCTTTGTGAGGACCCCATCCACTTAGCGTTGGGGTCCTGATTTGCAGGGGAACCCTGGAGTTGGAATTCTTGGGTGTGTGAACACCTGGGGTGCATACCAGGTGAGCCACGGCTCGTGGCTCTAGGAAGAGAGACACTCTGTTCCAGACAGGCTGTACCAGCTTGCTGGGTACACTGAATCTCTTATTGACACGTCCCCTGGCCCGTGAGCCAGCCCGGGGCCAGGGCCTCTTTCCTGTGGTTTTGGACGCCCCGCGCTCCCTCCTTCCCACGGCCGTGTGTGTCCATTCTCCCTGGTCCTAACTCTGTGTGCCATTCATTTCTGCGCTGGGCCGCACGCCTGCCCCAAGCCGCCTCGGTGTCTGCATTCTCTACCTGTGTCCGGATGAGGCCACTGGCTTCATTCCATGGCGGGTGGGCCTGGCTCTGCTCTCTGCACCCCACTCATCTCAGTGCCTGGCTCCCCACAGTCCACTGGCCCAAGGCCTCGTCCCTGGGCCCTCGAGTCAGAGTGTCTGCCCTGTGTCTTTCAGCCAGAGGTTTTGGACTCCCGCACCCCATAAGAGCCAGTGTGGAGCCCGGGTGTCTGACGCCTGTCACTCATTGTCTGAAGTCTGTTCTCCTCATCTGAGCACCTTGGTATCTACACCCACCAGAAGTTTGGGGTCTCTAGGTCATATGGGGCTAAGTAATCTGGGCTCCTGTACCCCGTGAGTCTGACTGTCTGGATTTCTGCACCCATAAGCATTTGTGTCTGGTCCCCACACCCCAGGAGTCCAAATGCCAGCTCCCTACAACCATACCCTGCAGTGTCTGACTCGTGAAGCCACTTCTGGGCATAGCTAGAGCCAGGTCCCTGTGTCAGGGCCCAGTAAACACATGGACCCCACTTTACTGCAGGCTAAGGCCTCACTCAGGCTCTCCTGAGCCCTTCTACCCTGCCCTCTTGAATGCAGTTGGGGCTCTGTGACCTGTACCCCATTCCTTGGAGGGCTGGGGAACTTCTACCCCGAATATATGAAAAGATGTGACCCCAGGAACCTGGCACCCCACTTACTGCATGTCTGGGTGCCTGGGACACCCAGCTCCCAAGGCCCCTGCTCTAGTCCTCTGCGTGTGGACAGCGGCCACCCCTCCTGGGCCTGCAGGGGACCTGAGCCCCAAGCCTGGCTTACCATAGTGGCATGCTATATGCACAGGTACGCCTGGTAGCCTGAAGCTGGACACAGCCCTGCCCCTGCAGAGCTGGAGGGGCAGGACCCCATCCCCAGTGGACTCGAGGGGTGGACAGATTCCCTGCCCTAGGCCTGGCCCCTGAAGCAGCTCCTCTTCCCGGGAGCCCCATACCTAGGCCTGAAGAGCACACCTCTGCTTTCTTTCCAGGGCACCCCACCCTCCTCGAATATCTCCGTAGCTAGTAGCACCCACCGTCTTCTGGGCCCCGAGGGCTGAGTGCACACCCCCCCCCCCAGCTTTGAACGGCCTGTCCTCCTTCGGCAGGGCCTCTGGAAGCCGTCCTTTCCCGTCTCCCCGCCGCCTGGCCTGCCTCTCACGTAGGCCCATATCCCATAGCCCCGGATCTGGCAGCAGTTCCAAGCTCGCCTGTCTCTGGGATCCCATTAGCCATCCATCACCCCAGCGCTGTGGCTGGAGGGCGACTGTGAGCCTGTTCGTGCCTGGCCTGGCTGCGCTCCACCCAGCGCTGGCGGGCTGGGCCCCTGCCCCAAACCCCGCAACCCCAGGAGCTGCCTTGGGGGGAGCCTGCCAGTCCACGTGTCCAGCTGGTGCGTCTTCTGGCTGTGGGTGTCTACACATGGCTGGAGTCGGAGTGCTGTGGTGGGATCTCCTCTGCATGTGCACGTCAGCTACTCTGTGAGGCAGAGCTGCACAGGGGGGCCCTGCTCCTTGCTGGTCAGAGACCCCTGGCGCGGGCCTGCACCCCTCACCCCAGCCCTCCTGTGGCTCCCTTAGCATCTTGTCCCAGGGGTGAGCCATTTCCCTGATCCTCAGACGCCCTGAGCCTCTTCGGGGTGTCTGGCCTGGTGGGTCCACTGGCCCCTGTTGCAGGCCTCTGTGCCCTCTTCATGCCCAGTCCTGGCAGTCTCGGAGAGTCTGTGCATTGTCACTCCTGTTCCAGCAGCGGCTGCCAGGCAGTCAGCAGGCACATTCCGGGGTTTGGCTGGGAGCCAACACAAACCACTGTGCTTCTGGCGCGAACACCAGGCGGGGAGCACGACGGGGTGGGGAGGGGGGACCCCCGGGCTGGGGGCATCCGATCAAAGCCTTCCCTGTGCACCCCAGGTCCCCCAGCCAAGGGGGTGCTGGGAGCCAACCGCCCCCTGACGGAGGCATGTCCTGGAAGGGCTGCCAGCAGGAGCGGCTGTGTGTACGGGGGGGGGGGGGGAGAAGGTTCCAGACCCTCCACTGTGGTGGCCATTTCCTGGCCAGGCTGCTCCAGCTGCCCACCCACTAACCGCCCAGCCAGGAAGGGGGGCCCCACACTAGACTCGTCAACAGCAGCTGGCGAGAGGGCACTGGGCCAGAGGGGGGCAGTGGGCATCTGAACCCCTTTCACCTCGATAGAGGAGCCCAGGGCCAAAAAGGCTGTGGGGGGAAGGGGTCTTCAGCCTCCTGCACCTCAGCCCACAGGCTCCCTGCAGGATCCTGGGCTCAGTTCCCCTGTGCCACGGCACCCTGGAGGCCGGGGCGGCCCATGTGGGGGTCACGTGGGCACCACCCCGGCGTTCCAGAGTCCCCTGTGGGAGGCAGCCCTGGGACTGGCCGGGCCCTCCAGTGTGGGGGGCCCATATTCTCTGTGTGGGAGGGACCGTCCGTGGTCTCTGGGTGTCCAGGCTGCCCGGCAGGCTGGCGTGGTGAGCCGGGCGCCTCGGGTGGGAGGACGGGCCTGGGGCTGCCCTGGAGGGCACGGCTTCAGGACCCTGAGGTGCCAGTCCGCTGCTCTGGAGCCCCTGCTTTCCCGACTCCCAGGTGTCCCAGCATGGTGCCCCAGCTGTACTCCTGCGGCTCAGGGCCCACACACCCTCCCCAGGACACCCCAGTTTGGGGCTGTCTCAGAGGCCTGGCCTTCCAAAATGAATGGAGCCCCCGTAAACAAATTGGGGTCTTTGCACGGTGGTCAAGGTCTCCTGAGTGTGGCATTGGCCAGATTGAACCAAATCCCTAGAGACGCTGAGCTGGGAGGGGACAGCCATGAAAAAGGCCAGCCAGGGTGGCCTGCCGAAGCCCAGTGCAGGGCCACTCGGGTCAGATGAAGGCCGGGCAGGGTGGCCACAGGCTGCTGCCCTTCTCCAGACACAGAGTGGCCTCTGTGCAACTCCAGAGGGACAGCTGTGTGTGGGTGTCAGTGTGTGTGAGAGCGTGTGTGCACGTGTGTGTGAGTGAATTCTGGGGCTTGAACTCAGGGCCGAGTCACCATCCCTTATCTCTCTGCTCTGCCGCTTGAGCAGCGCCTGCACTTCTGGCCTGGTGGTGGTTAACAGGAGAGGAGAGTGTTTAGGGTTTGTCTGCCTGGCCTGGGTTCAACCTGGGATCCTCAGATCTCAGCCTCCTGCGTGGCTAGCATGAGCCACAGGCGCCCAGTCCAGAGGAGCACGGGCTCCGTCCGTCCCTCTCCAGGTCCCAGCCCTTGCTTGCGCTGGGAGGTCTGCTGAGCCCCGGCTGGCATCTCCCTGCCCAGCTAGTGGTCTGCAGGTGAGCAAGGCTTGGTCCCACAATCGGGTGGGGAGGCTCAGGTGGCGCTGCCCCAAGCACAAAGGGTCCCCAGCAGGCAAGGACACTGTCTGAGCCTCCACCAGCTCGGGAGCCACAGGCCCAGGCTGGCTCCAGCTCCCCCTGCTGTCGGCTGGAGGCTCCTCAGGCCGCCTGACCTCCCGCTCCCCAGACCCTGCTCCCCAGCCGCCAGCCTGGCTCCGCCCTACCCGCCCAGCCTCGGCCGCCAAGCAAGCTTCGGGCGCCCCCTTCTGTACACAGGCCTCCGCTGGCCCCGAACAGCGGTGTGCCTGGCTCTCCCCGTCAGGGGCCGCCCTGGGTCCCCTGCGGGTCCTCTCTCTCCCCACCCCGGGGGTGCTTTTCCTGGTGGTGTCTGTCTGAGGAATTTCCTGGACAGAATCCCCTGGGCCCGGCTCTGAGCAGCCTGGCCCTGCTCTCCTCCACCACACAGGGTCCCAGGCACCAGGACACCAGCCCCGTTTGAACGGCGTCCTCACGCAGAAAGTCAAGTTCAGCCTCGGAGGCCTCCAGTGAGCCCCGGCAGGGCTGGCAGGGCTGGCAGGAGAAGCCACCCAGAGCAGGAGGTCCGGCAGGGTCCACAGTGCCAGGTAGGGGAGGGCAGATGGGAGCCCAACATCTGTACCTGCTGGAGGCCGAGATCCAAGGATCCGGGTTCAAAGCCAGTCAGGGCAAGAAAGTCTGTGAGGCTCCTATCTCCAGTGAACCACCAGGAGTGGCTCTGTGGCTCAAGGTGGTAAAGTGCTAGCCTTGAGTGGAAAGCTCAGGGACAGCCGCCCAGGCCCGGACTTCAAGTCAAATTACCAGAGGAAGGAAGAAAGGAAGGAGGGAGGGAGGGAGGGAGGGAGGGAGGGAGGGAGGGAAAGGGTAAGTGTGCTAGAGTGCGCGAGTGGACAGTCCAGCAGGTGCAGAGGCCACCAGATGGAAGGAGGAGGGAGAAATGGTGCCCTGTCCTAACTGACTGTCCCCCTCACCCCCAGGCAACAGGGTCACAGATGGAGGGACAGAGGCGGGACAGGCAGTCCAGGGCCCATCTTGGGCTCACCTGACCTCCAGGACTCCGGCCTGGATGGCGAGGCCACGGGGAGGTGGGAGAGGCCACGGGCTCCAGTTAAGAAAGGCAACAGAGGTGAGGAAGCCAAAGGGGAGGCAGGGCCAGAGGCCCTGATGCTACCCGGAAAGCTGGCCTTGAGGCTCACAGTTCAAAGTTAGCCTGGGCTGCTAAGTCTGTGAGACTCTTTATCTCAAAAGTTAGCCAGCAAAAAGCCAGAAGTGGAGCTGTGGCTCAAGTGGTAGAGCACCAGCCTTGAGGAGGAAAGTGAAGGGACGTATCGAACCAGAGCTCGAGCTCGGGACCCACACAAAACGGAACAGCGCAGGAAGTAACAACGCTCTGGTGCTGGGGCCAAGCAGACAGGCTTTCTCCTCCCCTCCCATCTCCCCCTGCGTCCTCGCAGGCCGTGCGGCTGACCCACCCCGTGTACACGCAGGCGCATGCAGATGCTAGACCAGCACACAGACTGCGCACACTCAACATACGTGTACGCACGTGTACACACGTGTACACACAATCGCTCCTTTAGGCCCAGCCCAGGGACCAGAAGGGAGCCGGTCTCCATTCCCACCTGTTGGCAGGTGGCCCTGAGATGGGCCGAGCCACAGACCCACAAGGAACGGGAGCTGGCACACATGCGCAGAGACACACCAGCAGCAACCCGGGCCTGCCAGCAGGTGTGGGAGGTGCTGGCCGGGCATTTGGTGAGGGCGCCTAGGGTCTCTGGATGTGTTCAGCCAGAGCCCAGCACCCCCACCTGGCCTGGCACAGCCAGCAGCAGATCTAGGCCCACCTCGGGAGCCTGGGGCTGCATGGCCCGCCCTCTGCTGCTCTCCCCTCCGTCCTCTGCCTGCGTTCGGCCACCTCCTCGGTCCTGGGGTGTCCTGGTCCCTGTCCAGGGCTGCCTCTGCAGCCCTGGGTTTGGAGAGGGTGAGGGGTGGCAGGTGTGTGGGTGCAGCCAGGACCGGGGGTGTCCGAGGCCCGGCTCCACCCGTGTGCCCTGACCTCCCGCTCTTCCGTCCCAGCCCGGGGCGCTGGGCCAGGCCACAGCCCCCCATCACCCAGTCCATCACCCCCATCCTCTCCTGAGCGCCGCGTGCCCACGTCATGGAGGGCTGCGCCCCACCGCAGGGCTCCGTCCTAGGAGGCAGCGGGGTGGTGTGTGGGCCTCCCTGGCCTTTGTTCTGGCTGTGCGCTGTCCATGCACTGCCTGGGGCACTAGGTGCCCGTGCCAGCACCCCTGGGCCTCACCACAACCAGGAAATGGCAGCCTCATTGTCACGGGCTGGCTCTGCTCACAGCCACGCAGACACACAAGCCAGCTGGCCTGCAGCAAGAGGGCGCACGGGGCCTCCCTGGAGCCTGGCGCAGGGCCCTCTGTCCCTCCTCCTCCCCGCTGCAGGTCCCCAGAGACGGTCCAGAGGAGGAGGATGCTCCAAGAAGCTGGGGAAGGGCCGGGGCCGGGGCCAGGGCTGGGCAGAGCGTGAGTGGTGGGCAGAGGAGGGACCCCAGGCCTGCACACACAGCTGCCACCGGCCCGACACCACACCTCTGCACTGCGGCCAGCGGCTCGCTTACTGCGGGGCAGGTGAGTGGAAGGCCTAGAAGAGGACTGGGGCTCTGTGGGCACCCACCCCACCCTGGTGCTCGGGCACAGGCGGGTGCAGGAGTCCTGTGGTTCCGATCTGAGCAGTGGTGATGGGTGAGACCACGGGTCCATGCCCCAATGGTGCCTGCCAGCCCGTCCTCCTGGCTTCCCACCCAGAGAGCACCCGGGCCCCCTCCCAGGAGCCTATGGAAGTCTCATCCTGGCCACTGTCCCCTCCACACCAAGCCAGCCTCCAGCGCTGGGCTTCGGCCCTGTTTCCTCAGGAAGGCAGGCTGTCGCAGGGCCTCCGGAAGCCACACCCCCGGGGCAGCCTCGCTGCTGGCATCCGGGCCAGTGCACACACTCACCGGCCTGTGCATAGGTGCATGGTCAGTCATCGTTTGCACAATCTAAGTGACTCAGCTTGCAATGTGTGAATCATGTGCACTCAGAGCTGGGAGGAGTGACGCATACCTGCAGTACTGGCTACTCAGGAGGCCCAGGCAGGAGGCTGGGGGGAAACCTGGCCTTCAAGATCAGCCTGGACAACACAGGGAGACCCCAGGAGGAAGAAGAAAAGAGTTAGGAGAGAGAGGGTGAAGAGGAAGAAGAAAGGGGAGGAGGGGAGGAAGTGGAGAAGGGAGGAAGAGGAGAAAAAGGAGGAGGAGAAGCTAGAAAGCCAGGTCCTCAGTGGCTCACGCCTGTCATCCTGGCTACTCAGGAGGCTGAGATCTGAGGGTCAAGGTTCAAAGCCAGCCCAGGCTCAAAAGGACCTGAGACTCTTTTCTCCAATTAACCCCTAGAAAATGAGAAGTGGGGCTTGGCTCAAGGGTAGGGCGGTGGCCTTGAGCGGAAGAGCTCAGGGACGCGCCCAGGCCTCGTTCAAGCCCCATGACCCACAAAAAAAAAGTCAGAAGTAGAACTGTGGTTCAAGTGGTAGAACGCCAGCCTTGAGTTAAAGAGCCAAGTGAGAGCTCGAGGTCCTGAAGTCAAGAACGAGAACGCGCACAGGAGAAAGCTGGTCCCACAGGGACGGCGCGGCGCTTGCTTCATGCAGCTGCTCATCCGTTTGTGCCCGGTGTGACGGTCACGCGGTGGTCATGCCTACCTGGGGGAGTGAGCACTTGCCCACCATCTCCAGGTCTGGAACAGCCTGGAAGGCCGGATGCCAGCCTCGCTGTGCTCTGGGACCCCGGCTCTGTCAATAGAGAGCTGCTGTCCGCAGGTGTCCAGCTCAGGACGAGCCACTCGACTGCAAGCCGAGCCCACGCGTCCCACGGTTTCTTCTGCAGATGACCACATCCCTGCGTGAGAGCCTCAGATTCTGAAGGCGCCACGGCCCCACAGACGTCCACAGAGAGTGCAAGGGCTCCTCTAGCCCCCCAGCCCAGGGGGACGTGGACAGTGACTGAGGACACAGGCAGAGCCCCGAGAGTCCCCCTTGGGGACAGGAGGTCTGGAGCACTGCCCAATCAGATACCAGGGCCTTAAAGCCCCCCGAGATCCAGGCTGCCGACAAGAGCAGAAGGGACCGCAAAGCAGTGTTTGAACAATGACATGCTGGGACTGAGGAACAGTCACTAGAGCGCAGTGAGGGAGCTGTCAGGGGCCTGGATTCAAAAGGAGATATGCCAGCCCTCCTGGCAGCACACCTTTTTATCCCAGTGCTTGGAGGATCCTGAATTTAAAGGCAACCTGGAGCTGGGCATCGTGGCTCACGCCTGTCATCCTAGCTACTCAGGAGGTTCAAAGCCAGCCAGTGGGCACAAAAGGACCTGAGACTCTTATCTCCAATTAACCTTTAGAAAAGCAGAAGTGAGGCTGTGGCTCCAGGGGTAGGGTGGGGTAGACTTGAGCTGAAGAACTCAGGGACAGCACCCAAGCCCAGAGTTTAAGCCCCATGAACGACAAAAATAAATAAATAAATAAATAAAATAAAGACAACCCGGGCTACATACCCAGACAGGTCTTTAAAAAAAAATCACATCTGTAAGTCTAATCCTAGCTACTACTGAGATCCAGAGAATCCAAGTTTGGGGACAGCCTGAGCCTCAAGAGTCCTTGAGATTCTATCTTCAAAATAACTGGCAAAAAGCAGAGGCAGAGGGGCCGGAGTTCGGTCTAGTGGTAAGAGTGCTTGCCTAGCATGCGTAAAGACCCAGGTTTGATTCCTCAGTACCACCTACAGAGAAAAAAAAAAGCTGCAAATGGTGCTATGGCTAGCACTAGCCCTGAGAAGTCCAAGGACAGAGCTCAGGCCTCAAGTTCACGGCCCAGAACTGGCAAAAAGCAGCAGTAGTGGCCTGGCTCAGGTGATAGAGCACCGGTTAACTGAGGGGAAAGCAAGACCTAGGTGTAACACTTCTAAACAAACGAACAAACAAACCAAGGCTGTTGTGAGAATCCGGGCCCTACATTTTTACAAGAAACTATCGACACTTCCTCCCTAGTAGAAAATATTTCTGAGGTTGTATTTGAAAGAGTTAAGTATTTTACTGCCTTTAACCCTCAAAGCCAGTCCACCACAGTCACAGGAGAAGAGCCCGGTGGCCCAGGGGACGGTGCATTGCAGACACTTGGGAAACACAAAGGAGCAAGATTTCCGTTAACGAAGACCACCAGTCCCCGGGAAAGAGAAAGCAGAGGACACAGCACACGACACAGCCCCGGCAGAGGCTCAAGTTGGTAGCCAATCCCATTACTCTGGAGAATGTGAGATGAGGATCAGGGTTCAAAGTCAACCCAGCCAGGCAAGGTCAAGAGACTTTGTCCACAAGTGGAGCTGTGTCCCGTGTGGCAGAGCACCAGCCTTGAGTGAAAAAGCCAAGGGGAAGGGGAGCCCTCGAGTTCAAGCCCCAGTACTGCTACAGAAGAAAACACAGAAAGTATTCATAGGGTAAAGATCACCCTATGATGATGATGATGATGATGATGATGATGATGTGATGATGATGATGAGGAGGAGGAGGAGGA
Source organism: Megascapheus bottae (assembly GCF_031878675.1). Taxonomy (NCBI): domain Eukaryota; kingdom Metazoa; phylum Chordata; class Mammalia; order Rodentia; family Geomyidae; genus Megascapheus; species Megascapheus bottae. The sequence goes on along the minus strand of NC_143524.1, from coordinate 1,307,159 downwards.
GGAGGATGAGGATGAGGATGAGGATGATGGTGATGGTGATGGTGATGATGATGGTGATGATGATGATGATGATGATGATGGTGATGATGATAATGATGATGGTGATGATGATGTTGATGGTGATGATGATGATGATGATGATGATGATGATGATGATGTGATGATGATGATGATGATGATGATGAGGATGAGGATGAGGATGATGATGGGGATGAGGATGATGATGATGATGATGATGATGGTGATGGTGATGATGATGATGATGATGTTGTGATGATGATGATGATGATGATGAGGATGAGGATGAGGATGATGATGGGGATGAGGATGATGATGATGATGATGATGATGGTGATGGTGATGATGATGGTGATGATGATGATGATGATGATGGTGATGATGATAATGATGATGGTGATGATGATGATGATGATGGTGATGATGATGATGATGATGATGATGATGTGATGATGATGATGAGGAGGAGGAGGAGGAGGAGGATGAGGATGAGGATGAGGATGATGGTGATGGTGATGGTGATGATGATGGTGATGATGATGATGATGATGATGATGGTGATGATGATAATGATGATGGTGATGATGATGTTGATGGTGATGATGATGATGATGATGATGATGATGATGATGATGATGTGATGATGATGATGATGATGATGATGAGGATGAGGATGAGGATGATGATGGGGATGAGGATGATGATGATGATGATGATGATGGTGATGGTGATGATGATGATGATGATGTTGTGATGATGATGATGATGATGATGAGGATGAGGATGAGGATGATGATGGGGATGAGGATGATGATGATGATGATGATGATGGTGATGGTGATGATGATGGTGATGATGATGATGATGATGATGGTGATGATGATAATGATGATGGTGATGATGATGATGATGATGGTGATGATGATGATGATGATGATGATGATGTGATGATGATGATGATGATGAGGATGAGGATGAGGATGATGATGGGGATGAGGATGATGATGAGGATGATGGTGATGGTGATGGTGATGATGACGGTGATGATGATGATGATGATGATGGTGATGATGATGATGATGATGGTGATGATGATGATGATGGTGATGATGATGATAATGATGATGGTGATGATGATGATGATGATGGTGATGATGATGATGATGGTGATGATGATGATGATGATGATGATGGTGATGGTGATGATGGTGATGATGATGATGTGATGATGATGATGTGATGATGATGATGATGGTGATGGTGATGATGATGATGATGTGATGATGATGATGATGATGATGATGATGGTGATGATGATGATGATGATGATGATGATGATGATGGTGATGGTGATGATACCAGAGCCAGGACTCTGCCTGGTACTGTGCCTGTGCTCAAGGCTGGCACTCTACCACCGAAGCCACCGCTGCACTTGGAGTGTGCTGCCGTCTAATTGAATCCAAGAGAGTCCACAGACTTTCCTGGCTATGCTGGCTTTGAACCTCGATCCTCAGATCTCAGCATCTCAGCAGCTGAGAAGCTAGGATCACGAGCATGTGCCCCGCCCCCTTCCCGGCTCCAGCTCTAGAGGAATGTGCACCCCACTGGTCTCCCTGAGCCGTGGGAGCAGTGGTCTCCCCTCTCCTGGCCTCTGTCCTCCTTCCCTTCGAGGGGCAGCAGAGACCCCTGGGGGTGTGAGCTCTATTTATCCCCCCAGGACTCCAGGACCCCAGCACGGCTCCCAGGGTGCTGTGTGGAGAACAAGGAGTTTAGGAAAACCCAGGATTCTCTAGGAGCCATTGCTGACCTTTCCCAGAGCTGCCCCTGGCCGGGCGGTCCACCCCCACACCGCTCAGGGTCCTAGAACTCATTTGGCATAGACATAGATTAGCTGGACGGAGGCATGCAAGTATATTTAATGCAACGCTTGGGGGAGGGTGGGTGCTGGGAGGTCAGTGACACACAGAACCTGCGGGGGTGGGGTGGAGGGGTGTCTTGGTCCCATGAGACATTGGGCCAGGAGCTTTGGGAGGCTGGAAACTGCTGAGAAGGATTAAAAGATAAGAGTTAATGAGCTCAGCCCAGCCAGCCCTCTGGGCCACAGGAGATAAGGACTGGCCTTCTCTTCCACCGGGAAGCTGCAGCCTGAAGCCAAAAGGACCTTCCTCCTCCCGGCACAGCCCATATGGCTGTGGGGGTGACAGGGACCCTTCCCCAATCAGGGGACACATGAGGTGCCGCTCTTCCAGCCTCGGGGACTGTGTTCACTTATTTCTCTAAGCTTTGCTGGGGTTTTCACCATCTGATCATGTTTATTTGTCCAGGTTGTTGGTGTCCTCATCTCGATTCTTTGTGTGAATACTGCTTTTATTCTACTAAAGCTTCCATCTTTTGGGGGGAGGGTCATGGGGCTTGAACTCAGCCTGGATGCTGTCCCTGAGCTCTTCAGCTCCAGGCTACCACCCTACCCTTGAGTCCGGCCCCACTTCTTATTTTCTAGAGGTTAATTGGAGATAAGAGTCTCAGGTCCTTTTGTGACCAGGCTGGCTTTGAACCTTGATCCTCAGATCTCAGCCTCCAGAGGAGCTAGGATGACAGGCCTGAGCCACCATGCCCACCTGGCTTCCATCTTTTGTTCTGTGTAGTTTGCTATTTCCTAGCTTTGCTAGATAGGATGTTACTATAATGATTCCTTACTAATGCCATTATTTAAAGCCAGCCATTCATTTCTGCCCCTCCCTAATTGTGACATATGCACTTTTATTTTATTCAAAAGGAATATTTTCTAGTTTCCCTTATTAGTTCTTTGTTTTTTGTGTGTGCCAATAATGGGAGCTTGAACTCAGGGCTTGGGCACTGTCCTTAGCTTCTTTGCTCCAGGCTGATTCTCTAACACTAGAGCCACAGCTCTGGCTTTTGGGTGGTTAATTAGAGGTAAGAGTCTCCTCCTACCCTGGCTGACTTTGAACTTCAGTCCTCAGATCTCAGCCTCCTGTATGGCACCAGTGCCTGGCGAGTCACATTCTTAGCCTGGGACCAAAAATAGCTCTAAACTAGCTGCAAGACAAAGAGTAAATGGCCTCAGAAGTGAGAGAATTTCCAAGTCAGTAGTTATGAAAGCACAGATCTTCCGAATGCCTGAAAGAGCAGGTTTGTGTAGTTAGGAAAATGAACAGAAAAACCACCCGTCCCTAGAAATCAGCGGAAACACTTGAAGAGAAAATACAATTTTACAAAATGAGCTGGGAGCCGGGAGTGTGGCCTAGTGGTAGAGTGCTCGCCTAGCAGGCACAGAGCCCTGGGTTCGATTCCTTGGTACTACACACACAGAAAAGGCCAGAAGTGATGCTGCGGCTCAAGTAGTAGAGTGCTGGCCTTAAGAAAGTCCCAGGACACGGGGCCAGGAGTTTGGCCTGGTGGTTAAAGTGCTTGCCTAGCATGCATGAAGACCCGGGTTCGATTCCTCGGTACCACATACATAGAAAAAAGCCGGAAGTAGTGCTGAGGCTCAAGTGGTAGAGCTCTAGCTTTGAGAAAGTCCAAGGACAGTGCTCAGGCTCTGAGCTCAAGCCCAGGACTGGCAAAAAAAAAGAAAAGAAAAGAAAAATCCAAGGACAGTGCTCAGGCCCTGAGCTCAAGCCCAGGACTGGCAAAAAAAAAAAAAAAAAAAAGCCCCAGGACAGTGCCCAGGCCCTGAGTTCAAGCCCAAGGACTGGCACGAAAAAAAATGGGCCAGGTACTGGTGGCTCACACCTGTAATCCTAACTACTCAGGAAGCTGAGATCTGAGGGTTTGAAGCAACCTGGGCAAGAAACTCCGTGAGACTCTTATTTCCAATAAACAACTCAAAAAAGCCACAAGTGGTGCTGTGGCTCAAGGAGTAGAGCACTCATCTTGAGCCAAAACAGCTCAGGGACAGTGCCCAGGCCCTGAGTTCAAGCCCCAGGACTGACAAAAAAAAAAAAAAAAAGGACGTGTTGGGGGGGCAGTTCTGGGGCTTGAACTCAAGGTCTGTACATGCCAGGCACATCCTCTACCACTGAGCCACATCCAGCAAATAAATGAATCTGTATGTCATACAAATTGGATGTTGTTTTAGGAAGGGAGGGGGGATAGGGAGAGTGATTGAAGTAAAGTTGATAAGGTGTGTTGTGTATATAGGCAGACACTATACAATGAAACTCCCTGCAGACAATTAATGCATGCTGATAAAGAAGGAAGGAAGGAAGGAAGGAAGGAAGGAAGGAAGGAAGGAAGGAAGGAAGATCTGAGGATCATGGTTCAAAGCCAGCCAGGGAAGGAAAGTCCATGTGATACTTATCTCCAATTAACCACCAGAAAAATGGAATGCTATGGCTCCGGGGGTAGGACACCAGCCTTGAATGAGAAAGCTCAAAGACAATGCCCAGGCCCTGTGTTCAAGTCCCAGAACCAGCTGCGTGTGTGTGTGTGTGTGTGTGTGTGTGTGTGTGTGTGCCAGATTGAGGGGTGCCGGTGGCTCACTCCTGTAAGCCCGGCTACCATATCTAATATTATAGTAGGAATTATAACAATTCAAATTTATAAATATATTTTTTTCTTCCTGTACTTAGGTTTAAACTCAGAACTTCCCATTTGCTCACTGCTAGTTTTCTACCCCTTGAACCAGCCTCATTTTTTGCTGCTTAATTGGATACAGAGTCTCAAAGACGTTTCTGCCTTGGCTGGCCTCAAATTGTGATCCTCTAGGTCTCAGGCTCCCGAGTCGCTAGGATTATAGACGTGCACACCTAGCTAACACATGTAAGTGTAAAATACGGATGTAGAGTGCGTTCTACAGCTGTGATGCCTCGTGGTTCACGGAGGATCTCAGCAGCATCATTTGCATGTGCTGCATGCATCACCCTATACTCTACGTTCACCCCACAACTGCGTGCAAATTAGAAAGAGGGGCGGCGGCTCTGGCTGCCTTCCCATCTAGATACTGAGGTGACGAGGTGGGTCCCCAGCCAGAAAGCTGCATCACTGGGACGCCCTGTGCAGCGGCACCAGGGCCGCCCCATGGCGCCATCCAAGCCCGTGACCTCGCCCCGCTGCGGGGCCGCAGGGGTGCAGGAGGCCCACGGAGTCTCCCCAGGGGCTGGTCCCGCAGTCTGCTCACGAATCGCCTCTGCTAGACACGAAGGTGCCCTCCCACAGGAGCCAGGGCTCACACCCGCCACCAAGAGGCAGAGATCACGGGGGCTCCAAGCCAATCCGGGCAGGAAAGTGCATGAGACTTAATCTCCAATGAAGCAGCAAAAGTCAGAAGTGGAGCTATACCTCAAGTGGTAGAGCACCAGCTTTGAGCAAAAACTCCAAGCGAAAAGTACAAGACCCTGAGTTCAATCCCTACTATATGAGCACACACACGGGAGGGAGGGGGGAGGGAAGGAGGGAGGGAGATTAAAATCTCAAGTCCCTGTTAGGGCAGGAACTATTCCAGTGTGACCGGTCTGAGATGTGTAGGAAACACTGGACTCCAGAAGCAGTGAGGGGCGGGACAGCCGGCGGGGCTGCAGAGCAGGAAGGGTGGGCCAGGGCACAGGGTGTGTGTGTATATCTGTGCACATGTGTGCATGCATATGCACGCATGTGTGCGAGTGTGTGTGTTCTGGACTCGAATTCAGGGCCCGAGACTGCCTAGTGGCTTTTTTTATCCAAGGCTGGCGCTCTACCATTTGAACCACAGCACCACGTCTAGCTTTTGCTGACTCCAGATAAGAGGTTTCCTGTCTTCTCACTGCCCACCAGCTGAGCTGGCTTCAAGCCTCAGCCCTCAGCTCTTCAGCAGCTCGGGCTGTAGGTGTGAGCCCCGCCAGGCCTCCCGGGACACCCAGCCTCAGGTGCTGGAGTGTGCAGTCCCGGGCTGCGGACCTGGCCCGGACCCCTGCTGTATGGTGACACTTGGGGCTGGGGGAGTCCTCGGGTGTGTGTGTGTGTGTGTGTGTGTGTGTGTGTGTGTGTGTGTGTGCGCGCGCGCGCGCTCAGGTCTAATAATCCACAGGACAGACTAGAGGTCATCCACGGGCCCGACCCAGCCTCGTGACACCCCCACTTCTCTCTCCAGCCCAGCTTTTCGCTGGTTATTTTGGAGATGGAGTCTTAATTTTTGCCGAGGCTGGCAGGTTTCAGTCTCCTGATATCCAGGGTTACAGGCAGAGCCTCCGGCGCCTGGCTCTGGGCCTGGCTCACTCACCATGCCATTCGGCACCCTCGCACCCCACTAAGTGCCAATTATACCAGCCAACAAAACGGCCAAATGCCATCATCCCCGAGGTAACAGAGTGGAAGCTGATGTGGGCAGACACGGGGTTGGGGCAGATCTGCCGAGTGGGTGGGGCATCAAATCCTGAGCACTTTTGGGGTGGCTTGGGGCCTAGCTGAAGGACAGAGAACCAGGCGGGTGGAGTCCTGGGCAGAGGCAGGGGCCCAAGGAGGGGCCCAAAGGGGAGACGGAACGGGGTAGAGCACAGCCCTGGCCGGCTTCTGGTGGGACAGGAGCCCCCTCTCTGGGCCAGCCGAGCAGTCCCAGCTCCGTGGGTGAGAGGGGCTGGCTGGCAGGGTGTCCTGCACGAGGGGGGGGATTTTAGCTTCTGCCCTCTGGGGACTGCTCTTGGTGTAGCCAGGCCGCACAGCCTGACCACAAAACTGCCATGGTGGCAAAACACCCAGGCCAGGAAGTCAGGAGGTCCTTGAGCAACTTCCTCGCGTGGCCCACATGCTCAGCAGGCAGGGGCCAGGCCTGGCTCCCCAGCCGGGGGCCCGGGAGGGGCTGGGGCGGGGGGGGGGCAGCTGGCGCACTCACGCACCTCCGTTCCACAGGACCCTCGGCCTGCGTGCAGCCCCCCGGGCCAGGCCCACTTCTCCCCACTCCCCAGCACCCCTCCCCTCCCCGCCTTGTCAGGTCGGATTGTCCCCCTCAGCCTTCCACGGTGACCTGATCTCAGTGGAGAGAGGAGGCCAGGCCCGGTCCGGGCGGTGGGGCCGTGGGCAGAGGCTGGCAAGCGTCCTCAGGCCCATCTCTGTCTGTGGGGAGACACGGCCAGTGCCTGGGGCTGGGGTGGGGGCCCAGGCCAGCCCGGCGTGCTGGCTGCCACACAGACCACAGGAGCCCTTCTGGAAAGGGAAGGAAGTTGCACCTGGCGTGAGGCCCACGGGAAGGGCCTCTGTCAGGTGGTCAGAGGTCTCCTGCCTGCCAGGACGAGGCTCCGAGGCTCCCGGGGTCCTCGCCAGCCTTTAGTGGGGCTCACACTCAAGGCCTGGCCTTTTACACTCAAGCCTGGCGCTCTACCACTTGAGCCACAGCCCCACTTCTGGCTCTTTTGGAAGTTAATTGGAGATGAGTGTCACGGGCTTTCCCGCCCGGCTGGCTTTGAGCCCCGATGCTCAGATCTCGGGCTCCTGAGTAGCCAGGATGACGGGCTCGAGCTGCCGTGCCCGGCCCTTCACATTCCCATCCACCCACTGCATCCCGGAGGCCAGCCAGGCGGCCACTTCCTCCCGCCTCAGCCTGCAAAGGCTGCTGAGGACAGCAGAGGGCCAGGCTGTCCCTCCCCGACACCGGATGTCCTCCCCCCCACCGGCTGTCCTCCCCGCCCCACCGGCCTTGGCCTGTGCTGGGCCTGGCTTCATCCCGTGTGGGCCATGTAGGCAGGCAGGTGTGGTAACATGGTGGGCGCTGGTGCAGACCCTCGGGCAGTGTCGCCTCCACCCTGGGGGAAACACCACCACGTGCCCCCCGCCCATGCCTCAGGTCTGTGCTGTCCTCTCCATGTCTGCAATGTCCTCCCCGGGTCTGCGCTGTCCTCCTAGGTCTTAGGGCATCAGAACCAGCTCCGTCACAAAGCTCAGTGGCTGGGCTAGACGGCATGCTGATTCCCAGGACCCTCACCAGGGGCAGAGCGGCTCCCCCCCCCCCACCCGCCCGGAGTCTGGACTTGCCCTCCACAGGCCTGGGGACACAGGTGTGGTGTGACCCTTCCTCTCCTCCACCACGGGCCATGGAAATCAGAGCTCTTGCCAGCCAAAGAGCTGAGATGCCAGTCAGTCCCGCCTGCCTCACCCTACCTACAGGGGAGGGGTACACGCCTATAATCTCAGCTTCTCAGGAGGTTGAGGTCTGAGAATCCAGGTTCAAAGCCAGCCCTGGCAGAAGAGCCTCACGGCTCTTCCCCCGTCCTTTGCCGTAATCCCGCGTCCAGTCACACATCTGCACCGCGGTCCACACTTCGCCAAGCCTGGACTAAACATGGCAGCTTCCTGGGAGGCAGAAGGAGAGGGCCATCGTTGGAGGCCAGTCCAGAGACCGAAGACCCCACTGCAAACAGCGCAGCCTCTCAGGAGGCAGAGGTAGGAGGATCGTGGTGGGAGGCCAGTCCCAGGACAAGGTGAAAATAAAGCAAAAAGGGCTGTGTGGACGGCTCAGGAGGGTACAGCACCCACCTAGCAAGTGTGAGGCTTGAGTTGAGGTTCCAGTGCTGCCCAAGCAGTGAAAAAGACAATTGTCCTTGGTCGTCCCTTCTTTTCTTTTTTGTGGGTCACAGGGCCCGGGTGCTGTCCCTGAGCGCTTCAGCTCAAGGCTAACACCCTACCCTTGGGCCAAGCCCCCCTTCTCATTTTCTAGAGCTTAATTGGAGATAAGAGTCCCAGGTCCTTTTGTGCCCGGGCTGGCTTTGAACCTCAGTCCTCAGATCTCAGTCTCCTGGGTAGCTAGGATGACAGTTGTGAGCCATTGCACTTGGCTTGGTCGTCTTTTCTGAAGCCTCCAGGTCAAGAAAAACGTTGATTAATGCATGTGTCTCTTGTCAAGGTCTGGGAACCCCCACAGTGGGAGGGGAGAGGGACCCTCAGAACTGGCACCCCTCCCCCCACCAGGACCCCACTCCCACCCCAACTGCACCCTTTGGTTCTAGCCAGAGTACAGAATGGGGCCTCTTCTCCTGGGCTCCCACCCCGGGAGCCGCCCCCATGCTGCCTGGGGCTACGGGGAGAGTCCCCTGAGCCCCCCCCTCCCGCTCAGAGATGGCTGCACCTGCCCTGTCCCCGCCCCTTCCGGCCCCTGAGTCACAGCCCATAGAGGGTGTCACGGCCGGCCGCAGACCCGTTCAACCAGCTGCCTGGAGCGGGCGGCTCCACAGAGCCAGCCTTGGGGAATCCGGAATCCAGGCAGCACTGAGGGCCGCCCCCTCCCTGGGAGATGGCCTGCCGGCCTGCCTCAGTGGGCCATACTGCAGGAGGGGAGAGGTCAGCCTTTCCGGAAACACAGTCCACATGCCCAGCTCCCCAGAGACCCTGTCCCCGTCTCCCTCTGCCCCCCCACCCCGGGCTCAGCTCCACCTTGGCTGGACTGAGGGCTGGGGGGGGCGAGGAGGCCACCCCGGGCAGCCTGGCCAGGCCCCCCACCCCCCGGGAGGGCGTCTCAGGAGGGCACGTGTTCATGAGGACCTATTTCAGGGTACCAAGGTCAACCCCGGGGCGGGGGGATGAGTAAGGACTCGGTGGCACTGCACTTCTCCTTCGTGGCGTCCCGCAGTGGCTCTGGGTGGCCAGCACGGGCACTGCTCGCTGTGCTTCCGGCGTGGCGAGGTCTTCCTCATGTCTGCCCAGCCACCACCCCATTCCGCAAGCGTAGCCAGGATTCCCCTGTCCTAGGAGAGGGCACAGTCCATGGCCCCTGGGAGGCCCTAACTCCAGCTCCTCATGGAAGGAAGCCTGGGAGCTCCTGAGCATGTTTGGTGCCCAGCCCCCCATCCGTGGGTCCTGGCAGCTGGAGGGACAGCTGGCGTGTGAGCCCAGGGTCTAGGGACTTGGTGATGGAGCGAGGCCAGCCAGGGCTCAGGGCCACAGCTCAGCCCCTGGGACTGCTTACAGTTCCCACTGCCCAGCTGTGGCACTGACGCCTGTGGCCTGGACTCCTTTTCCTCAGAGCCTCATGGGAGACTGGACCCCGTGCTTATCTCAGGATCCCTGGAGCGTAGGGCACCCCAACAGGGCCACCGAGGGCAGGGGCATTGGCTTAAAATGCCACCCAGGTCTCTCACCAGATAAGTGTAACCTGTGGGATTCTGGTACCCAGGACTTCCCCACAGCTACTCCGGGCAGGTCAAGGCCCTGGACTCGCCTCTGTCCCACTGTGAGAGGCCAGAGGTCAGGGTGGGAGGCCACCAGTTTCCTTCCTTCCCCTTCCCTATCAGCGTCTGCTGCCCCCGTCCTCCTCCCCTCCCCCTCCCCCCGTGTCTGGGCATTCCCTCAGCCCCTCCCCCACCAACCTGTCTGGAACCTGTTCCTCCCAAGCTCTGCCAGAGGCACAGCCCCACCCTTCCCACCTCCCACAGCTCCGGTCCCTCCCTCTGCCAACCCTTACCTCATTCTCTGGTGGCCCCAGATGCTCCTAGAACCTGTAGCTGGGTGCCAAGGAGCCAGGTCCTCTTCTCCCGGGGGCCTGGGTGAGCAGGTGGCTCTGGCAGCCGTGGTGACTCAGCCCTTGGGGGAGGGGAGACAGGGAGCTGGGGTGACTCAGCCCCTGCCTGCTGACCTGGACGGGGAACCGCTTCCTGCCAGCAACTGCCCCCACACACCACCTCCTCCGTGTGCCCACACCCCTTCTCCACCCTCACACGGGGAGCTACAGGCTCTGGGGCTGCCTGGGTGCTCCCAGGAGAGGCCGGCCTGGCCCTGGGAAGGGGAAATCGAGGCTGGGGAACACAGTCCTGGCCTGCAGAGGGCGGGGGGACAGTTATCAGCTGCCTTGTGGCTGGCCCATGCCTAGCTCTGCCAGGCGGCACGGTGACCCCATAGACCAAAGCGCCCTGGTGGGGTTCAGCGCCCCCACCAGACAGCCTCAGGCAGGCTGGACTGGAGACAGGCAGGTACGGTGCTGAAAAACCTGCTTTGGCTGCTTGCTAGGGCCATGAGTTAATTACAAGCAGGATAAAAGCTAGACCACAGCATCCACCTTCTCGGTGTCCTGTTCTCTGCAGCAGGCAGGGCTCCAGCGCTCTCTGCAGCAGGGCTGGGCTCCGGTCAGCACGGGCTCCAGAGGGCAGGATGCATAGCGGAGCACCGCCAGACAGGAAGCACAATGTCCCTTGCCAGGCAGTGCCAGGCTCCTACCTGTGACAAAGGCAAAACTGCCCCAAAGACAGAGAACAGCCAGAATTTCAGGACAGATGCCATGTGACGCCAGGGATGACAGCTTCTGGAAATTTCTCCCGATCCACTGGGAAGCTGGGGCTCCAGTCACCGGGCCACACCAGGTCCTGGGCTGTTTTCACTCTGGCCCCCGATGCCTTGGCGGGACTGGAGGAGCCCTTTTCTCCTGCCAGGGCAGGAAATCCTGGAGCTCAGGGCCCACCGCTCTTCCTTAGCTTTCTCACTCAAGGCCGGCGCTCGGCCTCCACTTCCGGCATTTTTGACAGCTCATTGGCGCTAAGTCTCCTGGACTGTTTTTCTAGCATAGTTTCCATTTCCTTGCTTGTTTACGAGCCAGGATCACTAGGTAGAGCACCAGCAGGGCTGTGGTGCCTGCACGCGCCCACTCGCCTCTTGCCTGGGCGGAGATTCTGGTTAGAAGTGGTGGTCCCACACGGTCCCCACCATGTACCAGCGGGCCTTTCCGGGTGCTGGAGACAGGCATGGGGGCCCGCACCCAGCTCTCAGCCTCCTGAGTAGCCAGGGTCGCAGGCGTGAGGCCCGGGTGCCTGGCTGGGTGTCCGCTGGACGTAACTGGCCTTCGACCCTCACCTCTCTGTGGACTCCCCAGGAAGCGGCATCTCCCGTGCCCCAGAGTGGTTGTCTGCCTGGTGTGAGGAGGGGGTCAGATGCCGGGTGAAACCAAGCTGCTGGGCCCCTCAGCTGCCTGTTGGTCACCTGCAGCTTGAGGGAGACCTCTACTCCCAACTCACTGTCCGTTCTTTTTTGTTTTTGTTTTGTGGGCGTGGGACTTGAACTTGGCCTGGGCGCTGTCCCTGAGCTCTTCAGCCCAAGGCTACCACCCTACCCTTGAGTCAAGCCCCCCTTCCCTTTTCTGGAGGTTAATTGGAGATAAGAGTCTCAGGTCCTTTTGTCCTCAGGCTGGCTTTGAAGCTTTGATCCTCAGCTCTCAGCCTCCTGAGTGGCTGAGATTACTGACACGAGCCTGGTTTGTCCATCCTTCTTAATCACCAGCATGGCACTAATCCCATAAGCTGGGGTCAAGGTCAGACTGCAAAACCCAGTATCTCGGGTGTGATGGTATCTTCCACCCATCCACCCTGCTCCCGGCCCGCTCCCTCGGGGCGGGATTCTGTGGGGTCTTCTGCTCCCCGGCTTACCAGGCTGGTCCCCCTTCGCTGGGTCCTCCTTACTTCTGCTAACCTCTCAGCATTAGGAGCCCCACCCAGGACCTCTTCCCTGTGCTGGGCTCCCTCAGCCCGTGCTGTAATTCTGGCCTTAACTGACGGGCCACTCTGCCGTGAATGCCAGCGACGCCCTGGCCCCCCGCTCCACGGCCACTCAAGGCCTCTTGCACACCAAAGGCACCATGTCAACACAAACACTCAAAACCGAGCTCCTGGTTGGCTACCAGAGTCCCTTCCTCCTGTGTCCATTCCCTTCTTTGCCAATCACCTGTTGCTCCCTCTCACCCAGCATCCATGAGGTCGTCAACGATGCCGCTGCCCCTACCCGAAGGGCACAGTCACAGTCTGTTGCACGTGGACACTGCTGCAGGCCACCCCTGCCCTCCACCTGGACAGCCACCCCTGCTCCCAGCTGGCTCCATTTCCACGCAGCCCCCCTCCTGCCCTGATGCAGAAGCCCAAGTGGTGACCCTGCAAAGGGACTCTCTGCGCAGGGCCCCACACTGCCCGCAGAGACAGGCGACGGTCTTACACACACACACCCCCGGAGTCCGCCATGCTGAGACACTGGGGCACTTCCCAAGCAGACATGGCCCACAGCATCCAGGCAGAGACAGGTCAAGAGAACTGGGGGAGAGTAATGATACGATGCCGCTCAAGCCTGCAGCCCTGGAGGACCCTGTGTGTGGGGGGGGGACCCGGTATGTGAGCTTGGAGGGTCCTGAGGTACGTGGGGGGGCGGTGTGTTGTGTACATGGAGGGCCCTGACATACGTGTGTGTGGGGGGAGTCCTGCTGTGTCTGTATGAAGGACCCAGTGTGTGTGCCTACAGCCCTGGAGTATGTGTGTGTGGACACCCTGGTGTCTGAGTGGGGGACTCCAAGGAGCAGGCTGACAAACTGCAAAGGTGGAGGGGCGTGTCTCCCTCCCTCCAGCTTCTCTTCTCACCTCTGGAGACATAGGCTACACATACCCCTGCTGGGCCGGAGGTGCCTCCCCCCCCCACCCCGTGGTGGCCATCCACCTGGGGCCATCCACCTGGGGCCCGGACTGACCAGGAGGTGACAGGCCCAGGTAGGGCCAAGGGCCTGACTTCCTCAGGGGAGGGAAACTTGGGGGTTCCAATCCCGCCTGTTGGGGGCCATGCAGCGCAGGTGCTCCCTGGAGAGGAGAACCTGGGTGCAGGCAGAGGAGAGGCCCTGCTCAGACATGCAGCGCAGCAGGCCCAGGGGAGAGCCTGCATCCCTCTTGTGCCACACGCAATTCTGTTTCCTACACCAAGCCAGATGGTGTGAATGGAGCTAGGAGTCCAGTGGCTCAAGCCTGCAGTCCCAGCTCTGCGGGGGGGGGGGGGGGGGGGGGGGGGGGGAGGGGGGGGAGGCTGACATCCAAGGACCAAGGCCGGAAAGCCCGGGAGACTCTCCTCCACTAGCCACCTCCCCAGACAACAAATTGGAAGAGCTGTGGCTGCAGTCCTAGAGCGCCAGCCTGGGCACCTCCAGCCCGGTTAAGGCCCAGGACCAGAAAAAGCCAACCCAAAGGAGTGCATGGGTCCCTACCCACAGGGTGAGGGTCCCGTCCTCCAGGGTGAGGGTCCCCGTCCCCCAGGTCCCCGTCCTCCCTGGTGAGGGTCCCCGTCCCCCAGGTCCCCGTCCTCCAGGGTCCCCGTCCCCCAGGGTCCCCGTCCCCCAGGTCCCCGTCCCCCAGGGTCCCCGTCCCCCAGGTCCCCGTCCTCCAGGGTCCCCGTCCCCCAGGTCCCCGTCCCCCAGGTCCCCGTCCCCCAGGTCCCCGTCCTCCAGGGTCCCCGTCCCCCAGGGTCCCCGTCCTCCTTGGTGAGGGTCCCCGTCCCCCAGGTCCCCGTCCTCCAGGGTCCCCGTCCCCCAGGTCCCCGTCCTCCCTGGTGAGGGTCCCCGTCCCCCAGGTCCCCGTCCCCCAGGGTCCCCGTCCCCCAGGTCCCCGTCCCCCAGGGTCCCCGTCCCCCAGGTCCCCGTCCTCCCTGGTGAGGGTCCCCGTCCCCCAGGTCCCCGTCCCCCAGGGTCCCCGTCCCCCAGGTCCCCGTCCCCCAGGGTCCCCGTCCCCCAGGTCCCCGTCCTCCCTGGTGAGGGTCCCCGTCCCCCAGGTCCCCGTCCCCCAGGGTCCCCGTCCCCCAGGTCCCCGTCCTCCAGGGTCCCCGTCCCCCAGGTCCCCGTCCTCCCTGGTGAGGGTCCCCGTCCTCCAGGGTCCCCGTCCCCCAGGTCCCCGTCCTCCCTGGTGAGGGTCCCTGGGGGGGGGCGGTCCCTCCTGGGCAGGCCGGCGCCCGGGCACGGGGTGGCTCCGGAGGGCGCCCCCTCCCCGAGGGCGCTGCGGGGATCCGCGGAGGGCGGCGGCCCGGCGGGCGCGGGGATGCGAACGGCCCGGGCAGGGCGGCCGGGCGGGGTCGCGGGCCGGGTCCCTCGGGCAGCCGGGTCCCCGTTCCGGAGCCGGGGGGGCGGACCCGGGAGGCGACGTCCCCGCCCCAACCGCGCGAGGACGTGCGCGCGCCAGAGACGTGCGCGTCCCCGGCGATGTGCGCGCCCCAGCGCCGAGCCCGGCGTCGGCAGCGGCGGCGCGGAGCGGCTGGGCCCGGGTCGCCCCGCCCCGCCCCCCACGTGACTCACCCCGCCCCGCCCCGCGCCACGTGACCGCCGGGGCAAACAGGCCGTCAGCTGACCCGGCCCGGCTGCGCGGTCCTCCCGGCTATAAGCGCGCGACCTCTGGCGCCGCGCTCCGTCCCGGCCCGGCCGCCGCCGCCATGCAGACCCCCGGCTTCGCGCTGCTGGCCCTCGGCCTGCTGGCCGCGACCTCCTCGGCGCTCGTCAGGTGAGGACCCGGGCCCCGGGAGCAGGGGCCGGGGGCGGCCGGGCGCAGGGGGCCGCTGTGGCCGGGCTCAGGGGGCCGGGGGCGGCTGGGCGCAGGGCCCGGGGCTGCCTGGCGCAGGGGCCCGGGGGCCGCCGGGGCGGTCGGGGGCGTGTGCTTGGGCCCTCTGTGGCCCCCTGAGCCCGGCAAGGCCTTCCCACTGGGACTCCATAGTCACAGTGCTCCGGGTAGGGGACCAGAGGCCCTGGGAGCAGGAGGAGGTATGGCACTGCTCGTCCATGCCGGGGCCGGGGCCCAGACCCCCTGAGTCCCTGTGCTCCATGACCTGTGTCAGGTGGAGGTGAGAGGCTTTTTCCAGTGGCTGAGGCCCCAGGCCTGTGGGAATTGAGGGCCGGGGGCTGGGTGGGTCTGAGCCCTGCCCAGACCAGGCTGGGGGCGGGCAGCCTCAATGGGAGCTTTGTAGGAACTGCCACAGGCGCCACCCTGCCCTCAGGCCACCCTTAGGTGGTGGGGTGGGGGTGGGGAAGCAGCAGGCCCCTGGGGGCGGTCGGCAGACCCCCTAGCCCCTGTCACCTGACCTGGGTCTGTGGTCAGTTCAGGTACTCTTCCCTGATTCCTGAGCTTTTCCTGGATCCCTGAACTTTCATCCTTCTCTCCAGCCCAAAGCCTGGCCCAGGCTCTTAAGCAAGAATCCTGTTTTCCTGGAACATGCCTATGGCCTGCCAGGAAAAGCCAGCTTTGACCTTGAACTTAAGTTTCTTCTGATTGATCACAAGCTCTGGACAGCTCTCCCGGGAACACCTCGCAAGCCCAAATGAGAGGGGAGGCCGGGGCAGCCATTCCACACCTGTCAGTAGGTGGTGGAGCTCCTGACCTCACAAAACCACCCAGAGCGCCTGCATCCATCTCCAGTACCCTCCTGCAAGCCAGGGCCTCTCCAGGGTGCTCTGAACAGGTCCTAGGGCGCACACAGAGGACACGGACACTTCTGGTACCTCAGAGGTGGTCCTTGAGCTCATGGGCTTGCCAGTGGTGGTGCACATAGGTGCCTGTGGCCTGGGTCACTACTCAGATCTTGAGAGAAGGCAGACCACTGTCCCTGCCAGTCTGGGGTGGGGGCCATTTTGGTGTGGGGTCCAGATGCAGTGAGATGCCTTGGATTCACCTAGGGTCACAGGTGCCCACCAGCACGTAAACAGACCACCGTCCTGGAGACCAGAGCAGGCATACTGGAAGGGCTGGAGGCCAGTGGGGCTTTGCGGGGAGGTCTGAGTGATGAGGGGTGATTGGTGGCCTTTGGCTTGGATGGAAGTGCCAGGTGGAGGGGACTGTGCGTGAGCTTGGGCTCAGCAGCCTGGAGGGTTGAAGGGTTTCCACTGTGCTGACTCGGGGGGCCAGGCTTGGGGTGCGGGTGTGGGCCATGCGCAGATTGAACCCCCCATCCTCCCGGCATCAAGGTGAATATGCCCTGTACTCTGGCGGGGGGAGCTGTCTTGTAGCACTTGGGGCGTCCTGGGGTAGGAGGTTGGGAGAGCAGGGGTCTGACAGGCCCCTGCCTCGTCTTCACAGAATCCCCCTGCAAAAGTTCACCTCCATCCGCCGGACCATGACGGAAGCCGGAGGCCCCGTGGAGGACCTGATCTCTTCAGGTCCCATCACCAAGTACTCGCTGCCGTTACCCGGGCAGGCCAGGGAAACCAAGGGCCCCGTTCCTGAGATTCTCAAGAACTACATGGATGTGAGTGTGGGTGGGGCGCCCTTCTCCCTGGTTTCTAGCCCTAGCCAAGTGGTGCACCTGTCCAGTGGGCGGGGCTTCCAGGTTCATCTCTGCTCAGCACCTCCCCTTCCTGGCAGCCATCTTGCTCCTGCCAGGCTGTGCTGACCTCCGGCACTGGCACTGTGACCCCATGCCCAGATATCCGGGCGTCTTCTGGTTTTGGTGTGTTCTTGGGTGTGGACTCAGGCCTCGGGTTTGATAAGCTGTGAGTCTACAGGCCAGGCCACACCCGTCGTCAGCCTTTGTGTTGATGCTTTTGGCTGTTGGTTAAAATGGAATCTTCTGCTTTCTTTGTTTCTTCTATTATTTTTTTTCTTTTTCTTTAACTCAGGGCCTGGATGGTGTCTCCCAGCTTTTTACTCAAGGCTAGCTCTTTTCTGCAGCTCTACTTGCAGCTCGTAGAGATGAGTCTGACAGAGCTTCCTCCAGACCCAGCCTTCTAAGTGGTGGGTGGTGGGCGTGGGCCGCCCCACCTGCTTTCCTGAGTGCTCACACTTTGTGCTCCAGTCTGCTGTGGTTCTCCAGAGCAGTGGAGATCACTCAGCTCCCCGTGTGTCTTTGAACCCAGCCACTAGTTTAAAGCTGAGTGATTCCCAGGACTGCCCAGGAGGCTTTGGAGGGCCTTAGATTGTGAACTCTGCTTCTCAGGCCTGCCTGAGCACAGTGGGCTGGAGCCTCTGTCTTCTGCCTGTCCTGGGGGAGGCCTAGGGTGGCATTTCTGCCTGGTCCTGAGCCCTTGCTGCTCTCGGGCTAGTGACAGCACTGTAGCTGCCTAGACGAGCTGCTCCTCTCTGCCTGCCCCAGGCAGGAGGCCTGGCTCTGGGCAGGGGTGGGGGAAACAGTGCCCTCTGGCCTGCTTGGCCCCAACCCCCTGCCTTGTGACAGGAAGCTTGAGGCTCAGGCATGTGACTGGCTGGGGGACAAGGGGGCCACCTTGGGCTGGACTGGTCAGTTCCTGGTCCATCAGAGCGCACAAGTGTGCATGTGTTGCACCCACAGGCACACGCACAGTTGCTGAGTCATCTCACTCCCCCTCCCTTGCCCATCCACTTCTCGTGTGTCAGGAGTTCTAGCTGTGATGCTTTCTGGAAGCAAGTGGTGGAGACAGTTGGGGTGGCGGCCAGTGTCCCATGGAGATCAGTGTCCCAGGCTCCCGGGTCCCCTTCGGCCTCTCCCCCGAGGACAAGACTTGTCCTCTGCAGGACGTGACCCTTCCCATGCTTTGAGGCCCTGGGCAGTGGTGGTGCATCTGCGGCCGAGCCTGAGTCAGGGCTGTTGGCCTTCCCTCGTTTGGCCTCAGGATCTCTCCAAGCTCAGCTGAGGCCTCCAGAATCAGAGCCTGAGCCTGGTTCTGGGACCTCAACAGCCGGGGGGTCTCCAGGCCCGCCTGCCTCTCTCTAGCCTCACCATTGGCCTCTCCACCCCAGCTCCCACCACACACCAGGTGGCCAGGACGTGGCCACCCCTGCGGGTGGGAGGGCCCCGGGTCTTCTCCCTTCCAGCCTAGGCATTCGGGCCTGGTCCCTGGATAGCCAGGAGCCCCGCTCTGGACCCTTCCCCTCACCTGACCTCACCACTCCAGGCCCAGTACTACGGAGAGATCGGCATTGGAACCCCGCCGCAGTGCTTCACTGTCGTGTTTGACACCGGCTCCTCCAATCTGTGGGTCCCCTCCGTCCACTGCCACTTGCTGGACTTCGCCTGCTGTGAGTGGTTGCCGCCTGTGCATGCCCCAGCCCCTCTCCCAGGCACCCTCTGGAGTATCGGGCTCTGCACTGCCTCATCCGTGCCCTCAGCCCCCTCAGGACCCCTCAGACCCTCTCAGGCCCCCTCAGTTCCCCTCAGAACCCCTCAAGATCCCTCAGGACACCCTCAGACCCTTCAGGACTCCCTCAGTTCCCCTCACCCCCTCAGGACCCAATCAGACCCTCTCAGCCCCCATCAGGACCCCTTTAGTTCCCCTCAGACCCCTTAGGACCGTCTCAAAACCCCTTCAGGATCCTCTCAGACCCCCTCAGGACCGCAGGAACTGGCAGGGAGATGGGGGCTTGGTGGGGGCTCCCCATTGCCCCCGCTGGGGAGCTGGGCATGTCGGGTCCAGCCTTCCTGGATAGGCCTTGGGTGGCTCTGGCACGGGGAGGGGCGGGGCGTCGACAGCCTCCTGGGCAAGCCCATGCTCATGGTCCCCTCCCTCAGGCGCCCTGTTTCCTGATGCATCCATTCATGTCGCTTGGGCACCATGCTGGCCAAGCATGGAGCAAGCTGGGGGACTGGGCCACTTATGGCACCCGGAGCTCGGGGGTGGCTCCAGGTCGACACAGACAGATGTCGGCCTTGCAGTCATTTGGGGAGGCCCAGGGCCTACTGCGGGGGCAGAGGCGGTGGCACTGACACCCCGCCCCGCCCACACAGGGCTCCACCACAAGTACAACAGCGCCAAGTCCAGCACCTACGTGAAGAACGGCACAACCTTCGACATCCACTACGGCTCGGGCAGCCTCTCGGGGTACCTGAGCCAGGACACCGTGTCGGTGAGTGCCCGGGGCCTCTCCTGGGGCGCTTATGCGGGGGAGGAGAGGGCACGGTGACCCTGGCCTGAGCCCAGCTCTCCGGGAGGGCTGCTGGCTATGGGCAGAAGTGGCCTAGCCTGTGGCCTGCTAGGAAGACATCGCTTGAGCAAAACCCTGGGGCGGGTGCAGCCTCTGCAGGTGGTAAGGGTGGAGGAAGGATGGCAGGTCTCCCAGCACCTGGCCTGGGGTCTCTGCAGGGTAGCCCAGGTCAAGCCTGGGGCAGGAGGGGTCCCCAGAGCTGGCTGAGGGGTGCAGTGTGGCCTTGGAGAGACACAGGGTGGGAAGCACCGAGGCTCCTTAGGCGCATGGAGCCATTTGCATGTGTGGACCTTGAGGTGCCCACCTCCCCTCCCAGGCTGGGACGGACTGCCCTGTGCTCCACTCACTGGCCCTGGAGCCAGCCAGCACCCTTCTCATCTGGTTCTTGTCCCAGCGCTGCCACAATGAGGCCTTGGGGCTCCGTCTCCCCATGCCGGCTGGGGTCCCTCTGCGAGCAGGATGCAGAGCAGGATGTGGTCCAACCAGCGCCCTCTCATCTTGCTCTAGCCTCTTATCTCCGCAGCCACAGCTCAGGTTGGGGGGTGGCGGGTGACCAGGCCCCGCCCCTATGTCCTCACATCCTAGGGTGGGGACAAAATTGGCATGAGAAGAGAGGCTGAAAGCAGAATCTGCTTGTTTGTACTCCCTCCCACCCTCCTCTGAAACAAAGTCATAGCAAAGGCAGTGGTGGTCTTTACTGGACATACAACTTGTAGGTGGGGACAGGAGGGGAAAATGAGGAGAGAGCGAGGAAAGAGGTGACACTATCCAAAAAGTGGTGTGCTTAGTACCTGACTTATGTAACTAGTCTTTCTATACAGCACTTTTATAGTAGCAGCTTTGAAAACTATTTAATAAAAGTATCGTCCTCCCAGCTCCCCCAACAGAGGTGCCACCCATGCACGCTGCCTGCAGCGGGCACACGTTTACTTTCTCTGCTGGTCCTGAGCTGCGATGTCACTGAGCTGGGTGGGGACAGGTGTCAGGGCGTGGCCAGGCCTGGCCTGCCGACCTGGGCCCTGCCAACGGTCTGGCCCGCAGGTGCCCTGCAAGTCGTCCGCCCCCAATGGCATCCAAGTGGAGAAGCAGATCTTTGGCGAAGCAGTCAGCCAGCCTGGCATCACCTTCATCGCGGCCAAGTTCGATGGCATCCTGGGCATGGCCTATCCCCACATCTCCGTCAATAACGTGCTGCCCGTCTTCGACAACCTGATGGAGCAGAAGCTGGTTGACAAGAACATCTTCTCCTTCTACCTGAACAGGTGAGCGTGGGGTGCTCAGGGCCCGGTGTGCGGGAGGGCTGGGCTCCTTCCTGCAGGCCGAGGGGTCAGGGCTACAGCTCAGGGCACGGGTGGCCAGGGCCCTGACTTCCCAGCGATGGTCACACCTCTGGGTTTCCAGTGCTCCCTGAGCCCGACAATGGCAGATGGGCCTGGCTCTGGCCTGAGAGCCCCAGTCTACTAGGATGTGGGGGAAGAAGCTTCTGGAGATGCCTAGGGTGGGGAGGGGACATCCGGATTCCTGGTGGACCCAGATCCCAGGTCCCCTGGGGTCTCCCTGGGGCCTAGGAAAGCCACTGCAGCACAGGTGCCCCAGCCCTTGTGTGCAGGACCTCAAGCCTTAGTCCTCAGCCCGGGGTACAGATGCTGGCTGGTGGTGAGGCCAGGACCACCTCCCTCCATGCTGACAGCCCTCCTCCCGGCAAAGCTTCACCTGACCCCTGACCCTGGGCAGCTCTGGCAGAAGGCTGGCTCCCACCCTTGCAGACCTTCCTCTACCCCTTCCCAGCCAGTGCAGGGACGCCGCGGTATGGCAGCTCCTCTTCCAGGCAGGGCCCAGGCGAGCCCCGGGGTGTGACTGCGTGAAGCAAGCTGGGTGAAGGGCCGTGGCTACCCGACAGGCTTGCTGGGCCAAGCGGGAGGGAGGCAGGAGCAGCGGGCACCGTCCTGTGGCAACACCTTGAGTTTCAGAAGCGGTGACAGAAGGCCACGGCTGTGGCAGGGTTTTGCCGCAGGGGAGGACAGCGCCAGGCCCAGGGTTTCCGGGGGTGGACACCCCAGAAGGAGGTGCCATACACGAGTGGGGGCATGGGCAGCGGGAGCTCGGGGAGAACTCTCTCCAGGACTCGCCAGTGTGCCTCCCGCCTTCACACCGCGTAGAGCCAAGTGGCTCTTCCCACTCTCCCAAGCGCTGGGGCTACAGGAGACCAGAAGGGAGGGGCGGTGGACATGCCGCAGGAGCATGTACCAAGGGCCCTGGGCGGCTGAGCCGGCTCGGCTTCTCCGGGCTGCGCCTTGCCCCCCCCCCACACCAGGAGCAGTCTCTCTTCCTTGGGCTCTTGGTACTTGCTCCCTGTCTCCCTTGACCTTGGTCTTGACACTTTCTTGTGGCCTTGTGTTGCTCTGTCTTGACCTTGGCCATCTGTGGCTGAGTCTGTGGCTCTAGACAGACCCTGAGGTCCTGAGTGGGACATTGCAGTTCCTCTGCAGCAAAGCCCTTCCCGCTGGGCCGCCCACGCCTGACCTGGCTCCCAGGTCTTCCTGCTGGCACGGCGTGCAGCCCTTTCCCATGCCGGGGTGGGGGCCCTGAGGTGTGCTTCCCTTGCTTTCAGGAACCCCAGCGGGCAGCCTGGAGGGGAGCTGATGCTCGGGGGCACCGACTCCAAGTACTACCAGGGAGACCTGTCCTACCTGAACGTCACCCGCAAGGCCTACTGGCAGGTGCACATGGACCAGTGAGTTGGGGCCTCCGCGGGTGGGAGCGCCACACCGAGGACCGCCTCTCCCTGGGGACGCCTGCGGCCCGGCCCGCCACAGCCCGGCCCGCTGACCGCACACGCCCTGGTGCCCTTGTAGGTTGTCTGTGGGCCAGGAGCTGACCTTGTGCAAGGGGGGCTGCGAGGCCATTGTGGACACAGGCACTTCCCTCCTGGTGGGCCCGGTGGAGGAGGTGAAGGAGCTGCAGAAGGCCATTGGCGCGGTGCCGCTGATCCAGGGCGAGGTGAGCTGGCCCGGGCCCTGCGGGCGGGCAGGCGGGCGGGGAAGGCCAGGGCGGGGCCTGGGGCCACATCACAGCCCGTCCTTCCTTCTCCCTGCAGTACATCGTCCCCTGTGAGAAGGTGTCCAGCCTGCCCTCCGTCACCCTGAAGCTCGGGGGCAAAGAGTATGTGCTGTCCGCAGAGGACTATATTCTCAAGGTGAGCAGCGTGGCCAGGGGGCCGTCGGTCTGGGCGCGGGCGCAGGGCCCCAGGTGAACGCCCTCCGTGCCCTGCAGGTGTCCCAGGCTGGGAAGAGCATCTGCCTGAGTGGCTTCATGGGCATGGACATCCCACCGCCCAGCGGGCCGCTCTGGATCCTGGGGGACGTCTTCATCGGCAGCTACTACACCGTGTTCGATCGCGATAACAACAGGGTGGGCTTCGCCAAGGCCGCCAGGCTGTAGCTGGAAGGACCGGAGTCCACAGGAGGGGCTGGTCAGGCCCTGTCCAGCGCCCCCCCCCCCCCCACTCACACAGCACACACACTCGATGCCTGCTGCCCCACCCAGGGAGGCAGGGCTGAGCTGGTCTCCTTGTCCTGTTCTGTGGTTTGCTCCCCTGGGCCTAGGACATGCAGCCCATCCACCTATCTGTCTGTCTGTCTGTCTGTCTGTCTATACAGGGCAGAGACCAGTCCAACACTGTGTCCATTTCACCACCTTAGAAGGCTCGGCCTAAGTGTGGGTTCCTGGGTTTAAGCACCCCCTGGCCCCCAGCCTTGCCCGGGCCCTAGCATCCCCCCTGCCCGGTGGTGGCAGTCCTTAGGAGCCTGCCCTGCCCAAGGCCTCCCTGCCAGGATGGGGCAGAGGCCTGGGCCCTGCCCCACCCCCCTCACCCCACCCATCCAGGGCTCTGGCCCCTGAGAAAGGAGAGGAGCAAGGGGACAAAGCTAGCCTGTGGTGCCCCTGGCTCCCACCCTCCACCCAGAGGGCCTGCTGTGGCCTGTGGTATGGGCTGGGGGCTGGGAGTGGGGACCCAGCTGGCTCTCTGCGGCTCTCGGGCAAATACAGTTGTTCAGGCCTCTGTCTGTGTCCACGTGCTTTGTACTTGGGGGCAGTGGCTCTGGGCGAGGCCCCAGGGAAGGTGCTGGTGAGCTGGGGTGGGCGGGGGGGATGGCCCAGAAACTGACCTGCTGCCTCCCCTCGTGGCTGGTGAGAGCTGGCTGCTTCTGAGATGCAAGTGGTGACCAGCAGATGTGGCCTGGCATGGCTTTGGTGGCCTGGAGGTACCATTTCCAGGGAGGTGGTAGTCCTATTCCCCACCACACTTTTCCAGAGAAAGCTCTGCCCTGGGAGGAGACATGGCCCCCCGTGGGGAAGAGAAGGCATCTGTGTGGCCCAGGTGGTCCAGGCAGCCTGCCCTCTGGGCCCTCTGTGCCAGGACCCCACAAGCATCCACAAACCAGCCCTGGAGCCCCACCTTGGGTCACCGGGTTCGGGGGTCAGAGACGAGTTGTAGATTCTGGTTTGATGGGAGCTCTGGGATGGCCTTGTATGTCAAGGAGGGAGAGATGAGGGTGCCAGCCAGAGGGCTTTGGGAATCAGGTAGGAGTGTGTGGGCTGGGTTCCCTCTAGGTCAGGAGCCCCACCCAGCAGGTGCAGGAGAGGGCAGGAGAGGGCGCCTTTGCCCTCTCCTGATGGCTGAGTGGGGTCTGCTCACGAGTCCTTCCTTGGGTAGCAGACACAGCCCAGCCCCAGCAGGCAGCATCTCTGGAGAATGTTCTCAGAGCTGTGGGGGGGGGAGGGGAAGGGGTGAACATGCCCAGTGTGCTGTGCCCCTGAAACCCCAGTAGGGCTGGGCAGAGCTCTGCAGGGTTTCTGGGGAGACCAGGTCATCAAAGGCACACATGCCGGAAGCCAGCAGCTCCTCCTCCCCCACAGGCCCGTGGCTGCTCCTCCCAGCCTGCTCCTCCCCAGCCGGCTTGGCCTGTCGTGCCTGCCTGGCACTGCTGGGCCACCCTGGGCTGCCCTGGGAGGGTGGCCCGCCCACGGGGGTCCTGGGGCGGGGCTCTAGGATGTGGGAGGAAGCAGGACCCTCCTCACTTGGGAGCTGTGTGGCTCCCTCTGGAAGACACCGCCACCCGAGGCCAGCCCTTCCCCCCTCAGAGGCCTGAGGCCTCAGCGCCCAGCACTGGTGCACAGGAAGAGGGCCCTGGTTTCACTCCTGCCTGAGGGCACAGGGCTGGCCTCCCTGGCTGTCCCCAGACCTTCCTAGACAGCAGGGAGGGGCTTGCGAGTGTGCCTTTAGCCCCGAGAGGCACAGGACAGCCCCTAGAAGACAGCTGTGGCGTGCAGCCCCGGGTAGGCTGGCATGGTGTTCAGCCAGGCCCACACCTTGGCAGATCAAGAGCGAGGGGTCCAAGAGACTATCCATGGAGTGGGCAGAGCTTGGCTACCTGGTAGGGCTCAGCCAGCCACCCCATTCTGTGGGAGTAGACTGAGGCCAGCCCACGGGGCTGTGGCCAGCTCTGCCAGGAAGAGACCAGCTAGTCCCCCCCGCCCCGATGGCCAGGGGTCTTACCAACATTTAAGATGTGTGAAGCATCATGGGTAATGCTGTGCCAAGGTTCCCTGGGGCACAGGAGGTGCAGGCTGGGGAGGGGGGCTGGCCTTGGGCAGGGGGTGGGGCTTTCCCAGAGGGTTCGGGGCTCAGCACACAGAGGTCCTAGGAGAGAAAGGGTTCCAAGGACTGGGGAAGGGTTCAGGCAGAGGGTGGGTCAGGAAGAAAGGGGAGAGGGAGGGCAGTGATGAGACAGGCGAACAGAGGGTCAGGGGAGAATGGGAGGAAGAATGGCAGCTTAGTAGCACAGGATCTCGGAGAGAGATTAGAAATGGAGGCACACATCAGCCAGGCTTCTGGGGGCTGCCGAGCAGGGGTGGAGCCACTGTGGAAGATGCCTGTGGCAGGGTGGACCCCGAGAGATGCAGGCCCCCTTCCCTGTGACTAGGAAAGCAGCTGGGAGCCAGTGGCCAAGCCAGTGGAAGTGCAGGTAGAGGGGCAAGCTTGGGGGACAGGCTGGTGTAGGAGGGACGTCCTCAGGGGACTGGCCCAGTGGGCACTGGTGATGTCAGGCTGGTGCCCACACCCAGCTCCTAGGAGGCAGGCTGAGGCCTCCATGAGGGACCAGAGGCCAGGGAGCACAACGCCAGTCAAGGGCCAAGGGTCACATGCTGGGCCAGGCCCTGTGAGGCCACAGACTGGGACTGACTCCTGTGAACAAGATGGGTGCAAGGGGCTGGGATTGGTGGTGCAGACGTGGAAAGGGAGCCAGACAGGAGCCACAGAGCTGGGCTCACAGAGGGGTCTGGAGAGACCAGCCTGAGCTTGGGGCTCAGGAGAGGGGCCAGGGCCTCCGGGGCTGAGGCCTGCAGAGCTGGGACAATGACCAGCATGTGGCAAGACACCCCATCTTGCTG
Source organism: Megascapheus bottae (assembly GCF_031878675.1). Classification (NCBI taxonomy): domain Eukaryota; kingdom Metazoa; phylum Chordata; class Mammalia; order Rodentia; family Geomyidae; genus Megascapheus; species Megascapheus bottae. The sequence continues at coordinate 1,281,108 of NC_143524.1, read as the reverse complement.
TGACGGGAGTGTGGGGGTTCCAGGGAGCCACTGAGGCTGACCCCAAAGACTTGGACTATCCGGGACAGGAGCCCAGATGGGGGCGGGGCGGGGCGGGGCATGGTGAAGGGGCCTTGTGAAGGGGAGGGGCGTGGTGAGGGGGAGTGGGCAGGGGACGTAGCCTCTGAAGTGCCCTTCCTGAGCAGGGCACCGAAGGGGCGGGGGTGAGCCTCAGGCTCAGAGCGGTGGGACCCCAGGGAAGGGGCTCTGCGGGCACAGGCGCTGGGGACGGAGGAGGGAGCAGGTGAGGAGGACTCGCAGGCCCTTGGGCACCAGAGCCCTAGGAAAGGGCCGGGTGGGGTGGCCGGGGCAGGAGCTCCGGGGGTCCCATGGGGCGTCCACGCCTCCTGCGGGCCCCACCCTGGGCGGAGGAGGCAGAGGTGTCCGCCCCGCCACCGCGGGTCGCCGTGAGTCAGGCTCTGGCTGCGGCCGGGGCCTGGCGCTGCGGAGCGGGCGGGCGGTGGCGGGGGAGGCGGCAGCGCGGAGCCCCGAGCGCTCCCCGCCCCCAAGCTTGGGCCGCTGGGACGCGGATCCGCGGGCAGACCGGCCGGGACGCAGGAAGGACGAAGGGCGCACACCGAGGCGCAGGGGTCCCAGGCGCAGGAGTCCTCAGCAGGTGAGGACGCGCCGTCAGGGCCGGGTGGGCAGGCGGCTGGGCAGGCGGCTGCGGCAGAGCCCGGCGGGGACAGCGGCGCGGGGCGCAGAGCCTCGGCCCCGGCTGCCCGCTGCAGGCGCTGCTGTGCCCTTGTGCGTCTGGGGCTCGGGTGGGGGGCGTGGTGCGCGGCGCGGGGCGCGCACAGGGGTCCCCGGTTCCGCGATGGTGCATTTGGAGCCGGTGCCCGCACCAGCTCCAGTGTCACTGTGTGTGTCCACAGGCGGGCCGGTGGCAGTTGTTTACCTGGGGTGGCGCGGGGTGCTGGCGCTGGCGCTGGGGAGTCTGTGTGCGTCTGTGCGCAGGTGTCTGGGAACCGTCTGCCAGTTAGTGGCCAGGGCCCTGCACTGGGGGTGTGGGTGCCCAGGGGGCGCCCCTGCTGGCATCAGGGTGTAAGCCAGCGTGTGGGTGGGCGTGTTTGTTTAGGGGTGCCATTGTGTGCGCGTTGGTGGGTGACTGTGCGCAGATGGCCAAGTAATGAAAAGCCGTATCTGTCACCAAGGCTGCTGTGAAGGGCTCTGGCACCAGCATGGCCCAGGGTGGGGGAGGCAGCTGGCCGCCTGGCAGGGGTTTCCGGCTCTGTGGGCTGTTTATGAGGCTGGCAGGGGAGGTGCTGTGGGGTACTGGGGGGGCGCTGCCAGTCTCTGCTTCTCACTCTCACTCCCTTCAGGCCCAGGGCCCGGCCAGCGCCCAGCCCCGCTGGGAGTCCCGGCCTGCACCACGGACGGCGCCCAGGACGCCCGGGGGCCCCTGGACGGGGCCTTCTGGGTTCCCAGACCCCCAGCGGGCTCACCCAAGGGCTGCTTCGCCTGTGTGTCCAAGCCCCCTGCCCTGCAGGCCCCGGCTGCCCCTGAGCCCTCCGCCTCGCCCCCCATGGCGCCCACCCTGTTCCCCATGGAGTCCAAGAGCAGCAAGACGGACAGCGTGCGGGCTGCGGGGGGGGCCCCGCCTTGCAAGCACTCGGCCGAGAAGAAGACCATGACGAACCCCGCCACCGTCATCGAGGTCTACCCCGACACCACAGAGGTCAACGACTACTACCTGTGGTCCATCTTCAACTTCGTCTACCTCAACTTCTGCTGCCTCGGCTTCATTGCCCTGGCCTACTCCCTCAAGGTGAGCTGTGTGGTGGGGGCAGGGGTGGGGAGGAGCCTCCAGGCAGAGCATGTGCGGCAGAAGGGACCTGGGGACCCGGTCTGGGCTGGCATACGGGCCTCCCTCGCCTTGCTGAGCGGAGAAACCATGACACAGCATCCACCCAGGCTCTCGGTGGCCCGCGCGGCCCAGCCTCGGGGAGCGGGTCATTTTAGGGCTCAGAACCTCGCTCTGGTCAGTGGCATGTTGATTTCATCTGGTCAACAGCATCCCTGAGCACACAGGCCGGGGCAGCCTGGATGAGGAGGTCTTGGGCTCCCGTGCCTACAGAAAGCAGGGGTGACGGCTGAGACCCCCTCAGACTTTCTGAGGTGCCCAGCCCGGGACCTGATGGATGGCCAAAGCCTGGTAGGGCTCTGCCTCCTCACCCTGCAGCCAGCATGGCACTGCTTCCAGAGCCGCTGGTGCTGGGAGGAGCTGGCAGCACAGAGCAGGGGGCAGGCTATGTCCCATCCTTCCTGAGGACAGGACAGGAGGGAGACTGGATTCAGGGAAGGCTGCACGTGGAAGACACTCGGGCTGGGGGTCCTCTGTGCCCCAAGGAAGGACTGAGCACCCCCTTCTCAGGCAAGGTGCCCATCGAATGGCCAAGAGACATCAAGAGCATGGGATGCTGGGAGCTGATGCTCCTCTTGGCCACCTCGCCCCACTGTCCAGTCCAGTGCCACTCAGCGGGCACCACTTCCCACTGGGACAGCTGGGGCTGCAGCTGGCGAGCTCAGCCTTCCCCAGTGCCCCCTCGCCGTGCACCGCCCAGTGCCTGAGGGCCCCGGGCCTGGCTGCCTGGCTCCTGGCCAGAAGCCTGCCCGGTGCCTTGGCTGAGGCTGCTGCCGGCCGGCGGGTCAGGGCAGCCCATCTGGTGTGGCTGTAGGTAGGTCAGGCTTTTCAGGACAGTGTTGGTCTTGTGCTGTGTGGGGTGAGCTGGGTTGGCATTCCGGAGGGTCAGCAGGGCCCCCCCACCCCGTCCTCCCACCAGGCGCTGGCATGGCTTTGGGTCACCGGGGAAGCAGCCTCACGCCCTCTAGCTGCAGTCTCCTGCCCCGCTGCACTGACCCCTCGTGCCACCCATTGCGGGCACTGCCAACAGCAGAGGGTGGACCTTCGAGTCAGGAGGGCTTGGCTGAAACCCCAGCCCTGGGAACTGGCCAGCCCTCTCGCCTCATTGCTCCCCAATTATTATTATTTTATCTTAATTTTATTAAATTTTTTTTGTTGTGTGGGTCATGGGGCTTGAACTCAGCCTGAGCACTGTCCCTGAGCTCAACTCAAGGCTGCCACCCTACCCTGGAGCCAAGCCCCACTTCTCGTTTTCCAGTGTTTAATTGGAGGTAAGAGTCTCAGGTCCTTTTGTGCCCGGCTGGCTTTGAACCGTGATCCTCAGATCTCAGCCTCCTGAGTAGCTAGGATGACTGGCGTGAGCCACAGCTCACAGAATTCCTTCAGCTCACATAAATGGAAATAAAATGCCGTTGGAGCCATCGCACGAGAGGTGGGGGCTGACGGCCAAGACTGGAACGAGCCCGTTCCTGCCCGCTGCCCTGTCGGTCACCCATCAGGCCACCCGTCCACCCTCTGCCCAGGTCAGCTCCTCACCAGCCACTCAGCAACCTGTAGGCCACAGCCTGGTTTTGTGCAGCCCAGCACTGGGCAGGTGGAGCCCAGAAGTCACCTCTTCATCTGCCTTCAGTGCCCTCTGCCCGTCGTTCCAGGGCACTACCTCAGGTCCCCTTCCTCCTCTCTTGTGGGCCAAGGCAGGGGCCAACATGGGGTGAAGAGCACTGGGTGAGTGGGTGATGGGCAGAGCACCACAGTGAGGGCTCAGAGGCCAGGGACTTCTGGGAGGGGCAAACACCCACGGGGCCTGGAAGGTTGGGAGCGGGGAAAGGGCTCTCCCGATGGAGGGAAAGATGCAAGCTGAGCCATGAGGTGGACAGCTGGGGTCAGCGATGCCCTCCCCTGGCTTTCGTGGGGAGCAGTGAAGGGAGCGTGGGGAGCGGGAGAGGCAGCCGGCCGTGTCTGCTGCTTGATCAGAGCTGAGGACACTGGAAGATCCAGTGACAGAGAAGACAGAACAGATGAGCAGGGGTGGGGTCCGGCCTAAACCTTCCACTCCCAGCGTCAGCGCTGACTGCCTGTCTGCCCACCCACCCGTCATCCACCGATGATGTTGTTGGCTCTTCCCTCAACAACAGAGCACGTGTGTACAGTGGGTCCATTAAGATTGCCTAGCCTGCCGACGTCCTGGCTGTTTTCGTTTCTCTATCATGCACTCTTCAGGGTTGGTGCCATGATGCAAGCACCAAACGACACATTTCTCTGACTGCGTCTCTGTTACTAGGTGACACACCCCACAAGCCCTCCTCCATCCCCTCAGCCCCTCCAGTAGCCACCAGCTTCCATCTAGCCACTGACTCTCTCATCTGTGCTTCCGCCTCCTTCCCTGGCCTCTGAGCCCGTCCCCACCACCGTCACACAATGACTCCTCTGATGTCATTTTCTCGGGAGCTCCTTCCTACCTGGCTTACCAGCCCTCCCGTCCATGTACTCCCTCAGGTACCCCGTCATCTCTTTCCCATGCTCCTCCAGCGGTCACCTGCCAGCGTCCCGTGTCCTTCTGCACACTCCTCTTTATTCATTTCTGCTTTTACCTTTGTCCTCATCCCACCCATTGCTGTAATCTTTCCACACTCACCTTTCCTGTTTCCTCCCCTTTTGTCCTTCTGTGTACCTCGTCGTTCATCCATTTATCCATTTCCTTCTTCCTCTGTAGTTTCCTCTTTTTTCAGATACGCTGTCCATTCTGTCAACCCATCCATGCTTCCATTCACCTACCCATTTGCCCATCCATCTACCCATCATCCATCCACCATCATTCCTCCACCATTCCTCCACCCACCCACCTACCATCCATCTACCCATCCATCCATCCACCATCATCCATCCACCATTCCTCCACCCACCCACCCACCATCCATCCACCCATCCATCCATCACCCAACTACCCATCCATCCATCCATCCATCATCCATCCACCATTCCTCCACTCATCCACCCATCATCCATCCACCCATCCATCCATCACCCAACTACCCATCCATCCATCCATCATCCATCCACCATTCCTCCTTTCATCCATCTATCTATCTATCCACCATCCATCTATCCATCCACCATCCATCCATCCATCCATCAGTCCATCCACCCATCACCCAACTACCCATCCATCCATGCATCATCCATCCACCATTCCTCCACTCATCCACCCATCATCCATCTACCCATCCATCCATCCATCATCCATCCACCATTCCTCCACTCATCCACCCATCAATCTACCATCCATCCATCCATCCATCCACCCATCACCCAACTACCCATCCATCCATGCATCATCCATCCACCATTCCTCCACTCATCCACCCATCAATCTACCATCCATCCATCCATCCATCCATCATCCAATTACCCATCCATCCTCTCATCATCCATCCACCATTCACCCACCCATCCATCTACCCATCATCTGTCCACACATTCATCCACCCTCTGCCCAGCATCCATCCACTGTTCATCCACCCATCCACTTATCACCCATCTACCCATCATTCGTCCCCCCACCTGTCCATCATCCATCCACCCATCCATCCTCACTGTCTCCATCCATCCGTTCACAACTCACCCATTCTTTTGATCGTGAATCCATCCATGCGCTTGTCCAGCTTGTCATGCTTCCACCTATTTCCCTTCTATTAACCCCTGAATTCCGTCCTCTAACACACTGTCATTGGCTGTGCTCAACGTGTCACTCATCAGCCACTCCACTGACCTCCTCATAAGCTATCATTCTCCCTACTCTTGGAATCAATTCCACACCATCACCAATCTTTCCAGCCAACCACCTATTATCTTCATACATGTTTTCTCTCTCCATAATCCTTTTTACTTCTTATTCCTTCATATATCTGTCCTCCTGTATTCCTGCCTCCATAACCTCTACCTGCCCTCAGTAGGCTCTTATCTGGGCATCCATTCATCAATAAATGCACAATTCTGTTGGTTTCATTCAATGAAGGCTTCTTCCTTCCCGGCCCTGTCTGCCTGTCTGTCCTTCCCTCTCTCCACCTACCTGCTCTCCAGTGTATCTAATCACTGGTACTTAAAGCTCTGAGTTTGCTACTCTCTCCCCGCTCTCCCCACCCACCCCCTTCCAATCTGCCCATCCGGCCTCTCCTCTCCTTTCCCTGTGTTTGCTTCTCCACACTCCCTGCTCATCCTCACATGAGTTGTTCATGTGAGTCCATGGCATCTGTCACCAGCGAACACAGACACCTTGAGCTCACTCCCCACTCCTCACAGCGCTGGAGCCTAGAACTCCACGTCCTAGAACTGCCTGCGCCTTCTGCTTGCGGGCCGACCTCCAGCGTGTCTCCCGACGGCTGCTGGGAAGGGGTCTTCCCGGGGCTCCTTGGAAGGGCATTGGCCCTATTCATGAAGGCTTTACTTCCCAAACCACCCTCCAGGTCCCCCTCTATCACCACCGGGGCCAGGAGTCTACATGTAAATTTGGGGGACCAGTTTCCCGTTGTCCATCCAGAGGCCACCCTCCTTCCTTTCCTCTTCCAGTGATCTGTCCTGTTCACCTGTGTGGCCAGCCACAGGGCAGAACTATTCCACCTGTCCACTCCCCTGTGCTCCCTCCCACCCTCCCTTCCACCTACTCACAACCCAGCCAGCCAACTGCTACCCCGTTAGTGGGAGAGCAGTCCATGCCCTCATGCGTCCACCCCTCTCTTCCAGTCTTGCCTGGACTCGCTCACCCTGTCCGTATCTCCAGGGCCTGTCCCGCCCCCCCACCTCTTCCATAGCCAATGCCCTCTGTCACCTCTTGGCGTCATCCTCCCCTGCCAGGCGCCATCTTGCCTGCCTGGCCCTCATCCTGCCATCCTTGCCCCACCGCTGCCACCCCACCCTCGCCCTCCCTGGGACACTCGTCCCTCTTCCTTGCGGACTTTTCCCAGGCCCATCTCCTGGCTGCTCCTGACTCTTGACGGTGGACTTGCGGCCACACCTCCCAAGGGCCCCGTGGGCCTGCCAGGCTGGCGTCTCTCAGATGTTCACAGGCTCAGCTCTGTCTTTGACTCTGTCCTTGAACTCAGAGCCGAACTGTCTGCCTATGCGTCCAGACAGTGTTTCTCACTTGTGCCAGAATTAGAGCTGTGGAGCCACCCAGCCCTGCTCATAAGCCCGGCAATTCCGTTCCTACTGACCAGACTAGAACCCTTGAACCCACACCAGATCTCATTCTCTGTGGGCTGGGCCGCGACTCGGCTCCAGAAAGGCATCTTCCGTCTGCCTTGCTGGCTTCTGTGCCGGTCCGGCTTCCACGCCGAGAGGCTGGTGCTGTGGCCCTGTAAAGTTGGTCTCTTCGCTCCTGGCCGGCCTCTGCTTGCCTGTCAGGTGGCCTTAACAGGCATCCAGAATCCCCATCTTTGTCGCCCCCTGTGACTCTGAGAAGCCCCATGGAGTCCCACAGCCCAATGGCGGAGGGCCACCTCTTGTCTCCCTGTGACACCGCTCATGTCATCTCAGGTGACATGGGGCTGCACTGCGCCTCTATCTTGGTCTCTATTAGAACATCTACTCATTAGGACTTCCCCGGCCAGGGTGCAGCCCCTGCCCCCACACTTTTTCCCCTCACCCCTTTCAAGTTTTTTTTTTTCTTTATTTTCTTGTGCTGGAGCTTGAACTCGAGAGTGGGCCCTCCGTTAGCTTGTTTGCTCGAGGCTGGGGTTTGAGCTCTCCACTTGAGCTGCAACTTCACTGCCAGCTCTTTTTGCTAATTGGAAATTAATGTGTGGAGATGAGATCTCGTCAATGGTAGAATCAGAAGCGATCTCTCTGGAGAGGTTGCAGAACTTAGAGGAGATTCCAGGTTTGTTTTCCTGTGTGCTGGTCCTTGGGCTCAAGCTCAGGGCCTGGGTGTTGTCCTGAGCTTTTTTTTTTTTTGTGCAAGACTAGTGCTCTATTACTTGAACCACAGCCCCACTTCCAGCTATTTCGGGTTTGGGGGGCTTCATTGGAGATAAGAATCTCACAGACTGGCCAGGCATTTGACTAGTGGTAGAGTGCTTGCCTAGCATGCACGAAGACCCGGGTTTGATTCCTCAGTACCACACACAGAAAAAAAGCCAGAAGTGGTCCTGTGGCTCTAGTGGTAGAGCTCTGACCTTGAGGAAAAACCCAAGGACAGTGCTCAGGCCTCGAGCTCAAGCCCAGGACTGGGGAAAAAAAAAAGAATCTCACAGACATTCCACGCGACGCCCAGTCCAACCGTGTTCCTGCCCCACAGCCCTGCAGGGGCCATGACCAGAGCGCTGGCCGGAGATCAGGTCGTGGGCCTCCCCCCTGCCCTGCCACGCCCCCTGCCCCACGCCGCCCCCGGCGCCCTGCTGAGCCCTGGCTTGCCCTCCCCTGGCTCCAGGTTCGGGACAAGAAGCTCCTGAATGATCTGAACGGGGCCGTGGAGGACGCCAAGACGGCCCGGCTCTTCAACATCACCAGCTCCGCGCTGGCCGCCTCCTGCATCCTGCTCATCTTCATCTTCCTGCGGTACCCGCTCACCGACTACTAGGTGCTGCCACTGAGATGCCATGACAGCAGCCATGCCGCGGGAAGCTGAGTGCCCCCCAGAGCGTCAAGCCATCCCAGCCCCCCCGCCCCTCCGCCAGCCCCACCCGGGGCCCTGGGCTTGTTCTGAGCTGTCTGTCGCCCGGCTGCCAGCGGTGACTGTGCCCCTGCACCCTGTCCACACTCCCAGACCCCTCAACCCCGGTACCCAGCAAGAAGGGCTTATGTGGGCGCTCCCAGGACAGGGCTGCCAGCGCCTGGGACCCCTCCCCTGACCCGCCCCCTCCAGCTGTGACCCTGAGCAGATCCCTCCCCTGACCCTCCCCCTCCAGCTGTGCCCCTGAGCAGAGCCCTCCCCTGACCCGCCCCCTCCAGCTGTGACCCTGAGCAGATCCCTCCCCTGACCCTCCCCCTCCAGCTGTGCCCCTGAGCAGAGCCTCCCCTGACCCGCCCCCTCCAGCTGTGACCCTGCGCAGAGCCCTCCCCTGACCCTCCCCCTCCAGCTGTGCCCCTGCGCAGACCCCTCCCCTGACCCGCCCCCTCCAGCTGTGCCCCTGCGCAGAGCCCTCCCCTGACCCTCCCCCTCCAGCTGTGCCCCTGCGCAGACCCCTCCCCTGACCCGCCCCCTCCAGCTGTGACCCTGCGCAGACCCCTCCCCTGACCCTCCCCCTCCAGCTGTGACCCTGCGCAGACCCCTCCCCTGACCCTCCCCCTCCAGCTGTGCCCCTGCGCAGAGCCCTCCCCTGACCCTCCCCCTCCAGCTGTGCCCCTGCGCAGACCCCTCCCCTGACCCTCCCCCTCCAGCTGTGCCCCTGCGCAGACCCCTCCCCTGACCCTCCCCCTCCAGCTGTGCCCCTGCACAGACCCCTCCCCTGACCCTCCCCCTCCAGCTGTGACCCTGCGCAGACCCCTCCCCTGACCCTCCCCCTCCAGCTGTGCCCCTGCACAGAGCCCGTGTATCTGTGAACTTTCAATAAAACTCCTGTCCAGCTCGGCTGGCCTTCCGTCCATGCCTGGGCGGGGACGGAGTCGTCCGCAGGTGTGGGGTTTCTTCCACTTCCGGCGTCGCCAACACGGGGCCTTCCCTGGCTTGCTCCCCCAAGCAGGAGTCTCCTGACACCTGGGGAGGGGCCGAGGGGCTGGGTGGATAGCACCCCAGGGCGCTGGCAGCCCCGGAGGGGTGAGAGGGGAAGTGGACGGCGGAGCCCCTGCTGACCCAGAGAGCCAGGAAAGCCGGACTCAGCCCCCGGATGTCAGCAGGACATCTGTCACTGTCGCCCGCAGGGGTGGCAGGCAAAAATGAAAAAACGGCCTTCCTGTTTTTCCCAGCCACTGGAAAGTGAACTGAAAGTTCAAAAGTCAAGGCCAGACAAGAGTGAAAGCACACTTCTGTAATCTCAGCTTTTCAGGAACACGCGTGAAGCCCTGGGTTCAGACCTCAGGACAGTCTCCTGTGGGGAGTGGCCCAGAGAGCCCAGAGCTGTCGCCTGTGAGGACCTGGCTGGCGTGTGGCTCCAGCGCGTGTTTGCCCCACGCAAAGGCAGGCAGAACCAGTGATGTGGGCGGCGGCCTCTGTTTCTCGTGTTTTCTGTCTCCCTCTGGCTCAGGGAGGGGACAGCAGCTGGGGTGAAGACTGGCTCAGGAGTGAGTATTGGAGGCCAGGAGAGAGGCATCTGGTGGGCTGGGTGGGATGGGGTTGGCTGGACAGCTCCGGGGTACAGGGCTGTGGACAAAGAAGGGGAGAAGAGGCAAGCTACTCTTTCTTTTTCTTTTCTTTTCTTTTCTTTTTTCTGTTGCCAGTCCTGGGCTTGAACTCAGGGCCTGAGCACTGTCCTTGGGCTTTCGCAAGGCGAGTGCTCTACCACTTGAGCCATAGCACCACTTCTGGCTTTTTCTGTGCTATGTGGTACCGAGGAATCGAACCCAGGGCTTCTATCACCAGTGCCAATAGCACTCTACTACTAGGCCACACTCCCCACCTGAAGAGGCAAACTTTGAGACCTCAGATGGAGAAGGGTAGGCAGGAAATCTGGGCTCTGGAGCCATTAGAACAGCTCATTCTGGAAGGAGGACAAGAGGAGGCAGAGGGGAGGAAGAGAGAGGAGAAGGAAGGGAGGAGAGGAGGAGGGAGGTGGACAGGAGGAAGAGAGGGGAGGAGGAGAGGAGGAGAAGGAAGGGAGGAGAGGAAGAGGGAGGTGGACAGGAGGAAGAGAGGGGAGGAGGAGAGGAGGAGAAGGAAGGGAGGAGGAGGAAGAGAAGGAGGAGAGAAGGAACAGGAGGAGAGGAGAGGAAGAAAGAAGAAGGAAGGGGAGAGCAGGAGGAGGAGCAAGAGAAGGAGATAGAGAGCAGGAGGAGGAGAGGAAGAGGAGGAGAGGAAGAGGAGGAGGAGGAAGAGAAGAGAAGGAGAAGAGGAGGGGGAAGAGGAGGGGGGAGGAGGAGGAGATGGGGGTGGCAGCAGCGGTGGGCGGTAACAGCAGAGCTCAGGCAGGATATGGACGAAGGCCTTGCGGAGTGGAGTTGGACAGGCACAGAAGGGACGGGCAGGGGCTCCTGGGGCCTCCAGACAGGTGAGCGGGGCGTCTGCGCCTGCTCCTGCTCTCCCCTCCCTGAGGCCGCGCTGCCTGCCAGGGGCAGAGCTGGGGCAGCGCCTCCCCCTGCCAGGGCTCCCTGGCCGCTGGGCCTGGGCCTGCGGGAAGCCCAGGCCCGCACAGGTGGAGGCGTCTTCTCCCTGACAGGACTCTGGACTCTGCTTCTCTGTGGAAACAAAAATGGCTCTTGACTTCCCTCGTGGGGAATTCAGACTTCCACAAAAACTGCAGGGCTGGGGTTTGAACGCAGGGCCTCGGCTTGCTGACGGGGCCCCCGTCGCTCTAGTTCAGTTTGGATAGTCTTGCATCTGTGCCCCGGATGAGCTTCCGACGTCGGTCCTCCTCCCCGTCCTTCTCAAGGCTGGAATGAGCGGCGTGCTCACGGCCCCGGCTGTGGCCTCTCGAGGCTCCCCCGCTTGTTCTGGGGATCTCCCGTCATATCTGGGCACCCAGAACCCACCTGCCTGTGCAGGAGGCAAGTCTCACCTCTGCCTCTTCCTGAATAGCCATCCTTACCTCCCCCCTTCCCAGGGCCAGCTCTGGAGCCCACAGGGAGCCTGCACTCACCTCCCGAGGGGACAGGGTGCATTCACCTATGTGCAAACCCACACGCGCACACACACCCACACACGCGCTCGCACGCGCGCACACGCGCACACAGTCACTAAGAGAAAAGCCGGAACGGAAGAAGGAGGCCAGTGTGGAAAGAAGATGTTAGATCATAATTAACCGTGGTGTTCCAGGAAATCCAGCCCAGCTAATCAAGCTCACTTCTTGCAGCAGACATGAGAGTTGTTCAGACGAGATTTCAGGGTCTAGCTCTAGTCTCTCTTTGGTCTTCCAGCCAGGCACTGGTTCCTCTTCCTCCCCTTCCCCCTCTTCCCCTCTTCCTCCTCCTCGTCCCTCTCCCACCTTTCTTCCTCCTCCTCCTTCTCTTCTTTCTTCACTCTTTTATGCCAATACTGGGACTTGAACTCAGGGTCTGGGTGTTGTCCCTTAGCTTTTTTGGCTCCGCCTCTGAGCCACAGCTCTCGTTCTAGCTTTTTGCTGCCTACTTGGGGGTAAGCAGCTCATGGATTTGTCTGCCCAAGCTGGCTTTGAACCAGGATCCTCAGAACTCAGCTCCCTGAGCAGCTGGCTGATAATGGGATTCAGGCACTATTCTCTATGAGCAGGTCCTCCAAGCTGAGTGGGTTCCAGCGCCAGCTGTGGGGTGTAGGCCGGGAGAGGAGAGGGGAATATCTGCCAGCTCTTCCATTCGTACTTTCAGCCTGTGAAGGAGGCTGGAGGCCGGCGGCTGGCTCGCTGGCCCTGTGCTCAGCTAGTGCCAGGGGCACTGGTTCTATCCCCAGCACAGCCGCCCCAACACAAACCCCCCAAATCAACTAAGATCTCTTCCCCAGGATTCTGTCTTCTCTCCCCTTCCAAGGAGATGCCCCTTCCGTTGTGCTGAGAGGGGTCTGTGTGCAGGACCTCGCCTGCTCCGCATCCTGGGGTGCCTGGGGCCTCCGTCCTGTGTGAAAAGGCCTCCAGCCATGGGGCACTGTGTGTATGCGTCTGTGCACATATGTGACTCCCTCCTCCCATAGGGTAAGGTAGCAGGTTATATCCCCCCAACATACACATACATACTTTATTTTAGCAGTACTGAGGTTTGAACTCAAGGCTTCCAGCTTCTTTGCAAGTACTCCTCCATGGAACCTCACCTCCAACCCCAACGGGCACTAGTTATATTTGAGATATTGACTCACTTTCTGCCCGGGTGCATGCCTGGACAGTGATCCTCCTATTTTTCTCAGTGTAGCTGAGATGACAGGCACATCCTACCATGCACAACTGGCTTTGGTTAAGATGGGACCTTGCAGACTTCTCTGCCTGGTCTGGCCTGGCCTGGGATCAAACTAACCTCGGTCCCCCAGGGAGGCTCCCATGACAGGCATTAGCCATGGATGCCCAACAACTTGGTCTAATATAAAAAGCCACCCACCGCCCACGGACCAGCGCAGGCTAAATCCAAGGCGCTCCCTTCACCAAGTGTTTTCAAGACGCGTCTATTTTTGTTGTGTTTTCTCTTCTCCAGATGCAGATTGTGAGACGGGCGTTCTTGTTCCCAGACTTGCACGTGACTGCACAGGAGCTCTGAGCGAGGCCCTGGAGCTGCAGCTGGGCAGGCGTGTGCTTTGTGGTGCTCTTTACAGGACGGCTTAATTTTAGTCTCAGCTCCTTTAAGAGTTGGAATTATCCTGGTTGTTCTTGTTACTTTTTCCCATCTCCAAAATCTTGCACAGCATATTTAACTCACCAATTTTTAACTTCTTTTCAAACACAGATGTAATACATATAAGACGTGGTGTTAATTATGGTTAGCCAGAAGAAAAACCCAAATAAATATATTTAGAATTTAATAAAGGGTGCTGGTGGCTTAAGCCTGTTCATCTTAGCTACTCAGGAGGCTGAGATCTGAGGCCCATGTTCAAAGCCAGTCACTACAGGAAAGTCTGTGAGACTCTCTTTTCCAATTAAGTACAAAAAGCTGAACACGGAGCAGTGACTCAAGTGACAGGTCATCAACTTGAGCAAAAAAGCTCAGGGACAGCACCCAAGCCCTGAATTCAAGCTCCAGGATCAGTACTCACATTAAATAAAAAATAAATGAATACGGGGCAGGGAGTTTGGCCTAGTGGTAGCGTGCTTGCCTAGCATGCACAAAGACCCGGGTTCGATTCCTCGGTACCACATACATAGAAAAAAAAGCCAGAAGCTGTGCTGTGGCCCAAGTGGTAGAGCTCTAGCCTTGAGGAAAAGCCCAGGGACAGTGCTCAGGCCCTGAGTTCAAGGCCCAGGACTGACTGGCAAAAAAAAGAATGATGAAATGCATACACACAGGGGTTATGGGACTGGCCGAGCAGTCCAGCAATGGTGTCTGCAGGCTGTGGAGTTACAGCCCAGCAGCAGCTCGGCACTGGAGGAAGGCGGACCAGCCTTGCCGCCCAGAGTGAGGCTCCGAGCCTGGGGGCTTCCGGGAGCTGCCGTGGAGGAGGAGGCTGAGGAGTCTGGAGGCCAAGGGGTGCCAGCATCCTCACAGCATTCTGAGGATGCTCTCCTCCTCCTCCCGCCTCCGCCTGGGCTCACAGCCAGTTGGATTCAGAGCTGGTCTTTCTCCTCAGTCGCTGTTCTATGTGTCAATCATCCCTGGAAACTCCCCCACAGACGTACCCAGCACCACGGTCTTCTAATTCCCGGGAGTCTAATTCCTGGGGTCCAGTTGACAACGGAGACGTGGCTACCACAGAAGTGATGGCTTTCCTGGGTTTCAAGCAAAGAGACTTGCGTTTCAGTCAGTTAATGAGTTCGCGCCCTTAGCTTTTTCACTCAAAGCTCGTGCTCTACTGTAGAGCCAAAGTGATGCCATCTTAGAACCCAGCGGCCACCTTAACCTCCATGTGGCCTGCGCCTTCCTGGAAGAGGCCCAAGAAGGCATCCACCCCTTGACTAACCCCTTGACTATCCCACCAAGAAGGAAGCTTTGGCAGTTTGATTTTGAAATTGATTTTGAAATTTGGATTGTGAGCCAATCAGAATGCGCCAACTATGCTGTTCTGTTCAAAACCTGGATGTCAACCAAGTATGCGTGTGTTAAGCTGGAATTCCCTAGACTTGTTTACCCAGCATAACAAAAGCTGCTGTAACACTGAGCCCGGGCCTCTCAGCATCACCGGGTCACGGAGTGAGCGAAGGACCAAGCGACCAAGCTGGAGCTTGCCATAAAGGACTCTCGGGGGCTGACATCGGATTCAGCTCCTTGGTGGTCTTTGGGGACCCCCACTTGAGCCACAGCTCCACTTCCATTCACTGGAGATGAGATTCTCACAGACTTCCTTTCCCTGGGTGGCTTTGAACCACTCTCCTCAGATCTCAGCTTCTGAGCAGCTAGGATGGCAGCCACGAGCCACCGCTGCTTGGCTTGTGTTGGGGCCTAGCCTCCATCTCTGAAGCCTGATTCTGGCTCAGCTGCAATTAAAGGGCTTTGTCCAGGCATTTGGTCTTTTGCATACCTCTCTTAAGGCATTTCTGTGTACGTGACTCGATTGAACCCCCCGCAGTTTCGCGGGTCTCGCAGCAGCTCAAGTCTCGCGCGCTTTCCTGCACCTGTCCTGCCCACTACCTGAAAGCCCCACCCAGACCCTTAGTGGTAGCACAGGGGCCCTCTTCCTATTGGCTACCTTCCCAGTGCCCACCTTCTCCTACCCTAACAGTATGTAACTAATTGACGCAATAAAAGAGGAGAGAACGAGAGATCAGCAGAGATCAGCAGAGAGATCTGATGCGCTTTCATGGTTAACACTGCTTCTGACTCAGCGTGGTTTTTTCTTCCCCGGTGATTGGGGGAGGGCTGGGTCTTCGACACTTACCATCTCGCTCGGCTCCCGGGGGACTACAGGCTGGCCCTGTGTGTCCCTCCCCGTTCCTGTGTTGCTGCCCCAGAGAGGAGCAACAGGCTTGTACTATACTTTTCTTGATGGGAGCGTAGGAAACCGTTGGGGACGTGGAGCTGGGGCTCAATACTACGGGGTCAGCCGGAAGCGGAAAAGCCGAGAGCACGAGGCCCCGAGTCCAGGTCTCCGTCCAGGCGCACACAAAACCTGCCATCAGATCACGAAGAAAACGGCACAGAGAAATCGCTTTTTATCATATCTCACCCACTAGCTAGTCATTTCCAAACGTTGTTTTCAAGTGTATTGCTGCTTATTAGAATAGTCTTGGTAATACTGGTCTTAGATGGAGCATATTATATTTTCACATCAAACGTTAATATTAGCCGGGTGCCAGTGGCTCAGGCCTACAAGCCTGCATGGTCAGGAGACTGAGGATCACGGTTTGAAGCCAGCCGGAGCAAAGAAGTATGTGAGACTCTTACCTCCCATTGATCACCCAGAAGTGGAAAGTGGAGCCGAGGCTCGAGTGCGAGAGCTCTAGCCTTGAGTGAAAAAGCTCAGAGACAGAACTTAGGCTTTGAGTGCAAGTCCTACTACTGGAACAACAACCAAAAATAAAGCTCAATGGAAGCCAGATGCCAGTGGCTCATAGCTGTAATTCTAGCTATCTAGGAGACTGAGATCTGAGGATCACATTTTGAATCCAGCCCAGGCAGAAAAATCCTCACGGGACCACCTCCAATTAACCACCAGAAAACCAGAAGTAGCACTGTGGCGCCAAGTGAGAGAGCTCTAGCCTTGAAGGGAAAGTCTCAAGGTTAAGGCTGAGGCCCTGAGTTCAAGCCTCATGACCTACGGGGGGAAAAAAGTTAATGGCAATATTCTTTTGGCTGCTAATTTGTCACTGGTTGCAGCATTTTGGGAAAAGTCCCTGTGGGCTCTGTGTGGTTGCATTTGCCTCGTGTTTTTTCTTTGATTCTTCCCTGTATCGTTTCCCTAATTTCCACGCGGTAATTTCCTCCTGCTGGTTGCACTGTCTTGCATGGAGACTCTCCTATGTAGAAGCAGCCAGCCATGAGCGATTCCATATGTTGAGCCCACGAGTTCCACTAAAAATGCTTCCCCCATCACACAGGGGCCCCTTCCTTACCACGTTTATAATGACAGCTAATAGCCCGATGACAGGGGTTTCTTAGTGAATGCTTTTGTTATGGGGCTACAGCGTAACTGTGTGGTGATCAGAAAGCATTTCCTCTCTGCCTTCAGTCTTTTAAACTGTTTCAACACATATTTTACGGCCACTCTTTCGCTAATGTGTCAAATATCCTCAGGAGGAAAACCTACGTCACAACACTGGCACTGGATTCTTTGTGTAGCTTGTGGGCCATGGGTACGGCTTCATGTCAGACAGGGCCTGGGCGCTGTCCTGCCATGTTTTCACTCAAGATCAACACTCATTCCCCTGAGCCACAGCTCCGCTTCTGGCTTTTGTGCTGGAGAACTGGTGATAAGTGTCTCACAGACTGCGTGGCAGGCTGGCTCTGACCTGCAATCCTCCAATCTCAGCCTTGTGAGTGGCTGGATTGCAGTGCCCAGGGAGGCCTTTGCTTTTCTGAGCTGGTAAAGCACATGCATGCGTGACCCTCGGCCCACTGGACAGACGTGAGGATGCCATGTCGCTTGTGCTTTCCATGGTGAATTGTACCTGAGAATTGCACTGAGTGGCGGTGGCCAGAGCCAGGCCTAGAGGACAGGGCTAAGAAGCCTGAGGCCTGACCCCGGGTGGAGGCTTCCGGCAGCTGAGCAGGGCTGTCCTGGGGCCTCTCCTGGGACCCCTCCACCTCGTACACCCGGCCGGTGCCAGCAGTCTTTCCCACAGGCCAGCAGCCTACGTCTCTCAGGTGGAGTCAGGCCTGCACCCACCATCAGAAGCTGAGCCAGGACATGCGTGGCCATCACTCAGGCTTCACCCCAGGCAGGCCTCCTCCCTGGACAGGGCGACGGAGGCACCAGCCAGGCCTGAGCTCCAGGGCTCAGGCTTCTGTCAGGGCTCAGCCATGTGCCAGGCTGAGGCTCACCGAGGGAAGGGGCATGGAAACTGGCCTGGCTCTTGGGAGAGACACCGGGTCAGACAGTGGACGCAGGAAAGAGAGCTTGTGGGAACAAGCTGGCTGGGGTGCACTTATTCAGGAGACTTGCGTCCCACCTGACTCAAGCTGGGGAGAAGGCTCAGGTTCTGGGGCCCTACCTCTAGGGTGGAATAGGGGGGAGAGCCTTGTGTGGCTCAGGTCCTCCCATCCACGTGAGGCCATTCTAGATCTGATCCAGGCCTCAAGGGGCTTGGGAAGGGACCAGTAAGAAGAGCTCTGGGCCTGGCTGGCCCTGACAAGGGCGCTGAGAGGCTCCCAGGGTTCAGAGAGCAGGGAGCTGGTGTCAGTGGGGAGTCCTTGGGAGAGTAATGGCGAAGGCTTCCCAGGGCAGGCCGAGACCCGGGGTGGGGGTCACTGCCTGCTCAGGACCCAGGGAGGTGACTCCCAGGTCTGTAGGGCAGATCGGAATTGTGAGAGGCTCATGACCACTGTCTGAGGAGGAAGAATCAAAGCCCGCACCTGAGAGCAGAGCCTCAGATCTTACACTGGCAGCAGACGGGGTACAGCAGCCAGACTCAGAGCAGCAGGGTTTGCAACAGCCGCCCTTGCAGCCCCCGCAGGAGCCACAGCCCCCCTTGTAGCCCCCGCAGGAGCCACAGCTGGAGCAGGAGCAGGCTGGCACACAGCAGCACACGGGCACACAGCAGCCGGAGCCACAGCCCCCGGAGCAGCCACAGCAGCTCATGGTTCTGGTGGTGGAGGGTGGAGGAGGTGAGAGGAGCAGGTGGAGAGAGAGGTGAGTGGTGTGGGCGGGGCCTCCTGGCCGGGCCTTTATGTCCCTGTGGGCCAGGTGTGGGCCGGGCACGTGGTCTCTCTCTTCCTGGCTCCTGTTGGCACCATCTCAGGGAAATTCTGTTTATTTTCATGTAGAAGCAGCGCTTGTTCTCGTGGCGTTGCTCTCTGCGCTGTCAGCTCCTTGCAAGTTTTTTTTTGGGGGGGGGATGGGGTCGGGGAGGGTCAGAAGCTCTGCTCTGTCCTCACAGCCGGCTGGTGTCCTGTGCTGCGGTAACAAACCCACAGACCAGGCACTTGCAGCAGTGCAGGCATCGTCCCACCATCGGATGGCCACTAGGAACCACAAAGGCCAGGGCCGCGGCCCTCTGGGCGTGGCCGCCTCTCCAGCTCCTGGCCTTCGTGGCTGGGGTGCTCTGGTGGCCTGGTGTCCCTGCACGCTGGCCTCCTCTTTGCCCATCCTCTGCTTCCGGCCCGCGTCTCCGCTCCCCTGTGAGGACGTCAGTCACTGAACTGGGGTCGCCACGGCTCCAGGGGAGCCTGTGCGGAGAGCATGCGGCCCCTCCCATCCCAGGCTGACCCCTGGGGGCAGCACAGGGCTCAGAATACCAGTGGGACACAACTCGAGGACCAGACCCAAGTGAGGAAAGGACCAGGACAGGATTCCAAGGTCAAGATGGGATCTAGGCTCACAGCAGAGCATGTGATGGAGCCGGGACCCGGGGTCAGGGCAGAGCTTAGCACTTAGGGTGCTGAGATGCTGGAAAGGGAGGATGGCTCATCCTCCAGGACGAGGTGTTGGCTGGCACCTTGCAGTCACTGTCCAGCTGTGCGTCAGAACTGGAGAAGCCATCCCAGCACGCACAGTTCTCTATGCATGGCCGGAAATCACTGCCTCAAGCTTGGCTTGACCGGCAAGGGGTGGTCACAAGTCTGACAGCCACCACTGTGGCCCTGGAGAGATATCGTGGCACAGGCCGTGGTCCTTCCAGGGCCACTGTGGCACAGGCTGTGGCTCCCCAGTGCTGTCACACACCATGGACCCAGGGGACTGCTGGGGTCACTAGACACGGACCCCAGGGGTTTCGCCCAGTCCTCTCAGGACGAGGGGAGGGGTGCGGTGATGCGTGAGGAAGGCTGGAGGGCCAGGTCCGGTGGACCCCGAGACCCCGAGACCCCACGGCCGTGGGCTGAGGGTGCAGGCTCCGACTGTGCCTGCCCAAGCACAAGCGGGGGGCCGAGGTTTCCAAGATGGGGTCCCCGGCAGAGCCCGGACACCGGGGCAGGGGTGCGGGAGGGGTCACAGGCAGGGGTGGGCACATGCCACTCTGCGGTGACGTCCTCACACTCCTCCACACTCCCTGCTTCACCTCAGGGACGTGGCTCCAGCCATGGGGAACAAAGCTGCACAGGTGCCATCTCAATCTCGTCCTCCGAAGTGGGGCTGGGCTGCAGGACGGAGGGGGAGGGGGCGTCCTCACCCCCCGGGACCCTGCCCTCCTCCCCCAGCGGACTCTGCAGTCATAGGACCCCTCCCCCCCACCAGCCTTCAGTTTCTCCTACAAAATGGATTTGCAGAGAGAGGCCTCGGGAAGCAGGCTGCCTGCAGGCTGTAGGCATTCCTCAGCTCCAGGCCTGAGCCTTTGGCAGCAGAGGCAGCCGGGCAAGGCGGAGGCGTTGGGCTGTGCACGGGTGCCCCCTGGTGGCAGCACGCTGCGAGCCAGGGAGCCAGGCAAGGCTCTCCCAGTCCTGTGCCCGCGGTCCAGGACCTGCTGCCTCCCTGGCTGACCCCAGGCCCACTGGGCTCGTCTCTCGGACCCACAGGGAAGTGGCTCCTGCCTCTGCTGGGCTCTGGGTAGTTTCCTACCCTGTTCCCTGAGCGTTCTGTTCTTCCGGCTCCCTGCGCCAAGTCCTCTCCCCATCAGGAGCTTGCAATCCTGTGTCCCCAGACCCCTCTCAGGTGACGGCTGGCTGCAGCCGTGCCTGCCCAGGCCCACGAGAGCCTGCGGTCTGGCGGAATGAAGTCCAAGACGTTTGCAAGGTACCCTATCCATGGAGGAGCCGGGCGCCGAGGTCTGTGCTGTGGTCTCTGCGATGGTGGGAAGCGGATGCAGGCACAATTGGGGGCCCAAAGCAAGGCCTGATCGCAAAACAACCAAGGCAGGACGAAAAGGCAGGAACTATGGCACAGTGGTAATATTATGCCCAGAAACTTGAAGCCCCCCCACCTTGATAGCCAGAGACCAAAGATCAATGCAAATTGCAATGAGTCGTTTATTGACGAGCTCGAGCACGGGTCTCTGCACACTGATAGTCGAGTGCAGACCAGAGGCCCCAGCACAAGATTACAACACTTTTTATACATTTTTTGGTAGGGGGAGGGTTCCAGCAACAAATCAATACACCACGCAGGAGATTTCATACTATAATTCCATTAAATGATTGGTGCAACACAAAGCAGGAAAGGGGTCGTGGCTAATCGTTGGTCAGACTAGCTGGCTGTTGTTTGGGGAGGATGGTTTTAGGCCAGATATGAGTCTAGGGGGATCTCCATGGTGATGGGCTTGTGATTGGTTGACATCTGCCCTAGTTTGCTGGCCCTCGCAAGTCCGACCTTGCAGGTCCCACATGGCTACTATCTCTAGCTCCCGGCTTGGAATGTGTATACTCCTTACTACAGTGTAGCTCAGTCTGGGAACCAAGGACAAATGGATGGTTGTAGATTAGCCACAAGGACAGCAGTTGCATTTCTCAGGGTATTAACAAGCAGATATACAGAAGCAGAAAGACAAGTTAAAGAAATACAATTTCAAAAAATTCATATGGAAAAAATACAATACACAAATACAAATGATGGTTACCATAGATTTATAAAAATATATGTGTAAATATTTTCTACGCTCCTCAGTAGAGCCCCTGCCTAGCAAGCCTTCAGGCCCCAGTGTCCCTGAGTCGTCCCCCCACCCCCGCCCGTCCCGCGGTCCCCGGTGGACATGGAAGGCCTGGTCCCCTGAGCTAGGAGAGGCCAGGCCCGGCCTGTGAGGGGCAGAAACTAAGCCGGGCTGCAACAGCACCACCTGGTGGCAGAGGAGGCAACACGGCGGCTCCTGAGGAAAGAAAAGGCCAGGACAGCAGGCCAGGCCATGCGCCGGATGCATGGCGTGGCCTGTGCGGGACTTTTCCAAAGATTTCTTTACGGATACTAAGTAGCCACATCTATCCCACAACACTGTGCGTGGTTACACTTAGCTAAAGTCGCACAGGCATTTCAGCCTTTGCGCAGCTGTCGTCGTGGAGATCTACAAGGCTTACAAATGATGAAAAATACCAAAACCTCGGGGTGAACTCCAGATGCTTATATTAAGACAAAATGGCTCCACACACGTTCACCTCGGGAGGACGCGGAGGTCAGCTCAGAGGTCAGTTTAGAGGACGTGGAGGTCATTTGGGGGAGGGGATGCTGTGGGAGGAAAGGATACCTGGGCTCACTGCCCACTGCAGCTCCTGTAGACAATGTCTGCTGCCTGAGGATGGCCAGAAAACCCACCCTAGATCCAACCAGACCAGGGAATCTGCAGACACCCCCAAATCAGAACCCAACTGGGGAGCCCCAAAATGCATAGTTAAGGCCTGGGACTCCTGGGAGCCCTGGAGCCCTGAGGCCACCCAGCCTCACAGCTGCCGCCCTCTGTCCTCGACAGGCCACACCGCTGGCTGGACCCTGGCAGGCCAGTAGAGGTCTCCACCAGATGAAGACACACTCGGCCCTAAGGCCAGGGGCAGTGACAGCAAGAGAATTCCTTCAACCCAGCGCATCATGGGTGTGGATTCTCCTCCAAGGCAGTCCATCATGGGTGGACACTCCCCTCCAACCCAGTCCATCATGGGTGGACACTCCCCTCCAACCCAGTCCATCATGGGTGGACACTCCCCTCCAACCCAGTGCATCATGGGTGGACACTCCCCTCCAACCCAGTCCATCATGGGTGGACACTCCCCTCCAACCCAGTCCATCATGGGTGGACACTCCCCTCCAACCCAGTCCATCATGGGTGGACACTCCCCTCCAATCCAGTCCATCATGGGTGGACACTCCCCTCCAACCCAGTGCATCATGGGTGGACACTCCCCTCTAACCCAGTGCATCATGGGTGGACACTCCCCTCCAAGGCAGTCCATCATGGGTGGACACTCCCCTCCAACCCAGTCCATCATGGATGGACACTCCCCTCCAACCCAGTGCATCATGGGTGGACACTCCCCTCCAACCCAGTGCATCATGGGTGGACACTCCCCTCCAAGGCAGTCCATCATGAGTGGACACTCCCCACCAACCCAGTCCATCATGGGTGGACACTCCTCTCCAACCCAGTCCATCATGGGTGGACACTCCCCTCCAAGGCAGTCCATCATGAGTGGACACTCCCCTCCAACCCAGTCCATCATGAGTGGACACTCCCCTCCAACCCAGTGCATCATGAGTGGACACTCCCCTCCAAGGCAGTCCATCATGGATGAACACTCCCCTCCAACCCAGTGCATCATGGGTGGACACTCCCCTCCAAGGCAGTCCATCATGAGTGGACACTCCCTCCAACCCAGTGCATCATGAGTGGACACTCCCCTCCAACCCAGTGCATCATGGGTGGACACTCCCCTCCAACCCAGTGCATCATGAGTGGACACTCCCCTCCAAGGCAGTCCATCATGGATGGACACTCCCCTCCAAGGCAGGCCATCATGAGTGGACACTCCCCTCCAACCCAGTGCATCATGGGTAGAGACTCCCCTCCAACCCAGTGCACCATGGGTGGACACTCCCCTCCAACCAAGTCCATCATGGGTGGACACTCCCCTCCAAGGCAGTCCATCATGGGTGGACACTCCCCTCCAACCCAGTCCATCATGGGTGGACACTCCCCTCCAACCCAGTCCATCATGGGTGGACACTCCCCTCAAACCCAGTGCATCACGGGTGGACACTCCCCTCCAAGGCAGTCCATCATGAGTGGACACTCCCCTCCAACCCAGTGCATCATGGGTAGAGACTCCCCTCCAACCCAGTGCACCATGGGTGGACACTCCCCTCCAACCCAGTGCATCATGGGTGGACACTCCCCTCCAACCCAGTCCATCATGGGTGGACACTCCCCTCCAACCCAGTCCATCATGGGTGGACACTCCCCTCCAACCCAGTCCATCATGGGTGGACACTCCCCTCCAACCCAGTGCATCATGGGTGGACACTCCCCTCCAACCCAGTCCATCATGGGTGGACACTCCCCTCCAACCCAGTCCATCATGGGTGGACACTCCCCTCCAACCCAGTCCATCATGGGTGGACACTCCCCTCCAATCCAGTCCATCATGGGTGGACACTCCCCTCCAACCCAGTGCATCATGGGTGGACACTCCCCTCTAACCCAGTGCATCATGGGTGGACACTCCCCTCCAAGGCAGTCCATCATGGGTGGACACTCCCCTCCAACCCAGTCCATCATGGATGGACACTCCCCTCCAACCCAGTGCATCATGGGTGGACACTCCCCTCCAACCCAGTGCATCATGGGTGGACACTCCCCTCCAAGGCAGTCCATCATGAGTGGACACTCCCCACCAACCCAGTCCATCATGGGTGGACACTCCTCTCCAACCCAGTCCATCATGGGTGGACACTCCCCTCCAAGGCAGTCCATCATGAGTGGACACTCCCCTCCAACCCAGTCCATCATGAGTGGACACTCCCCTCCAACCCAGTGCATCATGAGTGGACACTCCCCTCCAAGGCAGTCCATCATGGATGAACACTCCCCTCCAACCCAGTGCATCATGGGTGGACACTCCCCTCCAAGGCAGTCCATCATGAGTGGACACTCCCTCCAACCCAGTGCATCATGAGTGGACACTCCCCTCCAACCCAGTGCATCATGGGTGGACACTCCCCTCCAACCCAGTGCATCATGAGTGGACACTCCCCTCCAAGGCAGTCCATCATGGATGGACACTCCCCTCCAAGGCAGGCCATCATGAGTGGACACTCCCCTCCAACCCAGTGCATCATGGGTAGAGACTCCCCTCCAACCCAGTGCACCATGGGTGGACACTCCCCTCCAACCAAGTCCATCATGGGTGGACACTCCCCTCCAAGGCAGTCCATCATGGGTGGACACTCCCCTCCAACCCAGTCCATCATGGGTGGACACTCCCCTCCAACCCAGTCCATCATGGGTGGACACTCCCCTCAAACCCAGTGCATCACGGGTGGACACTCCCCTCCAAGGCAGTCCATCATGAGTGGACACTCCCCTCCAACCCAGTGCATCATGGGTAGAGACTCCCCTCCAACCCAGTGCACCATGGGTGGACACTCCCCTCCAACCCAGTGCATCATGGGTGGACACTCCCCTCCAACCCAGTCCATCATGGGTGGACACTCCCCTCCAACCCAGTGCATCATGGGTGGACACTCCCCTCCAACCCAGTGCATCATGGGTGGACACTCCCCTCCAACCCAGTGCATCATGGGTGGACACTCCCCTCCAACCCAGTGCATCATGGGTGGACACTCCCCTCCAACCCAGTCCATCATGGGTGGACACTCCCCTCCAACCCAGTGCATCATGGGTGGACACTCCCCTCCAACCCAGTGCATCATGGGTGGACACTCCCCTCCAACCCAGTGCATCATGGGTGGACACTCCCCTCCAACCCAGTGCATCATGGGTGGACACTCCCCTCCAACCCAGTGCATCATGGGTGGACACTCCCCTCCAACCCAGTGCATCATGGGTGGACACTCCCCTCCAACCCAGTCCATCATGGGTGGACACTCCCCTCCAAGGCAGTCCATCATGAGTGGACACTCCCCTCCAAGGCAGTCCATCATGAGTGGACACTCCCCTCCAAGGCAGTCCATCATGGGTGGACACTCCCCTCCAACCCAGTGCATCATGGGTGGACACTCCCCTCCAACCCAGTCCATCATGGGTGGACACTCCCCTCCAAGGCAGTCCATCATGAGTGGACACTCCCCTCCAAGGCAGTCCATCATGAGTGGACACTCCCCTCCAACCCAGTGCATCATGAGTGGACACTCCCCTCCAACCCAGTGCATCATGGGTGGACACTCCCCTCCAACCCAGTCCATCATGGGTGGACACTCCCCTCCAACCCAGTCCATCATGGGTGGACACTCCCCTCCAACCCAGTGCATCATGGGTGGACACTCCCCTCCAACCCAGTGCATCATGGGTGGACACTCCCCTCCAAGGCAGTCCATCATGAGTGGACACTCCCCTCCAACCCAGTGCATCATGAGTGGACACTCCCCTCCAAGGCAGTCCATCATGAGTGGACACTCCCCTCCAACCCAGTGCATCATGGGTGGACACTCCCCTCCAAGGCAGTCCATCATGAGTGGACACTCCCCTCCAAGGCAGTCCATCATGAGTGGACACTCGCCTCCAACCCAGTCCATCATGGGTGGACACTCCCCTCCAACCCAGTGCATCATGGGTGGACACTCCCCTCCAAGGCAGTCCATCATGAGTGGACACTCCCCTCCAACCCAGTCCATCATGGGTGGACACTCCCCTCCAACCCAGTGCATCATGGGTGGACACTCCCCTCCAAGGCAGTCCATCATGAGTGGACACTCCCCTCCAACCCAGTCCATCATGGGTGGACACTCCCCTCCAACCCAGTCCATCATGGGTAAAGACTCCCCTCCAACCCACTGCATCATGGGTAGAGACTCCCTTCCAACCCACTGCATCATGGGTAAAAATGCTGATACAGACACAAGATCAGAAACACTCTTGAAGAGCAGAAAGTGATTATGCCGAGATTGAACCTCAACCCTGGGCTGGAAGACTGGGAGATGAGGGCCCACAGGACTCCAGACCAGTAAGTCCACACGTGACGGCAAACACCCAGGCAAGGGAGCAGCCACAGCCACACAGCAGAGAGCAGTGCCCAGGAAAGGAGCAACGTGGTGGCCAGGCAATGTGCCCACGGTAGTCAGGTGACCAGCGCCAGGGCAGCTCGGCATCAGGGACAGGCAGAGTCGTGGTCACACCTACCAAGGCCACAGGCAGGAGGGGGCCAGGCAGACACCCTCCCAAATACCGGACATGGCTGGGGATCAGGAGAGAGCTGGGATGGACCCCACCAGCCTCAGGAAAGCCCCGAGGAGCAAGGGTTGCCAGGCTCTGCCCATGGCTGGCAGGCTGGACACTGGCCCTGGAGAGGCCTTGCCTCTGGACAGATCACAGAAGCGGGTGCCACAAGAGCTGCCACCCCAGACCTCAAGAGAGACACAGCTGCTCCATCTCCAGCAGAGGGGCGATGCCCTCATGGCCCCCTGCCTGGACACACCCCGGGGCCTGGAAGCCTGGGCACAGCCACTCACAGCCAGGTCTGCCAGGTCCCTAAGCCACAGTACAGGGAGAGCAGAGCCCACAGCAAAGCTGGCCTGCAGGCCCAGGGGGAACCCAGGACCCAGGCTCACTGAGCACACCCAGCGGGACCCAGGACACCCCTCTTCCCGCTGCCAGGACCCACAAGTCTCCCCGACCAGCGCCCACAGCCCAAGCCTAAGACTTCCAGCCTTGGAGAGCCTTCCCTGCTGAGCGTGGCTGGTGACGGCCAGAGCCCCGGCCCTGGTCCTGCAGGAGACCCGGGAATTAAACACATGAACTACGTTGCTGGACGCCAGCTCTGGGACGGAGCTCAGTCCTGCGTGGTCAACGTCCACACACGGGAGTCAGCCACACAGCACACATCACCACAAAGCCCGGGCCAAACACGACGAGGCCATTAGGAAATGTCTAACTACATCCGGAAAAAGAGAGGGAGAGGCAGAAGAGGAAGGAGGGTGCCAGGGAGGAGAGGAAAGGGGAAATGGGGGGAAAGAATCCAAGAACTGAGGAAGGAAAGAAGAAAGGAAGGGAGGAAGCCGGGAAGGAGGGAGGGAAGGAAGAAACGAACGAACGAAAGAAGAGAGAAAGGGAGGGGAGAGGGGGAGGACACAGAGGAGCACGTAGGCCTCCATCCTGGCACAGCCGCCCAGGCTCTGCCTTCCCTGAGGGCCGGGCGGCGCTGTTCCCACGGCCCAGGGCAGAGTCACCCAGCTGTGCCCATCTGCAGGGCTCTGGAGACATCCCTGGAGACAGCTGACCAGATGTCCACCGTCTCCAGACCCCACTCCAGCCCGTTATCTACAAGGCTTAGCAGAGCGCCTCAGGGCTTTGCTGAGGACTCTGTCTGTCTGTCTGTGTGTCGGGAAGCACACAGGCCTGGCCTCCAGCGGATGGCACTAAGCCATCAAAGCTTGCTCTGGGAACGGGGTCAGGCCATGGGAACCAGGAAGAGCTGACCTCGCGGCCCAGGGCCGATGGTGGCTGGAGCCTGGAGGAGCAGAGGCGGCTGGGGCAGGCGCCCCTGGGCCCCCGCTCTCTGCAGGCCTCCCCAGCCTGGGCTCCATCTTGTCCCCCGGCTGGACGTGGAGCTGGTGGCCAGTCCCACGAGTGGAGGCGATCATGCCACACCACGCTCACGGCTTTTCCCCAGCTCGGGAGAGCCCTGGCCGGGGCCGCTGAAGGCCAGAAGACGTTCAGGAGCCAAGCTCCTGCTTCGTGCTCTGGAGCCCATCCTCAGGAGCTCGTCCATGGTCCAGGGGCTGCAGAGCACCTGCCATGTCCTCGTGGGGACAAACGCAGAGGGAGGCCGACAGAGAGGACAGGAAGGGCCTCCTGCGAAGGCCAGAGATCACATCCCGCTCAGCAGGGCCCCTCTCCGGCCCCGTGCCCAGGCGAGCCAGGCCTGGAGGAGGCTTTGCACGCTGTGTTCACCTGGGTTTCCACAGCGCCACCCCAGGCCCAGGCCCTGCACCCGCCTGGGCAGTGGGCGAGGAGAAGGGGCTCCAGCCCGGCCTCAGAGAGGAAGGCAGGCCTGGCACCCGGGCACCCCGTGTGCGGCTCCGAGGCCAGGTGCTCGGTGACACCAGCCACCCGCCCTCAACCCAGGCACCGGGCACCCACCGCCCCGGGACCCTGAGAGCCCCAGAGCCGGCCTCGCTGGCTCGCTGGCTCGCTGGCTCGCTGGCTCGCGTGAGGGCCTGGGCAGCCCGCAGAGGCCCGAGCAGGCCTGCACAATGTTACAGCAAAATGAAAGGCAGGAGAGGAAGAGACAGATGTGTGTCCTGTAAACAGTCTGATTTCCCAATGCAAACCAGATTCCAGCCAAGGCCATCAGGTAAACATCTGCATCAGAGCCCCCCGGCCCCCCACCGCCCGGGAAGCCCAGGCTCCGAGTCCCCTTCTCTGGGACCTGTCAGAGTCACCGCCCAGACATTTCGTAATTAGACAAAATTAGGCCTCGAATTCCTTCCCTAAATCCCAAAGATCTCTGCAATTTCAGGTCTCCTCAAAAACGAAAACATTTGGTAATGAAAGGACACAAGTGAGAACACTCGAGAATGTTCTCTCAACTGGAAAATGCCAATTAAGGAGGTGCCTCTGCCTGCCGCCCACCTTGGCAGCCCGGCTCGTCTTTCTGCTCTGCCTGAGACCAGATTAACCGGGCCCTGGCTCTCGGGGGCCTGCCTTGCCTCCCGGATACAGGGATTTGGGGTCCTCTGCCCACTGGATGCCTGGCAGCGGGGACCCCAAGGACAGTGCTCTGGGCTTGCACACCTGGGACACTGGCCTTGAACCCGGCCAGCTCAGCCTCGGCCTTGCACCCTGTGCCCTGTGGAAATTCATGGTCTGGGATTGGTATCCTGGCAAGGCGCCCCACAAATCCTCCCCTTTCTCTTCCCCTTTGTGCATCTAGTTTAGCTCTTTCCAGTGTGCCTATTGTTTTTATGTTTTATTTTTAATGGCGATATGAAACATAAAATCATCTCCTCAGGTGAAACCTCTTCTTCCAGTAACTTCACCCCCTCCTGTTTTTTCTCCTCTCTTGACGTAAACAACCTGAGAGCACCGTGGTGACCCCTACAGGAAATCTGCCCACAGGCCAGGCTGGCTTTTCTGTCTGGGTGTTCAGGTAATTATTTTTGTTGTTGTAGGTCTTGGACTAAGCCTAGGTGTAAGCTCCTGGCGTGTGGCAGCTTTTCCGGGGATCCCTTGTCATGTTAGTATGTTTAATTTGGAGGTATTCTTGCTGGCGTGGGCCTCCAGGTCCCTTCTCCTCAGCCTGGGGTGACAGGCGTGGGCCCTACCCCATTCCTCCACTTTTCAAAGTTTTTTCAGTCTGGGAGTGCCTCTGTGACACGGTCCAGGGGGGATGTGTCCCCACCCTCCACTCTTCCTCCATGTCACAGGCTACTGTGAGGGAGTGTCAAAACCACCGCCAGCGGTCATGCGGGCGTGCATGTAGCTCTGAGCTCCAGGTGCAAATTCAGCCTGGCCGCTGAGTGGAAATGTCCTCTCTGCAGCCCTCCAGCCTCACCCCTGCCCTCCTTCCCCACAGCCTCTGGCCCGGGAGCTCGTGCTCGCCCTGCTCTGCTGCCTCCCATCTTTCCCTGGGCCTCGCTGGGCAGCGAGGCCGTGGCTGTCCAGCTTGATGGCTGGCAGCACGGCTGTCACAGGCATGGCGGCCGAATTTGCTCCCCCTCCTCTGCCTGGCGGAAGTACCAGGAGTGTGGCGGTCGGAGCCCTGGGAAAGCCACTGCCACGCTCCTTTCCAGGCACTGTGTTCACTTGGCTGCTGAAGTGTTTCGCCGTGGCCCTGTGGAGGCTGGGAAGGAGGGGGCGGATCACCACACTATGCTCCCAGGCCTGGACCGTTGGGGGGGTGGAGGTGGATCACCACCCCGTGCTCCCGGGCCTGGCCCGTGGGAATGGATCACCACGCTGTGCTCCTGGGCCTGGCCCGTGGGGGTGGATCACCACGCTGTGCTCCCAGGCCTGGCCCGTGGGGGTGGATCACCACGCTGTGCTCCCGGGCCTGGCCCATTGGAGGGGGGTGGATCACCACGCTCTGCTCCCAGCCCGTGGGGACGGGTCACCTTTCTCCATGTGTCTCCAAGTGTAGAAGAGTGATCTGGGGCACTGGCCATCCCCGTCCTGTGCCGTACGTCTCCCTGCACTCATGGATGCCCTCAGGAGGAAGGCCAAGCCAAGCAGTGTCCAGAGACGCCCTCCCCGTGGGCCTCGGCCCTGCCTGGCCCAGCCTTCTGCCTGACCCTGCCACCAGTCTGGGTGTTTCGACTATTGGCATTTTTAGAGTTGTATTTGTTAGAAACCTCTTCCACTCGATGTGTGGTGGCCTTTGGTGGCCGGGGTTGTTCTGCCCCGCTCCCCGTCCATCCCCAGCCGGTTCCTGTCACCACCTAGTGACCTTATTAACAGTCACCATGCGTCCCCTCCCAGTGGAATTTGATTATTCCGTTAGAATTCTGATTCCACAGACCCTGTCAGTCCTAAAAAGAATAAGCGTGGTCAGGGGGCGTCTGCAGTGGCACACAGACTGGAGGCTGGCCCCAGAGACACGAGACAAGTGAGCTGGCCCTGTCTCTCCAGGAATCACCACCATCCGTGGAAACCTCAGCACAGAAACCGGGTCGTGCCTGTCCAGGCTACATGGTGGGAACACGCAGGACGCAGCACTCTCCGAGGCCACTGGAGGCCTGGCGTGGCCCAGCTCCACCCTGACGTGGGGACATCCGGAAGGCCCGAGGGGCCATGGCCTGGGCTTGGATCCGATCCGATCCCGCAGGCCACACTGCAGGGGAAAGGCATACCGCCACGAAGGGCCTCCACCAGCCATGCCCGAGCCAGCACCCCCTGTGGTGCCCACCGGCCCTCGGGCACACGGCACTGGATGGGAGACACGATTGCACAAAGAGCCTTTGTCCATTCCGGATGGGACGCCCGCCTGCGAGGGGGGCAAGGCATTTTCTCCGTCTGATGAAAGGAAAAGCCACCCACACGCCAGGCACAGACGACACCCTGGGCAGAGGAAGGTAACATGCATGGAGCAGGGCCAGCAGGGGCTGTGCTCCAGGGACAGGTCTCCTGAAAGCCATGAAACCAACGCACGCGCACATCCTCGGCACTAATGGCTGCAGGTCACTTCTCATGGTGCTGCCCCAGGACTGGTCCAGTCACCAGGCCGGTAGGGAACTCGAGATCCATCTCGGCATCTCCAGGGCTGGGGTTACCGGCGGGAGATACCACACCAAGGTGTGGTGGTCTCTTAAGCAGTGAAAGCCACCTTGTGTTCGAGTGAGACGTCCTGTCCCCAGGGCTCATCGGAGAGGCTGGTGATGACCTGGCCGCCTTCCCCCCCCCCCCGCCCCCGCCACCCCATGCTGGCCTCCCCCTCCCCAGGGTGGGGGAAAGCACGGCTAGGTTTGCTTCGTCACAGGATGAAGGCCTCAGAGCTATCCCTCCCCTCCCTGCCATTCCGGCGACTGTCCTCCCCTCCGTGGCCTCTCACTGCCTCAGTGCCTCTTTCACCCTCCAGCTGGCACACAGTCTGCCTCCTTGTGTCATCTGGGCACCCGTGAGTGTCAGGACTTCGGGGAGGCTGCCTTGGTTGGTTTGTTTCAACTTGGGGAAAGCCTGGAGCTGCTGGCACACTCAGTAATTCCACCTACGGAGACCTTAGGGGTCAAGGTTCAAAGCCAGGTTGGAGAAGAAGGTCCATGAAAATCTCCAAATAACCACCCCAAATCCAGAAGCAGAGCTGTGACTCAAGTGGTAGAGCACCAGCCTCAAGCAATAAAGTTCAGGAACAGCACTCAGGCCCCGAGTTGTAGCTCTGGTACCGGGGGTGGGGGTGGGGGGGGTCTGTGTGCACACACACCACAGCGCTGCACACTCAGCATAGGCGTGCACACACCGCATGCAGACACGCCACACGCAGGCTTCCCGCTGCTCTTCCATGCATGGACAGATGTCCACCCCGAGGCCGATCCAGCTGCCATATCCGTGTGCCGGTGCCCAGCCTCTCAGGAAGGACATAGCCCATGGGCTGGCGACACCAAAGGGCCTCTGATCACTCAGCAAGCACATGTCCCCAAGTACCTGGTGCAGGAGTGTGGATTGGTGGTGGGCCATTCTCACCTCCTCCCAAGTGGACACCCTGGGCGGTGGGGGGGGGGGGCGCTGGCCCAGCAGGGGGTGGGCCGAGGGTTAGAGCGCTGCCTGGGAATTCTCCGGGCTTTCCCAGAGAATTCTTCCTGGCAACTGGGACGTGGGGCATAGCTCAGGGGCTGTGCTGAAGATATGGACGTTTCTGGAGGACAGTCGCTAATTCAGGCAGAAGATCCTGCTGGACCCACACGAAGTCGTGGCACACCGGGAGAGGTGGTGTGGGCTGGGGGACAGCCATGAAAACACAGCGAGGCCTGCGCCCTGCGGGGCAAGTGTGAATGCACACATTTCCAGGCCACTGCCACTTACGAGGTGCACCTGGCCTGTCCCTCTTCTCTACTGTTTCAATAAAACTTTTTTAAACTCCAGTTTTCAGGTGGTTTGGAAGCCATGAAAGGAAGAAAAACAGGATGAGAAGGAGGTTGATGGAAGGAAGCAGAAGTCTACTGGCAGACATTTTTATGTTGCAGATCTCCTAAACAGGCAAAAAAGTTGAGCTTCAAGTGTGCAAGCCAAGAGCACTGTCCTTGGGGTCCCCGCTGCCAGGCATCCAGTGGGCAGAGGACCCCAAATCCCTGTATCCGGGAGGCAAGGCGGGCCCCCGAGAGCCAGGGCCCGGTTAATCTGGTCTCAGGCAGAGCAGAAAGACGAGCCGGGCTGCCAAGGTGGGCGGCAGGCAGAGGCACCTCCTTAATTGGCATTTTCCAGTTGAGAGAACATTCTCGAGTGTTCTCACTTGTGTCCTTTCATTACCAAATGTTTTCGTTTTTGAGGAGACCTGAAATTGCAGAGATCTTTGGGATTTAGGGAAGGAATTCGAGGCCTAATTTTGTCTAATTACGAAATGTCTGGGCGGTGACTCTGACGGGTCCCAGAGAAGGGGACTCGGAGCCTGGGCTTCCCGGGCGGTGGGGGGCCGGGGGGCTCTGATGCAGATGTTTACCTGATGGCCTTGGCTGGAATCTGGTTTGCATTGGGAAATCAGACTGTTTACAGGACACACATCTGTCTCTTCCTCTCCTGCCTTTCATTTTGCTGTAACATTGTGCAGGCCTGCTCGGGCCTCTGCGGGCTGCCCAGGCCCTCACGCGAGCCAGCGAGCCAGCGAGCCAGCGAGCCAGCGAGGCCGGCTCTGGGGCTCTCAGGGTCCCGGGGCGGTGGGTGCCCGGTGCCTGGGTTGAGGGCGGGTGGCTGGTGTCACCGAGCACCTGGCCTCGGAGCCGCACACGGGGTGCCCGGGTGCCAGGCCTGCCTTCCTCTCTGAGGCCGGGCTGGAGCCCCTTCTCCTCGCCCACTGCCCAGGCGGGTGCAGGGCCTGGGCCTGGGGTGGCGCTGTGGAAACCCAGGTGAACACAGCGTGCAAAGCCTCCTCCAGGCCTGGCTCGCCTGGGCACGGGGCCGGAGAGGGGCCCTGCTGAGCGGGATGTGATCTCTGGCCTTCGCAGGAGGCCCCTCCTGTCCTCTCTGTCGGCCTCCCTCTGCGTTTGTCCCCACGAGGACATGGCAGGTGCTCGGCAGCCCCTGAACCATGGACGAGCTCCTGAGGATGGGCTCCAGAGCACGAAGCAGGAGCTTGGCTCCTGAACGTCTTCTGGCCTTCAGCGGCCCCGGCCAGGGCTCTCCCGAGCTGGGGAAAAGCCGTGAGCGTGGTGTGGCGTGATCGCCTCCACTCGTGGGACTGGCCACCAGCTCCACGTCCAGCCGGGGGACAAGATGGAGCCCAGGCTGGGGAGGCCTGCAGAGAGCGGGGGCCCGGGGGCGCCTGCCCCAGCCGCCTCTGCTCCTCCAGGCTCCAGCCACCATCGGCCCTGGGCCACGAGGTCAGCTCTTCCTGGTTCCCATGGCCTGACCCCGTTCCCAGAGCAAGCTTTGATGGCTTAGTGCCATCCGCTGGAGGCCAGGCCTGTGTGCTTCCCGACACACAGACAGACAGACAGAGTCCTCAGCAAAGCCCTGAGGCGCTCTGCTAAGCCTTGTAGATAACGGGCTGGAGTGGGGTCTGGAGACGGTGGACATCTGGTCAGCTGTCTCCAGGGATGTCTCCAGAGCCCTGCAGATGGGCACAGCTGGGTGACTCTGCCCTGGGCCATGGGAACAGCGCCGCCCAGCCCTCAGGGAAGGCAGAGCCTGGGCGGCTGTGCCAGGATGGAGGCCTACGTGCTCCTCTGTGTCCTCCCCCTCTCCCCTCCCTTCCTCCCTCCTTCCTCCCTCCTTCCTCCCTTTTTTCTCCCTCCTTCCTTCCTCCCTTCCTCCCTTCGTCCCTTCCTTCCTCCCTTCCTCCCTTCGTCCCTTCCTTCCTTCCTTCCTCCCTTCCTTCCTTCCTTCCTTCCTTCCTTCCCTCCCTCCTTCCTGGCTTCCTCCCTTCTTTCTTCTTTCCTTCCTCAGTTCTTGGATTCTTTCTTCCTTCCTTCCCCCCCATTTCCGCTTTCCTCTCCTCCCTGGCACCCTCCTTCCTCTTCTGCCTCTCCCTCTCTTTTTCCGGATGTAGTTGGACATTTCCTAATGGCCTCGTCGTGTTTGGCCCGGGCTTTGTGGTGATGTGTGCTGTGTGGCTGACTCCCGTGTGTGGACGTTGACCACGCAGGACTGAGCTCCGTCCCCGAGCTGGCGTCCAGCAACGTAGTTCATGTGTTTAATTCCCGGGTCTCCTGCAGGACCAGGGCCGGGGCTCTGGCCGTCACCGGCCACGCTCAGCAGGGAAGGCACTCTAAGGCTGGACGTCTTGCGCTTGGGCTGTGGGCGCTGGTCAGGGAGACTTGTGGGTCCTGGCAGCGGGAAGAGGGGCATCCTGGGTCCCGCTGGGTGTGCTCAGTGAGCCTGGGTCCTGGGTCCCCCCTGGACCTGCAGGCCAGCTTTGCTGTGGGCTCTGCTCTCCCTGCACTGTGGCTTAGGGACCTGGCAGACCTGGCTGTGAGTGGCTGTGCCCAGGCTTCCAGGCCCCAGGGTGTGTCCAGGCAGGGGGCCACGAAGCGGGTAAATTGGCCAGCTGAGTCCTTTATGGGGGAGTGGGGCCCTGTTCCATGACCTCTCCAGAGGGGAGACATCCCTAGGGCCAGTGCCCGGCCCAGCCCCACGGCACCCCTGCTCTCCAAGTCAATCGGTCAGTGTCCCAGGCCCATCGTGCTCCTTCTTTCCCCCTCTGACCCTTGTGGTCAGGGCCTGGAGTGGCTAGGAGGGGGCTCAGGTCCCTCCCTCCCCACTCTGGTAAGGCAGCCCCCCTCCCTGCAGCTGCCTCTGGCTCTGACAGGCCTCAGGCTTCTCCCTAGACACCCAGAATCGCCCTGGCAGGTGTCTGCTGTTCACTGAAGTTGCGTCATTTAATTCTGCTGTGTATTGCCTGTGGATGTACACCTCTTCTGTTTAATTTACTCCTCATCATTCCAGCTTTGCGTCTGTGTCCTGGAATCATCTAGTGATCCTGGCCGCGTTGTGTATTTTCCTTGTCTGGGTGACACTCCTGAGAAACTTGCCTGTGCAGCTGGAGGCTGGCGTCCCACCCTGCATGTCCCTCACCCCCTCCCTCCCACGGCCAGGGTCCAGTCAAAGGCCAGACATCTCTGCCCCCCCTTCCTTCTGTTCTTTTCTTTCTTTTTCAATAAATGTTCTGATTTAGTCGTCTCTCTTTTTTTGTATACCTTTATTATGCTAGCAGCCTTGCGTCCCATGTCCGTGTGTGTGTGTGTGTGTGTGTGTGTGTGTGTGTGTGTGTGTGTGGTGTGTGTGTTTGTGTGCTTGCAAGGGGACTTGAACTCGGGGCCTTGTGCCATCAGGTGCCTGTCTCACTCAAGGTCTGGCGCTAAGGAGGCGGGTGGCAGGGTGGCCCAGGTCATGGCTGGTGGTGGCTACTTCTCCTGGCTGTCCTGAGTGTCCACTGCAGTTTAGCACCCAAGCCCATGCCCCCCAGGAGCTATACAATGTCTGCATGACAGAAAGAAAAAGGAGGGAGGGAAGGAGAGAGGGAGAGACAGATTGAGAGGGGAGGAAGGGTGGGAGTGGGGAGGGAGAGGAGGGGAGGGGAGGGGCAGAGCTCTTCCTGGGCTACACAAGGCCCTGGGTTCAATTCACAAACTTTTGCTCCCATGACACCGCGTGGCCGTGAGACTCCAGACGTGGTTGATACGGGTCCTCAGTGCCGTGGAAGGCAGCAGCCTCGAGAGAGCTTTGGGCTGGGGACAGAAGCCACGCCTGCCACCGCAGTCCTCCCGTCCCCAGCCAGGGCCCTGCCCAGGCTGTGTTGCGCTGAGGAAGCGTGGAGGCGACAGATCCAGGCTGGTAGGTATGGTGGGGCCATGGCCACCACATGGCCCAGGCCAAGTGCAGGGGGGGGGCGGGGACACAGCATGGCCCTATCTCCCGAACTGCTTCCCTAGTGCCTGGCCCCGCCCAGTGACGCCTGGCCACCCAGCCCCTTCCCCAGGAGGTATCCCCATTTGTGGGCTCTTCACGGTCAGTTGTACAGGATGGAGAGGGCAGAGGCCGACAGGGAGAGGCGAGAAGGAGCTGCAGCCGGCCTGGAAGAGGCCAGGCCGCCCCCAGCTCTGGTGTCCATGTCGCCCTAGCTGGTTGGACCCCTGAGGACCAGTCGTGTCCACTCTTGGGAGGGGACCGTGGCTCAGATGCTCGCGTCTGCACCGAGAGGGTGGCGCTGTCCAGTGCCCTTGGCCACGAGGCCCACAGAATGGCCAGGACCCCTGGTGTGGGCTCCGACCTGGGAGGCCAGGTACAGCCTGCTTCCCTGGAATGGAGTCCCGTTCACCTCACGAGACCCGGGCCCCTGGGCGAGTGGGCAGCTTTCCGGGAGGCCGGTCACCTGTGAGGCTCGGGGCTGAAGGCCGCCGACGCAGGCAGGCCTGGAGCTCTGCCTGGGCGGCCGTGGACTCTGTCCAGTGAGCGGGGACACACAGGCCCGGGAGGCCTGGTATGCCCAGAGTGACCCCCAGAAAACACCTGGGAACCCCACTTCCCATGGACATGGTCTCAAGCCCCCAGCTCTGACACCGGGGCGTGCGGCCAATGCCTGGGACACCTCAGCAGTGGCAGAAGCCAGGGGAGTTGTGAGTGAGCATGTGAGTGTGAGAGAGCGTGTGTGAGAGTATGTGAGTGTGCGTGTGAGTGTGAGCGTGTGAGAATGTGTATGTGCATGTGAGTGTGTGCATGTGTGAGTGTGAGCGTGTGAGAATGTGTGAGTGTGTGAGAGTGTGTGAGTGTGGGTGAGTGTGTGAGTGTGCGTGTGAGTATGAGCGTGTGAGAGAGTGTATGTGCATGTGAGTGTGAGCATGTGTGAGTGTGAGCATGTGAGAATGTGTGTGTGAGAGTGTGTGAGTGTGGGTGAGAGTGTGTGAGTGTGCGTGTGAGTATAAGCGTGTGAGAGAGTGTGTGCATGTGAGTGTGAGCATGTGTGAGTGTGAGCGTGTGAGAATGTGTGTATGTGCATATGAGTGTGTGCATGTGTGAGTGTGAGCGTGTGAGAATGTGTGTATGTGCATGTGAGTGTGTGCATGTGAGAGAGTGTGTGTGTGCATGTGAGTGTGAGCATGTGAGAGAGTGGGTGTGACAGTGTGGGAGTGGGAGTATTGTGAGTGTGTGCATGTGTGTGTGAGCGTGTGAGTGTGTGTGAGAATGTGTGTGCGTATGAGTGTGAGCGTGTGAGAGTGTGGGGACGGTGTGTGAGTGCCTGTGTGCACACACATGTGCACGGGCTCTCGAGCCTGGACCTGCGGCCTGGCACTGTCCCTGAGCTTTGGCTCGGCAGCCCAGCTCCCCCACTCCCACCTCTCTGCTGGAGGGTGGAGAGGAGCCAGCGTGGACCCCGCCTGCCCGGCCGCCCGCCCGGGAGGAGGGGAGCCACCTGCACCTGGCCAGACTTTTGTTTTCTTGTTTTAATAATGGAGCAGATAAATCTGTGGAGTCCGATGCCTGCGGGCTTTGGAGCAGATGGTTCTCCACCTGAACACAAAGGGACCAACCCCTGGCTTGGGTTACACAATGGCCATTTCCTCTCCTCTGCCGCGCGCAGCCCCTGCGAAGGTCCAGCAGGAAAGTCAGGCTGGCCGCCCACCCCTGCCCAAGCCCCTCTGGGCCCCCAGGCCCCTGACCCTGGGGAGAAGCGGGACAGCCGAGTGTGGGACAGACGGAGGCCCCCAAAAGAATTTCCTTTGTTGGGTTTTCCTCCGGCGACTCCCCAGCCTGAGCCGTGGGAAAGGCCGCCGCCCACCTGCTCCGGGCCTAACTTAGCAAACAGGACGTCCCGCCCCAGCCCGGCTCCGTCCACAATGGCAGGAACCCAGGCCCAGGACCGCCAGGCCTTTCCTGAATGCCACGTCCATCCTGCGGCCTGGAGAAGGCCCCACTGTCCTGTCCACCGTACCGAGGCTGGCCCGCAGCCCTTCCTGCCAAGCCCTCGGCCTGGTGACGGTGGCCTGGCCCTTAAGACCTGGGGGGCAGGGACCGGCCTGCCTCCGTCTCATGGGGGGGGCGAGAGGCCCCATTGGCTGTTGCTGGGGTCAGCTACTGAGGCCGGCACACGGAGGCTCGTGCTGAGCCCCAGGTAGGGGAGGCAGGGGAAGACAGGTGAGCCCTTCCCATCCACCGGGCTGCCGAGGGCCGGCCGGGCCCCTATGAGGAAGCCCAGCCCTGCCTGGGAATGGCGATCCCACCCAGCTGCCCAGGCTCGGCGCTGCCCCTGGGCCGGGTCCCCTGGGGCTCACCCAGCACCCACCCCATCTCCTGGCCCAGGGGCTGCAGCCCCGCCTGCCGCTGCAGTTTCCTTGTGCTATTCAACAGTGCCACCTGCTGGCCGCTCGGCCTAGCTGCCGCCGGTGGGGCCCTGCACCCAGTGCTTGGCTTTGTTTTCATGGCAGAGGCCAATGGAGGTATCCAGACGGCCCAACAGAAAGGTGACCAGGCGCATAAAATCACTTTACAAAGCGCCTGCAGTTGAGCCTTCATGGGCAAAGGTGCAGCCTCAGAGAAGCTGGAGAGAGAAGGCCGGGTCAGGGACAGGCTGTCCCCGCCACCACGTGACCCCATGAGAACTGACCGAGGCCCCCAGAACGCCCAGGGTGAGACATGAAAGGGGCCAGGCCCCCCACTGCCCTCCTGCAGCACAGGTGGGGGCCCAACCCAGCACACAGGGGACTGCAGAGCCCCCCCCAGCCCAGGGCAGAGCTGAGCGCAAAGGCACTGGAAGAGGAGCTGGGCTCTAGGTAGGAGCAGCAGGGTCTCCGGGGAAGCTGTGACATGTGGCCCCGGGTCCTGTCCTCACTCACCTGGAAGGCCCATCCCACCACTGAAGTAAGGAGTCTGGCTCCATGTGCCCTGCATGGCCGCCCTTGTTGTCTCCTGATGGTCTCCCTAGGCTGGTTGGCTTTCCTATGCGGGTGAAGTGCCCTCCTAGCCCTTTGGCTTAGACTCCACACGCCCTGTGTGGTTTGTGCTCACTGCATCCAGGGCTGCAGGTCTCTGAGCTTGGAGTCCACCAGCAGTCTCCGGCTTGCCAATGAAGACTCACAATTGGGCCTCTGAAGTGGCAGCGTCCCTGGTTCCCTCCCCCACCCTCCCATGGCAAGGCAGTCCCCGGTGTCAGGGGTGGGCCTAGACCCTCCAGATCACGCGCTGAAGGTCTTAGTGGGAAAACGCCAAAGTTCCCAAGATGGGAGTCATCTTGTCTTCGGATTCCAGACTGCAACGCCCGTGTCTGCTGGTGGCTCTGGCCTGCTGGGCTCCTGGGCTCTCAACTTGTCCACCTCCATGGCCTGAGCTGATTTTTTTTTTAAATTAGCTTTTTTGTCCTCGGGCTTGAACTCAGGGTCTGGGAACAGTCGCTGAGTCTCTCTGTGCTCAAGGCAAGTGCTCTACCATTTGAGCCACAGCCACAGCGCCACGTCTGGCTTCTTTTTTGGGTAGTTTATTCGAGATCAAGAGTCTCAGGGACTTTTCCACTCAGGCTGGCTTCAAACTGTGGTCATCGGATCTCAGCTTCTCGAGTAGCTGGGATTACAGGCGTGAGCCACCAGCGCCTGGCCTGAGCTGATTTCTTAAGTTCTCCTCTTCCTCTCTCCCTCCCTTTTCCTTCCTAAATGCAGTGTGTGCGTCTATACGCAGATGGACTTAGACCTAGCTACGGTGTGTTTACCTGTGTCTGTGTTGATATTTGTAGAGAAAACCACCAGAAGAAGCAGACACGTCCTTCCAGCCTCACATGCGCATCCAGCGCTGGCCTCGAGAGGACAGTCAGGCAACCCTGAGACTGGTTGAGCGTGGCAGGCGGGCACAGGGTGGAGGTGGGTAGTGTGGGGCAAGGCAGCCTTCCCCAGGATGCAGGCTGGGCAGCGGGTTTGGGGAGAGGAAGCACTGGGGGCTGGAGACAAAGGCATGGGGGGGTGAGGGGCAGGGTTCCAGGTGGGGCCTGGTGCTCGGCCTCGCAGGTCTGCCTCCCCCGGGTCCCAGATCTCATCTCTGCCGTGGCTGGGAAAGCAGACATCCCACATCCACGAGTCCCTGGGCCCGGGCATCTGGGCAACTATCCACTATGAACGTCTGAGGCCCCTCCAGGACCTCAGCCTCGCCTCGTGCAGCTTTTATTCCCCCCACACCCCCCGCCCCCTGTCCCACCGGTCTGGAGCCCTGGTGATAAGGCCGGGAGGCCAGGCTTCCCGTTGCATTAGTTAACTGCAGGCAGCAAAAAGAATTCACACTCCCAAGACATTGCCAATGCCCGGCCCCTGTCACAGCCGGGGGTGGACGGCTCACAGAGGTTGCCAGGGGACAGCGCTGTCCGAGGATCAGCCGGGGCCTGGCCCGCTGTGCACCCAGCCATGTCACAAGCTTCCTCCCAGAGTGTGGGATTCTCAATCCCAGTCTGGCTGGGGGAGTGGGGGGACCACCTCGCTGGCCCCTGGGTATGCCCTGCCGCCCTCTGCTGGCCTGCGCTGGCCTTGCAGGTGTCTGAGGACCCAGGGGCTCCCGCAGCCAGCCATGATTCCAGCCCCACCAGAGGCTGGCTTGTGGTTCCTGGGCCTCTGGACCCCCCACCCGACTCCACAGAGACACTCACCGAGCGCTGGTGCTGAGACTGTGGGGGGGGGGAGTGTCCAGGGCTTGAACTGGCCTGGGCGCTGTCCCTGAGCTCTTCAGAGCAAGGCTACCACCCTACCCTTGAGCCAAGCCCACTTCCTGTTTTCTACAGGTTAACTGGAGATAAGAGTCTCAGGCCCTTTAGTGCCTGGGCTGGCTTTGAACCTTGATCCTCAGATCTTAGCCTCCTGAGTAGCTAGGATTACAGGCGTGAACCACTGTGCCTGGCATGGGGCTGAGACGTTTTTTCTTTCAAAGCTATGGCTCTCTTTATTAGCATATATTACTTGTCCAAGGAGGGGAGGGGTGCTTTGAGACATCTTTACACATTTATGACATATCTCAATCAACCTTAAGCCCTTTAAGTAATTATCATGGCAGTCTCAAATACACAAAGATATAGATCTCATTTGTACACAGGAGGATGAATTATCACAGAAACTGAAATCACTGAGTAAAATAATACATAGGACATCCCCACCCTGCCCTCTGTCTTTTGCTGGTTATTTTCCAAGACAGACTTTTCTGCTCAGGCTAGATTTAAATCACAGTCCTCTGGATCTTGGCCTTCTGACTTGTTAGGATTACAGGGGAGTCGCCAGTGCCTGCCAAAGCGTTATCCTAAATATTGTTTTGTTTTTGGCCCAGCCCTGGGGCTTAAATTCAGGGCCTGAACACTGTCTCTGAGCTTTTCTGCTCTAGGCTAGCACTCTACTGCACAGTGCCATGGCCCACTAATAGCTTTTTTTTTTTTTTTTGCCAGTCCTGGGCTTGAGCTCAGGGCCTGAGCACTGTCCTTGGACTTTCTCAAGGCTAGAGCTCTACCACTTGAGCCTCGGCACCACTTCCGGCTTTTTTCTATGTATGTGGTACCGAGGAATTGAACCTGGGTCTTTGTGCTTGCTAGGCAAGCACTTTACCACTAGGCCAAACTCCCGGCCCCAAATAATAGCTTTTTTTAAAAAAAATTACATTTGGAAGCCAGGTGTGGTAGCTCATGCCTGTAATCCTAGCTACTCAGGAGGCTGAGATCTGAGGATGAAGATTCAAAGCCAGCCCAGGCACAAAATGACCTGAGACTCTTATCTCCAATTAACCTCTAGAAAATGGGAAGTGGGGCTTGGCTCAAGGGCAGGGCCGTAGCCTGGAGCTCAGAGTCAGTAGGCCCATGATGCATGCATGCGCGCGCACGCGCGCACACACACACACACACACACACACACTGTGGGGAGCCGGAGGGCACCTGTTTCCTGCCTCGCTCCTTGTAACTTATTTGGTATGTGAGTGCGAGGCCTTTACTCGTTACTAAGTATCAAGTTGCTCTTCAGTCTGCGCATGACGAAAAAGGGCGTGACCAATCCCGAGTCTCAAAACGGCCTTAGCAACAGAGCAGCCAATGGTAGAGAGCCCCTTGTTCCTTGGGCCTATATAAGCAGTTGCATTTCCCTGCCCAGGGCCCCTCTGCTTCAGCTCTCCCTTTAACCAAGTGGCTCTTCATTAAAAGCGTGATACGAGAAGGATCCTCGGGTGGTGTCCGTTCTTCCCTGCTGGTCAGGGGTGCCGGGCGCCGCAACACACACACAATTTTTACTTGGGCTTGGATTGTAGTTTAGTAGTAGAGTGCTTATCCAGAATGCATGAAACCCTGGGTTCCATTCCTCAGTACCACATACACAGAAAAGGCGGGAAGTGGTGCTGTGGTTCAAGACTGTGGTAAGACTTAAGCAAAAGAACCTCAGGGACAGTGCCCAGGCCCTGAGTTCAAGCCCTAGGACTGGCAAAAAAAGAAAAAATCCTTGAGGTTGTATGTCTGATAAAAGGTTTGGAAAGTTAAAACCTTCATTTATCTATTGAAATAGCAATCAGACATACAACTGATATACAAAAAGAAAAGCAGATTGGAAGTGGCTCTGTAGCTCAAGGGGTAGGGTAAAAGCCTTGAGCTGAGGAGCTCAGGGACAATGCCCAGGCCCAGAGTTCAAGTCCCACAACTAACAAAAAATACAGATAATTTTGAAATCTTTTTGAAAGGTCCAGAAGCAGAAAAAAACGATGTGTAAGGATTGTCAGGGAGGAAGCACAGTATCTAAATAACAACAGAAGCAGCTTTATAAATGACTTCTTTAAAAAAAAAAAGGGAGAAAAGAAAAACTTTGCAATTCAAATTTCTTTCCTTTTTCCCTTCACCACCCCCCTACCTTTTTTTTGGTCATGGGGCTTGAACTCAACCTGCACTGTCCCTGAACTCTTCAGCTCAAGGCCACCACCCTACCCTTGAGCCAAGCCCACTTCCCATTTTCTAGAGGTTAATTAGAGATAAGAGTCTCAGGTCCTTTTGTGCCCGGCTGGCTTTGAACCTTGGTCCTCAGATCTCAGCCTCCTGAGTAGCTAGGGTTATGGGCGTGAGCCACCACACCTGGCATGGGGCTGAGACTTTTTAAGACTGGAGACCTCGGCCATCCTAGATTCTTCTGGACTTGCTCAGGAAGCAGGAGAGCCCGCACTTTTCCTGGGGCGTCCCCGCTGCCTCCCGCAGCAGCATGGAGTCAGCTCTGTGAGGGGACCCGTGGCCACCCCGGGCCCTGGAGGTGACTCCAGCACGGCCACCTGGAGGCAGAGTGGGCACCTAGACACGGGCAGCCTCTGCCAGGAAAAGCCTCCCTCACAGTACTGACCTGGAGGATGGCGTGCAGGGGAGGGGCCGGGGAAGGCCCAGGGCAGCCAGAGCTCCAGGTCTCTCTACCACCCCCTCCTTCCTCCCCTCCCTCCCCACCCGCTCCTGGTGACACTGGCATGCCGGGCTGCCTGGCTGCGCCCTCTGGTGGCTGTTTGGTGTCAATCCCAGATTTCAGCCCCTTCTCTGGGGCAGTGGAAACCTCAAGCTACCAAGTACAAGACCACCAGCCCCGCTCAGCTGCGCCACAGCCAGTGCCGCAGGCCCAGCCATCAGCTCTGTCCCCATCCTCTTCTCGGAAGCTGGGTGGGGAGTGTGTGTGTGTGTGTGTGTGTGTGTGTGTGTGTGTGTGTGTGCACGTGTATCTATGTGTGCAGGTGCATGTGTGTGTGCATGCATGCATGCGTGTGCCTAGATCCGAGGGTGTGCTTTCATGTATGTTTGTGTTTTAGATTTAGCTTCTGTGCATGAGAGAACAGTCGTGCCGTTTGCCTCTC
Organism: Megascapheus bottae; assembly: GCF_031878675.1. Taxonomy (NCBI): domain Eukaryota; kingdom Metazoa; phylum Chordata; class Mammalia; order Rodentia; family Geomyidae; genus Megascapheus; species Megascapheus bottae. The sequence continues at coordinate 1,236,378 of NC_143524.1, read as the reverse complement.
TGAGTCTGACTTACGATTTGTTCCGTGTCCAGCCAAATAACGTAGTGAGCAGCATTCGCTGTGCCCAGGTGCCAGGCTTCCCGACGGCCTCCTCTGCCATGGGGCGCGGGCTCTTCCACGGCGGCGGTGCAGCCGTGGGCACAGTGGTCCCGGCTGGCAGTGCCCTGGGTGGAGGCCCAGACGGGTGTCTTCACCACGGTGGTGAGCGGGTGTGGCAGCCTGCAGGCTGAGACGGCGCCCAGGGCACGCAAGTTCCAGAAGACATCTCAACAAAGACGCTGGGTCTGGGGTGCGCATCTGTGGCTCCAGCCCCGCCTTCGCGAGGGCCACACCCAGGCATTTCATTGCTTCATTGGTTTTCGTGAATTGAATTAGTGCCCTGATTCCTGCCTCGTCCTGTGTTCATGTCTGCGTGAGCAGCCAGACGTATGTTCAAACTATCTACATATATGAACCAACCCCTGTCTTTCGAGGGATTGGCTTTGCGCCCTGCTATCTTTCCAGGGTACTTACCAGTTCTAGAAGGGTTTTGTTGTCGTGCTGTTCTTTTTTGGTTGTCTGGTTTTGGTTTTGTTTTGAGCAGTTGTGGGACTTTGAACTCAGAGCCTGGCTGCTGTCCCTGGGCTTTTGTACTCAAGGCTGCTACTCTACTACTTGAGCCACAGCTCCACTTTGGCTTTTTGGTGGTTAAGTGAAGATCAGCCTGGGCTGGCTTGAGACCGTGGTCCTCAGATCTCAGCTCCAGGATCCAGGCGTGAGCCACAGTGCCCAGCCTATCAGAGTCTTTGGTCAGATCAGTAGACTCTGTTAAGTACGTGATCATGGCATCAGCAAGGTGAGAGAATTTGATTTCTTCTTTCCCTATTGGAATCACTTCTATTTCTCCTGCCTTATTGCTCTGGAATTCTAGAAGCATACTGCATGAGAATGGGGGAGGCGGACATCCTTCTCTCTTTCCTGACTTCATTAAGTTCAATTTCATCTTTTCTACTCCTAGCTCCTTCAGAGGTTCTACCATGAAAGCATTTTTGTCAAAGGCTTTTTCTGTGTCAACTGAGATGACTTAGATGCCATCCTTGTATCTCTGGAGTGAAACAAATTGGACCATGGTGTATGATTTCTTAAAATCTGTTGTTGAATTCTTTTTGTGTGTGGGGGGGGCGGTCATGAGCTTGAACTCTGGGTCTGGCTCTTCAGCTCAAGGATACCATTCTACCCTGAGCTAAGCCCCACTTCCCATTTTCTAGAGGTTAATTGGAGATAAGAATTGCAGGTCCTTTTGTGCCCAAGCTGGCTTTGAACCTTGATCCTCAGACCTCAGCCTCCTGAGTAGCTAGGATTACAGGTGTGAGCCACCAAACCCCTGGCTTACCTTCATTTTTCTTAACCTTAGTCTCTCCTTTTATTTCTTCAGTGACCTACCTGTTATTCAAAAATGTGTTGTTCAATCTCCATGTGTTTGAATATTTTTGTTGTAGCTTTGCTAATTTCATTATTGTCAAAAAGACTCTGTGGGCTTATTTCAATTTTCCTAGGTTTGCAAAGGCTTGCTTTGCCTCCTGAAATCTGGTCCATTTTGGAGAAGGTTCCCTGGGCCGCTGAGCAGAATGTGTACAGGAGGAAACGGGGTGAAGTTCTCTGAGGACGTGTGTTCCATCCACTGGGGCTGTGGTCATTGGGTTCTGAGGTTTCTCTGGGGAGCGGGGTTTTGGTGAGCCAGCGGTCGTGGGAGCCGCCCCTGTGGTTGGCTGGGGCCCTCGGTTCCTGTGAGTCCCAGAACGCTGGCTTGACAAATCTGGGCGCTCCAGGGTGCGGTGCACATTTGTCTGACCTGCACAGGCTTCCTTCATGGATCCTTCCCTTCGCAGTCTCTTCTTACAGATTTCAGCCTGCAGTCGATTTTATCCCATCTCAGCATGTCGACTCCCGCCTTTCTTCCATTTTACAGGGTCATTTTCCTGGAGGATCTTTCTCGTAGACAAAGGGGTGTCTTCCCTTGGAACTGTGTCTGTCTCTGGCAGTGAGGCGTGTTTCGTGGCCAAGGCAAATGGTTGGCTCTTGTGTTTGGACGCAGGCCGCAGGCCATCGTCTTTTGAATGGAGGACTGAGCGCGTGCGCCCGTGTTCGCTGGACTGTCGAGACGTCTGCCGTGTGTCTGCCATGTTGTCGTCTTCCCAGTGCTTGCGTGTCGCCTCTTCCTGTTCCATTATTCTGATCCTCCAGCAGGCTGCGTCCGTCCTCCTCGTTCTGGGGCTGGGCCGAGGGTCCTGCGGGGCACTGCTTTGGTGCTGGTGAATCCCCACCCGCGTGGCCACTGCCTTACTCCCCCATGGGCGCTGAAGGACAGCTCCTCTGAGCCCCATGGCCTGAGCCCCGTGGCTGCATGGCATCTTTCCAGGCCTCCTGGCACTTCCTGCGTCTATTGAGAAAGCTGCTGCTGTTCTAGCAGCTGCCGTCAGAGGTCGCTGGGCCCCCGAGCATGGCTGTTTTCCTTGTCTTCTTTCATCCTATAGGTTGAATGTTAGTGGAAGGGAAAAGTGAGGAGTGAGGAGGAGGAGGAGGGGGTAGAGTGGGGAGATGAGAAAGTAGAGGTGGAATGGAAGGTGAGGAGGTAGGAAAGTGGAGTGGGGAGGTGAGGAGGCGGGGAGGTGAGGGGGTAGAGTGGGGAGGTGAGGAGGCGGGGAGGTGAGGGGGTAGAGTGGGGAGGTGAGGAGGTGGGGAGGTGCTGTCTTGCCAGCAATGTCCTACACCACTTTGTGGCCGCCAGCGCAAAGGCCACGCGAGAGCTGGGCACCCTGGCCCTCGCCTGCAACCCTGGCTGCGGAGCCCTGAGGATCGCGGTTCAAGCCGCCCGTGGCCTGAATGCTCAAGAGACTCTTGTTACCTGGCCCTTCTCTGGGGTCCCCTCTGGGCTGCGGTCCACACCCGGCGTGGCCACCCCTTCCCTCCGTCCCCTTCCCTGCCGACAGCCCAGCCACACAGCTCCCTTCTGCCTTCCGGTCAGGTGCAGCCTGGTCTGGGGCCTGCAGTTCAGAAGCTGGTGGTCTGGTGCTCTTTCTCCTCGTCACCCCACTAGACCCTGACAGTCGGCACACACAGCCTCCCACAGGACGGAGCTCTTTAACGAGCCCTGCTCCTCTCCCTTCCAGCTCCTTTCCGCTACATTGGCTTCTCATTGTCAGAGTGCAGAGACAATGTGTCTGGAGCCTTCCTCTCTTTTATTTGGGGGGATTCTTTTCACTCCGTGTATTATGTACGTACGAAGGGGTGCTCGGGTATTATAATTGGGTGCTTTTCTTCTGAGACCGTCCACTTTGGGTTCCATTGTATATGTGTATCCTGGTTCCTCTTTCGCCACCTCCCACCAGCACTTGTTGTTGTCTGAGTTCAGAATATTGGCCATTCTGACCAGGGTTGTTTTGGCCTGCGTTTCCTTTCTGACCAGGATGATGAGCATTTCTTTGGGTGTTTCTTGCCATCCTCACCCCTTCTTCTGAGAAGTCTCTTCTTAGCTCCCTTGCGCATTTAGTGATTGGGGTATTTAGTCAGGGAGGGGTTAGTCTCCTGAGCTCCCTGTGTGTGCTGGATATTAGGCCTTTGTCTCACGCACTGCTGGTAAAGATCTTTCCCCGATGGGTTGACTGTCTTTCTAGTTTAGTTGTTATGTCCTTAACTGTGCAGAAACTTTATTTTAACGCCGTCCCATTTGTTGACTCTCTATCTCATCTGTCGTGCCCCTGGGACTCTGTTCAGAAAGTTCCTGCCGTGCCTGTAAGTTCTAATGTCTCCCTATTCTGTCTTGCAGTAGCTTCAGCATTCCAGGTCTGATGTTGAGGTCTTTGGTCCATTTTGAGTTGATGGCAGCTCATGGTGACACTTCCGATTTTCTGCATGTGGCCTTAACATTTTCATTGGAACTATTCATTAATGCAGTGTTGATCTCCAGTTTCTGGCTGCTTTTTCTCATGCATCATTTTTTCTCACCTTCCTTGGCCTCAGAACATAATTTTCTGTGTGTGTGCATGTGCATGCGTGTGTGTGTGTGTGTGTGTGTGAGTGACTGAACGTGTACATGCATCTATGCTGGCACTGGGGCTTGAACTCAAGGCTTCACGCTCTCCCTTAGCTTTTTGCACAGGACTAGCGCTCTACCACATCTCACCTTCTGGCTTTTTGGTGATTAAGTGGAGATAAGAGTCTCATGGACTTTTCTGCCTGGGCTGGCTTTGAACCACCATCCTCCCAACTCAACCTCCTAAGAAGCTGGGGTTAGAGACACGAGCTGTCCTGGGAACCCTCCCCCCTCCCTCCCCCCCCCCCCGCTCCTCCCTGGGTGCTGAGTCAGGCCTTCCACACCTGCCCCTCCTCTGGCTGAACCCAGCAGGGCGGCAGCTGTCTCCTCAGATCCCAGAGCATGCAGAGGCCGCTGTACAAACCACATGGGAGGGAGGGTGGAGCGCGTTGGAGGGAGGGCAGGCTGTGGGGCCTCCTGAGATTCAGGAAGCCACAGGACCAGACACTCTGGGAAGCAGGGCACAAAAGCAGCATTGAGAAAAGAACCACACTGAAAACAGAGCCAGTGAGAGCAAGTTTATTTAGGAAACTCACAGGACAAAACACTCAGTGCAGATCCCAAAGACGGATGAGACCCAGAGCGCTTGGGGCAGGCCCAGGAGCACAGGTGCAGAACGCTCCGGCCCACGGAAGTGACGTGACGTCCAGGCTGCTCAACCCTGTCCGGGGCTTTCCCAGTGAGGTAGGGGTGCAGGCACCACAGCACCCACACCCCAACCACGCTGTGCCCCACTCCAGGCAACAGCTACAAGACTCCAGCTCACTCTGTGTGTGTGTGTGTGTGTGTGTGTGTGTGTGTGTGTGCATGCATGTGTGTGCGTGCTTATGTATGTGTGTGTGTGCACTGGGGCTAGAACTCAGGATCTTGATGCTGTCCTTTAGCTTTCCTGTTCAAGGCTGGTGCTCTATGACTTGAGCCACAGCTCCAAATCCAGAATGTAGCCTTGTGATGGGATTGCTGGACGCTGGCTGGAGCCACGAGTGTGTGCATCACACTCAGATCTTACGCTGGCAGCACAAAGGAAGACAGCAGCTGGACTGAGAGCAGCAGGGCTTACAACAGCTGGGCTCACAGCAGGGCTTGCAGCAGCTAGACTGGCAGCAGATGGGTTTGCAACAGATGGGCTCACAGCAGGGCTTGCAGCAGCTGGACTGGCAGCAGCAGGGTTTGCAACAGCTGGGCTCACAGCAGGGCTTGCAGCAGCTGGACTGGCAGCAGCTGGGTTTGCAACAGCTGGGCTCACAGCAGGGCTTGCAGCAGCTGGACTGGCAGCAGCTGGGTTTGCAACAGCTGGGCTCACAGCAGGGCTTGCAGCAGCTGGACTGGCAGCAGCAGGGTTTGCAACAGCTAGGCTCACAGCAGGGCTTGCAACAGCTGGACTGGCAGCAGCTGGGCTTGCAACAGCTGGGCTCACAGAAGGGTTTGCAACAGCTGGACTGGCAGCAGCTGGGTTTGCAACAGCTGGGCTCACAGCAGGGCTTGCAGCAGCTGGACTGGCAGCAGCTGGGTTTGCAACAGCTGGGCTCACAGCAGGGCTTGCAGCAGCTGGACTGGCAGCAGCTGGGTTTGCAACAGCTGGGCTCACAGCAGGGCTTGCAACAGCTGGACTGGCAGCAGCTGGGCTTGCAACAGCTGGGCTCACAGCAGGGTTTGCAACAGCTGGACTGGCAGCAGCTGGGTTTGCAACAGCTGGGCTCACAGCAGGGCTTGCAGCAGCTGGACTGGCAGCAGCTGGGTTTGCAACAGCTGGGCTCACAGCAGGGCTTGCAACAGCTGGACTGGCAGCAGCTGGGCTTGCAACAGCTGGGCTCACAGCAGGGTTTGCAACAGCTGGACTGGCAGCAGCAGGGTTTGCAACAGCTGGGCTCACAGCAGGGCTTGCAACAGCTAGACTGGCAGCAGCTGGGTTTACAACAGCTGCCCTTGCAGCCCCCACAGGAGCCACAGACGCCCTTGCAGCCCCCGCAGGAGCCACAGCCGCCCTTGCAGCCCCCGCAGGAGCCACAGCTGGAGCAGGAGCAGGCTGGCACACAGCAGCACACGGGCACACAGCAGCCGGAGCCACAGCCCCCGGAGCAGCCACAACAGCTCATGGTTCTGGTGGTGGAGGGTGGAGGAGGTGAGAGGAGCAGGTGGAGAGAGAGGTGAGTGGTGTGGGAGGGGCCTCCTGGCCGGGCCTTTATGTCCCTGTGGGGCCAGGCATGAGCCGGCACGTGGTCACTTCCTGGTCCCAGGCACGTGGTCTCTTCCTGGTTCCTGTTGGTGGCATCTTCCGGGAAAGAGTCTAAGAACTTTTCAGAATTGTGTGATAAACATGCAACTTTGTTTATAAGAATCTTATTTTGCTTTGCACACACACACACACACACACACACACACACACACACACACACACACACCCTCCGTCCTCTGCGGGCACTGGGTGTCCCGGTCTCCTCAGCAGGCCACCCTGGCCCCAGGTCATCCGACACGGCTCTGGGCCTCCAGGTCTCCACATGTACTCTGCAGTGCTGCAGGCGTGTTGGTGTGGAGGCCGTGGGCAGAAGCTGCAGGGCACGTGGGGCCCCTCACCCCGGTCCCATGCCCCGGTGTGTACAAAAGGGCTTGTTGAAACATTCCATATATACATGCATCTTTATTTTTTTTTTATTTTTACTTCCTTGCCAGTCAGGGGGCTTGAACTCAGGGCCTGGGCGCTGTCCCTGAGCTCTTTAATGCTTTAGCATTTGAGCCACAATGCCACCTCTGGGTTTCTGGCGGTTAATTGGAGATAAGAGTCTCATGGTCTTTAGTGCCCAGCTGGCTTTGAACCAAGATCCTCAGCTCTCAGCCTCCTGAGTAGCTAGGATGACAGGCAGTGAGCCCCCACTTCCAGCTATGTACACATCCTTAAGTAAAATCCCCACCATCCCCTCCCCGCCCCTCTGTGTTGCTCTCCCAGCCTCTTCCCCTTTGTGGACAATGGTTAACAGTTTGTATCACTCTGTCCTCTCCCATCTTCAGTGACTTGCCTGCCCCCTGCCTGCCTGCCCCCTGCCTGCCTGCCCCCTGCCTGCCCACCCCCTGCCTGCCCACCCCCTGTCTGTCCACCCCCTGGCTGTCCACCCCATCTGTCCACCCCCTGGCTGACTACCCCCTGTCTGTCCACCCCCTGGCTGTCCACTCCAGCTGTCCACCCCCTGACTGACTACCCCCTGGCTGTCCACCCCCTGCTTTCCCTCCCCCTGGCTGCCCACCCCCTACCTGCCCACCCCCTGTCTGTCCACCCCCTGGCTGTCCACCCCCTGGCTGACTACCCCCTGCCTGTCCACCCCCTGCCTGTCCACCCCCTGTCTGTCCACCCCCTGGCTGTCCACCCCCTGGCTGACTACCCCCTGGCTGTCCTCCCCCTGGCTGTCCACCCCCTGCCTGCCCCCAAGCACCCCCTGTTGTGTCCATGCATCTTCTGTGTGCAGTCTGCGCTGCACAGATGAGAAAGGAGACAGCCGGGTCCTCTTCATGGCGACTCTCAAACCACAAGGTCTCCTCAGGGTGTCCGCAGACCCAGCTCCTCCGCAGCCCGGCCCAGCTGTGGCCAGGGAGGGTGCCCCTGGCCTTCCGGGGGTGAAGTGCTCGTTTTGAGCCTGCCATCCTCATGGGCTCTCCGCTGGCCCTCTTTCCACGGGGCAAGTCTGTGACGCCCCAGGCCGTCACCTGGCGGAGGCCTGCTCCAGGCTGCACAGTGGGCTTCGCTCAGCACTGTCTTCGCTGTCTTTGCTGAACTCAGAGCCTCTTGCTGGCTAGACAGGTGCTCTACCACTTGAGCCACACGCCAGGGCTTTGTGCTTTCGTTCTTCTTTGAGATCAGGGCTTATTTTCCTCTCCTCGGTTGAGCTGGACTGTGGTCCTCCTATGTGTACCTCCGGTAGGGCTGGGGCACCACCGGGCCTCACCCACCATGGATGACAGGCAGGGCTCCCGTTAACGCTTTGCCTCGCTCCTGATTTCTGCCTCCCATGTGGCAGGAGCCACCACGCCAAAGCCCAGAGCAAGTTCATTCCAGCTGTTCCAGTGTCTGGCTCCAGGCTTGGGGACCTCCTTAAGCTCTGCCGGTTCCCTGTTGTATGACCTGTGGCTGCTGCGTGGGAAGCCAGGGCATAATTTCAGGGTAGAGGCAGTGTGGGCGCAGGGCTTCAAAGCTGGGCTGGCCAGAGGCGGTGTGGGGGGTGTCCCTGAGACTGTGGGAACTGAGAGGTCTCAGAGCAGCGAATGTGACCAAGGGCGAGGCTCCCGTGGGGTTTTACCTCTCCACCTGTCCCCTCCGAGCCTCCGGCAGTTTCTTAATTATAGCTCAGTGGTCCCCACCCCGCTGGCCCCCAGAGCCTGGCCTGTTCCCCCCAATTCTCCCCATCCAACTCTCGAGCCTAGGGACGCTCTTTGCCTGGTGCCCTCCCTGTGTGATGAGTCTGAGGAACACAGCTGGTGTTCAGCTCTTATTTTTCTGGCTGTGTGGATGGCAGCGTGGCTTCCAAGGTTCTCTTGTGCCCGACGACAGTGTGTGGCCCTTTAAAACCTTCTCAGAGCCCTGCCGGGCTCCAGCAGCAGCGGTCTGTGAATCTAATGACCACCGCCAGCCAGCCAGCCACACGCAGGCCGGTGGTGCAAGCCTCCCTCTGCTTTTGACATCATAGTGAGTGGGTCTGTTTTTCTGGCTTCTTGTTCAATGAGTTCGTTGCTAATACACAGAAAAGCTATTGATGGGTTGATCTATTGATCGATCGATCAATTTATTTATTTATTATTTTTGCCATGCTGGAAACGGAACCCAGGGCCTTGCCTTTGGCTGGGCAAGTTAACCTCTACGACTTGGGCCATAACCCCCGACGCTACGGGCTGTTGTGAGTTGATGGCGTGTCCTTCCACTCCGCTCTCGAAGGTGTGTGTGGCACATTAGGGTGTGTCATCTGCAGAGCCACGCTATGCACAGAGTCACACTGCGGGCAGCCAGCACCCAGCTGCCTTCTTCTCTCCCCGCTGAGTCCCTTCCCTGGCTCCCTCCCAACCCTCCACAGCTAATGTCAGTGCCACCAGAGGAAGAGGCGGGAAGGGGGGCGGGCCCTGTTGTCTTGCTCCTGTTCTAAGAGGAACTGGCCCGTGTTGGTTTGTTTGTTTGTTTGTTTGTTTGTTCTGAGGCATGGGCTGTGGGCGTGTCACCGGGTTGAGCCCGTGTGATTCTTCAGTGTCGTGGTCTCCCGGGAGGTTGAATTCTTTCAAAGGCTTTTTCTGCATGGCGTGAGGCGAGCATGGGCTTTTGTGCCGGGTTCTGTGCATGTGCTCCAGCGTGGGTTTAACTTGCACACTCCTGGATTCCTGGTATGAAATCCAAGTGGCCCAGGATAGGCTCGTCCTTACCGAAATGAGTGACACTGGAAGTCCTCCCGCACAGCGCAGAGCCACGGCGCCGGGCCACGTGTGATGGCTCCGTGGCACCTTCCAGGGCTGGCCATGCTGTCGCTGTCCAGTTCCCGCGTGGTTTCCCTCTCATCAGCTGAGCTCCGCGGGGTGTGGGTGGCAAGCCCCCCCGTGGGTGCCAACGCCGCCTCCTTGCTTTGTGCCAGTGGCTGTCCTGGGGGTGAGAAACCTGCCCCGTCATGATTGTCACTGTGAGTCTGCCCGTGGGCACACACGCGCCTGGAGCTTGAATTTAGAGCCCGGGCACCGTCCCTGAGTTTTCCGTGCCAGGCCAGTGCTCTGCCGCGTGAGCCATGGTCCGTGGTCAGCTTCTTGGTGGTTGGAGACGGGAGTCTCACGGTTTCCCTGCCCCGGCTGCTTCCAGCCTCAACTCTCAGCTCCCCACCTCCAGAGCCGCTGGGATTACAGGCGTGAGGCCGGATGCCCGGCTTGGTTTTGATGTTAATGCTGTCCCTTTCCACGCGGCTTCCTGGAGAAGCGCTTGCTAAATCTGGGTGGTTTCCTGCCTGATCCCCTGACTGCTTGGCCTGTGTCTCCCTGTGGAGAAACGGGAGCTGCTTTGATATTTAATACAGGCTTACTAATAATGTGTGTCTTGGAAATAACTTCTCCAGGCCTGGGGCTCGTCTTTTCATTCTCTTGATAATGTAGTGCCCTTAAAGCATGGATTTTTTTTAATTTTTCCTTCCTACTTCCTCCTTCCTGTCTTCCTTTTCTTCTTTTTATCCTACCATGCCTCTCTCCTTCCCTCCCTCCTCCATTTCTTCCTTCCTTCTTCCCTTTCTTTCTCTCTCTTCCTCTTTCCTTTTTTCCTCGCAGTAGTTTGTTGTGTTTATTTCTTATTTCCTTGTTCTGCTTGTGCGGTACACAGTTTGAGCTCAGGGCCTTGTGCTTGCTAGGCAGGTGCTTTGCCACCTGAGCCGTGCACACGCACACACACACACACACACACACACATGCACTCACACACCACACACCCCACACACACACACCACACACACACACACCACACACACACACGCACACACACACACGCACACACACACACCACACACACCACACACACAAACACACACATACATACACACTCACACACCACACACACATACATACACACACACCACACACACCACACACCACACACACACACACACACACACCACACACACACACCCCCCACACACACACCACACACACACACACCACACACACACACGCACACACACACACCACACACACACGCACACACACCACACACACAAACACACACATACATACACACACACACCACACACACATACATACACACACACCACACACACCACACACCACACACCACACACACACCACACACACACCACACACACACACACCACACACACGCGCACACCCACACACCACACACACACCCCCCCCACACACGCACACACACACACACCCCACACACACCCACACACACACACCCCACACACACACCACACACACACACACACCACAAACACACAAACACCACACCCCCCCACACACCACACACACACACCACACACACACCACACACACACGCACACACACACACCCCCACACACGCACACCCCCACACACACACCCCACACACTCACACACACACGCACACCACACACACACGCACACACACACCACACACACACCCCATACACACATACCACACACACACGCACACACACACACCCCCCACACACACCCCCCACACGCACACACACAGCCCCACACACACACCACACACACACACCCCACACACACCCCCCACACACACCCCACACACCCCCCCCACACACGCACACACGCACACACACACCCCACACACACACACACCCCACACACGCACACACACACACACACCCCCACACACACCCCCCCACACACACACCCACACACACACACCCACACACACCCCCACACACGCGCACACACACACACATGCACACACACACACCACACAAACACACACACACACCCCCACACACACACCCCACACCACACACACACACACCCCACACACACACTCACACACACACACACCCCCCACACACCCCCCCACACACACGCACACACACACACGCACACACACACACCACACGCACACACAGACCACACACACACACCACACCCCCACACACACACACCACATGCACACACACACACCACACACACACACACACCCCACACTGTTGACCGTAGTTATTTTTCAAATAAGGTCTCACATGTATGCCTCAGTCAGCCAGGGCTGTGATCCTCCATTGGTGCTTGGTGTGACGGACCCTGCAGGAGCCAGGCGCTCCCTCCCCACCACGCCCAGCCACTCCCTCCCCACCACGCCCAGCCACTCCCTCCCCACCACCCTCCCCACCACGCCCAGCCACTCCCCACTGGCTGGCTCCTCCTCCTCCCTCTTTCCTTTGCTTTCCTTATGTTAAATGTGCTTTAAATGTCATCTCTCAGAAGCATTACTCTTTCTTTCTTTCTTTCTTTCTTTCTTTCTTTCTTTCTTTCTTTCTTTCTTCCTTCCTTCCTTCCTTCCTTCCTTCCTTCCTTCCTTCCTTCCTTTCTTTGGTGGTGGGTCATGAACTCTGGGCCTGAGCACTGTCCACAGCTCCAGGCTATCGCCCTACCTTGAGCCACAGCGCCACCTCTGGATTTCTAGTGATTAACTGGTGATAAGAGTCTCATGCTCTTTAGTGCCAGGACTGGCTTTGAACTTCGATCCTCACATCTCAGCCTCCTGAGTAGCTGGGATGGCAGGCGTGGGCCCCTGCACCCAGCTCAGATCCACTTTTTAATCTGTACTTGTTTTCGTCACTCTCTGTCTCTGGTTGTCTGGGTGGATATTGGACCTAGGTAGAGGGTGGTTGTTGTTGTTGTTGTTGTTTTCCTGTTCTTGTTGACGTTGTTCATTTTTTGGCACAGGCCAAGTCTGGTGCTTCACTGCCATTGTTCTGCGCTGGCTCTGGACGGGGCCTCCTCTGCCGCTTCACCTCCCCACGAGCTCCTATGCCGCAGCGCAGCTGGAGCAGCAGCAGAGGCTCAGCCTGGCGCTGGGCTTCTGGACTGGAGCCGCTCCTGTGGCTTTCCTGAACACAAGGGTCGGGGGCGTGAGTCCTCAAACTTGGCTAATCCTTCTTTCTTTCTTTCTTTTCTTTCCCTCCCGCCCTCCCTCCCTCCCTACCTCCCACCTCCGTTCTGGGGCTTGAACCCAGGGCCTGGGCACTGTCCTTGGACACTTTTGCTCAAGGCTAGACCTCTACCACTTGAGCACGGCTTTGGCTTTTTCTGTGTCCCTAGCACTTCGGAATCAAACCCAGGGTTTGTGCCTGCTGGGCGAGCACTCTACCACTAGGCCACCTTCCTGGCCCCAAAGCATGCTTTTCTTTTCCAAGATGTTTTTCAGGCGATCTCGATGCCCTGGAGGCCCCTGCCATTTTCAGGTAAGCTGTCCATTTCTGCCAAAGGCACATGGGGTGGTGAGGACCTGCTGTGATGATGAGGACCTGCTGTGATGATGATGAGGACCTGCTGTGATGATGAGAACCTGCTGTGATGATGAGGACCTGCTGTGATGATGAGGACCTGCTGTGGTGATGAGGACCTGCTGTGATGATGAGGACCTGCTGTGGAGGTGAGGACCTGCTGTGATGATGAGGACCTGCTGTGATGATGAGGACCTGCTGTGATGATGAGGACCTGCTGTGATGATGAGGACCTGCTGTGGAGATGAGGACCTGCTGTGATGATGAGGACCTGCTGTGATGATGAGGACCTGCTGTGATGATGAGGACCTGCTGTGGTGATGAGGACCTGCTGTGGTGATGAGGACCTGCTGTGGTGATGAGGACCTGCTGTGATGATGAGGACCTGCTGTGATGATGAGGACCTGCTGTGGAGATGAGGACCTGCTGTGATGATGAGGACCTGCTGTGATGATGAGGACCTGCTGTGATGATGAGGACCTGCTGTGGAGATGAGGACCTGCTGTGGAGTTGAGGACCTGCTGTAGAGATGAGGACCTGCTGTGGTGATGAGGACCTGCTGTGATGATGAGGACCTGCTGTGGAGATGAGGACCTGCTGTGGAGATGAGGAACTGCTGTGGAGATGAGGACCTGCTGTGATGATGAGGACCTGCTGTGGTGATGAGGACCTGCTGTGATGATGAGGACCTGCTGTGATGATGAGGACCTGCTGTGATGATAAGGACCTGCTGCGGAGATGAGGACCTGCTGTGGAGATGAGGACCTGCTGTGATGATGAGGACCTGCTGTGATGATGAGGACCTGCTGTGGAGATGAGGACCTGCTGTGGTGATGAGGACCTGCTGTGATGATGAGGACCTGCTGTGGAGATGAGGACCTGCTGTGGTGATGAGGACCTGCTATGATGATGAGGACCTGCTGTGGAGGTGATGAGGACCTGCTGTGATGATGAGGACCTGCTGTGGAGGTGATGAGGACCTGCTGTGATGATGAGGACCTGCTGTGGAGATGAGGACCCGCTGTGATGATGAGGACCTGCTGTGATGATGAGGACCGGCTGTGATGATGAGGACCTGCTGTGATGATGAGGACCTGCTGTGGAGATGAGGACCTGCTGTGGTGATGAGGACCTGCTGTGGTGATGAGGACCCGCTGTGATGATGATGAGGACCTGCTGTGATGATGAGGACCTGCTGTGCTGATGAGGACCTGCTGTGGAGATGAGGACCTGCTGTGGAGATGATGACGACCTGCTGTGATGATGAGGACCTGCTGTGGAGATGATGAGGACCTGCTGTGATGATGAGGACCTGCTGTGATGATGAGGACCTGCTGTGGTGATGAGGACCTGCTGTGGAGATGAGGACCTGCTGTGGTGATGAGGACCTGCTGTGGAGATGAGGACCTGCTGTGATGATGAGGACCTGCTGTGGAGATGAGGACCTGCTGTGGAGATGAGGACCTGCTGTGATGATGAGGACCTGCTGTGGTGATGAGGACCTGCTGTGATGATGAGGACCTGCTGTGATGATGAGGACCTGCTGTGGAGATGATGAGGACCTGCTGTGGTGATGCGGACCAGCTTTGGAGATGAGGACCTGCTGTGTTGATGAGGACCTGCTGTGGAGATGAGGACCTGCTGTGGTGATGAGGACCTGCTGTGGTGATAAGGACCTGCTGTGATGATGAGGACCTGCTGTGGTGATGAGGACCTGCTGTGGAGATGAGGACCTGCTGTGATGATGAGGACCTGCTGTGATGATGAGGACCTGCTGTGGTGATAAGGACCTGCTGTGGAGATGAGGACCTGCTGTGATGATGAGGACCTGCTGTGATGATCAGGACCTGCTGTGATGATGAGGACCTGCTGTGATGATGAGGACCTGCTGTGGTGATGAGGACCTGCCGTGGAGATGATGAGGACCTGGTGTGTTGATGAGAACCTGCTGTGATGATGAGGACCTGCTGTGGTGATGAGGACCTGCTGTGATGATGAGGACCGACCGTGGTAATGAGGACCTGCTGTGATGATGAGGACCGACTGTGATGATGATGAGGACCTGCTGTGATGATGAGGACCCGCTGTGATGATGATGAGGACCTGCTTTGATGATGAGGACCTGCTGTGGAGGTGATGAGGACCTGCTGTGGAGATGAGGACCTGCTGTGATTATGAGGACCTGCTGTGATGATGAGGACCTGCTGTGATGATGATGATGAGGACCTGCTGTGATGATGAGGACCTGCTGTGATGATGAGGACCTGCTGTGATGATGATGAGGACCTGCTGTGGTGATGAGGACCTGCTGTGGAGATGAGGACCTGCTGTGGTCATGAGGACCTGCTGTGATGATGAGGACCTGCTTGGTGATGAGGACCTGCTGTGGAGATGAGGACCTGCTGTGATGATGAGGAGCTGCTGTGGAGATGAGGACCTGCTGTGATGGTGAGGACCTGCTGTGGAGGTTATGAGGTCCTGCTGTGGTGGTGAGGACCTGCTGTGGAGGTGAGGACCTGCTGTGGAGATGAGGACCTGCTGTGATGATGAGGACCTGCTGTGGAGATGAGGAACTGCTGTGATGATGAGGACCTGTTGTGATGATGAGGACCTGCTGTGATGATGAGGACCTGCTGTGATGATGATGAGGACCTGCTGTGGTGATGAGGACCTGCTGTGATGATGAGGACCTGCTGTGGAGATGAGGACCTGCTGTGGAGATGAGGACCTGCTGTGATGATGAGGACCTGTTGTGATGATGAGGACCTGCTGTGATGATGAGGACCTGCTGTGGTGATGAGGACCTGATGTGATGATGAGGACCTGCTGTGATGATGAGGACCTGCTGTGGTGATGAGGACCTGCTGTGGAGATGAGGACCTGCTGTGGTGATGAGGACCTGCTGTGGAGATGATGAGGACCTGCTGTGGTGATGAGGACCTGCTGTGGAGATGAGGACCTGCTGTGGAGGTGATGAGGACCTGCTGTGATGATGAGGACCTGCTGTGGTGATGAGGACCCGCTGTGATGATGAGGACCTGCTGTGATGATGAGGACCTGTTGTGGTGATGAGGACCTGCTGTGGAGATGAGGACCTGCTGTGGAGGTGATGAGGACCTGCTGTGATGATGAGGACCTGCTGTGGTGATGAGGACCCGCTGTGATGATGAGGACCTGCTGTGATGATGAGGACCGGCTGTGATGATGAGGACCTGCTGTGATGATGAGGACCTGCTGTGGAGATGAGGACCTGCTGTGGTGATGAGGACCTGCTGTGGTGATGAGGACCCGCTGTGATGATGATGAGGACCTGCTGTGATGATGAGGACCTGCTGTGCTGATGAGGACCTGCTGTGGAGATGAGGACCTGCTGTGGAGATGATGACGACCTGCTGTGATGATGAGGACCTGCTGTGGAGATGATGAGGACCTGCTGTGATGATGAGGACCTGCTGTGATGATGAGGACCTGCTGTGGTGATGAGGACCTGCTGTGGAGATGAGGACCTGCTGTGGTGATGAGGACCTGCTGTGGAGATGAGGACCTGCTGTGATGATGAGGACCTGCTGTGGAGATGAGGACCTGCTGTGGAGATGAGGACCTGCTGTGATGATGAGGACCTGCTGTGGTGATGAGGACCTGCTGTGATGATGAGGACCTGCTGTGATGATGAGGACCTGCTGTGGAGATGATGAGGACCTGCTGTGGTGATGCGGACCAGCTTTGGAGATGAGGACCTGCTGTGTTGATGAGGACCTGCTGTGGAGATGAGGACCTGCTGTGGTGATGAGGACCTGCTGTGGTGATAAGGACCTGCTGTGATGATGAGGACCTGCTGTGGTGATGAGGACCTGCTGTGGAGATGAGGACCTGCTGTGATGATGAGGACCTGCTGTGATGATGAGGACCTGCTGTGGTGATAAGGACCTGCTGTGGAGATGAGGACCTGCTGTGATGATGAGGACCTGCTGTGATGATCAGGACCTGCTGTGATGATGAGGACCTGCTGTGATGATGAGGACCTGCTGTGGTGATGAGGACCTGCCGTGGAGATGATGAGGACCTGGTGTGTTGATGAGAACCTGCTGTGATGATGAGGACCTGCTGTGGTGATGAGGACCTGCTGTGATGATGAGGACCGACCGTGGTAATGAGGACCTGCTGTGATGATGAGGACCGACTGTGATGATGATGAGGACCTGCTGTGATGATGAGGACCCGCTGTGATGATGATGAGGACCTGCTTTGATGATGAGGACCTGCTGTGGAGGTGATGAGGACCTGCTGTGGAGATGAGGACCTGCTGTGATTATGAGGACCTGCTGTGATGATGAGGACCTGCTGTGATGATGATGATGAGGACCTGCTGTGATGATGAGGACCTGCTGTGATGATGAGGACCTGCTGTGATGATGATGAGGACCTGCTGTGGTGATGAGGACCTGCTGTGGAGATGAGGACCTGCTGTGGTCATGAGGACCTGCTGTGATGATGAGGACCTGCTTGGTGATGAGGACCTGCTGTGGAGATGAGGACCTGCTGTGATGATGAGGAGCTGCTGTGGAGATGAGGACCTGCTGTGATGGTGAGGACCTGCTGTGGAGGTTATGAGGTCCTGCTGTGGTGGTGAGGACCTGCTGTGGAGGTGAGGACCTGCTGTGGAGATGAGGACCTGCTGTGATGATGAGGACCTGCTGTGGAGATGAGGAACTGCTGTGATGATGAGGACCTGTTGTGATGATGAGGACCTGCTGTGATGATGAGGACCTGCTGTGATGATGATGAGGACCTGCTGTGGTGATGAGGACCTGCTGTGATGATGAGGACCTGCTGTGGAGATGAGGACCTGCTGTGGAGATGAGGACCTGCTGTGATGATGAGGACCTGTTGTGATGATGAGGACCTGCTGTGATGATGAGGACCTGCTGTGGTGATGAGGACCTGATGTGATGATGAGGACCTGCTGTGATGATGAGGACCTGCTGTGGTGATGAGGACCTGCTGTGGAGATGAGGACCTGCTGTGGTGATGAGGACCTGCTGTGGAGATGATGAGGACCTGCTGTGGTGATGAGGACCTGCTGTGATGATGAGGACCTGTTGTGGTGATGAGGACCTGCTGTGGAGATGAGGACCTGCTGTGGAGGTGATGAGGACCTGCTGTGATGATGAGGACCTGCTGTGGTGATGAGGACCCGCTGTGATGATGAGGACCTGCTGTGATGATGAGGACCTGCTGTGGTGATGAGGACCTGCTGTGGTGATGAGGACCTGCTGTGATGATGAGGACCTGCTGTGATGATGAGGACCTGCTGTGGAGATGAGGACCTGCTGTGGTGTTGAGGACCTGCTGTGGAGATGAGGACCTGCTGTAGAGGTGATGAGGACCTGCTGTGGTGATGAGGACCTGCTGTGGAGATGAGGACCTGCTGTGGAGATGAGGACCTGCTGTGGAGATGAGGACCTGCTGTGGAGGTTATGAGGACCTGCTGTGATGATGAGGACCTGCTGTGGAGATGACGACCTGCTGTGATGATGAGGACCTGCTGTGATGATGAGGACCTGCTGTGGAGTTGAGGACCTGCTGTGATGATGATGAGGACCTGCTGTGGTGATGAGGACCTGCTGTGGTGATGAGGACCTGCTGTGGAGATGAGGACCTGCTTTGGAGATGATGAGGACCTGCTGTGATGATGAGGACCTGCTGTGGAGATGAGGACCTGCTGTGGAGATGAGGACCTGCTGTGATGATGAGGACCTGCTGTGATGATGAGGACCTGTTGTGGAGATGAGGACCTGCTGTGGAGATGAGGACCTGCTGTGATGATGAGGACCTGCTGTGGAGGTGATGAGGACCTGCTGTGGTGATGAGGACCTGCTGTGATGATAAGGACCTGTTGTGGAGATGAGGACCTGCTGTGATGATGAGGACCTGCTGTGGAGATGAGGACCTGCTGTGATGATGATGAGGACCTGCTGTGATGATGAGGACCTGCTGTGGAGATGACGACCTGCTGTGGTGATGAGGACCTGCTGTGATGATGAGGACCTGCTGTGATGATGAGGACCTCCTGTGATGATGAGGACCTGCTGTGGAGATGAGGACCTGCTGTGATGATGAGGACCTGCTGTGATGATGAGGACCTGCTGTGATGATGAGGACCTGCTGTGGAGATGAGGACCTGCTGTGATGATGAGGACCTGCTGTGATGATGAGGACCTGCTGTGATGATGAGGACCTATTGTGGAGATGAGGACCTACTGTGCAGATGAGGACCTGCTGTGGTGATGAGGACCTGCTGTGGAGATGAGGACCTGCTGTGATGATGATGAGGACCTGCTGTGGTGATGAGGACCTGCTGTGATGATGAGGACCTGCTGTGATGATGAGGACCTGCTGTGGTGATGAGGACCTGCTGTGGTGATGAGGACCTGCTGTGATGATGAGGACCTGCTGTGGAGATGAGGACCTGCTGTGATGATGAGGACCTGCTGTGATGATGAGGACCTGCTGTGGAGATGAGGACCTGCTGTGATGATGAGGACCTGCTGTAGAGGTGATGAGGACCTGCTGTGATGATGAGGACCTGCTGTGGTTATGAGGACCTGCTGTGGTTATGAGGACCTGCTGTGATGATGAGGACCTGCTGTGGAGTTGAGGACCTGCTGTGATGATGATGAGGACCTGCTGTGGTGATGAGGACCTGCTGTGATGATGAGGACCTGCTGTGATGATGAGGACCTACTGTGGAGATGAGGACCTACTGTGCAGATGAGGACCTGCTGTGATGATGAGGACCTGCTGTGGTGATGAGGACCTGCTGTGGTTATGAGGACCTGCTGTGGTTATGAGGACCTGCTGTGGTGATAAGGACCTGCTGTGGTGATGAGGACCTGCTGTGGAGATGAGGACCTGCTGTGGTGATGAGGACCTGCTGTGATGATGAGGACCTGCTGTGGAGATGAGGACCTGCTGTGATGATGAGTACCTGCTGTGATGATGAGGACCTGCTGTGATGATGAAGACCTGCTGTGGAGATGAGGACCTGCTGTTGTGATGAGGACCTGCTGTGATGATGAGGACCTGCTGTGGTGATGAGGACCTGCTGTGATGATGAGGACCTGCTGTGATGATGAGGACCTGCTGTGATGATGAGGACCTGCTGTAGACGTGATGAGGACCTGCTGTGATGATGAGGACCTGCTGTGGTTATGAGGACCTGCTGTGGAGGTGAGGACCTGCTGTGATGATGAGGACCTGCTGTGATGATGAGGACCTGCTGTGGAGTTGAGGACCTGCTGTGATGATGATGAGGACCTGCTGTGGTGATGAGGACCTGCTGTGATGATGAGGACCTGCTATGGTGATGAGGACCTGCTGTGGTGATGATGAGGACCTGCTGTGATGATGAGGACCTGCTGTGATGATGAGGACCTGCTGTGATGATGAGGACCTGCTGTGATGATGAGGACCTGCTGTAGAGGTGACGAGGACCTGCTGTGATGATGAGGACCTGCTGTGGTTATGAGGACCTGCTGTGGAGGTGAGGACCTGCTGTGATGATGAGGACCTGCTGTGATGATGAGGACCTGCTGTGGAGTTGAGGACCTGCTGTGATGATGATGAGGACCTGCTGTGGTGATGAGGACCTGCTTTGATGATGACGACCTGCTGTGATGATGAGGACCTGCAGTGATGATGAGGACCTGCTGTGATGATGAGGACCTGCTGTGGTGATGAGGACCTGCTGTGATGATGAGGACCTGCTGTGGAGATGAGGACCTGCTGTGATGATGAGGACCTGCTGTGATGATGAGGACCTGCTGTGGAGATGAGGACCTTCTGTGGAGGTTATGAGGACTTGCTGTGATGATGAGGACCTGCTGTGGAGGTGATGAGGACCTGCTGTGATGATGAGGACCTGCTGTGATGATGAGGACCTGCTGTGGAGTTGAGGACCTGCTGTGATGATGATGAGGACCTCCTGTGGTGATGAGGACCTGCTGTGGTGATGAGGACCTGCTGTGGAGATGAGGACCTGCTGTGGAGATGATGAGGACCTGCTGTGATGATGAGGACCTGCTGTGGAGATGAGGACCTGCTGTGATGATGAGGACCTGCTGTGGAGGTGATGAGGACCTGCTGTGGTGATGAGGACCTGCTGTGATGATGAGGACCTGTTGTGGAGATGAGGACCTGCTGTGATGATGAGGACCTGCTGTGGAGATGAGGACCTGCTGTGATGATGATGAGGACCTGCTGTGGTGATGAGGACCTGCTGTGGAGATGAGGACCGGCTGTGGAGTTGAGGACCTGCTGTGATGATGATGAGGACCTGCTGTGGTGATGAGGACCTGCTGTGATGATGAGGACCTGCTGTGATGATGAGGACCTGCTGTGATGATGAGGACCTGCTGTGATGATGATGAGGACCTGCTGTGGTGATGAGGACCTGCTGTGGAGATGATGAGGACCTGCTGTGATGATGAGGACCTGCTGTGATGATGAGTACCTGCTGTGATGATGAGGACCTGCTGTGGTGATGAGGACCTGCTGTGGTGATGAGGACCTGCTGTGATGATGAGGACCTGCTGTGGAGATGAGGACCTGCTGTGGAGATGAGGACCTGCTGTGATGATGAGGACCTGCTGTGATGATGATGAGGACCTGCTGTGATGATGAGGACCTGCTGTGGAGATGAGGACCTGCTGTGGTGATGGGGACCTGCTGTGATGATGAGGACCTGCTGTGATGATGAGGACCTGCTGTGGAGATGAGGACCTGCTGTGATGATGAGGACCTGCTGTGATGATGAGGACCTGCTGTGGAGATAAGGACCTGCTGTGGAGATGAGGACCTGCTGTGGAGATGAGGACCTGCTGTGATGCTGGGGACCTGCTGTGATGATGAGGACGTGCTGTGGAGATGAGGACCTGCTGTGGAGATGAGGACCTGCTGTGATAATGAGGACCTGCTGTGATGATGATGAGGACCTGCTGTGGTGATGAGGACCTGCTGTGGTGATGAGGACCTGCTGTGATGATGAGGACCTGCTGTGGAGATGAGGACCTGGTGTGATGATGAGGACCTGCTGTGATGATGAGGACCTGCTGTGATGATGAAGACCTGCTGTGATGATGAGGACCTGCTGTGATGATGAGGACCTGCTGTGGAGATGAGGACCTGCTGTGGAGATGAGGACCTGCTGTGGAGATGAGGACCTTCTGTAGAGTTGATGAGGACCTGCTGTGGTGATGAGGACCTGCTGTGGAGTTGTGTACCTACTGTGATGATGATGAGGACCTGCTGTGGTGATGAGGACCTGCTGTGATGATGAGGACCTGCTGTGATGATGAGGACCTGCTGTGGTGATGAGGACCTGCTGTGGAGATGAGGACCTGCTGTGATTAAGAGGACCTGCTGTGATGATGAGGACCTGCTGTGGAGTTGAGGACCTGCTGTGATGATGATGAGGACCTGCTGTGGTGATGAGGACCTGCTGTGATGATGAGGACCTGCTGTGGTGATGAGGACGTGCTGTGGAGATGAGGACCTGCTGTGATGATGAGGACCTGCTGTGATGATGAGGACCTGCTGTGGAGATGAGGACCTGCTGTGATGATGAGGACCTGCTGTCATGATGAGGACCTGCTGTGGAGATGAGGACCTGCTGTGGAGGTTATGAGGACCTGCTGTGGTGATGAGGACCTGCTGTGATGATGAGGACCTGCTGTGGTGATGAGGACCTGCTGTGATGATGAGGACCTGCTGTGGAGATGAGGACCTGCTGTGATGATGAGGACCTGCTGTCATGATGAGGACCTGCTGTGGAGATGAGGACCTGCTGTGGAGGTTATGAGTACCTGCTGTGATGATGAGGACCTGCTGTGGAGATGAGGACCTGCTGTGATGATGAGGACCTGCTGTGATGATGAGGACCTGCTGTGGAGTTGAGGACCTGCTGTGATGATGATGAGGACCTGCTGTGGTGATGAGGACCTGCTGTGGTGATGAGGACCTGCTGTGGAGATGAGGACCTGCTTTGGAGATGATGAGGACCTGCTGTGATGATGAGGACCTGCTGTGATGATGAGGACCTGCTGTGGTGATGAGGACCTGCTGTGATGATGAGGACCTGCTGTGATGATGAGGACCTGCTGTGATGATGAGGACCTGCTGTGATGATGATGAGGACCTGCTGTGGTGATGAGGACCTGCTGTGGAGATGATGAGGACCTGCTGTGATGATGAGGACCTGCTGTGATGATGAGTACCTGCTGTGATGATGAGGACCTGCTGTGGTGATGAGGACCTGCTGTGGTGATGAGGACCTGCTGTGATGATGAGGACCTGCTGTGGAGATGAGGACCTGCTGTGGAGTTGAGGACCTGCTGTGATGATGAGGACCTGCTGTGATGATGATGAGGACCTGCTGTGATGATGAGGACCTTCTGTGGAGATGAGGACCTGCTGTGGTGATGAGGACCTGCTGTGATGATGAGGACCTGCTGTGATGATGAGGACCTGCTGTGGAGATGAGGACCTGCTGTGATGATGAGGACCTGCTGTGATGATGAGGACCTGCTGTGGAGATAAGGACCTGCTGTGGAGATGAGGACCTGCTGTGGAGATGAGGACCTGCTGTGATGCTGGGGACCTGCTGTGATGATGAGGACGTACTGTGGAGATGAGGACCTGCTGTGGAGATGAGGACCTGCTGTGATAATGAGGACCTGCTGTGATGATGATGAGGACCTGCTGTGGTGATGAGGACCTGCTGTGGTGATGAGGACCTGCTGTGATGATGAGGACCTGCTGTGGAGATGAGGACCTGGTGTGATGATGAGGACCTGCTGTGATGATGAGGACCTGCTGTGATGATGAAGACCTGCTGTGATGATGAGGACCTGCTGTGATGATGAGGACCTGCTGTGGAGATGAGGACCTGCTGTGGAGATGAGGACCTGCTGTGGAGATGAGGACCTTCTGTAGAGTTGATGAGGACCTGCTGTGGTGATGAGGACCTGCTGTGGAGTTGTGTACCTACTGTGATGATGATGAGGACCTGCTGTGGTGATGAGGACCTGCTGTGATGATGAGGACCTGCTGTGATGATGAGGACCTGCTGTGGTGATGAGGACCTGCTGTGGAGATGAGGACCTGCTGTGATTAAGAGGACCTGCTGTGATGATGAGGACCTGCTGTGGAGTTGAGGACCTGCTGTGATGATGATGAGGACCTGCTGTGGTGATGAGGACCTGCTGTGATGATGAGGACCTGCTGTGGTGATGAGGACGTGCTGTGGAGATGAGGACCTGCTGTGATGATGAGGACCTGCTGTGATGATGAGGACCTGCTGTGGAGATGAGGACCTGCTGTGATGATGAGGACCTGCTGTCATGATGAGGACCTGCTGTGGAGATGAGGACCTGCTGTGGAGGTTATGAGGACCTGCTGTGGTGATGAGGACCTGCTGTGATGATGAGGACCTGCTGTGGTGATGAGGACCTGCTGTGATGATGAGGACCTGCTGTGGAGATGAGGACCTGCTGTGATGATGAGGACCTGCTGTCATGATGAGGACCTGCTGTGGAGATGAGGACCTGCTGTGGAGGTTATGAGTACCTGCTGTGATGATGAGGACCTGCTGTGGAGATGAGGACCTGCTGTGATGATGAGGACCTGCTGTGATGATGAGGACCTGCTGTGGAGTTGAGGACCTGCTGTGATGATGATGAGGACCTGCTGTGGTGATGAGGACCTGCTGTGGTGATGAGGACCTGCTGTGGAGATGAGGACCTGCTTTGGAGATGATGAGGACCTGCTGTGATGATGAGGACCTGCTGTGATGATGAGGACCTGCTGTGGAGATGAGGACCTGCTGTGGAGGTTATGAGGACCTGCTGTGATGATGAGGACCTGCTGTGGAGATGAGGACCTGCTGTGATGATGAGGACCTGCTGTCATGATGAGGACCTGCTGTGGAGATGAGGACCTGCTGTGGAGGTTATGAGGACCTGCTGTGATGATGAGGACCTGCTGTGGAGATGAGGACCTGCTGTGATGATGAGGACCTGCTGTGATGATGAGGACCTGCTGTGGAGATGAGGACCTGCTGTGATGATGAGGACCTGCTGTGATGATGAGGACCTGCTGTTGTTATGAGGACCTGCTGTGGAGATGAGGACCTGCTGTGGAGTTGAGGACCTGCTGTGATGATGATGAGGACCTGCTGTGGTGATGAGGACCTGCTGTGATGATGAGGACCTGCTGTGATGATGAGGACCTGCTATGGTGATGAGGACCTGCTGTGGTGATGATGAGGACCTGCTGTGATGATGAGGACCTGCTGTGATGATGAGGACCTGCTGTGATGATGAGGACCTGCTGTGGTGATGAGGACCTGCTGTGATGATGAGGACCTGCTGTGGAGATGAGGACCTGCTGTGATGATGAGGACCTGCTGTGATGATGAGGAACTGCTGTGGAGTTGAGGACCTGCTGTGATGATGATGTGGACCTGCTGTGGTGATGAGGACCTGCTGTGATGATGAGGACCTGCTGTGATGATGAGGACCTGCTGTGTTGATGAGGACCTGCTGTGATGATGAGGACTTACTGTGGAGATGAGGACCTACTGTGCAGATGAGGACCTGCTGTGGTGATGAGGACCTGCTGTGGAGACGAGGACCTGCTGTGGTGACGAGGACCTGCTGTGATGATGAGGACCTGCTGTGGAGATGAGGACCTGCTGTGATGATGAGGACCTGCTGTGATGATGAGGACCTGCTGTGATGATGAGGACCTGCTGTGGAGATGAGGACCTGCTGTGGTGATGAGGACCTGCTGTGATGATGAGGACCTGCTGTGATGATGAGGACCTGCTGTGGTGATGAGGACCTGCTGTGATGATGAGGACCTGCTGTGGAGATGAGGACCTGCTGTGGTGATGAGGACCTGCTGTGATGATGAGGACCTGCTGTGGAGATGAGGACCTGCTGTGATGATGAGGACCTGCTGTGATGATGAGGACCTGCTGTGATGATGAGGACCTGCTGTGAGGATGAGGACCTGCTGTAGAGTTGAGGACCTGCTGTGATGATGATGAGGACCTCCTGTGGTGATGAGGACCTGCTGTGGTGATGAGGACCTGCTGTGGAGATGAGGACCTGCTGTGGAGATGATGATTACCTGCTGTGATGATGAGGACCTGCTGTGGAGATGAGGACCTGCTGTGATGATGAGGACCTGCTGTGGAGATGAGGACCTGCTGTGATGATGAGGACCTGCTGTGATGATGAGGACCTGTTGTGGAGATGAGGACCTGCTGTGATGATGAGGACCTGCTGTGGAGATGAGGACCTGCTGTGATGATGATGAGGACCTGCTGTGGTGATGAGGACCTGCTGTGGAGATGAGGACCTGCTGTGGAGTTGAGGACCTGCTGTGTTCATGATGAGGACCTGCTGTGGTGATGAGCACCTGCTGTGATGATGAGGATCTGCTGTGATGATGAGGACCTGCTGTGATGATGAGGACCTGCTGTGATGATGATGAGGACCTGCTGTGGTGATGAGGACCTGCTGTGGAGATGATGAGGACCTGCTGTGATGATGAGTACCTGCTGTGATGATGAGGACCTGCTGTGGAGATGAGGACCTGCTGTGGTGATGAGGACCTGCTGTGATGATGAGGACCTGCTGTGGAGATGAGGACCTGCTGTGGAGATGAGGACCTGCTGTGATGATGAGGACCTGCTGTGATGATGATGAGGACCTGCTGTGATGATGAGGACCTGCTGTGGAGATGAGGACCTGCTGTGGAGATGAGGACCTGCTGTGGTGATGAGGACCTGCTGTGATGATGAGGACCTGCTGTGGAGATGAGGACCTGCTGTGGAGATGAGGACCTGCTGTGATGATGAGGACCTGCTGTGATGATGCGGACCTGCTGTGGAGATGAGGACCTGCTGTGGAGATGAGGACCTGCTGTGATGATGAGGACCTGCTGTGGACTTGATGAGGACCTGCTGTGGAGATGAGGACCTGCTGTGATGATGATGAGGACATGCTGTGATGGTGGGGACCTGCTGTGATGATGAGGACCTGCTGTGATGATGAGGACCTGCTGTGATGGTGAGGACCTGCTGTGATGATGAGGACCTGCTGTGGTGATGAGGACCTGCTGTGGAGATGAGGACCTGCTGTGGAGATGAGGACCTGCTGTGGAGATGAGGACCTGCTGTGGAGATGAGGACCTGCTGTGGTGATGTGGACCTGCTGTGGAGATGAGGACCTGCTGTGGTGATGAGGACCAGCTTTGGAGATGAGGACCTGCTGTTATGATGTGGACCTGCTGTGGAGATGAGGACCTGCTGTGGTGATGAGGACCTGCTGTGGAGATGAGGACCTGCTGTGGAGATGAGGACCTGCTGTGATGATGTGGACCTGCTGTGGAGATGAGGACCTGCTGTGGTGATGAGGACCAGCTTTGGAGATGAGGACCTGCTGTGATGATGAGGACCTGCTGTGGAGATGAGTACCTCCTGTGATGATGAGGACCTGCTGTGATGATGAGGACCTGCTGTGATGATGAGGACCTGCTGTGATGATGAGGACCTGCTGTGGTGATGAGGACCTGCTGTGGAGATGATGAGGACCTGCTGTGATGATCAGGACCTGCTGTGGAGATGAGGACCTGCTGTGATGATGAGGACCTGCTGTGATGATGAGGACCTGCTGTGGAGATGAGTACCTCCTGTGATGATGAGGACCTGCTGTGATGATGAGGACCTGCTGTGATGATGAGGACCTGCGGTGGAGATGAGGACCTGCTGTGGAGATGAGGACCTGCTGTGGTGATGAGGACCTGCTGTGGAGATGAGGACCTGCTGTGATGATGAGTACCTGCTGTGATGGTGGGGACCTGCTGTGATGATGAGGACCTGCTGTGGAGATGAGTACCTCCTGTGATGATGAGGACCTGCTGTGATGATGAGGACCTGCTGTGATGATGAGGACCTGCTGTGATGATGAGGACCTGCTGTGGTGATGAGGACCTGCTGTGGAGATGAGGACCTGCTGTGATGATGAGGACCTGCTGTGATGATGATGAGGACCTGCTGTGATGATGAGGACCTGCTGTGGAGATGAGGACCTGCTGTGGAGATGAGGACCTGCTGTGGTGATGAGGACCTGCTGTGGAGATGAGGACCTGCTGTGGAGATGAGGACCTGCTGTGGAGATGAGGACCTGCTGTGATGATGAGGACCTGCTGTGATGATGAGGACCTGCTGTGGAGATGAGGACCTGCTGTGGAGATGAGGACCTGCTGTGATGATGAGGACCTGCTGTGGACTTGATGAGGACCTGCTGTGGAGATGAGGACCTGCTGTGATGATGATGAGGACCTGCTGTGATGGTGGGGACCTGCTGTGATGATGAGGACCTGCTGTGATGATGAGGACCTGCTGTGATGGTGAGGACCTGCTGTGATGATGAAGACCTGCTGTGGTGATGAGGACCTGCTGTGGAGATGAGGACCTGCTGTGGAGATGAGGACCTGCTGTGGAGATGAGGACCTGCTGTGGAGATGAGGACCTGCTGTGGTGATGTGGACCTGCTGTGGAGATGAGGACCTGCTGTGGTGATGAGGACCAGCTTTGGAGATGAGGACCTGCTGTTATGATGTGGACCTGCTGTGGAGATGAGGACCTGCTGTGGTGATGAGGACCTGCTGTGGAGATGAGGACCTGCTGTGGAGATGAGGACCTGCTGTGATGATGTGGACCTGCTGTGGAGATGAGGACCTGCTGTGGTGATGAGGACCAGCTTTGGAGATGAGGACCTGCTGTGATGATGAGGACCTGCTGTGGAGATGAGTACCTCCTGTGATGATGAGGACCTGCTGTGATGATGAGGACCTGCTGTGATGATGAGGACCTGCTGTGATGATGAGGACCTGCTGTGGTGATGAGGACCTGCTGTGGAGATGAGGACCTGCTGTGATGATCAGGACCTGCTGTGATGATGAGGACCTGCTGTGATGATGAGGACCTGCTGTGGTTATTAGGACCTCCCGTGGAGATGATGAGGACCTGGTGTGTTTATGAGAACCTGCTGTGATGATGAGGACCTGCTGTGGTGATGAGGACCGACCGTGGTAATGAGGACCTGCTGTGGTGATGAGGACCGGCTGTGATGATGATGAGGACCTGCTGTGATGATGAGGACCCGCTGTGATGATGATGAGGACCTGCTTTGATGATGAGGACCTGCTGTGGAGGTGATGAGGACCTGCTGTGGAGATGAGGACCTGCTCTGATGATGAGGACATCCTGCTGTGATGAGGACCTGCTGTGATGATGAGGACCTGCTGTGGAGATGAGGACCTGCTGTGATGATGAGGACCTGCTGTGATGATGAGGACCTGCTGTGATGATGAGGACCTGCTGTGGAGATGAGGACCTGCTGTGGAGATGAGTACCTGCTGTGATGATGAGGACCTGCTGTGGAGATGAGGACCTGCTGTGATGATGAGGACCTGCTGTGATGATGAGGACCTGCTGTGATGATGATGATGAGGACCTGCTGTGATGATGAGGACCTGCTGTGATGATGAGGACCTGCTGTGATGATGATGAGGACCTGCTGTGGTGATGAAGACCTGCTGTGGAGATGAGGACCTGCTGTTGTGATGAGGACCTGCTGTGATGATGAGGACCTGCTTGGTGATGAGGACCTGCTGTGGAGATGAGGACCTGCTGTGATGATGAGGAGCTGCGGTGGAGATGAGGACCTGCTGTGATGATGAGGACCTGCTGTGGAGGTGAGGACCTGCTGGGGACATGAGAACCTGCTGTGATGATGAGGATCTGCTGTGCAGATGATGAGGACCTGCTGTGGAGGTGAGGACCTGCTGTGGAGATGAGGACCTGCTGTGATGATGAGGACCTGCTGTGATGATGAGGACCTGCTGTGATGATGATGAGGACCTGCTGTGATGATGAGGACCTGCTGTGATGATGAGGACCTGCTGTGATGGTGAGGACCTGCTGTGGAGGTTATGAGGTCCTGCTGTGGTGATGAGGACCTGCTGTGGAGGTGAGGACCTGCTGTGGAGATGAGGACCTGCTGTGATGATGAGGACCTGCTGTGGAGATGAGGAACTGCTGTGATGATGAGGACCTGTTGTGATGATGAGGACCTGCTGTGATGATGAGGACCTGCTGTGATGATGAGGACCTGCTGTGATGATGAAGACCTGCTGTGATGATGAGGACCTGCTGTGGAGATGAGGACCTGCTGTGGAGATGAGGACCTGCTGTGATGATGAGGACCTGTTGTGATGATGAGGACCTGCTGTGATGATGAGGACCTGCTGTGGTGATGAGGACCTGCTGTGATGTTGAGGACCTGCTGTGATGATGAGGACCTGTTGTGATGATGAGGACCTGCTGTGGAGCTGAGGACCTGCTGTGGAGGTGATGAGGACCTGCTGTGATGATGAGGACCTGCTGTGATGATGAGGACCTGCTGTGATGATGAGGACCTGCTGTGATGATGAGGACCCGCTGTGATGATGAGGACCCGCTGTGATGATGAGGACCCGCTGTGATGATGAGGACCCGCTGTGATGATGAGGACCTGCTGTGATGATGAGGACCTGCTGTGGTGATGAGGACCTGCTGTGGTGATGATGACCTGCTGTGATGATGAGGACCTGCTGTGATGATGAGGACCTGCTGTGGAGATGAGGACCTGCTGTGGTGTTGAGGACCTGCTGTGGAGATGAGGACCTGCTGTAGAGGTGATGAGGACCTGCTGTGGTGATGAGGACCTGCTGTGGAGATGAGGACCTGCTGTGGAGATGAGGACCTGCTGTGATGGTGGGGACCTGCTGTGATGATGAGGACCTGCTGTGGAGATGAGCACCTGCTGTGATGTTGAGGACCTGCTGTGATGATGATGAGGACCTGCTGTGGTGATGAGGACCTGCTGTGATGGTGGGGACCTGCTGTGATGATGATGAGGACCTGCTGTGATGATGAGGACCTGCTGTGGAGATGAGAACCTGCTGTGGTGATGAGGACCTGCTGTGATGATGAGGACCTGCTGTGATGATGAGGACCTGCTGTGGAGATGAGGACCTGCTGTGATGATGAGGACCTGCTGTGATGATGAGGACCTGCTGTGGAGATAAGGACCTGCTGTGGAGATGAGGACCTGCTGTGGAGATGAGGACCTGCTGTGATGGTGGGGACCTGCTGTGCTGATGAGGACGTGCTGTGGAGATGAGGACCTGCTGTGGAGATGAGGACCTGCTGTGATGGTGGGGACCTGCTGTGATGATGAGGACGTGCTGTGGAGATGAGGAC
Source organism: Megascapheus bottae (assembly GCF_031878675.1). Lineage (NCBI taxonomy): Eukaryota > Metazoa > Chordata > Mammalia > Rodentia > Geomyidae > Megascapheus > Megascapheus bottae. Next base: position 1,204,973 of record NC_143524.1, on the reverse strand, counting down.
CTGCTGTGATGATGAGGACCTGCTGTGATGATGAGGACCTGCTGTGGTGATGAGGACCTGCTGTGATGATGAGGACCTGCTGTGGAGATGAGGATCTGCTGTGATGATGAGGACCTGCTGTGATGATGAAAACCTGCTGTGATGATGAGGACCTGCTGTGATGATGAGGACCTGCTGTGGAGATGAGGACCTGCTGTGGAGATGAGGACCTGCTGTGATGATGAGGACCTGCTGTGATGATGAGGACCTGCTGTGATGATGAGGACCTGCTGTGATGATGAGGACCTGCTGTGGAGATGAGGACCTGCTGTGATGATGAGGACCTGCTGTGATGATGAGGACCTGCTGTGATGATGAGGACCTGCTGTGGTTATGAGGACCTGCTGTGGAGATGAGGACATGCTGTGGAGTTGAGGACCTGCTGTGATGATGATGAGGACCTGCTGTGGTGATGAGGACCTGCTGTGATGATGAGGATCTGCTGTGATTATGAGGACCTGCTATGGTGATGAGGACCTGCTGTGGTGATGATGAGGACCTGCTGTGATGATGAGGACCTGCTGTGATGATGAGGACCTGCTGTGGTGATGAGGACCTGCTGTGATGATGAGGACCTGCTGTGGAGATGAGGACCTGCTGTGATGATGAGGACCTGATGTGATGATGAGGACCTGCTGTGGAGATGAGGACCTGCTGTGATGATGAGGACCTGCTGTGATAATGATGACCTGGTGTAGAGATGAGGACCTGCTGTGATGATGAGGACCTGCTGTGATGTTGAGGACCTGCTGTGGAGTTGAGGACCTGCTGTGATGATGATGTGGACCTGCTGTGGTGATGAGGACCTGCTGTGATGATGAGGACCTGCTGTGATGATGAGGACCTGCTCTGTTGATGAAGACCTGCTGTGATGATGAGGACCTACTGTGGAGATGAGGACCTACTGTGCAGATGAGGACCTGCTGTGGTGATGAGGACCTGCTGTGGAGATGAGGACCTGCTGTGGTGATGAGGACCTGCTGTGGAGATGATGATTACCTGCTGTGATGATGAGGACCTGCTGTGGAGATGAGGACCTGCTGTGATGATGAGGACCTGCTGTGGAGGTGATGAGGACCTGCTGCGGTGATGAGGACCTGCTGTGTTGATGAGGACCTGCTGTGATGATGAGGACCTACTGTGGAGATGAGGACCTACTGTGCAGATGAGGACCTGCTGTGATGATGAGGACCTGCTGTGGAGGTGATGAGGACCTGCTGTGGTGATGAGGACCTGCTGTGATGATGAGGACCTACTGTGGAGATGAGGACCTACTGTGCAGATGAGGACCTGCTGTGATGATGAGGACCTGCTGTGGAGGTGATGAGGACCTGCTGTGGAGATGAGGACCTGCTGTGATGATGAGGACCTGCTGTGATGATGAGGACCTGCTGTGATGATGATGAGGACCTGCTGTGATGATGAGGACCTGCTGTGATGATGAGGACCTGCTGTGATGGTGAGGACCTGCTGTGGAGGTTATGAGGTCCTGCTGTGGTGATGAGGACCTGCTGTGGAGGTGAGGACCTGCTGTGGAGATGAGGACCTGCTGTGATGATGAGGACCTGCTGTGGAGATGAGGAACTGCTGTGATGATGAGGACCTGTTGTGATGATGAGGACCTGCTGTGATGATGAGGACCTGCTGTGATGATGAGGACCTGCTGTGATGATGAAGACCTGCTGTGATGATGAGGACCTGCTGTGGAGATGAGGACCTGCTGTGGAGATGAGGACCTGCTGTGATGATGAGGACCTGTTGTGATGATGAGGACCTGCTGTGATGATGAGGACCTGCTGTGGTGATGAGGACCTGCTGTGATGATGAGGACCTGTTGTGATGATGAGGACCTGCTGTGGAGCTGAGGACCTGCTGTGGAGGTGATGAGGACCTGCTGTGATGATGAGGACCTGCTGTGATGATGAGGACCTGCTGTGATGATGAGGACCTGCTGTGATGATGAGGACCCGCTGTGATGATGAGGACCCGCTGTGATGATGAGGACCCGCTGTGATGATGAGGACCCGCTGTGATGATGAGGACCTGCTGTGATGATGAGGACCTGCTGTGGTGATGAGGACCTGCTGTGGTGATGATGACCTGCTGTGATGATGAGGACCTGCTGTGGAGATGAGGACCTGCTGTGGTGTTGAGGACCTGCTGTGGAGATGAGGACCTGCTGTAGAGGTGATGAGGACCTGCTGTGGTGATGAGGACCTGCTGTGGAGATGAGGACCTGCTGTGGAGATGAGGACCTGCTGTGATGGTGGGGACCTGCTGTGATGATGAGGACCTGCTGTGGAGATGAGCACCTGCTGTGATGTTGAGGACCTGCTGTGATGATGATGAGGACCTGCTGTGGTGATGAGGACCTGCTGTGATGGTGGGGACCTGCTGTGATGATGATGAGGACCTGCTGTGATGATGAGGACCTGCTGTGGAGATGAGAACCTGCTGTGGTGATGAGGACCTGCTGTGATGATGAGGACCTGCTGTGATGATGAGGACCTGCTGTGGAGATGAGGACCTGCTGTGATGATGAGGACCTGCTGTGATGATGAGGACCTGCTGTGGAGATAAGGACCTGCTGTGGAGATGAGGACCTGCTGTGGAGATGAGGACCTGCTGTGATGGTGGGGACCTGCTGTGCTGATGAGGACGTGCTGTGGAGATGAGGACCTGCTGTGGAGATGAGGACCTGCTGTGATGGTGGGGACCTGCTGTGATGATGAGGACGTGCTGTGGAGATGAGGACCTGCTGTGATGATGAGGACCTGCTGTGATGATGAGGACCTGCTGTGGTGATGAGGACCTGCTGTGATGATGAGGACCTGCTGTGGAGATGAGGATCTGCTGTGATGATGAGGACCTGCTGTGATGATGAAAACCTGCTGTGATGATGAGGACCTGCTGTGATGATGAGGACCTGCTGTGGAGATGAGGACCTGCTGTGGAGATGAGGACCTGCTGTGATGATGAGGACCTGCTGTGATGATGAGGACCTGCTGTGATGATGAGGACCTCTGTGATGATGAGGACCTGCTGTGGAGATGAGGACCTGCTGTGATGATGAGGACCTGCTGTGATGATGAGGACCTGCTGTGATGATGAGGACCTGCTGTGGTTATGAGGACCTGCTGTGGAGATGAGGACATGCTGTGGAGTTGAGGACCTGCTGTGATGATGATGAGGACCTGCTGTGGTGATGAGGACCTGCTGTGATGATGAGGATCTGCTGTGATTATGAGGACCTGCTATGGTGATGAGGACCTGCTGTGGTGATGATGAGGACCTGCTGTGATGATGAGGACCTGCTGTGGAGATGAGAACCTGCTGTGGTGATGAGGACCTGCTGTGATGATGAGGACCTGCTGTGATGATGAGGACCTGCTGTGGAGATGAGGACCTGCTGTGATGATGAGGACCTGCTGTGATGATGAGGACCTGCTGTGGAGATAAGGACCTGCTGTGGAGATGAGGACCTGCTGTGGAGATGAGGACCTGCTGTGATGGTGGGGACCTGCTGTGCTGATGAGGACGTGCTGTGGAGATGAGGACCTGCTGTGGAGATGAGGACCTGCTGTGATGGTGGGGACCTGCTGTGATGATGAGGACGTGCTGTGGAGATGAGGACCTGCTGTGATGATGAGGACCTGCTGTGATGATGAGGACCTGCTGTGGTGATGAGGACCTGCTGTGATGATGAGGACCTGCTGTGGAGATGAGGATCTGCTGTGATGATGAGGACCTGCTGTGATGATGAAAACCTGCTGTGATGATGAGGACCTGCTGTGATGATGAGGACCTGCTGTGGAGATGAGGACCTGCTGTGGAGATGAGGACCTGCTGTGATGATGAGGACCTGCTGTGATGATGAGGACCTGCTGTGATGATGAGGACCTGCTGTGATGATGAGGACCTGCTGTGGAGATGAGGACCTGCTGTGATGATGAGGACCTGCTGTGATGATGAGGACCTGCTGTGATGATGAGGACCTGCTGTGGTTATGAGGACCTGCTGTGGAGATGAGGACATGCTGTGGAGTTGAGGACCTGCTGTGATGATGATGAGGACCTGCTGTGGTGATGAGGACCTGCTGTGATGATGAGGATCTGCTGTGATTATGAGGACCTGCTATGGTGATGAGGACCTGCTGTGGTGATGATGAGGACCTGCTGTGATGATGAGGACCTGCTGTGATGATGAGGACCTGCTGTGATGATGAGGACCTGCTGTGGTGATGAGGACCTGCTGTGATGATGAGGACCTGCTGTGGAGATGAGGACCTGCTGTGATGATGAGGACCTGATGTGATGATGAGGACCTGCTGTGGAGATGAGGACCTGCTGTGATGATGAGGACCTGCTGTGATAATGATGACCTGGTGTAGAGATGAGGACCTGCTGTGATGATGAGGACCTGCTGTGATGTTGAGGACCTGCTGTGGAGTTGAGGACCTGCTGTGATGATGATGTGGACCTGCTGTGGTGATGAGGACCTGCTGTGATGATGAGGACCTGCTGTGATGATGAGGACCTGCTCTGTTGATGAAGACCTGCTGTGATGATGAGGACCTACTGTGGAGATGAGGACCTACTGTGCAGATGAGGACCTGCTGTGGTGATGAGGACCTGCTGTGGAGATGAGGACCTGCTGTGGTGATGAGGACCTGCTGTGGAGATGATGATTACCTGCTGTGATGATGAGGACCTGGTGTGGAGATGAGGACCTGCTGTGATGATGAGGACCTGCTGTGGAGGTGATGAGGACCTGCTGCGGTGATGAGGACCTGCTGTGTTGATGAGGACCTGCTGTGATGATGAGGACCTACTGTGGAGATGAGGACCTACTGTGCAGATGAGGACCTGCTGTGATGATGAGGACCTGCTGTGGAGGTGATGAGGACCTGCTGTGGTGATGAGGACCTGCTGTGATGATGAGGACCTACTGTGGAGATGAGGACCTACTGTGCAGATGAGGACCTGCTGTGGTGATGAGGACCTGCTGTGGAGATGAGGACCTGCTGTGGAGTTGAGGACCTGCTGTGATGATGATGAGGACCTCCTGTGGTGATGAGGACCTGCTGTGTTGATGAGGACCTGCTGTGGAGATGAGGACCTGCTGTGGAGATGATGATTACCTGCTGTGAAAATGAGGACCTGCTGTGGAGATGAGGACCTGCTGTGATGATGAGGACCTGCTGTGGAGGTGATGAGAACCTGCTGTGGTGATGAGGACCTGCTGTGTTGATGAGGACCTGTTGTGGAGATGAGGACCTGCTGTGATGATGAGGACCTGCTGTGGAGATGAGGACCTGCTGTGATGATGATGAGGTCCTGCTGTGGTGATGAGGACCTGCTGTGGAGATGAGGACCTGCTGTGGAGTTGAGGACCTGTTGTGATGATGATGAGGACCTGCTGTGGTGATGAGGACCTGCTGTGATGATGAGGACCTGCTGTGATGATGAGGACCTGCTGTGATGATGAGGACCTGCTGTGATGATGAGGACCTGCTGTGATGATGATGAGGACCTGCTGTGGTGATGAGGACCTGCTGTGGAGATGATGAGGACCTGCTGTGATGATGAGTACCTGCTGTGATGATGAGGACCTGCTGTGGTGATAAGGACCTGCTGTGGTGATGAGGACCTGCTGTGATGATGAGGACCTGCTGTGGAGATGAGGACCTGCTGTGGAGATGAGGACCTGCTGTGATGATGAGGACCTGCTGTGATGATGATGAGGACCTGCTGTGATGATGAGGACCTGCTGTGGAGATGAGGACCTGCTGTGGAGATGAGGACCTGCTGTGGTGATGAGGACCTGCTGTGATGATGAGGACCTGCTGTGGAGATGAGGACCTGCTGTGGAGATGAGGACCTCCTGTGGAGATGAGGACCTGCTGTGATGATGAGGACCTGCTGTGGACTTGATGAGGACCTGCTGTGGAGATGAGGACCTGCTGTGATGATGAGGACCGGCTGTGATGATGAGGACCTGCTGTGGACTTGATGAGGACCTGCTGTGGAGATGAGGACCTGCTGTGATGATGATGAGGACCTGCTGTGATGATGAGGACCTGCTGTGATGATGAGGACCTGCTGTGATGGTGAGGACCTGCTGTGATGATGAGGACCTGCTGTGGAGATGAGGACCTGCTGTGATGATGATGAGGACCTGCTGTGATGATGAGGACCTGCTGTGATGATGAGGACCTGCTGTGGTGATGAGTACCTACTGTGCAGATGAGGACCTGCTGTGGTGATGAGGACCTGCTGTGGAGTTGAGGACCTGCTGTGGAGATGAGGACCTGCTGTGATGATGTGGACCTGCTGTGGAGATGAGGACCTGCTGTGGTGATGAGGACCAGCTTTGGAGATGAGGACCTGCTGTGATGTTGAGGACCTGCTGTGGAGATGAGTACCTCCTGTGATGATGAGGACCTGCTGTGATGATGAGGACCTGCTGTGATGATGAGGACCTGCTGTGATGATGAGGACCTGCTGTGGTGATGAGGACCTGCTGTGGAGATGAGGACCTGCTGTGATGATGAGGACCTGCTGTGATGATGAGGACCTGCTGTGGTGATGAGGACCTGCTGTGGAGATGAGGACCTGCTGTGATGATGAGGACCTGCTGTGATGATCAGGACCTGCTGTGATGATGAGGACCTGCTGTGATGATGAGGACCTGCTGTGGTGATGAGGACCTGCCGTGGGGATGATGAGGACCTGGTGTGTTGATGAGAACCTGCTGTGATGATGAGGACCTGCTGTGGTGATGAGGACCTGCTGTGATGATGAGGACCGACCGTGGTAATGAGGACCTGCTGTGGTGATGAGGACCGGCTGTGATGATGATGAGGACCTGCTGTAATGATGAGGACCCGCTGTGATGATGATGAGGACCTGCTTTGATGATGAGGACCTGCTGTGGAGGTGATGAGGACCTGCTGTGGAGATGATGACCTGCTCTGATGATGAGGACATGCTGCTGTGATGAGGACCTGCTGTGATGATGAGGACCTGCTGTGGAGATGAGTACCTGCTGTGATGATGAGGACCTGCTGTGGAGATGAGGACCTGCTGTGATGATGAGGACCTGCTGTGATGATGATGATGAGGACCTGCTGTGATGATGAGGACCTGCTGTGATGATGAGGACCTGCTGTGGTGATGAGGACCTGCTGTGGTGATGAGGACCTGCTGTGATGATGAGGACCTGCTGTGGAGATGAGGACCTGCTGTGGTGTTGAGGACCTGCTGTGGAGATGAGGACCTGCTGTAGAGGTGATGAGGACCTGCTGTGGTGATGAGGACCTGCTGTGGAGATGAGGACCTGCTGTGGAGTTGAGGACCTGCTGTGGAGATGAGGACCTGCTGTGATGGTGGGGACCTGCTGTGATGATGAGGACCTGCTGTGGAGATGAGGACCTGCTGTGATGTTGAGGACCTGCTGTGATGATGATGAGGACCTGCTGTGGTGATGAGGACCTGCTGTGATGGTGGGGACCTGCTGTGATGATGAGGACCTGCTGTGATGATGAGGACCTGCTGTGGAGATGAGGACCTGCTGTGGAGATGAGGACCTGCTGTAGAGGTGATGAGGACCTGCTGTGGTGATGAGGACCTGCTGTGGAGTTGTGGACCTACTGTGATGATGATGAGGACCTGCTGTGATGATGAGGACCTGCTGTGATGATGAGGACTTGCTGTGATGATGAGGACCTGCTGTGATGATGAGGACCTGCTGTGATGATGAGGACCTGCTGTGATGATGAGGACCTGCTGTGGACATGAGGACCTGCTGTGATGATGAGGACCTGCTGTGATGATGAGGACCTGCAGTGATGATGAGGACCTGCTGTGGTTATGAGGACCTGCTGTGGAGATGAGGACCTGCTGTGGAGTTGAGGACCTGCTGTGATGATGATGAGGACCAGCTGTGGTCATGAGGACCTGCTGTGATGATGAGGACCTGCTGTGATGATGAGGACCTGCTATGGTGATGAGGACCTGCTGTGGTGATGATGAGGACCTGCTGTGGTGATGAGGACCTGCTGTGATGATGAGGACCTGCTGTGATGATGAGGACCTGCTGTGGAGATGAAAACCTGCTGTGATGATGAGGACCTGCTGTGGAGATGAGGACCTGCTGTGATGATGAGGACCTGCTGTGATGATGAGGACCTGCTGTGATGATGAGGACCTGCTGTGCTGATGATGAGGACCTGGTGTGGAGATGAGGACCTGCTGTGGAGATGAGGACCTGCCGTGGTGAGGAGGACCTGCTGTGGTGATGAGGACCTGCTGTGCTGATGATGAGGACCTGGTGTGGAGATGAGGACCTGCTGTGGTGATGATGAGGACCTGCTGTGGAGATGAGGACCTGCTGTGGTAATGAAGACCTGCTGTGATGATGATGAGCACCTGCTGTGATGATGAGGACCTGCTGTGATGATGAGGACCTGCTGTGGAGATGAGGACCTGGTGTGGTAATGAGGACCTACTGTGATGATGATGAGCACCTGCTGTGATGATGAGGACCTGCTGTGATGATGAGGACCTGCTGTGATGATGAGGACCTGCTGTGGTGATGAGGACCTGCTGTGATGATGAGGACCTGCTGTGGAGATGAGGACCTGCTGTGATGATGAGGACCTGCTGTGGAGATAAGGACCTGCTGTGGAGATGAGGACCTGCTGTGGAGATGAGGACCTGCTGTGATGGTGGGGACCTGCTGTGATGATGAGGACCTGCTGTGGAGATGAGGACCTGCTGTGGAGTTGAGGACCTGCTGTGATGATGAGGACCTGCTGTGGAGATGAGGACCTGCTGTGGTGATGAGGACCAGCTTTGGAGATGAGGACCTGCTGTGATGATGAGGACCTGCTGTGGAGATGAGTACCTCCTGTGATGATGAGGACCTGCTGTGATGATGAGGACCTGCTGTGATGATGAGGACCTGCTGTGATGATGAGGACCTGCTGTGGTGATGAGGACCTGCTGTGGAGATGAGGACCTGCTGTGATGATGAGGACCTGCTGTGATGATGAGGACCTGCTCTGGTGATGAGGACCTGCTGTGGAGATGAGGACCTGCTGTGATGATGAGGACCTGCTGTGATGATCAGGACCTGCTGTGATGATGAGGACCTGCTGTGATGATGAGGACCTGCTGTGGTGATGAGGACCTGCCGTGGAGATGATGAGGACCTGGTGTGTTGATGAGAACCTGCTGTGATGATGAGGACCTGCTGTGGTGATGAGGACCTGCTGTGATGATGAGGACCGACCGTGGTAATGAGGACCTGCTGTGGTGATGAGGACCGGCTGTGATGATGATGAGGACCTGCTGTAATGATGAGGACCCGCTGTGATGATGATGAGGACCTGCTTTGATGATGAGGACCTGCTGTGGAGGTGATGAGGACCTGCTGTGGAGATGAGGACCTGCTCTGATGATGAGGACATGCTGCTGTGATGAGGACCTGCTGTGATGATGAGGACCTGCTGTGGAGATGAGTACCTGCTGTGATGATGAGGACCTGCTGTGGAGATGAGGACCTGCTGTGATGATGAGGACCTGCTGTGATGATGATGATGAGGACCTGCTGTGATGATGAGGACCTGCTGTGATGATGAGGACCTGCTGTGATGATGAGGACCTGCTGTGATGATGAGGACCTGCTGTGATGATGAGGACCTGCTGTGATGATGAGGACCTGCTGTGGTGATGAGGACCTGCTGTGGTATTGAGGACCTGCTGTGATGATGAGGACCTGCTGTGATGATGAGGACCTGCTGTGGAGATGAGGACCTGCTGTGGTGTTGAGGACCTGCTGTGGAGATGAGGACCTGCTGTAGAGGTGATGAGGACCTGCTGTGGTGATGAGGACCTGCTGTGGAGATGAGGACCTGCTGTGGAGATGAGGACCTGCTGTGGAGATGAGGACCTGCTGTGATGGTGGGGACCTGCTGTGATGATGAGGACCTGCTGTGGAGATGAGGACCTGCTGTGATGTTGAGGACCTGCTGTGATGATGATGAGGACCTGCTGTGGTGATGAGGACCTGCTGTGATGGTGGGGACCTGCTGTGATGATGAGGACCTGCTGTGATGATGAGGACCTGCTGTGGAGATGAGGACCTGCTGTGGAGATGAGGACCTGCTGTGGAGATGAGGACCTGCTGTAGAGGTGATGAGGACCTGCTGTGGTGATGAGGACCTGCTGTGGAGTTGTGGACCTACTGTGATGATGATGAGGACCTGCTGTGATGATGAGGACCTGCTGTGATGATGAGGACTTGCTGTGATGATGAGGACCTGCTGTGATGATGAGGACCTGCTGTGATGATGAGGACCTGCTGTGGAGATGAGGACCTGCTGTGATGATGAGGACCTGCTGTGATGATGAGGACCTGCAGTGATGATGAGGACCTGCTGTGGTTATGAGGACCTGCTGTGGAGATGAAGACCTGCTGTGGAGTTGAGGACCTGCTGTGATGATGATGAGGACCTGCTGTGGTCATGAGGACCTGCTGTGATGATGAGGACCTGCTGTGATGATGAGGACCTGCTATGGTGATGAGGACCTGCTGTGGTGATGATGAGGACCTGCTGTGATGATGAGGACCTGCTGTGGTGATGAGGACCTGCTGTGATGATGAGGACCTGCTGTGATGATGAGGACCTGCTGTGGAGTTGAAAACCTGCTGTGATGATGAGGACCTGCTGTGGAGATGAGGACCTGCTGTGATGATGAGGACTTGCTGTGATGATGAGGACCTGCTGTGATGATGAGGACCTGCTGTGCTGATGATGAGGACCTGGTGTGGAGATGAGGACCTGCTGTGGAGATGAGGACCTGCCGTGGTGAGGAGGACCTGCTGTGGTGATGAGGACCTGCTGTGCTGATGATGAGGACCTGGTGTGGAGATGAGGACCTGCTGTGGTGATGATGAGGACCTGTTGTGGAGATGAGGACCTGCTGTGGTAATGAAGACCTGCTGTGATGATGATGAGCACCTGCTGTGATGATGAGGACCTGCTGTGATGATGAGGACCTGCTGTGGAGATGAGGACCTGGTGTGGTAATGAGGACCTACTGTGATGATGATGAGCACCTGCTGTGATGATGAGGACCTGCTGTGATGATGAGGACCTGCTGTGATGATGAGGACCTGCTGTGGTGATGAGGACCTGCTGTGATGATGAGGACCTGCTGTGGAGATGAGGACCTGCTGTGATGATGAGGACCTGCTGTGGAGATAAGGACCTGCTGTGGAGATGAGGACCTGCTGTGGAGATGAGGACCTGCTGTGATGGTGGGGACCTGCTGTGATGATGAGGACCTGCTGTGGAGATGAGGACCTGCTGTGGAGATGAGGACCTGCTGTGATGATGAGGACCTGCTGTGATGATGATGAGGACCTGCTGTGGTGATGAGGACCTGCTGTGATGATGAGGACCTGCTGTGATGATGAGGACCTGCTGTGGAGATGAGGACTTGCTGTGATGATGAAGACCTGCTGTGATGATGAGGACCTGCTGTGATGATGAGGACCTGCTGTGGAGATGAGGACCTGCTGTGGAGATGAGGACCTGCTGTGGAGATGAGGACCTGCTGTAGAGGTGATGAGGACCTGCTGTGGCGATGAGGACCTGCTGTGGAGTTGTGTACCTACTGTGATGATGATGAGGACCTGCTGTGATGATGAGGACCTGCTGTGGAGATGAGGACCTGCTGTGATGATGAGGACCTCCTGTGATGATGAGGACCTGCTGTGGTGATGAGGACCTGCTGTGGTGATGAGGACCTGCTGTGATGATGAGGACCTGCTGTGGAGATGAGGACCTGCTGTGATGATGAGGACCTGCTGTGATGATGAGGACCTGCTGTGGAGATGAGGACCTGCTGTGGTGATGAGGACCTGCTGTGATGATGAGGACCTGCTGTGGTGATGAGGACCTGCTGTGGTGATGAGGACCTGCTGTGATGATGAGGACCTGCTGTGATGATGAGGACCTGCTGTGATGATGAGGACCTGCTGTGATGATGAGGACCTGCTGTGGAGATGAGGACCTGCTGTGATGATGAGGACCTGCTGTGATGATGAGGACCTGCTGTGATGATGAGGACCTGCTGTGATGATGAGGACCTGCTGTGATGATGAGGACCTGCTGTGGTGATGAGGACCTGCTGTGATGATGAGGACCTGCTGTGGAGATGAGGACCTGCTGTGATGATGAGGACCTGCTGTGATGATGAGGACCTGCTGTGGAAGTGATGAGGACCTGCTGTGATGATGAGGACCTGCTGTGATGATGAGGACCTGCTGTGATGATGAGGACCTGCTGTGGTGATGAGGACCTGCTGTGATGATGTGGACCTGCTGTGGATATGAGGACCTGCTGTGATGATGAGGACCTGCTGTGATGATGAGGACCTGCTGTGGAGATGAGGACCTGCTGTGGAGGTTATGAGGACCTGCTGTGATGATGAGGACCTGCTGTGGAGATGAGGACCTGCTGTGATGATGAGGACCTGCTGTGATGATGAGGACCTGCTGTGGAGTTGAGGACCTGCTGTGATGATGATGAGGACCTGCTGTGGTGATGAGGACCTGCTGTGGTGATGAGGACCTGCTGTGGAGATGAGGACCTGCTTTGGAGATGATGAGGACCTGCTGTGACGATGAGGACCTGCTGTGGAGATGAGGACCTGCTGTGATGATGAGGACCTGCTGTGGAGGTGATGAGGACCTGCTGTGGTGATGAGGACCTGCTGTGATGATAAGGACCTGTTGTGGAGATGAGGACCTGCTGTGATGATGAGGACCTGCTGTGGAGATGAGGACCTGCTGTGATGATGATGAGGACCTGCTGTGGTGATGAGGACCTGCTGTGATGATGAGGACCTGCTATGGTGATGAGGACCTGCTGTGGTGATGATGAGGACCTGCTGTGATGATGAGGACCTGCTGTGATGATGAGGACCTGCTGTGGTGATGAGGACCTGCTGTGATGATGAGGACCTGCTGTGGAGATGAGGACCTGCTGTGATGATGAGGACCTGCTGTGATGATGAGGACCTGCTGTGGAGATGAGGACCTGCTGTGATGATGAGGACCTGCTGTAGAGGTGATGAGGACCTGCTGTGATGATGAGGACCTGCTGTGATGATGAGGACCTGCTGTGGAGATGAGGACCTGCTGTGATGATGAGGACCTGCTGTGGAGATGAGGACCTGCTGTGGTGATGAGGACCTGCTGAGATGATGATGAGGGCCTGCTGTGGTGATGAGGACCTGCTGTGATGATGAGGACCTGCTATGGTGATGAGGACCTGCTGTGGTGATGATGAGGACCTGCTGTGATGATGAGGACCTGCTGTGATGATGAGGACCTGCTATGGTGATGAGGACCTGCTGTGGTGATGATGAGGACCTGCTGTGATGATGAGGACCTGCTGTGGAGGTGATGAGGACCTGCTGTGATGATGAGGACCTGCTGTGTTGATGAGGACCTGCTGTGGTGATGAGGACGTGCTGTGATGATGAGGACCTGTTGTGGAGATGAGGATCTGCTGTGATGATGAGGACCTGCTGTGGAGATGAGGACCTGCTGTGATGATGATGAGGACCTGCTGTGGTGATGAGGACCTGCTGTGATGATGAGGACCTGCTGTGATGATGAGAACCTGCTGTGATGATGATGAGGACCTGCTGTGATGATGAGGACCTGCTATGGTGATGAGGACCTGCTGTGGTGATGATGAGGACATGCTGTGATGATGAGGACCTGCTGTGATGATGAGGACCTGCTGTGATGATGAGGACCTGCTGTGGTGATGAGGACCTGCTGTGATGGTGAGGACCTGCTGTGATGATGAGGACCTGCTGTGGTGATGAGGACCTGCTGTGGAGGTGAGGACCTGCTGTGATGATGAGGACCTGCTGTGGTGATGAGGACCTGCTGTGGAGGTGAGGACCTGCTGTGATGATGAGGACCTGCTGTGGAGATGAGGACCTGCTGTGGAGATGAGGACCTGCTGTGGGGGGTGAGGACCTGCTGGGGAATGAAGACCTGCAGGGGAGGTGAGGACCTGCTGGGGAGTCTGCGGGGTATTTTCGGAGCAGCAGGAGGAATCCACAGGACTTTTTGCCCTTTTTGTTCACTCATTTCTTTCAGTGACATTTTATTTATTCACTCACACATTTTCTTATTTAGATTTTATGTTTGGTTGGTCCTCGAGCTTGAACTCTGGGCCTGGGCGCTGTCCCTGAGCTGTTCCACTCAAGGCTAACGCTCTACCACTTGAGCCACAGCTCCACTTGTGGTGTTCTGGTGGTTCCTTGGAGATAAGAGTCTCACGGACTTTCCTACCTGGCCTGGCTTTGAACCGCCGTCCTCAGATGTCAGCTTCCTGAATAGCTAGGCTTGCAGGTGTGAGCCAGTGCACTGGCTCAGTGATGTGTATAGGGTCAAGAGTTCAAGTCTTGCTGAGCACTGCTGGTTCACGCTATAATCCTAGCCACAGATCTGAGGATCGAGGTTCACGGCCACCCTGGGCAGGACAGTTCAGGAAACTCATCTCCAAGTAACAGCAAACAGCCAGGAGTGGAGCTGTGGCGTACTTGACAGAGCACTGTACTTGAGCAAAAGAAGCTCAGGAACAGCAGGCAGGCCCCGAGTTTAAGCCCTAAGATTGGCACCAAGAAGAAGAAGAAGAAAAAGGAGGAGGAGGAGGAGGAGGAGGAAGAGGAGAGGAGAGGAGGGGGAGGAAGACTTCAGGTCTCAGATCTCTAAGTGTTCTGTATTGGGGGCAGGGGTGAGTTCGAGGAGCTTCTTGCAACCTGGACGAACCAGACGCCTGACGTCTTTCTTTCTCTCACCTCTGACGTCTTTCTTTCTCTCACCTCTGGCTCTGGCCGCAGCCTCAGGGCCGAGCATGGAGAGTCCCACCCTCCACCATGAACTCAGGCCTGTGCACACAGTCTTTCGTTCACTCCTTTTATTTCTTGTTCACTGCTGTGGAAAAGGTGGTGTGCAGGGTTCCAGCTAGGTCAGGTCAGGGGCTTAGCAGCCAGCACTGCCACAGCTGAGAACCTGCCACGGCGCTCGGGTCCACAGAGAGCGCCAGCAAACCCCCTGCCCGGGGCCTCCTCGCTGACCAGGGCGGCAGCTCCGCTGCCCCTGGCTCTGCCCATGGCTCTGCCCCTCTGGCGGCACTGTGTGAAGGAACGTGCTGGATTGCGGTCACCACGATGAGGAGTGCAGGACTTCCTTCCACCCCATACTGGAGAAAACGGCGGCCAGGAAAGGCCAGTGGCCACGTCAAGCCCCTCCCGGGCTGGCTAAGAGATGAGGAGGGGATGGAGTCGCCATTTGTGAGAATGCCCTGAGGGCTGCAGCCACAGACTCTTTTTTTTGCCAGTCCTGGGCTTGAACCCAGGGCCTGAGCACTGTCCTTGGACTTTCTCAAGGCTAGAGCTCTACCACGTGAGCCTCAGCACCACTTCTGGCTTTTTTCCATGTGTGTGGTACCAAGGAATCGAACCTGGGTCTTCATGCATGCTAGGCAAGCACTTTAACCACTAGGCCAAACTCCCAGACCAAGCCTCAGATCTTGCACTGGCAGCAGACAGGGACACAGCAGCTGGACTGGCAGCAGCAGGGCTTGCAGCAGCTGGACTCGCAGCAGCAGGGCTTGCAACAGCTGGACTCACAGCAGCAGGGCTTGCAACAGCTGGACTGGCAGCAGCAGGGCTTACAACAGCTGGACTGGCAGCAGCAGGGCTTGCAGCAGCTGGACTGGCAGCAGCAGGGCTTACAACAGCTGGACTCACAGCAGCAGGGTTTACAACAGCTGGACTCACAGCAGCAGGGCTTACAACAGCTGGACTGGCAGCAGCAGGGCTTACAACAGCTGGACCCACAGCAGCAGGGCTTACAACAGCTGGACTCACAGCAGCAGGGTTTGCAACAGCCGCCCTTGCAGCCCCCGCAAGAGCCACAGCCGCCCTTGCAGCCCCCACAGGAGCTACAGCCCCCCTTGCAGCCCCCACAGGAGCCACAGCTGCCCTTGCAGCCCCCACAGGAGCCACAGCCCCCCTTGCAGCCGCCGCAAGAGCCACAGCCCCCCTTGCAGCCCCCACAGGAGCTACAGCCCCCCTTGCAGCCCCCACAGGAGCCACAGCCCCCCTTGCAGCCCCCCTTGCAGCCCCCGCAAGAGCCACAGCCGCCCTTGCAGCCCCCGCAGGAGCCACAGCTGGAGCAGGAGCAGGCTGGCACACAGCAGCACACGGGCACACAGCAGCCGGAGCCACAGCCCCCGGAGCAGCCACAACAGCTCATGGTTCTGGTGGTGGAGGGTGGAGGAGGTGAGAGGAGCAGGTGGAGAGAGAGGTGAGTGGTGTGGGAGGGGCCTCCTGGCCGGGCCTTTATGTCCCTGTGGGCCAGGTGTGGGCCAGGCACGTGGTCACTTCCTGGTTCCTGTTTATGCCACCTCCCCAGGGAGATGTTGTTTGTGTGTTCCTGTTTAATTTTGGTTGATTTGGTTTTCCCACTGCTGGAGACTCGGGAGTGCCTGCGTGGACAGGCGTGGACAGGCGTGGACCGGCGTGGACAGGCATGGACAGGCGTGGTCAGGGTGGCAGTGTGCAGGGAGAACACACTAAGGTGGGATCCTGAGCTCACAGAGCCAGGGGGAGCCAGATCTTGCATGGACATCGAGCTGGGTATCTGCCAGGCTGGCAGCTGCCTCCAAATGCACAGAAGCTGAGCTCCCAGCTCGCAGGCCTGAGTCCTAGAACTAAGGCCACGAATGTGTGGGGGGTAAAGGCCTCCTGACCTGCTCAGGGCCCTGAGTTCAAACCCAGTATCACCAAAATCAAAACCTCCGGGGTGGAGCTGGGGGCTGGGGTTGACCCCGTGGGAAGAAGGTGGCTCTTCCAATCCCCCCACCCCCCAGTTTCTGGGCTTGTCTCCACACTGTCACCTGCCTCTCACTGTTGTTTTTATGGCTGTCCTGGGGCCTGAGCTCAGGGCCCAGGGAGGCACTGCATCCTGGGGTGGGGTGGGGGCTCTGGAAGGGAGTCCTGTCATTCTGGGTCACGTCTACTAGCTGCACACAGGGGATGTTTTCACGCCTCACACACAAGGCACCCTGGGGTTTCACCTCCCACTCCCTGCTCCCCCTTCCTCCCTCCTGCCCCTCTCTGACGACCCAGCAGGCTCAGCGCACTATTCTCCCTTAAGCAGATAAGAGATCCCCCCCCCCCGTCCTCCTCCCTCCTCTGTTTGTCCTTCCCCCTCCTCCCCATCCCCCTTCTTCTCTCCTTCTCCCTCCTTCCCCTCCTCCCACCTTCCCTCCTTCCCCTTCCTCTACCTTCCCTCCTTCCACCCTCCTCCCCCTCACCCATTTCTCTCTCTCTCTCTCTCTCTCTTCTTTCTTTCTTTCTTTCTTTCTTTCTTTCTTTCTTTCTTTCTTTCTTTCTTTCTTTCTTTCTTTGTGGGTCATGGGGCTTGAACTCAGCCTGGGGGGCGCTGTCCCTGAGCTCTTCAGCTCAAGGCTCCCGCCCCTACCCTTGTCCGAATCCCACTTCCCATTTTCTAGAGGCTAATTGGAGATAAGGGTCTCAGGTCCTTTTGTGCCCGGCTGGCTTTGAACCTGGATCCTCAGATCTCAGCCTCCTGAGTAGCTAGGATGACAGGCCTGAGCCTATAATGGTGCTTACAGGGGGTCACAGTTGTGCTCTCAGCCGAGGAGCCCATTTCTCGGGGACAGTGCGCCCCTCCCCTCTCTGTCCAGTTTTCCCTCCTGTCCCCTCCACAAGCTGCGCAGTCCATTTCCACCCGTGTCCAGCGAGGACGGCTGCTGCATCCGTTCACCCTGTCCTTCCACTTCTGTGCCCCTCCTACCTCACTGACAGAACACAAAGGAAAGGAAAATCCACCCTCCTGCTTCCATTTCCTGGAGTTGGTTTTGAGGGATCCTGGGTTGCGGGGTCAGGGCTCGGAGGCCTCGGCCTTCGTGGTCCTCCCCGAGCGTCGTCCTCCCGCCTCCTGTGGGCCAGAGCCCGGAGACCTGGGGGATGCAGTATGTCCCGGTGTCTGAGGTCTAGTCTCCACACAGGCGAGGACACAGGCACCGTTTGTCTCTCTGAGCTTGGCTTGCCTCACTTGACATGACTTGTTCTAGACGTGTTAATTTCCCTACAAACGACACAATATTATTCTTTCTGACCCAGCCACTTTTTAAAGTTTTTAAATTAAAAAGTTGTACCAAGAAGTTACAGCTCCATAAGGCAGGTTATCAGTACCAGCTCCCCTCCGCCCCTCGCTCCAGTTCCACGGCCACGGCTGGTGTGGGGCTCGAGGCAGCCCCCACCCCTGCCCCCCACCCTCACCCATGAACCTGAGCCTCCTGTCTGAGCCTCCCACCACCATGCTCACACAGACCTCACTGTGTATATTGGATACATGCAATAACATACTCATATTACATATTTATATTGCAATAAGTATAGTGTATGTTATACATATTGCATAAATATATGTCTTACGTGTAACAACTATGTATGTTATGTAAGACTTAATTAGTGAAGGTGATAATTAATTAATGAAGGTGATTATCTCCGGTTGCTTCCACTCATTATCCTGCAAGTGAAGGACAGGATAGGGCGGAGCTGGGGGAGACAGGCCCGCATGGCTGTGGGAAGGAAAGCTATGGAAGGCAGTGGGCAGGCCGCCCACACTGCGTGCCTGTAATCCTAGCGGCTCAGGAGGCCCAGACCTGAGACCGGCAGCTCACAGCCAGTCCCAGCAGGCGTGTTCGGGGGACTTTCCTATTCAAGGAGCCAGCAAAAAGCCGCAAGGAGAGCTGTGGCTCAAGTGGAAGAGCACTGGTCTTGACTGAGAAGCCAAGGGTGAGAACAAGGCCCCGGATGACAGAAGAGACAGCGGGACCTCCCCACCGTGCAGCCAGCACGCACAGCTCTGCTCTGGAGCCCTGGGGTCACAGCTCCCAAGCTGGGAAGCAGCCCAGAGGGGCACAGAACTGGCCTGGTGGGGTCCTGGGGTGGTCTCACAGTCCAGCCTCTCCCTCCCACCCCCGGCCTTGGCACAGGCAGAGGTGAGGCGGGAGCTTGCCAAGGCCTGCGCCGTGCCGCCAGCCCCTGGGCCCCACACCATGGGGGGAGCGCGGCCCCTCTTCTCTTTACGAATTCCCAGCACCGCAGGGTCCAGCGGGGCCCGTGGGGCTCGGGGTCCGCAGCCTCTGCAGCTGGATCTGCCCTTCGCGCCGGCCTCCGCTGTCCCCCCCCCCCCCGCCCACCCGTGTCTCAGCTCCCGTGCCCCGTCACCCAGCACACGCTGCCTGCCGCAGCCAAGGCCTCGAGCAGAGACCTATCCCGGAGGCTGACGGGCGCGGGCTGCGGCACCTGCCCTGGGCGCCCACGGCCCCCGTGTCTGCGTCCTGTCTCCCCTCTGACGAGGTCACCACGGCCACCTCCTTTGCTCCTGTTTCCTAACGCTCCACTTGGCAGGGTGGGTTTGGGGAGAGCACAGGTCAGCCTGCAAACCCACTCTGCGTGGAAACTCATCCTTTGCCTCCGTTTCCCTCTTCCGTCTCTCCCTAACGCCCCCACCCTGCCAGCCCCCCCAAGCCTCTCACACCCCCGCCCCGCTCTGGTCATGGCACTGACATGGCTGACGCTGACCCAGGGCGGGGGTCCTGTTCCCCAGGCCAGGTCATGAAGTGGGGCAAGCAGGAAGGAACCAGGCAACAAGAAGACTTAAAGGGGCAGCGTTTATTGGTGGGTGCTGCGGGGGTGGGAGGGCTCTCCTTCACTCCCGGGTTGAGCACAGTGCTCTCGGGAAGGGCTCCGCCCGACATTGTCCAGTCTGGTCCAGGAGGGGACAGGAAGGGGAGTGTGGCTGTGCAGACTGGTGGAGGCAGAGCTCCCTCTGAGGCCGTGCCCTGGGGGGACAACACCTGGGCTGCATGGTGGCAGGGAGGGCTTTGGGGGGAGCCAGAGCCCCGCGCCCCGTCTCTGGAAGGCTTTTCTGGCCCACGAGGCAGGCTCTGGGCGTCACAGCCCGAGGGCCTGAGGAAGGGCAGACCGAGCAGGCACAGGAGCGGCTCACCTTCCCGAGCACTCCCCGTGCTGACCGCAAACAGCCCCACCCCGGAGCAGAGGACAGCTCAGCACGCACGGTCTGCCAGCCCAGGAGACCCGGGAAGGGGCCCGGCCTGGTCTACAGCAGACATGGACTGCTCTGCACTGGCTTCCACCTGCTTCCCGACCACATAGCAACTAGAGGAAGCCCTGCAGCTCACGGAAGAGCCTCAGATCTTGCACTGGCAGCACACAGGGACACAGCAGCTGGACTGGCAGCAGCTGGACTGGCAGCAGCAGGGCTTGCAACAGCTGGATTCACAGCAGCAGGGCTTACAGCAGCTGGACTGGCAGCAGCAGGGCTGGCAACAGCTGGACTGGCAGCAGCAGGGCTGGCAACAGCAGGGCTTACAGCAGCTGGACTGGCAGCAGCAGGGCTGGCAACAGCTGGACTGGCAGCAGCAGGGCTTGCAGCAGCTGGACTGGCAGCAGCTAGACTGGCAGCAGCAGGGCTTGCAACAGCTAGACTCGCAGCAGCAGGGCTTGCAACAGCTGGACTGGCAGCAGCTGGGTTTACAACAGCCCCCCTTGCAGCCCCCACAGGAGCCACAGCCCCCCTTGCAGCCCCCGCAGGAGACACAGCCGCCCTTGCAGCTCCCGCAGGAGCTACAGCCCCCCTTGCAGCCGCCCTTGCAGCCCCCACAGCCCCCCTTGCAGCCCCCACAGGAGCCACAGCCCCCCTTGCAGCCCCCGCAGGAGCCACAGCCGCCCTTGCAGCCTCCCTTGCAGCCCCCACAGGAGCCACAGCCCCCCTTGCAGCCCCCACAAGAGCCACAGCCCCCCTTGCAGCCACCCTTGCAGCCCCCACAGGAGCCACAGCCCCCCTTGCAGCCCCCGCAGGAGCCACAGCTGGAGCAGGAGCAGGCTGGCACACAGCAGCACACGGGCACACAGCAGCCGGAGCCACAGCCCCCAGAGCAGCCACAGCAGCTCATGGTTCTGGTGGTGGAGGGTGGAGGAGGTGAGAGGAGCAGGTGGAGAGAGAGGTGAGTGGTGTGGGCGGGGCCTCCTGGCCGGGCCTTTATGTCCCTGTGGGCCACGTGTGGGCCAGGCACGTGGTGACTTCCTGGTGTCAGGCAGGTGGTCACTTCCATTTTCCTGTTTGCACTTTCCCTGGAGGAGCCATGTGTCATTGAAAAGTAACAAGCATGGCTGTGTCCTGTGACACACTTCCTGTATCCCAGCACACTTCCTGCAGCCAGCTTTCTTCTAAGTCCTTCTGGGGCTGCTTCCGGCCGGGCTGCTCTGGGAGGGGCTGGGCCCAGTCCCCGCTGTCCACGGCCCTCGCCCCTCCCTGCCCGAGCCCCAGGAAGCTGAAAGGCCGGTGTTCTCCACTGGCTCCCCATCTCAGTGCTTCTCTACCTGCTCCCGACCCTAGACGGACACCGACACCGAGGTCTGAGAGAGAAGGTTCTGGAGCAGTCTCTCCCCTCCTCAGTGGTCAGGGACGCTGGGCCCCCGGTCCCCTGGGCTTCCTTGGAGACTTCCTTGCCACGTTCTGCTATGGACTCAGGCAGAGGGCCAGCCCGGGCTCTTTGCTTGGATTAGTTTGGTAGAGATTCATCACTCCGGCTCGTTCTTTCAAGGAACACGGCTTCATCAATTCCTGCACATTCTTCTTTCACTTTTCCACTCATCGGTTGCAGCTCTGATCTTTCTTTTTTTTTTTTTTTAAGATGTATTGTGTCTTCAAAAGTGATGTAGAGGGGGTTACAGTTGCACAAGTGGGGTCATGAAGGCTCTTCTTTTTGGACAGTGTCACCCCCTCCCTTGCTCTCTCCACTTTCCCCCCCCCACCCTGCCCACAGGCTGTGAGGATTACTGGCGCATTGCTTGACCCTTTGCTCAGCTCTGATCTTTATTATTGCTTTTCTTCTCCCGATTTGGGGCTAGGCTTGTTCTTCCTCCTCTTAAGACATCAAGGTACACTCGAGGTAGGTTCTCGTGGCTACAAACTTTCCTTCTACCCATCATTTGGTTGTTGTTGTATTGCAAAGTCTTGGAAAAGAGTCATTTTCCTCCTCTTTTGATTCTAGGAAGCTTTTAGTTCCCCTCTCCTTAGATCTTCAGTGGCCCTGGGATCCTTCAAAAGTATGTCCAAGCTGGTGCTTTTGCCTTCTTCTACAATAATCTCAGAGCTCTAACAAAATATTCTATTATTTCCGCTTGTTGGAAAACATAGCCTAAAATGTGATGTATTTGCAGTGTAACCCGTGGTTGGCTTAGCAGAGGAAGCATTCTGCAGCTCCCACAGGGCCTGGGTGCAGAGGTCGGCTGAGACTGTGTCGGGCTCACTCTCAAGGCCTTGTGTTAATTTTTTTGTGTGGGAAGGGGATCCATGAGAGTGGGATATTGAAATCTCCAACTTATTTCTAACAAGGATTTTTATTTGGGGGGGGTGGTTGGTGGTGAGGCTTGAACTCAGGCCTGAGCACTGTCCCTGAGCTCTTCAGCTCAAGGCTACCACCCTACCCCTGGAGCCACAGCACCACTTCCAGTTTTCTGGTGGTTCATTGGAGATAAGAGTCTCGTGGACTTCAGTGCCCAGTGCCCGGGCTGTGTCTGAATCGTGATCCTCAGATCTCAGCCTCCTGAGTAGTTAGGATGACAGGCATGCCTGGCTAAGGATTTATTTTTAGTATAACCATGACAGTGGGGGAAATCAGACAAGGGAAAGATTCTTGCCCCTCACAAAGCATTATGTGACTGGACCATCTGGTATTTTATGCCCTGTAGTGTTGGACTTACAAATTTGGGTACACAGCATTTAATGCTACAGTTTACATTTAATTTACAATTGCTGCATCTCTTGGTGGAGCATTCCTTTTAGGCATGTGACCTGGATTTTGTCTCTTCTGGGGAAATTTGCTCAGACTCTACATTGTCAGAGATAAGAGTTCCCATCTAGCTTCTGTTTGTTTGGCGTGTAACTTTCCATCCTTTATCTTAGCCTATATGTGTCTTTGCCAGTAAGATGTGTTTCTTCCCATTGAAACTTGATTTTTTTTTTGGCCAATCCTGGCCTTGAGCTCAGGGCCTGAGCACTGTCCTTGGACTTTCTCAAGGCTAGAGCTCTACCACTTGAGCCTCAGCACCACTTCCGGCTTTTGTCTATGTATGTGGTACCGAGGAATCGAACCCGGGTCTTCGTGCATGCTAGGCAAGCACTCTACCACTAGGCCACGCTCCTGGCCCTTGATTTTTTTTTTAATCCTTGCAGCCACGTCTGTGACTTTTAACTGGAGAGTTAAGACCACTGGCTTTAGGGGCACTGTGGACTCTAGGGGCTTATTCTCACCACTGAGTGTGTCTTCTTCCTGCTTTTTCAGAATAGCCTTATTTTTTTATTTCCTCCTTATTTGCCTTGGCTGGCTTTCTTTCTTTATTTTTATCTGTCTTTTTATGGTTATTGTAAAAGTGAGATGTAGAGGGGCTGGGGTGACACAGGTCGGGTAATGAGTACATTTCTTTTTGAACATGTCCCCTCTTCCCTTGTTTCCTCTGTTTTTCTCCTCTGGAATTCCTCTCCCACAAGCTGTACACTTGGTTTTAAGAAGTGTGGAATGAAGAGCACTGCATTTCTTCACCCCACCCCTCTATGTCTGCACACCACTCACCCCCACCTAAACCAAGCCAAACACACGACACAGAAGGCACAGAAACCAAGACAGTGACCAAGCAGAAACAAACAAGCAAAGCAACGAAAACCCTCTTCCGTTCCATGGTGTTTATCTCCGCGAGCATGGTTTCCCCGCCTCCTATGGGCCTCGCTCTTCGTTCTCACTAGGTGAATGTTGAGAGTCCTGTACAATTTAGCACGTGGCTGGCTGGCTTTCTGACTGAGCGCGCGCTTTTCTTTCCTAGTTCTTGTCTGTTCATCCAGTCCTCTCATTACCTCTCTAGTCCTCTCGCTATCCAGCCATTCATCTGATTATCCGACTGTTCCTCTTGCTATCTGACCACTCGTTTTATTATCTGTCCTTCCTCCTGTTGCCCTTCCACTCCTCCCCAGTCTCCCATCCGCTCCAACTTGCTTCCTCAGCTCTGTGTAGCTTTCCTCCAGCAGACGTTCGGATGCTGGCTTTTGGTCCTGCATTGTTTAGTTTGATCTCTCCATCAATGTTAAGGGATAATTTTGCTGGACAGTCATCTTGGTTGGCGGTTGTTTACTTTCAGGACTTGCAGTGCATCATTCCCTGTTTTCCTGGCTCTCCTGCAGCTCTGATGAGTTTGCCTTTGTGGGTGGCCAGCCCCCCCACCCCCAGTCTTCCTCTGCCTTGCTTTCTCTACATTTTAACTGGGCTCCCAGCTGGAAGTCCTTCTCCGATCAAGTCTAGTATCTGCTGCTCTGAGCGGCTCCTGGGAGCCCATGGACTTCCCAGGGCTGGGGGTTTCTGCTATAATTCCACTGAACAGACCTTCTGTGGTTTTATTTACATCTCAGTGCCTTCCTCTACTCCACAGCTTCTCAGTTTGGTCTCTTGACTGTGTCTCAGAGCACTGGAAATCTGGGACGTGATTTCTATTGTTACCTTTCTGCCTGTCTGAGTTTCATCCTTCCGTGACATCCTCTTCAATCCCTGACATTCTCTCTTCGGCTTGATCTAGCCCACTGGCGACACTTCCCACTGAGGTCTTTATTTTATTTATGGAGCTTTTTGTGTCCAGTATTCCCACTTTTTCCTCATGTGGGTGTGTGGACGCCTGTGTATCTGTGTATGTGCATGTGTACATGCATGTGTGTATGTGTGCATGCATGTGTGCATGCACGCATGCATGTGTGTATGTGGGTGTGGGTATGGGTGTGAGTGAGACTCCATTTCCAGGTAATTCACCAAAAAACAGGGCTGGTGATATGGTTCTGATGGGAGAGCACCAGCTTAGCAAGTGCAAGGCCCTGACTTCAAACCCAAGTACAGAAAGTAAAAGAAAGAAGGAAAGAGAGAAAGAGCGGGGAGGGAGGGAAGGGGGGGGAAGGAAGATTAAATAATGTTTAAATAAGCATGAAGACACGAGGAGTTGATGAGAGTGACAGGCAGACCCGCCTTTCTGTGGGTCTTCTGAAGACCTGCACACTTTAATAAATAGGAGGCTACAAATGGCCAGATAATTGCAGGACTGCCAGGAGGTGCCACTCGGTGATTGAAAGCAGCTTCCTTTCCAGGTAACTCTAAGCGTCCAAGGTGAAGAGCTGGGGGCAGGGTGGCCCTGGGGGACAGTGACCCCAGGAGAAGCATGAATGACTGCCTCCCCCCCTGGGGACCCTCTGGGAAAGTGGCAGTCTCTGAGAGCATTCTGGGGGAGCACACCACCTCACCCTGTCTCTCCACGTAGACCTGGGGGAAAAAACTTTGATTCCTAGTTCGGTTTTGCTGTGTTGTTCTTGCTTTTGTGTTCCGGACCAAGGCTTGAGCTTAAGGCCTCTCACCCTCAACCAGCTTTTTTGCTCGTGGCTGCTGCTCTACCACTTGAGTCACACCGGTTGCAGTCACAGCGTTGCATTTTGCTGGCTAATCAGAGATAGCGTCTAGCAGACTTTTCTGCGCAGTAGACTCTAGGTCAATCTCTTCAGACCTCAGGCTCCTGCAGTAGCTAGGTGTGCAGGAGTGAGTCACCAGCGTCTGGCTCGCAAGACCCCATCCCAAAACATCTCGTGGAGAAGGGGCCGGAGATGGGCTCGGCGGGGGCGCCTCTGCCCAGGAGCCTGAGGCCCTGGCTTCAGAGCAGTTCCAGCACTGATTGCTGGAAAGACAGGCAGTCTTCCTGCCACTTCAGGTGGTTAGACCTTTGTCAGAAGCCGGCTGGCCTCGGGGGCGGTGCCACGGCCCATCTGTGGGGCTCCGTGAACCCCTCGCGTCCTGCTTGGAGGCAGAGCGATCCTGCCGACCACGCCCTCCTTCCCCGGATGGCGCGGGGCGTCTAGCTCTACTTCTCCCCTGGAACCGCTGCGCCCCTCTGCAGGTTCCAGGCTATTCTAGAGCTGCCAACCCGCGCAGGCAGCGTGGCTGTGCCGCCTTCCTCATCCATGCCGTCTGCCTCCTAGCCAGAGCTTCCTGGAGTTGTTCTCTGCCTGGCGCACGCTTGGTGTCAGAGGGAGTATACAGGGTGTTTGCAAGGACTTGTCGCCATTGTGGTGGAGGTGTGTGCGTGTGTTGTGTCATGTTGTGTGCGTTGTGTGTGTGTTGGCCACGCAGCCTGTGACAGCCCCATGTCCCACATGTTGTGGGGCACGTCACATCAAGGGTAAAAGGCCTACCTCGTGGTCCAGGGCCCACTTCCTGGTTTTGGAAATCCCACCTGCCTGTCCCCTCGTCGGGAGGCTTGGCTGTGGTTTGTGACATAAAGTAGGCCACCTCTACTCTGGGATTGGCCCCGCTGCCCTCTGGGACCGCACCTGCCCCCCCCCTGCCCTGCCCACCCCTATGCTGATGGGCTCCGGCATCCTGCTTTAGCCCTTGTACCTTCCCAATAAACGAGTCCTGCTGTGACAGCCTCCCTGGCGCGCCTGTGTCCTCCCTCTGGAGAGGGAGGGCTGGGTGGGGGCAGCCAGTGGGCTCTAACCTTTCTCGGGGTCTCCTCTTAGGCGGGGCGTGTTCTCCTTGCCCCTCCTGCGGGTCAGGAGGCAAGAAGCGCTAAAAACCCCGACAACATGTGACCCTCCATGAACACCTATGTGCTTCCTTGAACCCTGCAAACCTTCCTCCCCTCCCCTGCCCTCCCCTGCCCTCCCCTCCTCCCCTCTCCCCTCCCCTCGCCTCCTCCCCTCTCCTCTCCCCTCCCCTTCCCTCCTCTCCTCTCCTCTCCCCTCCCCTGCCCTCCCCTCCTCCCCTCTCCCCTCCCCTCCTCCCCTCTCCTCTCCCCTCCCCTGCCCTCCCCTCCTCTCCTCTCCCCTCCCCTCCCCTCCTCTCTTCTCCTCTCCCCTCCCCTGCCCTCCCCTGCCCTCCCCTCCTCCTCTCTCCACTCCCCTCCCCTCCTCTCTTCTCCCCTCTCCTCCTCCCCTCTCCTCTCCCCTCCTCTCCTT
Source organism: Megascapheus bottae (assembly GCF_031878675.1). Taxonomy (NCBI): domain Eukaryota; kingdom Metazoa; phylum Chordata; class Mammalia; order Rodentia; family Geomyidae; genus Megascapheus; species Megascapheus bottae. The sequence continues at coordinate 1,177,733 of NC_143524.1, read as the reverse complement.
CCCTCCTCTCCTCCCCTCTCCTCTCCTCTCCTCCCCTCCCGCGGCCAACCTGAGGCTCCAGCCTCCTCTGGGAGGGCCTGGGCATGGGCAGAGCCCCCGCTCTCCTCTCCTACATGACCACAGTGCCCAGACCCCAAGGCTCTGCCCCACCATGCATGGAGACCCCAAGAGCTAGGTTTTATTTGGTAGGTTGAGAGTCCTAAAATGTTAACAAATAAATAAAAACTCACCATGAGAATTAGAGCATATGCTTTGGAAAAGTTTATTTAAGGATATCACAGAGTCCTGTTAGGGTCGGGGGAGTGTGTGAGAGAGAGGGAGGGGAAGAGGGAGGGAAAGGGAGGGGGCAAAGACGAAAAGAGGGGAGGAGAGGGAAGGAGGAAAAAGCTGGAAGGAAGGAGGGAGGGAGAGAGAGCGAGCGAGCACAGGCAGGAGGGAGGGAGAGCAGGTGTCAGGGCCGGTGTAGAGCTGGAGGGGGCTGGGCTATGCCTGGATGGAGGGCCCGGTAGTGGGGGGGCAGGACAGTCAGGCGTATGGGCTCTTGAGAACTCCTGGGTCAGCAGAGGCGGCGTAAGAAGCCCAGACTCCTCTCCTGGGTAAGAGAGCAAGGGCTCCATGCTGGCGCTACTGAATGCCCAGATCTGGAAGGGGCTGGGGGCTGGGGCACAGGGTCGCGTGGAGCTTCAGGCCTGTGAGAAGCAGCAAGACATTTCCCGGGAAATCCAAACTGTTCCAGGTTACCTGGGTCTGTGGTCAGAGCCTCAGATCTTGCACTGGCAGCACACGGGGACACAGCAGCTGGACCCACAGCAGCAGGGCTTGCAGCAGCTGGACTGGCAGCAGCAGGGCTTGCAGCAGCTGGACTCACAGCAGCAGGGCTTACAACAGCTGGACTGGCAGCAGCAGGGTTTGCAGCAGCTGGACTGGCAGCAGCAGGGCTTGCAACAGCTGGACTGGCAGCAGCAGGGCTTGCAGCAGCTGGACTGGCAGCAGCAGGGTTTGCAGCAGCTGGGCTCACAGCAGGGCTTGCAGCAGCTGGACTGGCAGCAGCAGGGTTTGCAGCAGCTGGGCTCACAGCAGGGCTTGCAACAGCTGGACTGGCAGCACACGGGGACACAGCAGCTGGACTGGCAGCAGCAGGGCTTACAGCAGCTGGATTCACAGCAGCAGGGCTTGCAACAGGTGGACTTGCAGCCCCCGCAGGAGCCACAGCCACCCTTGCAGCCGCCCTTGCAGCCCCCACAGGAGCCACAGCCCCCCTTGCATCCACCCTTGCAGCCCCCGCAGGAGCCACAGCTGGTGCAGGAACAGGCTGGCACACAGCAGCTCATGGTTCTGGTGGTGGAGGGTGGAGGAGGTGAGAGGAGCAGGTGGAGAGAGAGGTGAGTGGTGTGGGCGGGGCCTCCTGGCCGGGCCTTTATGTCCCACCAGTGTCTGTCTACCTCACATGGTTCTGTCTTGTTTTTGTTTATTTTTAATGTCTTCAGTGTCTTGTGAGCTACGATAAGCCGAGGAAGGAGGAAGGAAGGAAGGAAAGAAAGAAGGAAGAGAAGAAGGGAGACAGGAAGCAGGAGAGAAGGAAGGAAAAGGGATGGGAGGAAGGGAGGGAGAGGGGAGGAATTCGAAGGGATGGAGAGAGAGAAAGGAGGAAGGGGGAAGGGGAGAGGAAGGGTGAGAGACAGCAATAGAGGGACAGGAAGGAGGGAAAGGGAAGAGAGGGGGAAGCAGGCAGCCTTTGTGTGAGTTCTCTCCTCTCTTTCTGTCGTCTGCCTAGTTTTCTTTGGGCAAGCCTGCATGTGTTCAAGGCCACAGGCTGTGGCTTGTGCCTCTAGAGGTTCCGGCAGGGCAGAAAGGAGTCAGGGCTCTGGGGGCGTCCCTGTGCTCCGCAAAGCCAAAGACTCAGGTCCAGCCTGGACAACTATTGCCAGGACATTCTGGGGTGGGAGGGACAGCTGGCTGGGCGTGGGGGAGACAACAAAGCCCCTTCTGGTCACGGCCCACCCTGGGACAAAACCACGGCCATGTTGGCAATGCCATGCTCTGGCAGTGGGCTGGGCCCAAGGCTGTCTGCTCTCCTCCTCCCTTGGCCCAGGCCAGCCCAGGGCCCACGCTGGCCTGCTGCCTCTTCTGCTTCTCTTTCCCTGCTGGCCTGTGTGAGGCCATCGCCGCGTGGCCCAACCTCAGAACCATTCTTGGTGTTTAGGTTGCAAGTTTCTTCATTTTCTTCGCATTCTTTTGGTGGTTTCCTTAGTGGAACAGAAGTTTATGAATTTAAAAAAATGTTTTTCCAATCCTGGGACTTTGAACTCAGCGCCGGGGCGCTGTCCCTGAGCTCTTTTGCTCAGGCTCGTGCTCTACCACTTGGTCCACAGCGCCACTTCCAGGTTTTTGGTGGTTCATTGGAGATAAGCGTCTCTCGGGCTTTCCTGCCCAGGCTGGCTTTGGTCTGCGATGCTGAGATCTCAGCCTTTGAGTAGTTAGGCTCACAGGTGTGAGCCACCGGAGGCTGACCTGAATTTTACATTTTAATTGGTCCTTGCACAATCCTATTTAGAATTTGGCTGAGGAAATACATTTCTGAGACCACACATGTATTTTCCTGCAAAGGTTTAAAAAGCTTTGCGAGCCATATTTTGGTCCTAATCCAGATAACATGGACCCACGTGAATCTCGTGCGTCTGTGCCATAGGCATTGAGAGTGGACACCAGACAGACAGTGGATGGCTTTGAAGGACACTCCTGCCTCTGTCCTGCACGTCGAGCAGGGCCTCTGGTCTGGGGCTGAACTGAGCGTCTGGCCCCTGGTCCCAGGCCTTCAGACAGACAGAACCCAGCTCAGCCGCGGGCCAGGGTGTCAGGCAAGGGGCCCCTCCGTCTCCCTAAGCACCTGAACAGCCTCCTGACAAATTTGCCTACCTGCCCCCCCCTCCCTCTCCCTCTCGGTCACCCATCATCTCTTGACCATAGGTTGTTTGCCATCTGTCTCTGCACCCGCCCATCTATCTCCACCTCTCCTCACATTTTTCACCACCTATCAACTGTCTGCATCTGTGTCTCTGCCTTCTGTCTTTCCATGAGTTACCTGTAGGCATTATCCACCTGTTAGTCCTCGTCTTTCTTTCTCTTTTTTTGGCTGGTCCTGGGCTTGAGCTCAGGGCCTGAGCACTGTCCTCGGACTTTCTCAAGGCTAGAGCTCTACCACTTGAGCCTCAGCACCACTTCTGGCTTTTTTCTATGTAAGTGGTACAGAGGAATCGAACCCAGGTCTTCATGCATGCTAGGCAGGCACTTTAACCACTAGGCCACACTCCCAGCCCGGCCCTCCTCTTTCTATATCCCTGTGCCTTTGTATCCACTGTCATTCTGTGGACGAGGCATCTCTACCATCTGTGGCCTGTACAGACCTCCCTATGCCCGGGTGTGTGACTGCCACCAGGTTCCCTCTGTACCCCTCTACCTGCCCTCTGTCCATAGAAGGTCACCCCAAATCCCTGTGTCCTGGAGGACCCACTCTTCACAGTTCAGGCTGCGTCCATCCCCCCATCATTCCTCAGTCTGTCTGTCGGGGTGGCCTGAGCTTCATGGCAAAGGCAGTCACACCCAAATCCCAGTGGTAAAACAGTGCATGCCTCCGGCCTCAGCCTCTCTAGCAGTCCCAGGGCGCCCGTGATGCCCCCGCCCCCGGCAGAGGAAAACGGAAGTACCCGCCAACGGAATTCAGCAAGGTCTTTTTCTTTCCCCACATCCGAAGTACTTAGAAGCCACTTTTCTCACAACCAGCACTGGGCTGTCTTCAGAGCTCCTCCCTCTCACAGCACGGCAGAGGAGAGAAGCCATGGAAAACCACGCAACTGTGCAAATGGGCTGTGGCTTCAGGGGGAGGATGGAAGCCTTGAGCTGAAGAGCCCGGGGACAGCGCCCAGGCCCAGAGTTCAAGTCCCACGACCAACAAAAAAAGAAAACATGCAGTTGGAACACAGGCCAAGGATGTGGCCAGGTCCTGGGCTGGCCAGGGCCTGCAGCTGGCAAGCAGCACTGAATGGCAAGTTTCCTGACCTCAGCCTGCAGGGATTGGCGGTCACCGTGGTGTACTGTCGTGGCCGGCCTGCCAGAATGGCCTCATGGGAAAGTGACGGCAGCACCAGAGGCTGAGGATGTGGATGTGAGGCTCTGTCTGTCTGTCTGCCTGCCTGCCTGCCTGCCTGTCAGACTGTCTGTCTGTCCATCCGTCTGTCTGTCTATCCATCCGTTCATCCATCCATCCATCTGTCTGTCCATCAGTCTGTCTTCCTACCTGTCAGACTGTCTCTCTGTCCATCCCTCTGTCATCTGTCTGTGGATGCTTGTGCTGCTTCTGTCATGGGTGCCAAATGCTGGAAACAGCCCCACGTCCTTCCCATGGGAACTAAGCCAACCCCGCCCCTCTGGAGCACGCAGCGCGCCTTGGCCAGGAAGCGGAGAGGTCTTGACCTGCGGGGGTAGGCCGCTGCTCAGGAGAGGCGAGGCCGCCTGACACGGTCAGCTCTCTTGTCCTTGTGACCACTGCCTCTGCCCGCCCTGGCTGGCACTGGGAGTGCACCTGGACAGTGACCAGGGACAGCTGGGGACAGGGTGTGGAGCCATTTTCACGCTTTCTCACCACCGCACGAACGCTCACAGTGTTCAGCAAAGTGAACAGGTGAATCTACAGGAAGAGAGCCAGGGCGGGGCGGGGCTCAAGCATAGACCCCACCAGTAGGCACGAGGCCTCAAGTTTAAGCCCCACCCCCAAAAAAGGAGAAGGAGGGGCTAGCCAGGAGGAGAGGAGATGTTTAAGAAGGGTGTGGACGGCAGGGCCCGCCTGGCCAGGGCCTCTGGAGAAGATGCGGCTGAGAGGGTGGTAATTAGGTAAATAAGTAGTTAGGCGATTGGCAAATGAGATCCTAAATATGCTTCAAAGGTAGAACTAGTGTGTGGAGATGCCTGGGTTAGCAGCCTTCCTCCTCCCTGCCCCGCCCCGACACCCCCTGCCCCCCCACTGTCCCCGCCCCTGCCTCCCCCGCCCCTGCCCCTCCACCCCTTCCCCTGCTCTTGCCCCACCTTTGCTCCAGGATTTCCTCTTCCCTGTAGAATCCCTGACTCCATACAGCAAGATGTCTCTGCAGGAAGAGACCCAGCGGGACACAGCCACAGGGGACATGTGGCCAGGTGCTCCTGAGCCCCACAGCTCCTGACTCCACCCCCACCCTACCCAAGGCCGCTCCAGGGTCCCCTGTCCAGAGCATTCTGACTTGGTTTAGATCCAAAAAATTGTCCACAAGGGAAAAAAAGAAAGAAAGAAAGAAAGAGGAGAGAGAGAGAGAGAGAGAGAGAGAGAGAGAGAGAGAGAGAGAGAGAGAGAGAGAGGAAGGAAGGAAGGAAGGAAGGAAGGAAGGAAGGAAGGAAGGAAGAAAGAAAGAAAGAAAGAGAGAGAGAGAGAGAGAGAGAGAAAGAGAACACAGCCAGGTTCCAGGGCCCATGCCTGGAATCCAAGCTACTCCAGGCCTCTATCCCATGATTCCAGGTTGATTCCAGGCTGGAAGACCATGAGACCCTTCTCTCCATTTAACTGAGGGAAGGACAGAAACAGAAGTGGTGCTGAGACTTAAGTGGTAGAGCTCTAGACTTGAGAAAGTCCGAGGACAGTGCTCAGACCCTGAGCTCAAGAAACAAAACGACGAACAACAAAGAGGAGGAGCGAGGAGGGATGGAGGGTGCTGGGTGGCAGTGGTGCATGCATGTAATCACAGCCACTGAGGAGCCTGAGCTGTGAGGACCGCAGTTCAAAGCCAGCCACAGGCAAAGAACTCTGAAGTCTTCATCTCCAAAGCAACTAGAAAATGGCAAGAAAAGTCGTCGAGCATCAGCCAAGCGAGTGAGACCAGCAGGCCCAAGACCCAGCATTCAAACCCTAGAACCACACAAAGGAGGAGGCCGAGGAGAAGAGGAGGAGGAGGAGGAGGAGAGGAGGAAGGAAGGAGGAGAAGCAGGAGGAGGAGGCGTGTGGGGCACGTCACGTTAGGAGAATGTGTCCTGCCCTAATCTTGAGATCCCACCTGCCTGTCGCCTCGTCGGGAGGCTTGGCTGTGGTTTGTGACATAAAGTAGGCCACCTCTACTCTGGGATTGGCCCCGCTGCCCTCTGGGACCGCACCTGCCTCCCCCTGCCCTGCCCACCCGTATGCTGATGGGCTCCGGCATCCTACTTTAGTCCCTTGTACCTTCCCAATAAACCAGTCCTGCTGTGACAGCCTCCCTGGCGCGCCTGTGTCCTCCCTCTGGAGAGGGAGGGCTGGGTGGGGGCGGCCAGGCGGCAAGGTCAGGAGGCAAGAAGCGCTAAAGACGCTGACGGAGAGGACAACGAGACAGTGTCCCGGCCCGCCATTCCTGGTCGCTGGCGGTCAACATTTGTTTCTAGGTAGAAGGCGTTCCCTTGGAAAGTTCCATTTTGACTTGCTCTGCTCTGGGTTCTTTTTCTGGATTCTTGCTTGGCTATGCCCCTCCTTCCCGTGCCTGGGAAACTTGCCCACCGAGATGTAAAGGCCCCTAATGTATCCAGACTTTCCTGGACCCAAGGCCCACAAGACCCCCCCCCCACTTTTGATTTAAATGTTGGTAGTAGACAATCCTGAGAGACATCAAAGCTGAGCCTCGCCAGTCTGGGTGTGTGCGTGTGTGCGTGCGTGTGCGTGTGTGCGTGTGTGTGTGCATGTGTGCGTGTGAAAGAGAAAGAACATGTGAGCATGTGTATATACAAGCGTGTGAGGGGAGCAACGAAAGGGAATGTATGCATGTGGGGGTATGTGTGTGTGAGTGTGAATGTGGGTATAAGTGTGTGTGTGTGAGTGTGAATGTGGGTATAAGTGTGTGTGTGTGAGTGTGAATGTGGGTATAAGTGTGTGTGTGTGTGAATGTGGGTATAAGTGTGTGTATGAGTGTGAATGTGGGTATAAGTGTGTGTGAGTGTGAATGTGAGTATAAGTGTGTGTGTGTGAGTGTGAATGTGGGTATAAGTGTGTGTGTGTGTGTGAATGTGGGAGTGCAGGTGTGGCTATGGGGGTTGTTTGCATGTGTGACTCTGGATGTGAGTGTGTGTGTGTCTGTGGGTGGGTGTGACTCTGGGTGTGAGTGTGACTCCAGGTGTGTGACTCCAGGTGTGAGTGTGTGGGTGAGTGTGACTCCAGGTGTGTGGCTCTGGGTGTGAGGGTGTGGGTGTACGGGTGAGTGTGACTCCAGGTGTGAGTGTGTGGGTGAGTGTGACTCCCAGTGTGTGGCTCTGGGTGTGAGGGTGTGGGTGTGTGGGTGAGTGTGACTCCAGGTGTGTGTGTGTGTGTGTGTGTGTGTGTTCGGGTCCACACCCCACTGGTGTGCTCGCGGCCATCTGTGGCCCCGTCCTTTCGGGCGGGTGTCCTCTCCCTGCGTGGTACCCACGTCCTGAGATCTTGTCCCCTGTGTTTGGAGGACACACTCTCGGTGGTTTCACCGCATCCCGCAGAGCGCCGCCCTCTTTCCTCATGCCTTTCCGTTTTCACGTGGCACTCTTCCTCTCCGTGTCTACTGACAAAAGGACTGTGTTTCACCCGTGCATGCATTATACTTGACCAGGCCACCCTACCATCGCCCGCTCTTCTCCCCTCCCTCCCCCCCCCATGTCTAGGAGTTTGTGTAGATAGGATCTGCTCTGACATTATTCACCCATCCCGCTCCTTCCCCTCATCCTCCTCACCAAGAGTGCACATTGGTGTGTGTGACGCGGCTTGTTTCACTTAGCACAAGGGTCTCCAGCTCTGCCCATTTTCTGCTACTTTGTGGCTGCATGGGACTCTGTGTGCATAGATCCTACCGTGTCTTTTATGAGTTCACGTCCTTTTCATTCAAGTCCTTTATTCACTTGCGTCTTCACTAAGCAATTTCTTAATGTGGAAGTTTGTCTGGATTTTGCTTTTATTTCTGTGTTTTACAGTTTTATGCACACACATTGTTTAAGAGAAGGAGTTTCACTGTGGGTGTCGCCATGACGCACACAACGTGCCCAGACCAATGTCTGCCCACCCCTTCCCTTACCATTTCCTCTTATTTCCTGCCAGTCCTGGGGCGTGGACTCAAGGCCTGGGTGCTGTCCTGAGCTATGAGCCTGGGCAGAGACGGTTGGCCGTCAGTAGGGAGTGAGGATGGGACCTGGCCCTGCCAGCGGCGTCCCTGCCAGGCTTGCAACACAGACACACAGCAAGACCAAGGAAGCCACAGCCCCCGTGGAGACGACACGGGCCAAACAGACACAAACACCACCAGACAAGCTGTCCATTTGCCGGCTTCATGTTTTTATTGATTTGCAGCATTCATTTGAACTTAAAACAGGGTTGGGCACGCCAAGCTGCTCAGGGGAAGTCTTTACCCTCCCTGAATTCCAAGACCGAAACCCGGGACAGAGCTGCTCCATATCAGTCAGCCAGCCTGGCCAGAGAGGGGACCGCTGCGAGGCCCAGAGTTTTGTGAAGAGGGGGACGGGGGGAAGTCCCCCTCCCAGCACCTGGACACCAAATCTATCCTCACTGAAGTGGGGAAGTGAGAGACTGACTACAAATGATGGCTTGGGGCTCAGTGACAAGGGTCAGGTCATCGAAGCACCTTTGCAAGGGCCTGCCTGAGTTCAGAGCCTCAGATCTTACACTGGCAGCAGACAGGGGCACAGCAGCTGGACTGGCAGCAGCAGGGCTTGCAGCAGCTGGACTGGCAGCAGCAGGGCTTGCAACAGCTGGACTCACAGCAGCAGGGCTTGCAGCAGCTGGACTGGCAGCAGCAGGGCTTGCAACAGCTGGACTGGCAGCAGCAGGGCTTGCAGCAGCTGGACTCACAACAGCAAGGCTTACAACAGCTGGACTGGCAGCAGCAGGGCTTGCAGCAGCTGGACTCACAGCAGCAGGGCTTGCAACAGCTGGACTGGCAGCAGCAGGGCTTGCAACAGCTGGACTGGCAGCAGCAGGGCTTGCAGCAGCTGGACTCACAACAGCAAGGCTTACAACAGCTGGACTGGCAGCAGCTGGGTTTACAACAACTGCCCTTGCAGCCCCCGCAGGAGCCACAGCCGCCCTTGCAGCCCCCGCAGGAGCCACAGCCGCCCTTGCAGCCCCCGCAGGAGCCACAGCCGCCCTTGCAGCCTCCCTTGCAGCCCCCGCAGGAGCCACAGCCCCCCTTGCAGCCCCCGCAGGAGCCACAGCTGGAGCAGGAGCAGGCTGGCACACAGCAGCACACGGGCACACAGCAGCCGGAGCCACAGCCCCCGGAGCAGCCACAGCAGCTCATGGTTCTGGTGGTGGAGGGTGGAGGAGGTGAGAGGAGCAGGTGGAGAGAGAGGTGAGTGGTGTGGGCGGGGCCTCCTGGCCGGGCCTTTATGTCCCCGTGCCTGCTGACTCGTCGACTGTTTACATTTCCTGGGGACCTGTTGCCCTTGGCTGGATTTGGGCTTCTCCTCTTCCGGGTCTGTTTGGCCCCTTCCTCCTGGGAACGAGGCCGGGCTGCTTGGTCTCTGCTTTCCTCATGGCTCTCATCTCAGTGGGGGCCATCTCTGGCTATCGGTGGGCGTGGTCGCCCATGGGCGTGGCTGCCTGTGGGCGTGTCTCTCGTGGGCGTGGCCTCTCACAGGCGTGGCTTCTGTAGGCGAGGCCTCGTGGGCGTGGCTGTCTGTGGGCGTGGCTGTCTGTGGGAGTGGTGGTCTGTGGGCGTGGCCACCCGTGGGTGTGGCATGACGTGGGTGTTGCCTCTCATGGGCGTGGCTGTAGGCGTCGCCTATCAGTGGGTGCGGCTGTCCGTGGGTGTGGCCTCTCTGTGGGTGTGGCCGCCTCTGGGCGTGGCCTCTCGTGGGCGTGGACTCTGTGGGTGTGGCTGCCTCTGGGCGTGGCCTCTAGTGGGTGTGACCTCTAGTGGGCGTGGCCTCTCGTGGGCGTGGCTGTCTGTGGGCGTCGCCTATCAGTGGGTGTGGCTATCCATGGGCGTGGCCTCTCGTGGGCGTGCCTCTCGTGGGCGTGGCTGGCCGTGGGCGTGCAGCCGTGGGAGGACTCCGTGGGCTGGGGTGTGGCGCGTGGCTCTCAGTGGCCCTGGCTTTCCCGAGGCCACTCTCAGGACTTCCCCCCTCCCCTTGCCCCTCACCACTGTGTTTCTGTGCGGTGGCCACTCTGAGCCCGGGCAGTGCGGCTTTAACTGTCACTCAGGTGCTGCACAGTCAGGCCCCCAGCTCTCCCGTTTCCACCTCCTGTCCACGCCCACAGGTTGTACAGTTGACTTCTAGCGTCCCGTCTGGTGAAACTCAACTTCCGTCCACTTCCTCAGGAGACTTTGGGGAAGAAGTCTGCAGCTGGCGGTGGGTGAGCTCTGCTCTTGCAGGACCGTGGGCACTGCTCAGTAGACACATCCTACTCACGCCTGCTGTATGCACAGAGGTGGCCTCCCCACCGTGAGTGGTTCACACCGGGACTGGGCCTTGACACCATGACTTGGGCACTGCCCTGAACACTTTTGCTCAACACTGGCACCACACCTCCACGGCCAGATTGGGGGCAGGAAATTGTACAGTCTCATAACATTCCCTCCCAGGCTGGCTTTGAACGGTGATCCTCAGATCTCAGCCTCCTGAGTACCGAGGCTTGCAGGTGTGAGCCACCAGCAACCATCTATTTAGCTTTTCAACCTTGATGCCCTTCAAGGCAGAAAGAGGCACCCCTTTAATTTATTACTGTGGGTATGTTTTTACTCTTTTGTAACACATTTTCTTTGACTTACATTTTTTATATTGAGAAAACTAATTCCTTATCCCAGTTCTTGTTGTTTCCCATAGATTAGGATGAGTGGCCTCAATTTATGACACATTTTATTTTTCAAATTTCATTTACTTATGCGTTGCTGGAGATGGAACCCGAGAAGGGCTTTGCATGTGATAAGAATATACGCATGGAGCCCAGCACAGGTCACTGAACCACACTCTGTCAGTGAGCCATGTCCCCAGCCTCTCTGCCATGTCCCCAGTCACTGAGCCACGTCCCCACTCACTGAGCCATGTCTCCACTCACTGAGCCATGTCCTCAGCCTCTCAGCCATGTCTCCAGTCACTGAGCCATGTCCCCAGCCTCTCAGCCATGTCCCCAGTCACTGAGCCATGTCCCCAGCCTCTCAGCCATGTCCCCAGTCACTGAGCCATGTCCCCAGTCACTGAGCCACGTCCCCAGTCACTGAGCCATGTCCCCAGCCTCTCAGCCATGTCCCCAGTCACTGAGCCATGTCCCCAGCCTCTGAGCCATGTCCCCAGTCACTGAGCCATGTCCCCAGTCACTGAGCCACGTCCCCAGCCTCTGAGCCATGTCCCCAGTCACTGAGCCATGTCCCAGCCTCTGAGCCATGTCCCCAGTCACTGAGCCATGTCCCCAGCCTCTGAGCCTTTTCCCCAGCCTCTCAGCCATGTCCCCAGTCACTGAGCCATGTCCCCAGCCTCTGAGCCATGTCCCCAGTCACTGAGCCATGTCCCCAGTCACTGAGCCATGTCCCCAGCCTCTGAGCCATGTCCCGAGTCACTGAGCCACACTGCCAGCCAGAGCCATGTCCCAGGCACTTAATCCAAAGTATCATGTTACAAACCATAACTATATAATTTTTTCTTATCATTAAAACACATCCTTTGAAGAAACCTACTAAGAAATTTAATAAAAATTAATGGAGGGCCGGGAGTTTGACAGACTCACGCCTGTCGTCCTAGCTACTCGGGAGGCTGAGATCTGAGGATCACGGTTCAAAGCCAGCCATGGCACTGAAGACCATGGACTCTTATCAACAATTAACCTCTAGAAAACGGGAAGTGGGGCTGTGGTTCCAGGGGTAGGGCAGTAGCCTTGAGCTGAAGAGCTCAGGGACAGCGCCCAGGCCCAGAGTTCAAACCCCACGACCAAAAAAAAAATTAATGGAATGTGAAATAAATAGCATAAAATAAATTTCTAGGAGATTCCATCTCTAAAATAACCAGCAAAAAGCTAAACTAGATGCGTGACTGAAGTGGAAGAATACCAGCTGTGCAAGCATGCTGAGCAGGCCCAACGTCCTGAGTTCAAACCTAGGTACCTGCAAAAATTAATGAATGAACCAATAAACAAAGAAAAATAAAGGAAATTTCAAGCAGCCTTGTTAGAAGGAAACTAGAAAACCTGAGTATTCTCTAGAAATATGATTTTATCCAGCAATGGTGGTGCACTGGAAGTCAGGAAAGAGGATCCTGGGTTCAAGGCCAGGTACATATCTCCTTGTCTCCAAAAAAACTGGTGAAATTGTTCTCATATGAGGAAGTCATCAAAGAGTAGATGTCCAAAGACATTGTGGAAAAGGCGTGTAGAGCTTCAACAAACGCATTTGTCTGTGTATATAATTTACGTTTTTTTTATGGAATTTAAATTTATTTAAACTCAATAAAATGTTCTTTTTGTAGATCTGATATTGACATGTTGACGTTTTTAATCAACATCTCCCGATCTCTCATGTAATTTTATTATTCTTGTTATTCGCCTTGAGAACCGAGGAAGCTCACAGATCCTAAGACCAAAGCATTTAGAAAGGAGAAGAAATCCTATTTAAGCCACAACAGTGACAGACATCACAAACTGCAGTGCTCTGGCTCCAGAGTGAGGATGCCCAGGTTTGCCCCTTCCTGCTCAGGCTGTCTGAAACAAGCCTGTCCCCAGGATAAAAAAGCACCCTCATTCAACAGCGCAGCCCGAAGTCCGGCTGTCACTCCTCGGGCACCATCCGTGCTCCAGGCCAGTTCTACAAGGCACCCAAGAAACACACTTCCCCGGGGTGATGCCAGCCGTTGAGGGATGCCAGCATTAACCGGCGGCACTGACAGAGGCCTGGAGGTGGCAGTCTCAGAATGGTGGCTTTACGATATTAATCCATGGCACTGACGAGAGGCCTGCCTGGATGTGGACAGTCTCAGAATGCTTATGCTTACTGCATGCAGGCACAGGAGGGCCAGTCTCAGGACTCCTGAACCGAGAGTAACCAGGGAGGCCACAGGGTCTGGGTTCAGCCAGGCTGTGAATGCTTGGCAGGCTGGACTGGCAGCGTCCCCAAGTCCCGGGGCAATCAGGTGCCTGGACAGAAGCTCTTGGAGCTGGAGTCCTGCTTCATCCATTCTTCTAGGGTCCTGAGTTCCAGCCTCGGAGGAAGGATGGGAGGGAGGATGGGAGGGATGGATCCCTCGGAGGGATGGAAGGAGGGAGGGAGAGAAGGAGGAAGGGAGACAAAGAAAGAAAGGGAGAAAGAAAAAGGACAGGAAAGAAGAAGAAAGGAGAGAGAGAAAGAGAGAGGAGGGCTGGAGTCTAGTACCATTAGTGCTGAAAGAAGCCTGGGGGCCTCTCGAGGGCCAAGCTGGCCTGGGGTTGGCCCGGGCCTCGCATCCCCTGCTCCTGACCCCTCTCCCACGCTCAATGCTGCCTGCAGGCTCAGGTCTCCACACACAGCCATTCTCCCTGCCTCTGGAGGATGGCATGGGGCTGGCACCTGTTCTGCTGGTCTACCTGCTGGCTGGTGGTCTGCAGGACCAACAGAGTCTCCACCATATCCTGAATCTGGCCCTTTGGCCCAGGTTGGCAGTGATTCCGCCTAGGCAGTGCTTGTGCACAAAGCTCGTGGCCGCTCAGGGGTCCTGGCCTGGGCGAGTCTACGCCTCTCTGCTCCCACGGCCTGGTGCTAGGGCTACTGCACCGAAACATGCTCGCCTCATCTCTTCATAAATGGCTGCTGGACACAGCCGGTCTCCTACTAGGTAAGGAACGCCCTGATGTTAACATCTGGGCTGTCTCAGAGGGCCAAGACTACCTCAAGTAACAAAGACCTGGCTCCTTTCTGCAGCGCCGTCCTGCCTTGGCTTCGGTCTCTTTCTTCTCATAATTTCACTACGAGGAGAAAGGAAGCGTGAGGCCACACCTTCCTCACTGGCTTAGAAATCTCTGCCGGACGTCCACGGTGATCCACGGTGACCGGGAGCCCTGCTCTCCACCAGACAGGAGACCATGATTTCACCACGGCGACGGCCACCGCAGCCTTCCCATCCACGCGCGGTGCGGGGTCCTCATTGCCCCCTCATGCCTGGCCCAGGCTCCGCGGCCCAGGCGTGGCGGTCCGTGTGCAGAGGCGCCTGTCTCCTCCTCCACACGGCCCACGTCGGAGCCGCCTCCACGACCCTGGACGCACGCAGCTGCACTCCATCTCTAGATAGGAGCTTCTTTATCCTCTTCTCATGGCTACTGCAGCCACCTGCACCAGCCAATGTCAGGCAGCAGGCAAGGGGCTCCAGGGTGGCACATGGGCTGGCAAGGGCCAAGCCCTGATCCAACTCCCAGCACTGCCCCGAAGAATGGAACACAAAGCAAGAAGGGCGTGTTCTCACCGCTCTGACGGCCACACGTCCTCCACAGCCCCCTGGACTGTAGATGGCAAGGCAGAGCGGCTGCCCCTCCAGCGGCACTCCAGAAGGAGCCCTCACTGTGCCAGGCGCCCCGTGGAGCCCCGCTCCCTCTGCCACCATCTGTGCTGCAGCCAGCGTCCTCCCCAACGCTCTGGTGTACCCGAGACTCTTCCTCCCAGTGCAGCACCAGTCACGGTCCCCAAGACCAGGTCCAGATCACGAGGGCCATCGTCCCGCTAACGCAACAAGCCCAAGTCACAAACCAAGCAAAAGACCCAGCGTGATGGGTGGGAAGGAGCCGGGACTGCACAGCGGGTCCCCATCAGCCTGGCAGTCAGCACGAGGACAGGGTCAGGAGGAGGCGCCGACAAAAGCCAGCCTAGAGTGTCAAGGGCAATGACGGGGCAGCAGACACCCAGGATACATAGACAGCAGGGAGCCTTGACGAATCAGCTTCCACACCAGGAAGCCACCACGTGCCCGGGGCCAGGAAGTCACCACGTGCCTGACACCAGGAAGTGACCACGTACCTGACACCAGGAAGTGACCACGTGCCCGGGGCCAGGAAGTCACCACATGCCTGACACCAGGAAGTGACCACGTACCTGACACCAGGAAGTGACCACGTGCCCGGGGCCAGGAAGTCACCACATGCCCGGCCCACACCTGGCCCACAGGGACATAAAGGCCCGGCCAGGAGGCCCCGCCCACACCACTCACCTCTCTCTCCACCTGCTCCTCTCACCTCCTCCACCCTCCACCACCAGAACCATGAGCTGCTGTGGCTGCTCCGGGGGCTGTGGCTCCGGCTGCTGTGTGCCCGTGTGCTGCTGTGTGCCAGCCTGCTCCTGCTCCAGCTGTGGCTCCTGCGGGGGCTGCAAGGGGGGCTGTGGCTCCTGTGGGGGCTGCAAGGGAGGCTGCAAGGGCGGCTGTGGCTCCTGTGGGGGCTGCAAGGGCGGCTGCAAGGGGGGCTGTGGCTCCTGTGGGGGCTGCAAGGGCAGCTGTGGCTCCTGCGGGGGCTGCAAGGGCAGCTGTGGCTCCTGCGGGGGCTGCAAGGGCAGCTGTGGCTCCTGTGGAGGCTGCAAGTCCAGCTGTTGCAAACCCTGCTGCCAGTCCACCTGCTGTAAGCCCAGCTGCTGCCAGTCCAGCTGTTGCAAACCCTGCTGCTGTGAGTCCAGCTGTTGCAAACCCTGCTGCTGCCAGTCCACTTGCTGTAAGCCCAGCTGCTGCCAGTCCAGCTGTTGCAAACCCTGCTGCTGCCAGTCCAGCTGTTGCAAACCCTGCTGCTGCCAGTCCACTTGCTGTAAGCCCAGCTGCTGCCAATCCAGCTGCTGTAAGCCCTGCTGCTGCCAATCCAGCTGCTGTAAGCCCTGCTGCTGCCAGTCCAGCTGCTGCAAGCCCTGCTGCTGTGAGTCCAGCTGTTGTAAGCCCTGCTGTTGCCAGTCCAGCTGTTGCAAGCCCTGCTGCTGCCAGTCCAGCTGCTGTAAGCCCTGCTGCTGCCAGTCCAGCTATTGTGTCCCCGTGTGCTGCCAGTGCAAGATCTAAAATGACAGAGTCTAGTCTCTAGCTAAGATCTCTGGCATATTTCTAGCTCTCTCTCTCTCTCTCTCTCTCTCTCTCTCTCTCTCTCTCTCTCTCTCTCTCTCTCTCTCTCTCTCTCTCTCTCTCTCTCTCTCTCTCTCCAGCCTGGGGGCACAGCACTTGTGTGCGTGACCATAGCTCTTCTCCTTGGCCCTGCTATGCTCTTTCTTAGAGAAGCGGCATACCCTAGCCACAGCCCTCTGTGAGGCCCTCAACCTCAGGGCCTCTCTGGCACCCCCGCCCCCAGAAGCTGCTCCATAGAGGCCCTGGGCCCTGGGCAGCCAGTGGAGCAACACTCCTCCCTCACCCCAGCTTCCCTGCAAAAGGCCCAAAGCCCCTGTCCCCTCTGGGGTCTGCATGTCTGCTCCAAAGCAATATTTCCTTTCAATAAAATCATTTTCTAACATTACAAAAATCATTTTGCCTCTGCTTTTATCAACTTTGTTCTGTGTAAGAATGGTAAGCAAATTTATCATCAGTGAGGCTGTCTGGATGAGGCAGCGGGGGCCATGCAGAGGCCAGCCTGCAGCGGGGGGACATGCAGGGGCCAGCCTGCAGCGGGGGGGACATGCAGGGGCCAGCCTGCAGCGGGGGGGACATGCAGGGGCCAGCCTGCAGTGGGGGGGGACATGCAGGGGACAGCCTGCAGTGGGGGGGGACATGCAGGGGACAGCCTGCAGTGGGGGGACATGCAGGGGACAGCCTGCAGTGGGGGGGGACATGCAGGGGACAGCCTGCAGTGGGGGGGGACATGCAGGGGACAGCCTGCAGTGGGGGGGGACATGCAGGGGACAGCCTGCAGTGGGGGGGGACATGCAGGGGACAGCCTGCAGTGGGGGGGGACATGCAGGGGCCAGCCTGCAGCGGGGGGGGACATGCAGGGGCCAGCCTGCAGCGGGGGGGACATGCAGGGGCCAGCCTGCAGCGGGGGGGGACATGCAGGGGCCAGCCTGCAGCGGGGGGGGACATGCAGGGGACAGCCTGCAGCGGGGGGGGGACATGCAGGGGACAGCCTGCAGCGGGGGGGGACATGCAGGGGCCAGCCTGCAGCGGGGGGGACATGCAGGGGACAGCCTGCAGCGGGGGGGGGACATGCAGGGGACAGCCTGCAGCGGGGGGGGACATGCAGGGGACAGCCTGCAGTGGGGGGGACATGCAGGGGACAGCCTGCAGTGAGGGGACATGCAGGGGCCAGCCTGCAGCGGGGGGGGACATGCAGGGGACAGCCTGCAGCGGGGGGGGGACATGCAGGGGACAGCCTGCAGCAGGGGGGGGACATGCAGGGGACAGCCTGCAGCGGGGGGACATGCAGGGGACAGCCTGCAGTGGGGGGGACATGCAGGGGCCAGCCTGCAGCGGGGGGGACATGCAGGGGACAGCCTGCAGCGGGGGGGGGACATGCAGGGGACAGCCTGCAGCGGGGGGGGACATGCAGGGGACAGCCTGCAGTGGGGGGGGACATGCAGGGGCCAGCCTGCAGTGGGGGGACATGCAGGGGCCAGCCTGCAATGGGGGGGGACATGCAGGGGCCAGCCTGCAGTGGGGGACATGCAGGGGACAGCCTGCAGCGGGGGGACATGCAGGGGACAGCCTGCAGCGGGGGGACATGCAGGGGCCAGCCTGCAGCGGGGGGACATGCAGGGGCCAGCCTGCAGCGGGGGGGGACATGCAGGGGACAGCCTGCAGCGGGGGGGACATGCAGGGGACAGCCTGCAGCAGGGGGGGACATGCAGGGGCCAGCCTGGGGGAGGGGGCAGCTTGTGAAGGGTCAGCCTGCAGGGCCTGTCCAGCCTGCTCGCCTCAGCTACCCAGCTGCCTCCAAGCTCAGCATCCCTTACCCAAGTCTGGGCAAAGGGGCATCACCCAGCAGAAAGGGAACAGTACCCTGGGTTCACAGCCAGGATCTAGGTTCAAGTCCTGCAACTGGCCTTGTGCCACAGGCTGCTTCAAGCACCCCTCCAGTCTGCTCCTGTTCTCGAAGGCTGCCGAGCACCCCTGACTCTCAGGCAGGAGGCCAGGCCTGGAGTGTCCTAGGCTCAGCCACTCTGCAGCCAGGACTGTGGAGAGGCAGAGAAGGACAAAGAGTGCCCTGCCCCCTACACCTGTCCAGGCTTGACGTGGCAGTGTCGTGTCCCTGTCATGTGTGGTAGCAGTTGTCCTGAATTTTTACCTTATCTGAATTCTCCCTAGGCTGTGAGGTTGACGGTTAAAGGCACACACTGTGTCATTTGGGGTTGCCTTAGGGTGCCATCCTAGACAAAAGCCATAGCTTTCTTCTCTGCAGGATGTCTGTGTAAGTCCCTCAGATTGTGCCTGGAAACCCCAAGCACCAGGCCAGGCTGCCAGCTGACACCGCTCCTGCCCCACGGCCCTGCCCAGTGCTGGCTCCTTGGGGGCCTTCTACAACAGAGAGACGACACCTGCCTCGGGCCCAAGGCTCGGAGCCAGTCCAGGAAGGCAGCTTCTGCGAGAACAGCTGGCCCCCAGTGCTGTGTCCAGCCGTCTTCCTGGGCAGGGCGGTGGGACGGAAACTCCACAGAGAGGGTCAGTACTACTGTCCAGCTTGCCCTCCAGCAAGGGAGGAAGGCAGGCAGGGGAGCCGGGCCAGGCTGCTGAACAAGGGCTAGAAGGGAGGTGGGAGGAGGGAGACACCGTCCGCTGACCCCCCAAAGGGCCCAGTGCGGACGGGGGGCCTTGGGGCCATCTGCAGGGAGAAGTCCTCCCAAGCCTTCCAGCAAAGCAGTGACAACGCCCAGCCTGGCAGAGGCCCCTCCTCACGGACAGTGGGTGCGAGCGCCCCTCAGTCTCAGGTCAGCCCCACCTGGTGGCCTTGCTCGCCAAGGGCCTCTGCAGTGACCTCCTCGGGGACTCCGGGCATCTCCTGCCCAGGAATCACCCTGCCGAAGGGGTGAGCCACTGACCAGGCACAGCAGCAGCTTCAGAGGTCAAAGGCCTGATGTGGGGGCCCTCTCGCAACAGGCACAAGACGACGGTGGTGGCAGCGATGGGGCCAGCGAGGCGCAGGCCCCAAAGGAGGACGGAGATGAGCGCAATGCAGGCGTCATGGGGGATCCTGCTGCCTGACCAGCACGGCAGGCAGTGTTCAGCCAGAGCCAGGCTGGACACATGCAGTGCAACGACAGTGACCAGCTGAAATAGCATACACCCGACGTGGCCGGCAGCCTCCATCTCCGTGCGCACACAGGGCAGCCAGGCCCAGCTCAGCGCGCTGACCGTCGAGCGCCACCCTGAGTTGTGGCCGTCAGGCCGCAGAGCTCCACTGTGTTGGAGAAAGAGGGGAGGGGTGCAAGCATGGTGGCCACAGGCAAGGTCACCTGGCCCTGAGGACTGTTCCCAGTTGGGTCCCGGGGGTGGGGATGAGGATATAGACACCATAGGGGCTGCTCTCCCTCCCCCCGGAGGCAGAGAAGACAGCAGAGCCCACAGAGAGCGCCAGCGTTGTGAGCCCCTGGAGCTGTGACCACACCTGGCCAGGGACGCCCGCCTCTGTCCAGCCAGGAGCCAACCCCGCGAGGACAGAGCCTCTGGAGCCACCTTGAGCCCATACCAGCGTGTGTCCAGACGGACCCCACAGGCGGCCGTGGGTGTGCCGTTCTGCGTTGTGTGGTGTGGGGAGGGGACTGCACAGCACTGCAGCCTCCAGAGGACCTCAAAGACTGAAGCCATCATGTCCCCACCACACGGTGTCCTCTCAGGCAGAGCTCCTACTGCAAGGAGCAGCCGCTCGTGTTTCCCCAGCCCACCTGCCCCCACCCCCCGCCCCGGCCTTCTCTCCTCTCTGCAGTCAGGGCGGCTGTGATCTGGCTAGATCTAATCTGCTCACAGGATGGGGTGTGGGCCTGAGACACTGGATGGTCAGAGGTGATCTCTGCCCCATCAGTACTCGTGATAGTGGAGGGAACCTGCAGTCCACCCCAAACTGCTGGGCGGCAGCTGGACTGTGGTTCCCAGCAAGGAGAGGGGCCTTGCCCAGGAAAGATGTTCAGGGGTGACTAAGAGGTGACGCCCTTGCCGCTGGGGGGAGGGAGGGGGGAGGCGACCCCCCACGGCTGCGGGGAGTCAGGTACCCTAGGGAAAATGAGACATGGTAAATGGCTGCCAGGGAGTCAAAGATGCCAGCTCAAAGCTTGTCCACGCACCTGCCTTAGGATTTGAGAACCAAAGTCACCAGGAGGGAGATGAAGCAGGATAACTTAAGGAAACTGAGGCCTGGTGAAAAATGGTATTTAGAAACACAGACGTTCTATCTTAGCTTCGAAGAGAGATAATAGAATGCAGCTCCTCCTGAGGAGATCACTGTCTCACCGACAGAATGGCACCTTCCTGAGGGAACTTCAGCTGCCCGCCCCAAAGCAGGCAACGGGGCCCTTGCTCCTCTCCAGGCCACGCCTCTGTAACGCAGGACGCACTCTTACCAGGGGTAATTAGAGCAGAGAAAGCATGACGTGGAAGCCAGACCCCCTGCCTTTACCCTGTCAAGACCCCAGCAGCGCACGGAGCCCTGTGCTTCTCTAGCTCCTGCCCTTCTGTCTGTCTGACTTTTGTCTGTTTGTCTGATTGCCCGTTTGTTTATTCACTCAATAAAGTTCTGCCAAGTTTTCTTACCATAGTGACTAGTCCAGAAATTCTTATTCTTCAATCCAAGGACCCTAAGTGACGAGTTCCTGTATTTAAACCTCGCCTCTGAGGGGGTGGGGAGGAGGCGCTGGGGGCTGCAGAGATGGTGCAGGGCCCCTGCCCCTGTGCTCACAGAGTCCCAGGAGGACCAGCCCCGGCACAGGGCCCTGGACCCAGCTGCACAAACCTGGGACCAGGCTGGCCTCAAACTGTAACCCTCCAATCTCAGCCTCCTGAGTAGCTAGGATTGCAGGCAGGACCTGGGATGCCAGGCCCCGGGCCAGCAGACGGCCAGGACTGCAGGCCAGCCTGAGCAGGGGCTGGAGATGGCCGAGGCTGAGATACCGCCACCACAGGAATGGAGATTGGTTCTGGGTCTAAGATGCGAGCCCACTGGCTCCCTCCCTCTAACTAAGGGGAAGTTCAGGTGGGATCAAGTCAGCTGCTCCAGAGTGAGGGGTGGCCACACCCAAGCTTTCACGGGGAACTGGCACCTCTGTGTTCCTGCCCAGCTCTTGGGATGAGCAGTCCACATCAGCCTCTGCATCTCCACTTCAGATGGACCCTCCTCGCAGGGGGGTGGGGGCTCCCCAGTGCCTCCCCTCAACTTCCTGAGGCCCCGGCACCTCACACACAGCGTAGAACCTCGTTCCTCTTTGCAGGGCCAAAAGACCAGGGCGCTTGCCTCAGCATTGCTGAGCCAGGGGGTGGTAAGGCACTGCGGGGACGGGACATGTTAGCTATGAAGGCGTCCAGGGTGGGATCTCATCGCTGTGACTCAGAACTAGAGGGAATGTTCCCAGAGGGTGCAAGACCCCTCCAGCCGCCCAGATCCCCCACCCCATGCCCCGAGCCTGCGTGGCAGCCCGGGTCCCTACTCTGGCCTGGCAGTGCACCCACCACAGGGTCCAAAGTCACCAGGATTTTGCCGGGGGCCCCAGGGGCCCCCCAGGCTCTCCCTCCAGAAACAGGTCCCCCACTCTGTTCACACCCTGGGCAAGTAACATAAGATTGAAAGGATGTAAAAGCATGTGAAAATGAGAAAGAGATAGACAAAGGTTGAGAGGCGCCTACATCTCAGGTCTTGGGGAGAATAGGTGCCCTGAGGAACCCTGGAGCACCGTGGGGAAGGGACCTCAGGCATGAGGAGGGGCCCTGAGGAAGGTCAAAAGTTCCCACAGTTCTCTGACCTATGGGAGTCAGGGCCAGAGTGTTACCTGAGCCTCGGCCATCCACGTTACGGGGCTTGGGTGCTGTCCCTGCATACCTGTTCTGGCTGTTGTTCAAGACTACCTCTTGAGCTTCTGATCCATGTTTACCTTTTTCAAATAATTAATGGAGATACGAGCCCGTGCCTTTGCGCACGCCTTTTGCACACGCACTGTGCAGTATTGGGTCTGGTTACTGTCCCTGAATATTTGTTCTTTTTGTTGTTGAAGACTACCGCTTGAGTTACAGATCCAGTTTGGCCTTTTGCAAATAGTTAATTGGAGATAAAAGCTCTGTCCCCTGTCCAGACCTATCCCGCCCTCCAGACTCTGCACACTCAGGCCCCTTCCAGAGGGGACCTCAGAGTGGTTCTGGAAATGCCTTGGTTGCGGGGCTATCACAGAGGCGAAGGACGCCTGCTCAGCGGGGCCTGGGCAAGGGCAGCGTGGCCTTCTCAGAGGGCGTGGCACTGACAGGCCTGGCTCTCCCACACCTGTCACCAGGGAAGCTGACGGGGACTCGGCCCTCCACCTGGAGAGCTTGTACAGAGCTGCACTGGCTTCCCTCTCAATATCTGTTAGGATCCACCCATGGGACACTCTGGGTTGGGGCTTTTCTCTAGAAGAGGAGCTCTTTAATTACTAACTCTACTCTGTGTGTGTGTGTGCGGGCGCGTGTGCTTCAACTCAGAGCCCTGGCGCTAACCCTTGGCTGTTTCACTCGATTGGCACTACACCACTTGAGCCACATCTCCACTTCCAGCCCCTCTTTTCCTGTTTTCCAGATAATTGGAGATGAAGGGTCCTGCAGACTTCCCTGCACAGGGGAACTTTGCCGCCTGACCCTCAGATCCCAGCCCCCAAGCAGCTGGGACAACAGGTATGAGCCACTGGCACAGAGTGAGTCTTCTCTCCTGATCAGCTAAACATCTGTCCATTTTGCTGGAGTTGGAGTTTTCAAGAATGTTCGTATTTGTTCTTATTAATTTTCACTTATTTGGCCAGATGCTGGTGGCTCACACCTGGAATCCTAGCTACTCAGGAGGCCGAGATGCGAGGATGGCAGTTCAAAGTCCGCCAAGGCAGGAAAGTCCTTGAGACTTTATCTCCAAGTAACCACAGAAAACTGGAAGTGGTGCTGTGGCTCCAGACCCTGAGTTCAAGCCCTGTGACAGACAGACAGACAGACAGACAGACAGACAGACAGACAGGCAGAACGAAAGAAAGAAAGAAAGAAAGAAAGAAAGAAAGAAAGAAAGAAAGAAAGAAAGAAAGAAAGAAAGAAAGAAAGCAAGCAAGCAAGCAAGCTGGCCGGGAGTTTGGCCTAGTGGTTAAAGTGCTTGCCTAGCATGCATGAAGACCCGGGTTCGACTCCTCGGTACCACATACATAGAAAAAAGCTGGAAGTGGTGCTGAGGCTCAAGTGGTAGAGCTCTAGCCTTGAGAAAGTCCAAGGACAGTGCTCAGGCCCTGAGATCAAGGCCAGGACTGGCAAAAAAAAAAAAAAGAAGCAAGCTGTTTTTCAGTTTTTGCTTCATTTGCTTGGCTCTGGTTTTCCACTTCGAATTTTTCCTTTTTTTTTTTTTTTGTCTGTCACGGGGCTTGAACTCAGGCTGGGCGCTGTCCCTGAGCTCTTCAGCTCAAGGCTACCACCCTATCCTTGAGCCAAGCCCCACTTCCCATTTTCTAGAGGTAAATTGGAAATAAGAGTCTCAGGTCCTTTTGTGCCCAGGCTGGCTTTGAACCTCCATCCTCAGATCTCAGCCTCCTGAGTGGCCAGGATTACAAAAGTGGGCCACCGCGCCCGGCTCGTTTTTCTTTCTACTTGCTTTGGTGGGGCTCTCTTCTCCCTTGCTTCTGCAGACAGAAAGCTGGGCTCCTGACCTGACATCTCCCCCTCACACCTGGGGATGTTGGGTGCTGTCCACCCCATGGCCCGGCTCGCACTCCAGGCCTCTCTCAGCCATCTCCACGAGGACCACTGTAGGCCGAAAGGTGAGACTACTGTACACAACGTCTGGAAAAGATGTGCCCAGCAGTTCCCTGCACGAATCCACTCTATGTGGCACCCCAGGCCGTTTCCCCTTTTTGCTGTTGTGAACCATGTTCCTGGGATGGTTCCTACACTCCTTTCCGGGGAACATGTGTTGGCATCTTTTCTCCATCCACGAGTAGTGACTCTGTCTAATAGCCTGAGAAAGTTCCAGATGGCTCTCCGTAGAAACCGTACCATCTCATCATCCACCAGCAACCAGGGGGTTCTTCTTCCTTTACTTCTGTGGCAGCACTGGTTGCTGTCATTGCTTTCTCTCTGTGGTCCTAGGGCTTGGAGACACAGCTTCGTAATCTGCCGGCCTGGTGCTCGACTGGAGGAGAAAAGCCTCCCCAGTGATCACAACTCCACTTCTCACACGCTTACTGTGGCCCAAGAGATCTTCCCTTCGCCCAGACTGTGGAGGGAGCCGGGCTGGAGGACAGCAGGGGGCCTGGGGGTAAGGAGTCGGATGGGGAGCGTCTGGGATGGGGGTGGACTGGGCATCCTGGCAGTCAGCCCTGCACACAGGTGCCCTCTGTCTCTTCTTGGCCGCTCTGGCCCTTGTAAGACCTTTCAGGGAGGCAGGCTGAGCCGTCAGCCAGTCCAGGCAGGCTTCCTGGGCATCCCCTCCCTCTCCCCCAGTGGGCATGGCGAGGTCTTGGTGGCAGGAGGGAGTTTCTGGCTCCTGGGGCTCCTGCCAGTCCCCGAGGCGCTCCATTCCACCTGAGGGGGGGCGGGGAGCAAGAGACGAGGCAGAAGCCTCACATGAGCCCAGGGTTGGAGATCTGTCTGGAAACAAGCGAGGCACAGAGTCCTCAGCATGGGACATGTGGGGGGGCTGAAGAGCAGAAGGGACTGCGATCCGCCCATGGGGAGGAGGCAGTAGCCCCACCCCTCCTGGCAGTCTTTCCAGAAGGATCCATCCCTTGGGGAGTGGAGGCGCCTCCGGAGGCCCCACCCGTCCTGCCGCTGAGGGATAAGTCTCCAGCACCTGCGCTGGAGGACAAGGCTGGCCCCTAACCGAGGGGACCGGAGCCCCGGGAGCCCCATGGAGTAAGCACGAGCCTCCGATGAGCAGAAAATGGAACTTGAGAGACCCCCCCCCCAGGGCAGGCAGGCACAGTGGGGCAGGAAAGGGACACGAGGACTGGGAAGAAGGTCTCCCCGGAGGCTGAGAGCAGGGCAGGGAAACTGGGGAACCCTGGGCAACACTTGCATGGTCAGTAGATGGCGTGGGGACACGGGTCTGATGTCATGTGCAGGCCTCTGGCTGGCCTCGTGCAGACAGGCGTAGTTCGTGGCTTTGTACTGTTTCCAGTGAAGGCTGGGATGGCGCAAACCCAGCCCAGGGAGAGGCCACGGCAGAGGCCAGTGCCCAGGCCACAGGTGACAACCAGCAGGCTGGCTTCCTGGAGTCACACCTGAAAGCCTGCAGCCAAAGCTGCAATTAGAGGGACCCAAACAGACGAGGAAGACAACTCAGAAAACAAAGTAAGTGGGTGCTTGGCTGAGCACATGAGAAAAGACAGGGAGGAGGAAGAAAGCAGGCGTCTGGATCAACAGTGAGGACAGTCACAGGATGTGACCCCTGACCTGGAAGGCCTCCAAACAGGGACATAAAGGCCCAGCCAGGAGGCCCCGCCCACACCACTCACCTCTCTCTCCACCTGCTCCTCTCACCTCCTCCACCCTCCACCACCAGAACCATGAGCTGCTGTGGCTGCTCCGGGGGCTGTGGCTCCGGCTGCTGTGTGCCCGTGTGCTGCTGTGTGCCAGCCTGCTCCTGCTCCAGCTGTGGCTCCTGTGGGGGCTGCAAGGGCGGCTGCAAGGGGGGCTGTGGCTCTTGTGGGGGCTGCAAGGGGGGCTGTGGCTCCTGCGGGGGCTGCAAGGGCAGCTGTGGCTCCTGCGGGGGCTGCAAGGGCGGCTGTAGCTCCTGTGGGGGCTGCAAGGGGGGATGTGGCTCCTGTGGGGGCTGCAAGGGGGGCTGCAAGGGCGGCTGTGGCTCCTGCGGGGGCTGCAAGGGGGGCTGTGGTTCCTGTGGGAGCTGCAAGGGCAGCTGCTGCCAGTCCAGCTGCTGTAAGCCCTGCTGCTGCCAGTCCAGCTGTTGTAAGCCCTGCTGCTGTGAGTCCAGCTGCTGTAAGCCCTGCTGCTGCCAGTCCAGCTGTTGTAAGCCCTGCTGCTGTGAGTCCAGCTGCTGTAAGCCCTGCTGCTGTGAGTCCAGCTGTTGCCAGTCCAGCTGCTGTAAGCCCTGCTGTTGCCAGTCCAGCTGCTGTAAGCCCTGCTGCTGCCAGTCCAGCTGCTGTAAGCCGTGCTGCTGCCAGTCCAGCTGCTGTGCTCCTGTGTGCTGCCAGTGTAAGATCTGAGGCTCTGAGACCAGGGCTTCTGTCTCTGGAGATTTGATGACACCCACTTCTTGCTATTTCTGAGTCAGCATCTTCCCCCCACTCTGCCGGGAGGCCCACAGCTCCTGCTCTGTGGCCTGCCCTCCCTCTCTCGTGCTGCCATCTCTCTGGGTTTGTCTCAGGAGAAATGCATCCCTAGACCGGGATGGCCTGGCTGAGAGGCAGGAGCCCAGCTCCTAGACACAGGGGCTGCTCCCGGCCCTTCCTGGCCAGCCTTCCTCCAGGCCACCCCGTCCCCTGGGCATCACTTCCCAGAAGCTTTCCTTCCTTCCTGCTGCCCGCTACTTCAGTTGTTCAAAATAAAATAACAAACTTCCTTTCAACAAAGCCTGCTGATTTTGACTCTAGAAACTTGGTGCCTACTGGTGTTTTGGGCTGACCTCGTCCCGTGGCTGGCCGTGGTTGTGGAGTGGGGATCCAGGCCAGCACCTCAGCTCTCACACACAGGCCATCCTGGGCTCCTGTGACCCCCAAGGGCCTTTGCTCCCTGTAGCAGCGGGGGCTGGAGTGGGGGCTCCACCGGGCCTGGGGAGCATAGGGCCCTGTGTTCACACTCCAGTCATCGCATGCATGCATGCACACACGAGCATGCACACACGCACATACATACACGCACACACACACGCATGCACACACACACACGCACGCGCACACACATGCACACACACACTCACGCCAAGCAGAAGGAAGTTCAGTGTGATGGCCTCAGGGAAACCCTACCACCCAGCTAAGACTGCTCCCTGAACGGGCTACACACACAGCTCTGGGGGGAACCCAGTGCCGGGGGAAAGGGCAGAGGTCAGCGAGGACACTCAGTGCAGGACAGGACAACACACGCTCAAGAAGCAAGGTGAGCAGTGGCTCCCAATAGAATGCCATCTAAGCCCCAGCAACTGCTCCAGTGCAGGGAAAGGCCACGCTGCCTCAGAGCAAAGACCTTGTCATAGAACGGTACCTCCGCTCTCCTGTAATCCAGCACAAAAATCTGTCTCCAACCAATGGAACACAAAAGGACATCCCAGAGGAAGGAAGCAGGGGGAAATAAGATCACAATAGAGATGAGAGTCAGCTCTCCAGGACGTGGCCTCCTCCCTGGTGTTGGAAAGAACTGCCACGCTGGACCAGAATTCAGGCAGAAACTCCAGGAAGAACAGTGGGGCTTCGCTCACGTCACCGGCATGACGCTCCTGTTCCCCACAGAAAACAGACCCAGCGACCGAGCTGAGACCGGAAGTGATGCATAACAAAAATCTGGTGAGCCCCAAATCCCCTACTGCCCCTCGCATACCCAGGCTTTATCTCTGCACCCAGGAACAACCCGGCTGGCCCTGAGACAGATTAACCACACAACCAGGTGCTCACTGGAAGAAAGGCACAGAATGCATTGGAACGCAGCTCGAGCCGAGAGCGCGTCCTGGCTCAGGGCTCAGGGCAGCCGCCCTGTGAGGCCCCGGACAGACCACAGCAGAAGGTCTCCCTCTGAGGAAGCCAGCCAGCGAGCATGCGCCACGAGGGTCCCGAAGGAGCCCTCCAGGAGAATGAGGGCAGGGAGCCAGCCCTCCCTCAGAAGCACACACAGAAGATGGAAGGGCCAAAGAGAAGCCCAGCGGTAAAAGGACTGGCGTGAAAATGGCATTCTATCACTTGAAAATAGGCCAAGACCCAACACACATCCACACCCCTACACCAAAACTGTATCAGCCACATAGCTGCAGAAAGCAGACAGAATAAACAGAAAAAGAGCCACGGTGCAAGACAGTGCAAGACACAAACATCGGTCCCGTGATGCACGGGAGGGATGGGCGAGGACCGGGAGCTGTTTCAGCATTAGATGAAAAGTTGGTGGCCACATGTTCGACTTGGAAAGTCAAGATTGCTAGACCGACTCACACCTGTCGTCCTGGCTGCTCAGGAGACTGAGATCTGAGGATCCCAGTCTGAAGCCAGCTGCGCAGGAAAGTCTGTAAGACTCGAATCTCCAATAACCTGAACAAGCCAGATGTACTCCTTTTAGCTCGTGCGTTCAGAGGTGTCTGTCTATGGTGGCTTAGCTTATTGCTTTAGGCCCTGTGGCAAACACATGGCAGAGGAGACCAGTTCACTTCATGGTGACTGGAAACCAAGAGAAAAGGGGGAACCCGTCACCCCACTGTGCCCCTTGAGGGAGGGGAGGGGAGGGGCATTCCGGGTATCCACGTGTGGTTGTTGGTGGAAACAGTGGCCACCCGCATGAATGGACAGCAGGGGGCAGTGTGGTGGAAAGGCAAGGTGCCCTCCCTGCCGTACACCCCTGCAGGGCTGAGCCTGGCAGAGGCAGCAGCCAGCTGCACACTCTTACAGGAGCTGCCAGCCAGGCAGGGAAAGGACTCAAGAACTCTGTGGCCAATCAGAGCTCAGCTTCTCCCACATTGCACTGAGTCCCCTCCTAACCACCCTAAAACAAAACAAAAACAAAGAACCGGGTGGGCAATGCTGTTCAGAGTTCCAAAATGAGGAAAACCAAAACCAGACCAAAATACACAAGTCTCAACATTGTCAGAGAAGCCGGGCAGTGGCGCTCGCCTGTCACCCTAGCTACTCAGGAGGCTGAGGTCTGAGGATCCAGGTTCAAAGCCAGCCCAGGCACAAAAGGACCTGAGACTCTTATCTCCAGTTAACCTCTAGAAAACAGGAAGTGGGGCTTGGCTCAAGGGTAGGGTATGGCCTGGAGCTGAAGAGCTCAGGGACAGTGCCCAGGCCCAATTCAAGCCCCATGACTCACAAAAATAGAGAGGAGGGGAAGGGAAAGCTGAGGGCAGCTGGGCCCCCAGCAGTGGGCAGGCAAGAGGACTCTCAATTGTGAGGGGAGCTTGGTTTGCTTGAAATGGCAAGGAACGGGAAAGAAAGTGTCTTAGCCGTAAATGGGCTCTGGGTGGGGCTGCGTTTAAAGGTCAGAGAAGATTAGGAACTGGATAACTGGAGGGCAGGGACTGGGGTGGGGTCAGGGGAACGAGGAGGAACCACGGGATGCATTGTCACCAGACACCAGCAGCCCACCCCGTCGTCACCCTAGCTACTCAGGAGGCTGAGACCTAAGGGTCTCAAAGCCAGCCAGGGTGGGAAAGTCCTCCTGAGGCTCTCATCTCCAGTGAACCACTCCAAAGCCAGAAGTGGCTCAGGGACAGTGCCCAGACTCTGCGCTCACACCCCGTAACTGCCAAAAACAAAAAGAGATGCACTGTGCTCATCCCCTGACTCACAGAATTAAACCCACTTTGCACAACAATGATAACAGAGCAAGTGCCAAAGGCTCACACCTATCCTCCCAGCTACTCAGGAGTTTGAGATCTGAGGAACCCGCCCCACAGGCTGTGCCAGGCCAGAGGCCTCCACGACTGAAGGCTTTGAAAACCCTCCGGAGAGAGCAGTACCCCAGGGTGGACAGGTCGACAGCCTCCAGGCATGCACCTCCATCTCCAGGCCCAGGGGCCAGAGCAGTTCATGCAGCTACATGCTTTCAAAACAGAGTCCTTGATAGGTCCAGTGGCTCACACCTGTGATCCCAGCTACTCGAGCCTGAGAGCTGAGGATCATGATTTGAAGCCAGTCTTGGCAGGAAAGTCTGTGAGACGCCAATAAACTACCAAAAAGTCAGAAGTGGAGCTGTGGCCCAAATGGTACAGCACTAACCGTGAGCAAAACAGAAGCTGGAGGTCAAGCTGGGCGAGGTGGTTCACGCCTGTAATCCTAGCTACTCAGGAGGCTGAGATCTGAGGATCAAGGTTCAAAGCCAGCCAGGACACTAAAGTCCGTGAGACTCTTAGTTCCAGTTAACTACCAGAAAACCGGAAGTGGGACTGTGGCTCCAGGGGTAGGGTGGTAGCCTTGAACTGAAGAGCTCAGGGACAGCGCCCAGGTCCAGAATTCAAGCCCCATGACCAAAAAAAAAAAAAAAGAAGAAGAAGAAGAAGAAGAAGCAGCAGCAGCAGCAGCAGCTGACGGTCAGTGCCTAAGCCCTCTACACCATGACTGGCATAATAATGATGATGATGATAATAATAATAATAATAATAATAATAAACAGAAGCTGTAGCTGGGTGCTGGTAGCTCACAGACTAGGCAGAAAAGCCTATAAGACTCTCTAATTAACCAACAAAATGGCACACTGGAAGTATGGCTCAAGTGGTAGACGACCAGTCATAAGCAAAACAGCAGAGTGAGGATGTGAGGCTCTGAGTACCAGTGGTGGTATTGGTGAGACCTGGGAAAATGACAACAGCAGGACCCACCAGGCAACAGAAAGTCAGCTGCAGGCACAAAGGCTGCCGACTCAGGTTGATGCCCAGAGGAAAACAAGAGAAAAAGGCCCTAAAATAGCACAAACAGGAACCAGGAAGTGACCTCGTGCCTGGCCCACACCTGGCCCCACAGGGACATAAAGGCCCGGCCAGGAGGCCCCTCCCACACCACTCACCTCTCTCTCCACCTGCTCCTCTCACCTCCTCCACCCTCCACCACCAGAACCATGAGCTGCTGTGGCTGCTCCGGGGGCTGTGGCTCCGGCTGCTGTGTGCCCGTGTGCTGCTGTGTGCCAGCCTGCTCCTGCTCCAGCTGTGGCTCCTGCGGGGGCTGCAAGGGGGGCTGTGGCTCCTGTGGGGGCTGCAAGGGCGGCTGCAAGGGGGGCTGTGGCTCCTGTGGGGGCTGCAAGGGTGGCTGTGGCTCCTGCGGGGGCTGCAAGGGCAGCTGCAAGGGGGGCTGTGGCTCCTGCGGGGGCTGCAAGGGAGGCTGTTGCAAACCCTGCTGCTGCCAGTCCAGCTGCTGCAAGCCCTGCTGCTGCCAGTCCAGCTGCTGCAAGCCCTGCTGCTGTGAGTCCAGCTGCTGCAAGCCCTGCTGCTGCCAGTCCAGCTGCTGCAAGCCCTGCTGCTGCCAGTCCAGCTGCTGCAAGCCCTGCTGCTGCCAGTCCAGCTGCTGTAAGCCCTGCTGCTGCCAGTCCAGCTGCTGCAAACCCTGCTGCTGTGAGTCCAGCTGTTGCAAACCCTGCTGCTGCCAGTCCAGCTGCTGTAAACCCTGCTGCTGTGAGTCCAGCTGTTGCAAGCCCTGCTGCTGCCAGTCCAGCTGTTGCAAACCCTGCTGCTGTGAGTCCAGCTGTTGCAAGCCCTGCTGCTGCCAGTTCAGCTGTTGTAAGCCCTGCTGCTGCCAGTCCAGCTGCTGTGTCCCTGTGTGCTGCCAGTGCAAGATCTGAGTTTTGGCCTTATGGGTAACATCTCTGGTTAGAAGACAAGAGTTCTAACCCAGGCTTTGCCTGTGTTTGCTGATACCCTGAACATGTCCTCCACCAGGCCCCCTCTCCCACCTCCTCCACCACCCATGAGCTAGCTCTTCAACCTCCTGCCAAGAAACATCATGACCCACTTGCCGCAGGAATGACTTCCACTGCAGACATGGCCTGCCCACTCTGCAGTGGGGGTCCCCTCCCCCACCCCGTCCCCCTACACTCTCCCCCACCCCATCCCTGAGGGCTCCTACAGAGCCTCTAGTGGCTCCCATCTCCACCCCTTAAACACTGAATAAAGCTCTTCACCCAGCACCAGTTGGTGTGTCTGTCTATGGGGTGGGGGCAAAACTACATCCCTGGCCACTGCACTTGCTGACCCAGACAAGAGACTGTGGGTCTGGCCCCCTGGCTGGCCTGGCCAGCCCCTCCCTGAGCCACAGGGACTGCCCCCACGGGGCACAACCTTGACCCCCAGGGGTCTCCCAGGAAAGGGGGGTCTGTCCCCCTTGCTTCCACAAGCAGGCAGGGGGCGCCCAGTCACTCCAGCTGTGTTCCTGAGGAGGGCATATGGCTGGATGGGGTTCAAGCCTGGCTCTGGAACTCTGTATCGGGACAGCCCGTGACAAGGGGTCAGCATGGGAAGGAAGTGGAGACCAAGTTTCACTCAATACCGTGCTGGGATCAGAAGCACGGGGCATTGTGCCTGGGCTCCTCTGGCTCACTGTGTGTGAACCCCGAGAGCCCTGTGAACCCGATCAGCTTCCAGAGGGTCATCTGAGAGAACACACGCACCGCCTGTCGCCCTGAGCTTGGCTTACCTCACTTCACTACACTCGCCTTTAAAAGACATTTGTAGGTCTGTCTCTGGTGGTTCACAGCGATAATCCTAGCTACTCAGGAGGCTGAGATCTGTGGACTGTGGTTCGAAGTCATCCCAGGCAGGAGAAGTCTCTGCAGCTCTTATCTCAATTAACGACCCAAAAGCTGAAAGCAGAGCTGTGGCCGCAAGCGTTAGCTAATGTTGAGCCGAAAAGCTCAGGGACAGCGTTCAGAGCATGAGTTCAAGCCCCAAACCAAACAAGCAAAGTGAAGGAACAGCATGCAGATTCTGACTCTAGTACCAGCACGTGTGCACATGCTTGCTCGCTCGCTCGCTCTCTCTCTCTCTCTCTCTCTCTCTCTCTCTCTCCTTTCACACACACACACACACACACACACACACACACACACACACACACACACACGACAACCTGACAATGCTTATTAAGAATCACACTGAGGGCTGGGAGTTTGGCCTAGTGGTTAAAGTGCTTGCCTAGCATGCATGAAGACCGTGGTTCAATTCCTCGGTACCACATACATAGAAAAAAGCCAGAAGTGGTGCTGAGGCTCAAGTGGTAGAGCTCTAGCCTTGCGAGAAAAGTCCAAGGACAGTGCTCAGGCCCTGAGCTCAAGCCCAGGACTGGCAAAAAAAAAAAAGAAAAAGAAAAAGAAAGAAAGACAGACTCACACTGAACTAAAACAGACTTTCATCATTATTCTCTGAAAAATAAAGCATAAAGATATTTACAAAAGACTTATACTGTGCTAGGTACTGTGAGTCTCCTAGAGAACATGCATAGGTTATATGCAAACTCTAGGCTTTATTTTTATTTGGTGGTACTGGGGATGCAGCTCTGAGCTTTCTCCTAGGCAAGCACTGGACTACTCAAGCCGTGTCCCCAGCCCAGGAACTTGGGCATAGCTCTCTAACTCCTTCAGGCCTCCATAGACCTCTAACTCCTGTCTCAGGCTCCAAGGTTGATAAACCACCACACTTCACTGCACTAGGGTTTGCTGTTCCTGCTCTGTGTTATTTCTCTGAAATTTGAAACTCAACACATGCGCATTAGCATGAAAATTCCAACTCAGCGATACATAGGTCTGTATCCTTGGGGAAGTCTCCAAGCCCATGCCCCCTTTTTGGGAGGAAGGAGTCTTCTGACAAGTAAATCTCACGGAAGGCTGAATACCAAGCAGCTGCACTAGCATGACTGGACCCAGAACCTGTGCCCTGCACAAAGAGGTCTAGCAGTTCATATGCATTGAACGTCAGCCATTCCACAGATTCAAACTAATTCCTAACATCTCACATGCCAGCCAATAAACGCCCTGGTGACTAGAGATGAAGATGGCTGAAGCCACCGACCCTCGGAGGGCACTTAAAGTTGTCTTCCGGTGTCATCTGTGCTCGTCATCCCACACACCACACTTAAAGTTGTCTTCCGGTGTCATCTGTGCTCGTCATCCCACACACCACACTTAAAGTTGTCTTCCGGTGTCATCTGTGCTCATCATCCCACACACCACACTGGCTATGGTGATAAAATACACATTCCATCTTCACAGGGGGACCTACCCATCCAAACGCTTGAAGAACACGTGATATAGCTGGGCTGCAGCTCCCGAGCAGGGCGCCAGGCACTGTGTCCTCTCTTGGCCCCCCCACCCCTGATGGCCATGCACAAAGTGCCAAGATGCCATCTGCCTGAACCCCCACTTTGCTGAAGTGACCCCCAAAGCTACAGGAAGCAGTTCCCTCAGGGACAGCCAAGCCCCACCACTAGACAGAGCCAGTTTTAATTCCAAAGCAACTCTGAAGGCGGGTGGCTCACCCAGGCAC
Organism: Megascapheus bottae; assembly: GCF_031878675.1. Classification (NCBI taxonomy): domain Eukaryota; kingdom Metazoa; phylum Chordata; class Mammalia; order Rodentia; family Geomyidae; genus Megascapheus; species Megascapheus bottae. Next base: position 1,143,493 of record NC_143524.1, on the reverse strand, counting down.
TCACAGGGGAGCCGAACACCTGCAGAGGACAGCCCAACAATGTCCCCACCCCGGAGCAGGCAGCGTCCCTGACACAGGCAGCACTGACAGGACGCTCGGGGACCTGGCCACACCGCCCTGGCCATGCTGCTCTGAGAGGGGCCTTTCCGTGGGGACCTGGACTGACCACGCCACCCTGCATAGGGACTCTCCATGGGGACTCTCCATGAGTACCTGTCCACACCGCCCTGAGAAGGGGCTCTCCACGGGTACCTGGCCACACTGCCCTGAGAGGGGGCACTTCAGACAAGGGGTCCCAAAAGTTGGGGTTTATGGGTGAGTATGCAAGGTATTTGGGGCACAGGTAGGTATGGAAGTCCCAAAAGGGGACCTGCGGGGACATCTGAGACCAGAGGAGCCTCTAGAAGACCCAGCTTCCTCTCCCAGACAAGATGAGCTCTCCTGGGGCACCCCCAAGCCTGGCGTGCACCCCAGTTTCCAAATTTGGCCCTGAGACCAAGGCAGCACACACGGGTGAGTCAAAGGCAACCCAAGCACTGTAATAACAACAACAATGGCAATGATAATTCATATTTTAAAGAAAGAAGCAGGGAAAAACACAAAGCATCTGTTTGCACACCTGAGGTAGACACGTCATTAAATATTTTTCACTTAAAAGTCAGGTTGGGGCTAGACGTTCTCCCCTGAGAGTCGCTGCGGTTTCCTGCTTCAACAGTGCTTGAACGGAACCCGGCGCTCGACCCACCCACCCCCATCCCGGCCACCCGCTCGGGTGGCCCACCACCGCTACTTCTACGCCGCGCAGCTCCCGCGTCTCTCCCAGCCGCCACCATGACGACCGCATCCCCCTCGCAGGTGCACCAGAACTACCACCAGGTCTCGGAGGCCGCCATCAACCGCCAGACCAACCTGGAGCTCTAGGCCTCCTACGTCTACCTGTCCATGTCTTACTACTTTGACCGAGATGATGTGGCTTTGAAGAACTTTACCAGTCTCACGAGTAAAGAGAACACGTGGAGAAACGGATGAAGCTGCAGAATCAGCGCGGTGGCCTCATCTTCCTGCAGGATATCAAGAAACCAGACCGCGATGACTGGGAAAGCGGCTGAATGCAATGGAGTGTGCATTGCACTTGGAAAAAAGTGAGAATCAGTCACTACTGGAACTGCACAAACTGGCCACTGACAAGAATGACCCCCACTTGTGTGACTTCATTGAGACTCATTACCTGAGTGAGCAGGTGAAATCCATCAAAGAATTGGGTGACCACGTCACCAACTTGCACAAGATGGGAGCCCCTGAATCTGGCATGACAGAGTATCTCTTTGACAAGCACACTCTGGGAGACAGTGACGGGAGCTAAGCCTTCGGCTGATCCCCCAAAGCCACACTGACTTCTCCTCACCGAGGCAGTTGCATGCATGTTGGGGTTACCATTATCTTTTCTATAAGTTGTACCAGAACATCCTAAGTTCTTTTAATTTGTACCATTCCTTCAAATAAAGAAATATGGTACCTAATTTAAAAAAAAGTCAGATTGGGCCATGGAACCTCCAATCAGCACATAGGTCCCCACTTTTCCTTCTGCAAGCCAAGGGGTGGCCCTCCATCCCCCAGCGAGGGCCAGCGAGGGAGCTTGCGGACAGCACTGGGCAGCAGAGGGCGCCCCAGGACAGCTCGGCCGGCAGGGCTCCACCTGCCAAGGGTCCCACCAGGCCTGGTCAAGGCTGGCAGGGCCCAGCAGGAGGTCTGGGTTTGGAGCTTGTTGCAGCTCCACAGAAAAGCAGGACCCTTCTCCCTTTACACCTCCAGCCAGGACTGGCAGAGCTGACTGGATCTGGAGCACGAGCCCCAACATCAGGTGCCCAAGGAGGCCAGAGAAGGCTGAGGCTTCCAGAGAGCAAAGAGAAGGGGGGAGCGGATGACCTGGCATCGGGATGGGAGCTGCGAAGCAGGGGACCCTGGAAGGGCTTCTCTCTCCTTGGGGACCCCCGAAAGCCCCTCACCTAACTGTGGCAAGACCTAAGGTTTTAGGTGCTCATCCCCGAGGGCCACAGCATTCTGGTCAGCAGCACAGCCTGGAACGCAGCCCCAGGAGCGGCCAGGCCCCCACAGGGAGCTCCTGCACCACTCACAATTTTCAGAAGGGCCTCGGGCTGGTGAAGAACCTCGCTGGTCATAGCAGGCAGTCCTTGAGCCCCCTGCGGAGGCCGGCCACATTCCGCCCCACCCCTCCTGGAACCTCTGCCAGGGTCCCATGGGCTAATACTGAGCCTGGCTGGGACCCTGGACCCACACACCTGCTGGCAGGAGCAAAGCCAGCTCTCGCACTGCCCTCCCCGCCCCAACCATTCCCCAGTGGCTGACGGCTCTTCTAACCAGACAGCCTCCACTCCCACCAGGCCCAGGCCTGTGGGACTCTTCCTGCCCCCTGGGTCCTCACCCAGCTCTGCCACCAGCTAGCCCACGTCAAGGCTAGGTCTGAATTCTCCCCTTCCCCGCCCCTCCCAGTGCCCAGCCACTCTCTACTTTTCAAACATGGAGTGAGTGGAGACCCATCGAAGCCACCATTTCCCATTCATCTTGCTCTAGGCATGCACCCTCCTCCACCCAGGGCCTTCCGGGGACTCCAGCAGAGTTCACCTGCGGCAGGGAGGGAGTGAACCGTCAGTCCAGATCAACCCCAAACAGCCTGGATGCCCAGGGCTTTCTTCCTCCGGGGGCGGGGAGCCAGGGGTGCCTCCTCCTGAAGGCACTCCAGCAATGTGGGGAGGAAGCCACACAGGACCTGGATACCTGCCAGGCCCACAGCCCGGCATACAGTGTGGGAAGTGGGGGGGGAGGGGGCTGCAGTGCCTTGCCTGGAGCCTCCTGCTCCCCACGCTGCCGCCCTCTGCTCGGTACCTTCCACAGGAGCAGCCTGCCAGACTATGTGAGCCTGCTTCACTTCCTGCCGCCTTTCTTCAACCAGCAGGATCCCAGGCCCGTCCCTTCCCCAGGGACTTCATTCCTGGGGCCCAAAGCCCTAGACATAGGAGATTCCTGCTGGGTGGGGGCCGGACATGAAAGAGGGGCTGGCCCCACTGTCCCTGAAGCAGCCCATTTAGGGGCTGTCAGGATGTCTGTCAGGTGAGCCAGGCGGGCAGATCCCACCTACAACCCCAGCTACATGGGAGGTAAAGGCGGGAGGACCAAGAGTTCAGGGCCAGCTCAGGCAAACTCAGCACAACCCCGTCTCAAAAATAAAATACGAAAGCTGGACATCGGTGGCTCGCACCTATAATCCTAGTTACTCAGGAGGCTGAGATCTGAGGATCCAAGGTCAAAGCCAACCCAGGCAGGAAAGTCCAGGAGACTCTTCAAGTAACTACCAAAAAGTCAGAAGTGGAGCTGTGACTCAAGTGGTGGAGCACCAGCTCAGGGACGGCCTCCAGACCTACAGTTCAAGCCTCAGGACGGACACAAACATGAACTTTAAAAAAGCTGAGCACTGGTGGTTCGTGCCTACAGTCCTGTCCATTCAACAGACTGACATTTAAGGATCCTGGTTCAAAGCCAGCCCAGACAGAAAAGTGCTAAGATACTCATCTCCGCTTAGCCAACCACCAAGCCTAGATGTGCTGTGGCTCAGGTGGCTGCGCGCAGCCCTCAGGGGCAACGGGCAGACTCTGACAGTAAAACCCTAAATAAATACACATAAGAAAAAAACAAAACACGAGGGACAGAGCCTGAGAGCGTGGCCCGGGGAGGGCAGGGTCCTGGGGTGAACCCCACGGGAGGACCACGGCGCCCCTAGCTGGCCGCCCTGCCGCGGCCTTCTGAGTCCCGGGGCCTGCGCTCCGCTCCCGCAGCGGCCGCGGCTCGGGCGCCCGCGGGCCGGGGTCTGCGCTCCGCTCCCGCAGCGGCCGCGGCTCGGGCGCCCGCGGGCCGGGGTCTGCGCTCCGCTCCCGCAGCGGCCGACGTCGGGGCCGCGGCGTGGGCTCTGGCACACGCGCATACGCGCGCGCACGGCAGCCGAGTTCCCGCGGACCGGGAGGCCCGGGCGCCCTCCGGCAGGGTCGGGGCCGGGCGGCCGCGCCAGGTAGGGCGGTGCGCACGCTCCCCACCGCGCCGGCACGCGCGAACAAAGGCCGGGGAGAGGCGGCCGGGGAGGGCGCGGGGCGCGGGCGCGGGGCCGGCCGCGGGTCGCCGCCCCGCGTGCCCGCGAGGCCTCCGGGTCCCCGGAGTCCCGGGCCCGGGAGGCTTCCCGGAGCGAGGGGCGGCCCCGACCGGGCACCCGGTCGCCGCGAGGCCCCTTTAAGGGCCGGTGCCGGCGGAGGGCGGAGGGCGGAGGGCGGAGGGCGGCGGTGGCCGGCGCGGCCGGCGCCTCCGATCCGCACCCGGGGCCCGGATTCGCTGACGTCACCCGCCCCGAGCCGCGCGCGCTGATTGGCTGCAGGTGACGTCAGGGGCTTTTTCGCCGGGCATGACCTCATCCCCGCCGGCGGCCCCGCCCTCCGCCCCGGCCTGTCACTCCGGGCGCCCGCGGCGGCCGAGCCGGCTCCGCGGCCCCCGCCCCACCCGGACGCCGGACGCCGAGCCGGAGCCGGGCCGGAGCTGCCGGCCGCGCCCGCCGAGCCGCGGGCTGGGATGCGCGCCGCGAGCGCGCGTGCCCGACCGCCGTGCGCGCTCCCGGGCCCCAGCGAGCGCTCCCCGCGGCGGCGGCGGCGGTGGCGGCGGCGGCGGCGGCGGAGGCGACGCGGCCCGAGCGCGCCCCCCGCCCCTGCCCCGGCTGCGCGGGCCCCCGGCCGGCCCATGGGCGGCGCGGCCGAGCGGGCGCCCTGAGCCCGGCGCGGGTCCCCGGTGCGCCCCGCGGCGGGCGAGAGCCAGGTGAGCGGGGCGCGTGCCGGGAGGGGCGCGGGGCGCCGGCGCGCGGTGGCGGCGCCCGCCCGCCGCGGGCCGGGTCATCTGGGTGGGCCGGGCCGGGCCCCAGCGGGGGCCGCGTCGGAGGCGCCCGGACGCGCGGGGCCCGCGGGGTGGGCCCGGGGCGGGCCCGGCTGGCCGGCCGGCCTCTGCGGAATGAGCCGGCCCGCGGTGCCCGGGGAGGGGCCCTCCGCGGGGGTGGAGTGGCCTCGGCGGGGTGCCGGCCCGGCGCGCGGCGGGTGGGGTCGGGACGGGCCTTCGCCGGCCGAGGCGGACGCCGTCCTCCGGCGGAGCCGCGCTGCTGTCCTGGCGGTGCCTGGACGGGGAGGGCGGAGGGCGGCATCCGCAGAGCTCGCGGCCGCGGTGGTGCGGGGCAGCCTCGGCGGGCTCGCCCGGGACCTGAGACGCCCCGAGACCGGCTTGTCCCGGGGTAGCTGGTGGGGTGAGCGTAGCCTGCGGGCCCGGCCTGGCCCCCAGGGCAGAGTCCTTCCAAAGGCGCCATGGACCGGCGGGTCACAGGGCCAGAAGCTGTACGTTGTTCTCTTGGGTTAACTGAAATGCCTCCTGCTGCCCCGGGCCTGGGCACCCCGCGGGAGGAGCAGCGCGCAGGTGCTGGGCTCCCCCTGCCCGCCGCTGCCGGGGCGGCTCCCAGGTCCCAGGCCCCTCCCGGAGCAGAGGCCTGTGTGCAGGCCCGGGGGCATGGACTCTTGAGCACACCCTTCCTCTTGGGCTGGTGTGGTGATGTCTTGGTCTAGTAGTTTCAGCTAGACAGGTGCCCCCAGGGGCATCTGCAGGTCCGGAGGGGCCCAAGTGTGCCGAGGTCCACAGAGAAAGCAGGGAATGAGGTCGAGTCTCCAGCAAGAAGAAAAAGGTGGCTAATGTCCAGCCCCTAGGACTACGTGGTCCAAGAGCACCTCTGCCTGGACCTCCCAGGACAGTGTCCTGTAGAAGCCCCTGGCTGGCCAGTGCACTCTGTGGGGCAGTGACCAGCTGAAGCTCCACAGAGCAGTGAGACCAGAACCGCTGGTGGGGACGGAGGGAGGCCTCTGGCCTCTGCTCTCAAGACCCTCCCCCCGGGCACAAGCCACATCCATTCCTCCTCCAGCTGGGTCAGCTCTGCTTGGCCCCACCACTGGCCTACTACGGCCGGTGATGTCCTGCCCCCCCCACCCAGCGGCAAGGGCGTGGGAAGCTGGGTGAGACTGGACACCTGTGTACACTCTCAGGCCCTGCCATCCAGAGCCACCTCTGCCATGGCCCCTTCCTAGCTGGCCTCCAGAGGTGCTGCTGCATAGCAGTGAGTATGAGCAGGGGTGGAAGCGCCATGACAAGGGACACAGTCTTGTGTCCTCCCCTGGCCGGTGATCCGGAGGCCGTGTGTGGGGCTGGTGGGTTCCTGTCACCAGGAGCTGAGCAGACTACCGCCGGACTCAGGCAGCCGCCGGCCACATATGTGTCCCGGGATACAAGTGTGCTGTGCGGGAGACCGAGTGTGAGAGGAGGTCTAAGAGCTGGTGCCTGTGGCACAAGTGTGCAGACCTGGGGAAGTGCCATATGCTGAGTGTGAGCACACTGGGGCACCACAGTTATGGTGTCGTGGCGGAGCTGCTCTCCTGTGCTGCATGTATGTGCACACACGTGTGCGTGAGTGGCTGCACACAGAGCAGGTAGTTGTTTGGGAAGGAAGGAGTACCCATCAATGGGCAAAGCCATGTGAGCCTGCACATGCGGAGAGCTGCTGCCCGTCCAGCCCTGTGGTAGCCATGGGTCCTTGCAGTGGGGCTGCCTGGCCTCCCACTTGGGGCTTGAGAGCTGCCATCTCCTGGGCTGAAAGGCATTTGGTGAGGGTCTAGGGCTCTGCCTGGACAGCCTGCCTCCCCGCCCAGGCTTCCTCCCATTCTGCTGGGAGTCACTGCCATTCTCCCCCAGGACTTGCTCAGATTCCTCAGGGCTTGCTGCAGCCCCACTGACCCGTTTAAGGCTGACTTGACACCTCTGTGTCCCCGCAGGCCCTGTGGGTGAGGGTGTACCCAAGAGGCCAGGGCCGAGGCCTCCTGCCTTGTCTTGTGGAGGACACTGCAGTGCGGGAAAGGAGTGGGAGCTGGGAATTCAGGCCAGGCATGCCAGGGCTGTGGGCAGAGCTGGGCTGCACCCCCAGCCTGGGATGGGCCTGCCCCAGCTGTGGGCACCTGCTGTGGGGAGTGGGAGCCAGCGGGGAGGGGCCACCTGCCCGCTCTGCCCAGGAGCAGCCGCCCGTTGCCTGGCACCTCTGCTGTTGCCATGGCAATGACGGAGGTGCTAACTTGCTAATGAGTCCCCTCGGCTACAAATAACAATACTACCCTGGTTAATGGGGCCCAGCTACTTGCTCCAGGGTTTCCTGGCAGGCAGCGGTGGGGACCAGGTGCCACGCCTGTGATCCAGTCTGCCCATCCTTCCGTGCCCTGCGCCCACCCTTTGGCACAAGTGCCCTGCCAGTTCTTCCCCGTGGGTTTCGGCCTCTCCCTGCACTGCACGGCCTCCTTGGTGCAGAGGGGGGGGGTATTGTCTCCCAACTGGAATCCTCCAGCTTCCCTTGGGGCAGCTCAAGGGCAGGCAGCTCTGAGACAAGGCAGTAGCTGAGAAGCCCCATGCCCAAGCCATGGGGCTGCCCTGCCTGGAGCCCACTACTAAGTAGAGGCAACTCCAACCACCCTCTGCCAGGGTCCAGGCTCGGGGTTTAGGGAGCCGTTCCATGAGTGGGGAGGGCAGGTCTGCCCGAAGAGGGCCGGCTGGGGGCGAGCTCCGCACCCTGCCTCCCCAGGGGCTGGGTGGGAAAGATGCCAAGGCCAGCAGGGCGGAGGGTCTGGGAAGTGTGAGAACAGGCACACCTAGGGCCCAGGGGAAGGACCCCTGGCCAGTCTGAGGCTGCCCTCCTGGAGAGGACCTGGCGCCAGAACCCAGACAATGCAGAGGCTGGATGGGGTCTCTCCCGGGTACTGTTACACAGGATGAGGGGCGTGTGTGTGTTTCTGTGCACAAGCACACTTACCCATTCTGAGGCTTGAACTCAGGGCTGGAAATTGTCCTTTAACTTTTTCACTCAAGGCTGGCCCTCTACCACTGAGCTGCAGCTCCACTTCTGGGTTTTGGTGGTTAATTAGAGATGAGCCTCTCATGGACTTCTCCGACTGGGCTAGCTCCAAACTGAAATCCTCAGCTCTCAGCTGCCTGAGTAGCCAGGGTTATAGAGGCATGAGTACCTGTGCCCGCTGGGATGAAACCTTCATTTGCCCTGGAGGGAGGGCCAGGAGTGCAGGTTGAGGGTCCAGCGTGGGGCCAGCTGGGACCCAGGGCCCACCGCACTCCTGATCATCTTCCTCTCCCTCAGGTCTGGTGCCATGCACTAGGGCACCCCACACACCACAAGGCTGCGTCCTGCTCGCCTCAGGAGTCCCCCTGCCCCCCGCCCCACCATGGCCGGGGACCGGCTCCCACGGAAGGTGATGGATGCCAAGAAGCTGGCTAGCCTGCTGCGGGGCGGGCCCGGGGGTCCTCTGGTCATCGACAGCCGCTCCTTCGTGGAGTACAACAGCTGGCACGTGCTGAGCTCTGTCAATATCTGCTGCTCAAAGCTGGTGAAACGGCGGCTGCAGCAGGGCAAAGTGAGCATCGCAGAGCTCATACAACCAGCTGTGCGCAGCCAGGTACCTGCCCCCCCACACCCCACCATCTCCGGAGCCCACAGAGGAGCCCTCCTCGGTGTCACCCCTGGGGAGGGGGGTACTGGGGACCTCCCCACACACTGCCACTCAGCCCGCTCTTTGTCTTCAGCTCAGGAAAAGCAGGGCCAGGGTAGTGCGCCCAAGCCCAAAGGGAGGAACCGTGAGTGGGTGCGGAGATGCAAAGACAACGAGCAGGGTCTGTAGAGGGCCAATTACCCGTGAGGGGCCCCGGGCCAGCGCTCCCCTCCCTCACCCTCTTAGGGGAGGAGGAGCAGGCCCATCAGTAGCAGGGGGTTGGGGGAGGGGCCAGACCCAGCCCCGCACACCACCCACACTGGTGCTGGAGAGGACCCAGGTGGGACAGCCCCTGGTCAGGAATCCCCCACTCCAAGGACAGAGCCAGTCCCCTGCAGTTCCAATGAGGAAGGGAATCCAGCGATTAATCACCCCCCTCCCCCCGGGCAGCTCTGGCCAGGCTCTGATCCTATTGGCTGCCGATGACATCATCCAGCCCAGGGTTGGCAGCTCAGCTGGTTTAAAGGCTGAGTGTGCTTGGGGGCGGGGACGTCAGCCTGTCTGAGCCAAAAACCCCTCCACATCTGGCCCCCGAGGCTGGCACAGTGAGGAAGAAGGGTAAGGGGAACCCCGCTCCACCTTCCATCAGCGTGTCCTAACTTGAAAAGGGGCGGGGGAGGGGAGTCCCGCAGCCTCGGTTTCACTATCAGCGGTTGGAGGGAGCAGAGAGAAGACAGCAAGCTGGCTCAGCATCAGCTCCGCTGAGCCCAGACCCAAACAAAGGCAGCGGCATGGGGAGGGGTGCCACAATGGGCAGCCTCTCACCTCTCTCCTCACCATGTGAGTGCAGCCTCCCGCCAGCCCCTCCTCCCTGCCCCTGCCTCACTCCGTGGCTTGTTTTGTTTACACCTGTCCAGATAAGCATACCAGCGCACCTGGGCAGGTGCCATGCACAAGGCATGTGTCAGGGCACCTGCCCTTCCCGCCAGCTGGGCGGCAGTGGCTCCCCCCTCTTGCCCTCCCACGTTTTGCTCTTCCCGGAGGCAGCAGGCAGTGGTTGGGCAGAGAGCACTTGACAAGTGCCTCCAGCAGTCTGATCTTGGTCCCCTTGGCCTTCAGGTGGAGACCACGGAACCACAGGACGTGGTGGTCTATGACCAGAGCACGCGGGACGCCAGTGTGCTGGCAGCAGACAGCTTCCTGTCTATCCTGCTCAGCAAGCTAGACGGCTGCTTCGACAGTGTGGCCATCCTGACAGGTGAGCTCTGGGGCCAGGCCGGGACTGCCTGGATGCCCCCTCTCCATCCACTTGCCTCGGGCTGGGGCATCAGGAGGCTGGCACCTGCTGAGGCCAGGGGGTGAGGGGATCTTGGTACCACCAGCTGACCACCCACTACAGTACGGGCCCATGCCTACTGCCAGCTGGTGAAGGGGTGGACAAGAGGAAGCTCCCACGGCCAGCTCACAGTAGGGAGGGAGCAAGGGCCGCAGGCAGGGTGGCGGCTCTGCGGGGAGAGTCCCTCAGTCCCTGCCATGGTCTTGGTAAGAGGGCAAAGGCAGAGATCCCACTTTCCAGGAACCCCAGTCTGTGCCAGCTCCACCCCAGCTGGCCTCCAAGTGGAGGCTGGGAAGCCCCTCCCCCTCACACACTCACCACCCACAGGCAGTGCTGTCAGGCTTTCTGGGGACCCCCTCCTGGGGAGGTAGCCAGTGGTGGGACCCCGGTAGAGCCGCCCTGTGTCCCCAGCCCCAGGCAGGGTCTCTGTGGACACTCCTGCCATCCAGCCTGTGCAAGCCACAGGCCATGGCAGGCAGGCAGGGTGGAGCCGTGGACACAACATCCCCTGCCATCCAGAGGACTGTCCAGGACAGCCCCCTAGTCCTGCTCCGAGGTGGGCCCCGCCCCTGCTCCCCGCTGGCCCTGCCTTGACCTGTGTGAAGGAAGGAAGCCCACTCTGGGGAGTCGTTTTCCGGGATCACCTGCCAGGCCAGGGGTAGCCTTTCCTTAGAAGAATGCCGGGGGTGGGTGGCCTCTCACGGGGGGAGGGAGTGGAAGCCGGTGCCGCCAGGACCCTCAAGGCGGGTGGCAGAGGGTTCCTGCCACCAGGACCCTGGCCCAGCCCCCTCCCCTCAGGGCAGGTGGCAGAGGGTGGGCCTCTGCAAGGAAGACTCTCACCTAGGACCCGAGGCAGCCCAGCCCAGCTTGCGCTCCAGGGACCAGTGAGCCTACGGTCACTGGGGCTGGCATTATCCCCATCGTTCCTCTGGACAGAACCGCTTTTCTTCCAAAGCTGGGGCTAAACTCCCCCGATCTGCCATTTCCTCCCGTCCCCACAGTCCCCCAGCCGAGCCGCCTCTGAGGCTGTGGGAACCTGCCCAGCAGACACACCGGTGAGGGGCAGTGGGTTTACACTGCAATCCATGGTGTGAGCTGGGCATGAAGGTGAGGGTGCCCACCCCTCTGTCCTCAGTGTCCTCTGGATCCTGGCACCTCTTCTATAGACAGGACGGGAGAGACCCTGGGGATGGCCGGGCCTGGGCCTGTCTTCACCCCACCCCTAGGAGACAGGGAGGGACAGAGCTTGAAGCTGTCTCCTGTACTGGGTGCTCTGGCTGAGTCTAGAACCTGGAGCCTGTGTGCCAGGGAAGCTTGTCACCTACAAGTAAGGATGGCCCTGTCCAGCTCCAGGAGCTGAAGGCCACGGGGTGAGCACTGCCCAGTCTCCCATCAGACTCAGCCCTGCCCCAGCCAGGCGAGACATGGCCTTCTTCCTCCTCCTGGCTCCATGTCCGCTGGCTGCTCGGGGCCTCCCGTCAGTGTTGTACGACAGCAAGGATGAGGAAAGAAGAAAGACAGAAGTATGCCAGGCCTGTGGGCACAGACCTACGAGGGGCTAGCTCTCGTCTCCTGGCTCCCGGAGGGGCTTCTTCTCCAGCCTGGGCACAGGACTTGGGTGTGCACGGAAGGTGGCAGGGCAGGCACGCCTGCTCTATGCCAGCTCTCCCTGCCATTCTGTCATCTCTCGCTGGATGGAGTGGACCCATGCCTGGACCACAAATACCCCTGCAGGCCATGCTGATTCCAGTGGGTGATGACATGCCCCGGGGAGGCGTGCCCCTGGGAGGGCTTCCTGCCCGGCCTGGCTCAGGAGACCAGGCCTGGGACTCCCCGCCAGCTGGAGACAGGGAGCATTGCATCAGCATGGGGAGGAGGCAGAAATCCTGACAGCCCCAGGCCGGAGTGGCGCAGGGGCTGAGTCAGCTCCACTTGAGCCTCGGTTGCCGAGGTTGCCTGCCACCCTGGCTACCTTTACAGGCATCACAGTGGCGTCCCCCGGCCCGCCCCAACTTCCCACAAGGAAGAATGTGGGCACAGGCACAAGCTATAAATGGGCAACAGCACGTGCCCGCCCCCTCCCTCCCCCGGCCTGGAGTGATGGCCTGCCAGAAGTAGTTCAGGTGCTCAGGCCAGAGGCTCACTGCCAGCTAGGCCCAGGGTCAACAGGGCACAGGTGAGCCACAGTGTCCTGACCTCAGTCCTCCATCAGCCGGCCAGCTGTCTGACCTGCCTCTGCGTCTCCTACAGGGGGCTTTGCCACCTTCTCCTCCTGCTTCCCCAGCCTCTGCGAGGGCAAGCCTGCTGCTCTGCCATCCATGAGCCTCTCCCAGCCCTGCCTGCCTGTCCCGAGTGTGGGCTTGACCCGAATCCTGCCTCACCTCTACCTGGGCTCTCAGAAAGATGTGCTGAACAAGGTGTGTGCATGATGGGCTGGGGTAGTGGGTGCCAGTTAAGTCCCAGAAAAAGACAAGGGCTGGGGCTCAGGACCTGGAGCCTGGGGTGGCAGGGAAGAGGGCAGTACATGAGACGAGTGGGGAGGCATTAGGTGGGGCAGAGAAGACCCTGGGCCCCACTCCAGCCAGGCTCAGCGGAGGGGCCCGGAGGGCAGGTGGAGAAGCAGGCTTCTAGGCCCTTCCACTGTGGGCTGGCCTGCATGCTGGGTGTGGGGGCGGGGCCAGGAGGGCGGGTAGAGAATCAGGCTTCCAGCGCCTTCCACAGCAGGCCCGGTCTGCATGCCAGACTGCTGCTGTCACTAGGCCCCTGGCCAACTCTGAAAGAATCCTGGGTTTTAAAAATGGTGATGAGGGAAAAGGGTGGCGCCGACACTGCCACTGGCCAGGGACGCTGCCCCAGGCTACGGTGGAGCTTGAAGAAGAGGCCAGCCCCTGCAGGTCCTGGGCCCATGGCCCAGCGGGGAGCGGCTGCTGGGCTCAGTCCCTTCCGCACAGACTCTAGAGTATCCCAAGATTCTGAGTCTCTTCAGGCTGCAAAATAGAAGCCCCCACTTCCTCTCCCTTCTCTGCCACCCACCTCCGCCCTGTCCCGCCCTCCCTCCAGGATCTGATGACCCGGAATGGAATAAGCTACGTCCTCAACGCCAGCAACTCCTGCCCCAAGCCGGACTTCATCTGCGAGAGCCGCTTCATGCGCATCCCCATCAATGACAACTACTGTGAAAAGCTGCTGCCCTGGCTGGACAAGTCCATCGAGTTCATCGGTGAGGCGGAGGACGGGGAGGCGGGCAGGCAGGGCACCTGCTCCAGGCAGGCTGGCCTGAGAAGTGCTGGGGACGGTTGGCAGGAGGGCGGGCGGGGCACCTTCCCAGCGTCAGGTGGGGACATGATGCGGTCCTGGCCCTCACCCAGCGCTCGCCCCCAGATAAAGCCAAGCTGTCCAGCTGTCAAGTCATCGTCCACTGTCTGGCTGGCATCTCCCGCTCCGCCACTATCGCCATTGCCTACATCATGAAGACGATGGGCATGTCCTCGGACGACGCCTACAGGTGCCCCCCAACCCCCCCATGGGAATACCCCAGCCCCGCGGTGCCCCTCGGGACGAGGGCTGCCTGTGTGAGGACGCAGGCAGGGCTATGAGGGAGGGCCAGAGGGTGGCCGGGCATGGCTGGGCTAACGGCTGGGCCTCCCCTCCCCAGGTTCGTGAAGGACCGGCGGCCCTCCATCTCCCCCAACTTCAACTTCCTGGGTCAGCTGCTGGAGTATGAGCGCAGCCTGAAGCTGCTGGCTGTCCTACAGGGCGACCCTGAGCCCCTCCCAGGACCTGCTGCCGGGGTCCCGCTGCCCCCCCTGCCCCCATCTACCTCAGAGAGAGCTGCCACTGGGAGCGCCTCGGCAGCCGGGGCGGCGCCCGAGGGCGGCGGGGAGGCAGCCGTCGGCCCCCCGGCCACCAGTGTGCTGCAGCAGGGCCTGCGCAGCCTGCACCTCTCCGCAGACCGCCTGCAGGACACCAACCGCCTCAAGCGCTCCTTCTCCCTGGACATCAAGTCGGCCTACGCCCCGAGCGGGCAGCCAGACTGCCCGGGGCTGCCTGACCCTGGCGAGGCCCCGAAGCTCTGCAAGTTGGACAGCCCGTCGGGAGGCGCGGCCGGCCTGCCCTCCCCAAGCCCGGCGGACAGCCCCAGCCCCAGCCCCGATGGGGCTCCAGAAGCCCGTCCTCGGCCCCGCCGGCGTCCCCGGCCCCCGGCCAGCTCCCCGGCGCGCTCCCCGGCACGCGGCCTGAACTTCGGGGACGCGGCCAGGCAGACCCCGCGACACGGCCTCTCTGCCCTGTCGGCACCAGGGCTGCCGGGCCCCGGCCAGCCGTCCAGCCCCGGGGCCTGGGCGCCTCCGCTAGACTCCCCAGGCACGCCATCCCCCGACGGGCCCTGGTGCTTCAGCCCCGAGGGCGCTCAGGGCACGGGGGGCGCCCGGTTCCTGGCCTTCGGCCGGGTGGGCCTCCCCGGGCCCGGGAGTGGCGGCGGCAGCGACCTGCGGCGGCGCGAGGCCCGGGCAGAGCCCCGGGATGTGCGGACCGGCTGGGCCGAGGAGCCGGGCCCCGAGGCGCCGTTCAAGAGGCGAAGCTGCCAGATGGAGTTCGAAGAGGGCATGGTGGAGGGGCGAGCGCGGGGCGAGGAGCTGGCAGCCCTGGGCAAGCAGGCCAGCTTCTCGGGCAGCGTGGAGGTCATCGAGGTGTCATGACGTCACCCCGAGCCCTGTGCGTCACGCGAAGAAAGGTAAATGGTTTTACCACAGTTTTTATGGAGAAGTAAATATTTTGATTTTTTTAATTTATTTAAGCTCTTCATTCTGGCCGTGATTTGGCAACTGTGCGGGGCAGTTCTCAAGCTCTGTTTTTACTGTCTGGTATTTAAACTGACATACACATGTCTAAGCAATATGAGGCCACCTTCAGTCCCAAGCTGGGGGTCCCGGCTCGGGCCCTGCTTGCCTCTTCCGGGGAACATTACTGACGTTCAAAGAGCTGCCCAGCTTTCCTGCACTTTTTACAGAAGATGAAGGGGAAAAGAGAACATTTTTAAAAAGAAAGAAAGAAAACCTTTGCCACAACTGAGCCGCAAAACCTCCCTTCCCCCTCTTCCTCCTCACCTCTCCCCTCTTCTCACTCTCCTGTCTTGGGCTCTGTACCAAAGCCATAGGTAGGGTGAGTGGCCCGGCCATGCTGCTGGAGTCCCCGCTGGCCCCCTCCTGGAGCCTAGGGGTCACGCCTTGCTGTCCTTCACCCCAGAGCTGTGCCCTGGCAGAGGTGGGCAGACAGCAGCCGGATGGGGGCCAGGCAGAATCGGGTGACGGGGCCCCAGGGCAGGGGTAGGGCAGAAGGACCCCCGCTCCTGCCTGAGACAGGTCCAGTTCTTCAGAATGGCCCAGAGAGGCCGTTCAGAGGAGGCGACAAGAGCCCCCTACAGCCCCTGCCCACATGAAGCACAGGGAAAGCTTGCTTGGCCAGAGAGTGAGGCAGGCAGAGCAAGACTAGCTAGTGCCAACTCCGTGGGCCCAGGAGTGAGGGGCTGGAGACCAGCCCCAGCCCCAGGGCGGGACGTGGAATCCAGTGGCACACGTGAAGATCAGGGTCTTCACGGGCAGGCCTGCCTCGCATAGGGAGTTAGTTAGACCCCTACCTGGCTTAGGAGACCTGCTTGAGGCAGAGGAGGACTGTGGAAGCATGTGCTGGAGACGCCCCCTGGTCTGTCCCATCCTCACAGGCACCTCTGTGTGTCCTTTCCCGAGTGTACTCCTGAGTCTTCAAGGGAATCTGCCAGCCCCTAGCCCAGGTGGCATTTTGGGGCCAGCAGGACCAATCCGGGAGGGAAAGCAGGAAGGAAGCCCCAGCCACCCCTGTTTTCCAGGCCCGAAGGGCCGTGGGGGCTGGGTGCTTTGGGGTGGAATAGAGTTCCTGCTCCCCAAATGTCTTAGATTCTAGGAATGGGGGGATGTGAGGGGCGTGGTGGCAGGACTGAGCCCAGGAGCAGGCCTGGGGTGGCTCCGCCCGCACCCTACCACCTCCTCACTGTGCCCTTCTGTTTGTTCTTCTTTTGACCCACAGCCTTGTGTTCCTGTCACCCCTTCTTAAGCAAAAGTCCTGTTCCAACCCCCTTTGTCCTGCCCGCCTTGTTCCTTGAGAAAATAAGCTATCATTGTTGTATTTGCAATCTATGGATTAGAGGTTTAAGTATTTATTATTATTGGTTAATTATTATTATTAATTATGTAAATTTGCCTCCTGTCTCTTACGTTGGGTTTCTGAGGTGACCGTGGGTGTGGAGGATGCACTGGCCAACCCCTCCTCACCCTTTACCCTCTGCTGTCCAGGAGACAGTGCCCGGGGACCACTGGTTGGGCCCCAAGACTCTGGGGTGGGTCACATGACCCCTCCCCTGTCCTTGTTGAAGCATGACTTCTGTCTTGAGCACATGGGGCTCTTCCCACACTGGTCACCCCAAAATGAACAGCCAAAACAGGTGAGAAAGTCCAGGCTCAGCTGCCACCACTTCCTGTGTGCAGAGGGAGGTGTGGTATGAGACTTCCCTGGTGGCGTTCTACTCACTCTCCTGAGTATGGAGGGCTGGGTGAGCCCTCTCCAAGCCTTTCCAGCCCCTCCCACCCCTTCTGCCTGGCCACTGCCCGGCACTGGGGTTGCCCAGAATGGACCTGGCCCCTCCTGTTATTTGCTGGAAAGTCCAGCGAAGGAGAAATGGCTGGTCCCCTGTCCAAGGCTCCTGGTCCCTGAGGACTGGGGTGCTGGCCCACCCACCCCCTCAGAACCCCATCCCCAGCGAGCCCAGCTGCACTTTCCTGTTCCCTCCTTTTGTATTTGGAGACAATGTGTTGTAATAAATCCTCAGACAGATGTTTTCCCCAGGTCTCCACTGCCTCTTTCTTCTGGCTGGCAATGGGCAGGGGCAGGGGTAAGGGAAAGTGGGCAATCTAGAAGCTCCCAGGAGGTAGAAGCCGGAGGGCTGGGTCTGCATCGCCTACTTGCCTAGAGGACACGGGCAAGGGCAGAGTCCAAGGCTCGTCCCAGGTGGGCCAGGCAGAGACAAGCGATGCACCTATGGGAGGTTAAGAGCACAAGTTTGACATAAAACTATGCAACTTAAAAACTCAGTTTGAGAGCTGGGCGCAGCAGCTCACGCCTGTCATCCTAGCTGCTCAGGAGGCTGAGATCTGAGGATCGAGGTTCAAAGCCAGCCCGGGCACAAAAGGTCCTGAGACTCTTATCTCCAATTAACCTCTAGAAAAATGGGAAATGGGGCCTGGCTCAAGGATAGGGTGGTAGCCTTGAGCTGAAGAGCTCAGGGACAGCATCCAGGCTGAGTTCAAGACCCATGACCCACCAAAAAACAAACACACAAAACAAAACAACTCACTTTGAAGCTGACACTCATGGCTCACACCTGCAATCCAAGCTACTCAGGAGGCCATGATTCTCACATCTCAATTCAAAACCAGCCCATCAGGAAGCTCTGTGAGACGCTTATCTCCAACAAAAACTACTCAGAAAAGCCGGAAGCAGCACCGTGGCTCAAGTGGTAGAGCGCTCGCCTTGTGCAAAGGCAGCTCGGGGACAGCACCCAGTCCCTGAGTTCAAGCCCTAGGACGACAACAACCAACAAAAGCCCTCAGTTTTCTTGCCGGCTCGCCGCAGCCCCGGTCCCCCGCCGCCTGGAAACAGCGGGCTGCCTCTCCGGACGCGCGTGCGGCACACCCGGGCACCCTCAGCTTGCCCACAGAAGCCCCTCTGCAGGCGAGCCTCACAGCACACCAGGCAGCTGGTGGGCCTCTGCCCAGGGCCTCCGCCCCCTCCCGGAGGCCGCCGTGGCTCCTGTGTGCCGCCCCGCGGACAGACAGACTTAGAGACGCAGCTTTCTCGGTCTCTGCAGCGTGGCGATGACGGCTCCCCGTGCTGGCACCCACTGTGTGCCAGCCACAGCCCTAGGGAGCCGTGAGAACGATTCCAGAGGACGTCCCAGCCGACCTGCACGCCGAGCACGGCTCCGGGCCATCTCCCAGGTGAGAGACGTCCAGACCGCGACGCCAGCCACCCGAGGCGGGGCCTGCACAGCAGAAGGCAGGCTTCCCGGTCCTCAGTCCACCTCCAGCCCGGCTCGTGTTGGCTCCAGAACGTCTATTTCTAACCCCGGCCGCCCCAGCAGTCAATGAAACCCAGGGCCGAGGGAGACAGCGCCGCGGAAGCACCGCCCCCGATGCCCCGCCCCCGGCAGGGAGGGGCGGGGCCGGGAGGGTGCCCCGCCCCCAGAAGGGCAGGGCCAAAGAGGGATGCCCCGCCCCTGGCAGGGCAGGGCCACGGAGGGATGCTCCACCCCCGGCAGGGAGGGGTGGGGCCGGGAGGGATGCTCCGCCCCCCGCAGGGCAGGGCCACGGAGGGATGCTCCACCCCCGCAGGGAGGGGCGGGGTCGGGAGGGATGCTCCGCCCCCTAGAGGGCGGGGCCAG
The DNA here is from genome assembly GCF_031878675.1 of Megascapheus bottae. Lineage (NCBI taxonomy): Eukaryota > Metazoa > Chordata > Mammalia > Rodentia > Geomyidae > Megascapheus > Megascapheus bottae. Next base: position 1,125,066 of record NC_143524.1, on the reverse strand, counting down.
GGAGGGATGTCCCGCCCCTGGCAGGGCAGGGCGGGGCCGGGAGGGATGCCCCGCCCCCGGCAGGGCCGGGGCAGAGCTAGTCCGTGGCTGCTGGAGGTGGACAGGGCCTGAGGACCCGGGGAGCAGTGGAGGACTCCATCCAAGGGTGTCACCAGCCCAACCACGTTCCCAGGGTCAACCTTGCCTAGCGCTGCCCCAGGACTGAGTGCAGGCGCTAACCTCCAGGTACTCCAGACTCCTAGTTGTGGCCCCTCAGGCCGCCCCTCCCCCTCGAATCTTGCCCTGTAGCATCCACTGTCTCCCTGGGCCCCAGGCCCCAAAGGAAGGCACTGATGGCTTTTGACTGCTTACTTACTGTGTAGCCCAGGCTGGCCTGGAATTGTTGATCCTTTTAACTCCAGGGTGATCTTGAGCTCCAGAAAGATAGGCAGGGCCACCATCTAGCTACCTAATGGGTCTGAGGTGGGAGGGAGAGGGAGAGAGATGGGTGGATGGATGGGAAGATGGAAAGACTGGCAGCTGGATGATGGAAGTGGCTAAGGCTAGCCTTGGCTCCCCGTCTCTCCAGAGCTGCTCCTTGCCCTGTGACCATTCCAAGGAGGACCCTGGGAAGGCCACGTTCAGAAGCCAGTCAGAGCCGGTGTCTCTCATCCTGGCTCTCGAGGGCAAAAGGAATGGGCAGTGTTGGGTATGCTGCTGGGAACCAGGTCAAGAGTGGAAAGCCCTACCATTAAGAGTTTGGAGAGATCTGAATCACAGACACAGGCAATGGCTATTGAGTGAGGCTGTCATGAGCACTGGTCAGCCTGGCGCAGGGGAGCCAACTCCCCAGGAAAATCACAGGAAGGCAGAGCACAGTCCCAGTCCCACCATTGGCCCACAAAGGCTGGGAGTTTCCAGACACGGTGGGATTCTGGAAGGAGAAGCAGGCTCGGTGAGGACACAGTGATGCCAGCCATATGCAAGGCTGGGAGTGGGTCCAGTCCTAGCCAGGCAAGAGGGAGGGAGGGAGGGAGTGAGGGAAAAGGAGACATGAGCCAGTTCCTAGGGCTATGTCCTGAGGAGCCAAGGAACAGAAATGGGTTTCCTCCTCTGAGACTGTCTCCTCCCTCAACAAAGCAGGATGGTGCCAGGGCAGGCCCTTGTTAAAAGCCAGGCAGGTATCTGGCTAGCTCCCTTCAGCCTTTGCAAGCGCAGGAAAAGGTTGTCTGACTTCAGAGCCTACCAGCGTCTGCTGTGCTAGAGGTGGTCTCAGGGTGGAAAGGCCTGGGAGAGAAGACTTGGAGCTGGTAGATTCCAGAGAGGAATCTACTCTGCTCTGCGGAGTGTGAAGGGGCCAGAGCAGGCAGTTAGGCAAGGAGACAGGCAGAGCAGGCAGGCAGGCAGAGCAGGCAGAGCAGGCAGGGAGGCAGGCAGAGCAGGCAGGGAGGCAGGCAGGCAGGCAGAGCAGGCTGGCAGGCAGGCAGAGCAGGCAGTCAGGCAGGCAGGCAGGGAAGCAGGCAGGGCAGGCAGGAAGGCAGAGCAGGCAAGCAGAGCAGGCAGGCAGAGCAGGCAGAGCAGGCAGGCAGAGCAGGCAGGAGACAGGCAGGCAGGCAGGCAGGCAGGCAGAGCAGGCAGGCAGGAAGAGCAGGCAGGAGACAGGCAGGCAGGAAGGCAGGCAGAGCAGGCAGGCAGCAGAGCAGGCAGGCGGGGAGGCAGGCAGGCAGAGCAGCAAGCAACTCCTCGGCCTTTATCCAGACTCAGGCAGTAGAGGCATAGCCACTGGGCAGCCCAGCAGAGTCTCTGGAAACCATATGCTCGACCTTCCCCATAAAGCCTAACGCTGGGATCAAAAAGAGAAAATGCTCCTTACCCCTTTCCCGCCATGACTCACACATCAGCGCGGGGAGAGCCACCGGGTTGGCATGGGTAGCAGAGGCCAGCCTCTGGCTGACACAATTGTTGGACACAACTATAAATAGCCACGGGAGCCTGAAATAGAAGTGAGAAAGGGATGGGGGCTGGAGTCCCTGAGTGTCCTAAAGAGAAGACTGCCTTGGGAGGACATTAGACTTGATGGCAGCCCCAGGCCACCTCAGGCCAATAGGTGCTTGCACCTGAGATGCTTGAGGGGAGGAGGATGGAGTCAGGAACTCTGCATGGCTTAGGCCAGAACGGTGACTCACAGCTGAACTTCCGGTTACCAGGGTAGGGAGGGGTGGGGACCCACTTCCACCATAGCCACCCACCTCGCTCATCTCCGGTGAGCCACGCCTGATGTCTCCAGGCCAAGTGACCCAGAGCCAGGAGGCCCCTCTAATAGTTCCTCGGACACTGGGCCTGCTCAGAGCTCGGCAGGAAGGCTCCACCTGCGGGCCTTTCACCCCCATGCTCTAGCCTGAGCCCAGCTCAGGTTAGAGCTGGAACTGGGAAGACCTTGTCTACCTGTCCAAAGAAGCCTGCAGGCCAGCCAATCCCCTGCAGCCAGGCACCTCAGACAGGCACCACAGACAGGCAACTCAGACAGACACCTTCAGACAGCCACTTTCAGACAGGCACCTCAGACAGGCACCACAGACAGGCATCTCAGACAGACACCTTCAAACAGACACCTCAGACAGGCACCTCAGACAGCCACCACAGTCTCCTGCAGACAGTCGCCTCAGATAGTCACCTGAAGACAGGTGTCTCAGATAGGCGCCTCAGGCAGACAGGCACCTCAGATGGTCACCTGCAGATAAGCACCTCAGACAGGCACCTGCAGACAGGTGCCTCAAGTCACCTCAGATAGATGCCTCAGACAGGCACCTCAGGCAGACAGGCATCTCAGACAGGCACCTCAGGCAGACAGGCACCTCAGATGGTCGCCTGCAGATAAGCACCTCAGACAGGCACCTGCAGACAGGTGCCTCGAAGTCACCTCAGACAGACGCCTCAGACAGTCACCTCAGGCAGACAGGCATCTCAGACAGGCACCTCAGGCAGACAGGTGCCTCGAAGTCACCTCAGATAGATGCCTCAGACAAGCACCTCAGGCAGACAGGTACCTCGAAGTCACCTCAGATAGATGCCTCAGACAGTCACCTCAGGCAGACAGGCATCTCAGACAGGCGCCTCAGGCAGACAGGCACCTCAGATGGTCACCTGCAGATAAGCACCTCAGACAGGCACCTGCAGACAGGTGCCTCAAGTCACCTCAGATAGATGCCTCAGACAGGCACCTCAGGCAGACAGGCATCTCAGACAGGCACCTCAGGCAGACAGGTGCCTCGAAGTCACCTCAGATAGATGCCTCAGACAGGCACCTCAGGCAGACAGTCACCTCAGATGGTCACCTGCAGACAGGTGCCTCACAGACCGTCACCTCAGACGAGGTTGGGGCTTCCCTACCTGGGCAGCAGCTCCCGTCTCTGCTGGTGGCCACCCGTGCAGGCCTAGGTGGGCTGAGTTATGGAAGAGCCAGTGGAGGACCCAGCCTAGCCCACAGACCTTTCTCCACGCGTCAGCCTTCACCCAGTACTCTAGCCCAGCAGGGCGAGGCGGAGGTTCCTATGTGTGTGGGGAGCCATTTGGGTCCAGGTGGGGGGAGGGGGCAGAGGGAGGGACTTCTGCCCGGGAACCTGAGTGTGCAGCCCGAGCTCCCAGGCCCAGAGGCTGCAGGGCCCCAGCCCTGCAGGGACTCCTTCCTCCCTTCATCCGTGGTTCATTCTCAGAGGGTGCCGTGGGGATCCTCAGGCGTCTGCAGTGGGCACGGGTTGGCTTCTGAGCTGGGTTCCCAACTTGCCCTCAGAGGGCAAACACCTGCCGGGGCCAGAGCCCAGGATCTGGCCCTTCCCCAGCCTGTGTGGGGTGCTTCAGGCCCCAGCTCTGACTTCAGGCCTGTGTTCTACCCCCAGCCCCGAGCAAGTGCTGGGAGCAGCCGGGCAGCGCCACCTGCTGCCCGTGCCCCAGAGAGCTGGGGCCAGCTCACCGGAAGGAAGGCACGGCACCCTGCACGGCCTGAGGGATGGATGGCAGGCAGCTGCAAATGGCCTAATGCTTCTTTGGCCTCTTCGGAAGCCTCCTCTGTGCCCACCATCTGCACCTGACCCTTAACTCCCTCCCTGCGCTCGGGAAGATCCGCCACACTCTGACTTCAACCCAAGCCCGGAACCTCCAGCCCAGTTTCCTCCTTCACCTTCAGACCCGGAGGCAGTTGCACCCTTCGCTGCCTTCCTTCCGCCTGCCCGCCTGCCCTCCACCTGCTTCCACGAAGCTCTGCTCCCTCTGAAGGTGTTCCTGCAGCATGGCACTCCTCCAGGCCAAGCTGACCTCCTGGCAAGGGTGCCAAACTCCCCTCACAGCACCCTTCCCCATGGCAAGTGGAGAATTGGGTGCAGGGCTTGTCTCTGTCACCTGTGCCCAGCCAGACCTGGCCTTGAGAGCCGTGCGCTTCCTGTGACTGCTGTCACAAACAGGGCGGTGTCAGCGACGGGCATTTCTCTTGGAATTCTGGGGACTAATGATGTGAAATCAGGGTGATGTGCAGGCAGAGCAGATCCCTTCTGCGGCTACCCTGTACCAAGCTGCTGTGGCTGGCTCGTTTCTTGTTAGGCACTGGTCAGGTTGGATTCGAGACCTCCTCTAGTGGCCTCTTTAGCAACAGTAGCACTAAGGGTTCCACTAATCTCGCCACACTCTGGCTCTGGAGAACCAGAACCTCCATGTGTGAATCCTATGAATCTGAGGTGTGTTTGGCAGGGGGCACAACCCAGCCTAAGCAAGGACATGCACATTCCGAGACACTGTCAGGAAGCTCCTTCCAGACCCCGACCCCCGCCTCTTGGCCACCAAAGCTGCAGGGGAGAGGGTCAGTTAGGAGAGGCTGAAGAGGGTCTCATCCAGCTGGCCTTTGGCATTCCTCCCCCCCCCCCCCAGCCGCCAGGGTCTTCAAATGCAGATTCTCAGCTCCCTCCTTCCCCTCAAAGCTACCAAGCCAGCCTCTGAGACAGGGCTGAGTTCCTCTAGGGAGTCTGCCCTATGTCTCCTAGCCCCTCGAGGGGAGACCTCACATTTAGGCCTTGGGGGAGGGCCCCATGGATTGGATGGAGGGCCACAAGAAGAATGAGCAAGCGGGACAGCCCAGCCTCCTCTAAGGACTGTCCTTTTCTTTTCTCTTTGGGCAGTACTAGGGATTGAACTCAGGACCTCCTGCTTGCCAGGCCAGCACTCTAACACTTGAGTCATGTCTCCAGTCCTTTTTTATGCTGGTGTTTCTGGGGCAAGGCCTTCCTTGTTCTGCCTGGGCTGATCTGGGCAGTGACCCCTCCTGTTGTGCTTCCCTGTTTATCTGGCCAGGAGGCCATGCTGCTGTACCCTGGCTCTGCTTCGGGTGACAACAGCACCCTACCATGTTCAGCTATTGGTTCAGTTGGAATCTCTCAAACTTTTCTTTTTCTTTTTGTATCAAAACCAGGGCTTAAACTCAGGGTCTCACGTTGTCAACAAATTTATAGAACTCACAGCTGGCACTTTACCACTTGAGCCATACCTCCAGCCCAGCTTTTTGCTGGTTCATTGGAGGTGGAATCTCCAAAATGCTGGCTGCTACTTGATGCACTTTGGCTGGTGGAAGCATTCTGAGCTAGTCAGAGTCACCTGAAGACTCTGGAGAGGAAGTAGCTGGGAGGACTCAGTTTAAAAGTGTCGCCAGCCGCGGGGTTTAGGAGGGTAAATTGGTGCCAGCTTGGGGTTCAGGTTGCTGCTTCTGACAGACCTAAGGCTGCACTGCACGTGGTATGAGGCCTGCAAGAAGGAGTTCACGCCTGGCACCTCCCAGCCCCACAACCTGTGGTCAGGAATGTGGTGATAGGAGGGGGCTGGAAGTCAGCACGGCCCACGCATTAGCCCGCGCTTGGTTCGAGGTCGTATCCCTGCCTCTCCCCCTGCTTCAATGGTGAGGATGCCGGGAAGGTGCACGGTGAGCCTCAGGAGGGCATCTGAGGCGCTGGCTGAAGGCTGAGGCGCCCAAGGCCTGGGACGGTGGGGGAAGGAGCATGCCATAGACCACTACTGCCCAGAGGACTGGCTTCTGCCACCTGTTGCTCACATCAGACCCTCAGGCTTTTGGGGAGATGCTACAGACACGGTTCCTGTGGGGTGAGGCTGGAGGGGCCTCTGTGCTGCCTGGCAGGCAAGAGCAGCCGTGGGTGCACTTGGCCTCACTCGGGACAGGCCCAAGCCTGAGAGCCAGCTCCCGAGGTGAGAGGAAGCCATTGTTCCCAGCCTCCCAAGGGGAAGAGTGCGTGTGTCACGAGGCACACTCTATGCCAAGTCCTCCCAGCACGCAGGCAGGGACAAGGAAAAGGTCTGTGTGCCCACCCACTGCCTGGGCCTCGGACTGGCTGTCAGAGTTAGGCAGGGGCCTGCAGGAGGGTGGTGAGTGGACTTCAGGGAATAGCAGAGGGCTCTGACCATCAGAACTGTGAGGGAGAGAAAAGGGAGGGCCTGGCAGGGCTTGGCCAGTATCCCTGAGTCAGTACTTGAACAAAAGTCATTTTTCTCCTCTGAAACCTGGTCATCTGGTTGACCTCATCCTACAGGCCTCACCCCACCATCCCACAGGATGCCAGGGCCTGCCTGTGCAGCAGCCTTCCTCTCTAGGAACCCCTAGACTGGATGAGGTGGACTTGGGGAAATAAACCTGTCACTTCCTGATTCTGGAAGTGGCCAGAAGGAAGGCGCTCTACCATCATCAGGCGCATGCCAGGATGTGGTCTTGGGTTCTCAAGGCTGCCTGGGTCATGAAGTGTCAACAACCACGTGACTTAAAGTGGTAAGGAAGATTCTCTGGATCTCAGAGCATCAACTCATTCGTGTCCTCAACATTGTCTTCTCTTTAAAGGGCTATGAGGAAGGCCTTCTCCAGCCCTGCTGCAGTGGTGGACAGCCAAGTCCTCACCCATCTTTCCTCAGTTGTGGCTGTCCAAATTTTCCTTTCCATATGGACACCAGGGGTTGGGTTTGGGCCCCTCCTCCACGGCGACCTCATCTTCACTGGTGATCCTTGCCTGTTCTCTCATATGTTACCCTCCGAGGGCTTCAACATGCCGGGGTGTGTGCGTGTGTGTGTGTGTGTGACACAGCCCATGGTACCTGCATTTTTTTTGTCTCTCACATTGCCTTTGCTTCTCCAGAATGATTCTGACGTGGTGTATAGCTCTGACTTTCCTCAGCTACCTGCTCCTGCTAGCCTAGCACTGTGCAGCATTCCATCTGTTTTGGCTACTGCTATTTTCCAACACCTCTAACCCTATTATCTTTGGTGCAAAGCTTCCCCCACTCAGGCCCCCTGGAAACAATCCCTGCCCACTCTCAATGAACAGAGACTGCTAGCAGTGTGGCAGATATGCAGGGGAATCAGCTTTGCGCCCCGCTCCTCCCCTCAGAGGCACAAAATTGAAGTGCTTCCTGCGGCAAATTAGGTCCATACAGATTCTACCTCAGCCTAGTTCCCTTAATCCCTCCCTGGATGATGTCCCACTGACAGGCCGAGGGCCTGGGAACTGATCCTAATACAGATGCACCTGCTAAAGGGAAGCACATACATCCCGTGAAAATCAGCCATGTGGCTCTGGAAATATCAGCACATCGCTTCAAAAGAGAAGGCTGACTCCCAGTGCTGGTGGATGAGGTCTGTCCATCTGTCTACTCAGGAACTTGAGAGCGGAGGATCCTAGTTCAAGGGCAGCCTAGGCAGAAAAGTGTGAGAGGTTTTGATGCTCAATTAACCACCCCAAAGCTACAACAGTAGATCTGTGGCTCAAGTGACAGGGAAGCACTCGGTGAAAAAGCTCAGGGACAGCTCCCTGGTCCCAGAGTTCAAGCTACAGGACCGCCACGAGACAGAAAGAAAGAGAGACACACGGAGACAGACATACACACAAAGAGAGCACAGAGTTGTAACGTGACCACGCTCCATGAAGACACTGGGCTCCCAGGCAGACCACCCATAAGCCCGTCGTGTCACGGAAGTGAAGTGGACTCTAACCTGGAGCAGGCAATAGGAAGCCTTGAGGATATGTTCCCCGTGCACTGGGGTTAGGAGAGAGCAGGCTGGGCTTGCGCCTGGAGCACAGAGCATGAGCCCGAGGGCCGCACTCCCAGCTTGCTCCCAGCTCCCGGCTCCTACACTACTGACCCGGAGGAAGGCGTCCTTGTGCCAAGTTTGGTAGCCACGAGGACGCTGGTCCTGATGCATGCTGCCTCGGTCAAGAGTGGACTACACACACAATGCCACGTCCCACTAGTGTAGAATGGCACTGAGGAATTCCTACTGCTAGCAATATTGTCAGGGTCACAAGACCTTACAAATGACTCACGTGTGTGTGGTGATGCTGGTACAGGCAAACCTGTCTGCGATACGTATACCACTGTGTTACAGTGCCCTGTGGATTTGGTGCAGTTACACCTTGTGCAGGTTTGATCCTCCAGTCTAGGTGTGTAAGAGCGTCTATGCCACCTGTGTAAGTGCGCGTTAGGATGTTTGTACACACAATGACCTAACAAGGCCATTCCCAGGACATATCCCCATCACGATGGATTATTCCATTAGAAAGAAAAGGAAACTGGGGCCCTGGAACACTAATTTGCTTGCCGAAGTTTCTAGCTGAAAGTGTAAGAGACAAGTGTGCTGTGCAACTCCCCATGCAAAGCAATAGCTCATGGAGATGGTGGAAGCCAAAGGCAAGGTAGGACTGCCAGTGACCGAGGGTCCCCTGATAGACATACAGCTGCACGGAGGCCAGCTAAAAGCAAAATGGTCACGTGGAAGGGACATCACAGTGAGTTATCAAGTCACTGCCCTGAGGGTGTCTGTGGGGAGGAAGGCTAGCATGTGTCTGCATTTCCTTCCTGCTTGAGATCCCCATTAGCTGGCTCTCTCAACTATTTCATCCCAGGTGATCCTTCGTGGTCAGGTTAGCCAAGTTCCCCCAGAGGCTTCATGGTGGAAGCTGCTGTGATGGGGGGATGGGTATCTCCTGGCAGGGGTAGGTGAGACTGCAGTGCCCCCCTTATGAAGAGATGAGTGTCATTTCCAGCATCGCCCCTTGGCATTACCCTGGGCAATTGGTCTAAAGCTTTTCTGCTTGATGCCCAGAGCCTGTGCCACCCACGGTGGGGTATCCCCATAGGGCTGCTGGGAGCTCCCCTTGCTTGGGCTTGTGCCCTCAGAGGCACCTTCTCTGTGAGGACAAAGACTGGAATCCAGCCCTTTACAGGTAGTTACTGAGGCCCTGATGTCAGCCAGCCAGCTGTGGGACAGAGCAGTTGATAAAATATCTATTCAGAGTACATGGAGAGACCCAGAGACCAGAGAGGAGGAGCTGAGGGGGGGGCGGTGTGGAGGGCAAGACAGGGGCCAGGAGATACAGTCGGCAGAATGAAGGCACACTGAGGCCCTGGGACAAGCAGGTGGGCACGGGGACAGCTTGGGTGCAAAGGGACAGCCAGTGTGATTGTGAATAGTCCTGTGACAGGGACCAGATGTCTGAGGGCACCAGGCATGGCTGAAGGCCTGGGACAGTCGGGATCCTGAGCGTCCTGGGCGTGGTCCAAGGCCCTGTGGGGTGGACCCGATGGCCCGTGCAGAGAAGGGACACCCTAAGGCAAGAGCCACTGGAGTTTCTCATCCCATCCTTGGGGTCTGGGACACTCTGGGCGCACACACAGCACGGCACATTCTGGTGGTCGGTACCCGGGCGTGGGAGCAGCAGGACCTGGGCATGTACAGTACACGGGAGTGGGCACATTCTGGGAGCCTGGGGCAGGCGAATGTCCAGACCGGAGGGGACTGGGGGAACCCGGTCTGCAGAACATTCTGGAAGTCCAGGCATGCCGATATTGGTGCGCTCCGGGGTCGGAGGAACCTGGAGACCTTGGCACTCCAGGGACCGACGCACCGTGTTGGGCGATCTGGGAGGGGCACACTCCGGAGGTTTGAGGCATGCCAAGGTGCAGGCGCCCCAAAGGTCCGCAGCTGCAGCGCCCACACAGGCTCTGAGGACCAGGACCGAGCGCCCCGAGGACCCGGAGCCCAGCGCCCGGATCCCTCAGAGGCCCTGGAGCCCAGCGCCCGGAGCTTCCGCCCAGGCGCGCCCCGACGTCCCGGAGCCCAGCGCCCGGATCCCCACAAGGCTCCGGAGACCAGTGCCCGGATCCCCCCGGAGCCCAGCGCCCAGAACCCCCCCTCCGAGCCCAGCGCCTGGAGCCCAGCGCCCGGAGCCCCCCGAGGACCCGGAGCCCAGCGCCCAGATCCCCCCCTCCGAGCCCAGCGCCTGGAGCCCAGCGCCCGGAGCCCCCCGAGGACCCGGAGCCCAGCGCCCAGATCCCCCCTCCGAGCCCAGCGCCTGGAGCCCAGCGCCCGGAGCCCCCCGAGGACCCGGAGCCCAGCGCCCGGAGCTCCTCCAGCCCCCAGGACCCGGAGCCCAGCGCCCAGGGGCGCCCAGACGTCCCAGAGCCCAGCGCCCGGATGGCCCCGGAGCCCAGGGCCCGGAGCCCCCCGGAGCCCAGCGCCCGTTTCCCCCCCGAGGACCTGGAGCCCAGCGCCCAGGGGCGCCCAGACGTCCCGGAGCCCAGCGCCCGGAGTCCCCCGGAGCCCAGCGCCTGGATCCCCCCAAGGCTCCGGAGGCCAGTGCCCTGAGCCCCCCGAGACCCCGGAGCCCAGCGCCCGGAGCTCCCCCCGCCCCCAGGACCCGGAGCCCAGCGCCCAGGGGCGCCCCGACGTCCCGGAGCCCAGCGCCCGGAGCCCCCCGGAGCCCAGCGCCCAGGCGCGCTCCGACATCCCGGAGCCCAGCGCCCGGAGCCCCCCGAGACCCCGGAGCCCAGCGCCCGGAGCTCCCCCCGCCCCCAGGACCCGGAGCCTAGCGCCCAGGGGCGCCCCGACGTCCCGGAGCCCAGCGCCCGCGCCCGCGCCGGGGCGGGGTTTAGTGACCGCCGGGCGGGGCCGCAGAGGCCGCCGGGACTACGCGTCCCAGCAGGCCGTGCGCGCGTCACTTCCGGCCGCAGGCGGGAGCGAGCGAGTGTTTACTTCCGGCCGCCGGCGGGGCTGAGGCCGAGCGAGGCGCGGGCCCCGCGCAGCCATGGACTGGCTCATGGGGTGAGTCGCGGCGAGCGGCTGGGACGCGGGCGGGCGTGCGCGGCGGCGGCGGCGGCGGCGGCGGCGGGGGCGCCGCGGGGCCGGCGGGCGGCGGGGCGGCTCCTGCGGAGGGCGGCGGGCGCGGGCGCCGGGCGGGCGGCGGGCCGAGGCCCCGTCCCGCGAGGCCGCGTCCGCTGGCCGCGGGGCCGACCCCGCGGGCCGGGCCCGCCAAGTTGTTCCGCCCGGAGTGACTCGGGCTTCACTTTGGAGGAGGGCGCGGCGGGCGCCGTCCCCGGCCGGCCTGCGCTCGCCGCGGGGCCCGCGCGCCTTCCGCCCGAGGGGCAGCCCGGGGACCCAGCAGGCCCAGGCCGTCCCGGGGGGTCCCGAGCCGAGTGCGGGGCGCGGGGGCCCGGCTGGCGTCTGGGAGAGGCCGCCCTGCGCGCTGGCCCCGCCGCTGGACGCGCGGTGAGCCCTGCTGTTCAGAGCCGGCCCGTGGAGGCCACTGCAGCCCGTGGCTCAGAACTGAGTGTGGAGAGCTGGTTGGGTGCGCAGGACCTGCTCCTCCCGCGGGGGGCTGAGGAAGCGCCCCCTGGGCGGGCGAGCAGCTGCGGGGGGGGGGGGGTGTTGGATTATTGCATGCTGATGTGCCTAAGCTCAGATGCTCTGGTGTCCCGAGACTGACCAGCGGCCAGTCATCGTCACCAGTATCTAACTGTTGACCACAGCCAGCCTTCGGAGGCACCGGTTCTTGGAGCCTCTGGCAGCCCTCTCGCAAAGGGTAGCTGAGCGCTCATCTCAGGCTCAGTGGTGGGCTGGCCGGGGAGACCTCGCTGTTCCCTGGTCATGGAAGCAGATGTAAAATTGGAGATTTTCAAAGAGGAATCAACGTTCAGTGTCATCAGCTTTTTATCTGTGTTTCATTATGTAGCTATACAAAGAGGTTTCAATTCTGTAAGACAGGATTGAAGTACAACACCTCTTATCCTTACTACCCCTTTCTCCATTTCCAGCCCTGCTTCCCTGCTCAAGTTACATTTTTAAATGTAGTGTGGATTGCAAGTTGGGCACTGGGGGATCGTGACTTTTTTTTTTTTTTAAAACAGTTGCAATAAGAGTGTCTTTTAAGTGGTTTATTTCAGTTGTCAGACACAGTTCTTCCAACGGGCATCCCTACAGGGACGGAGCAAAGAAGGCCCAGGTATTCCCTGTTCCTCCTCCCTTGTTCACTTCCCATGTTTACAGAGCATTACTGTGAGGACGGAAGGATGTGAAGCCTGTCCACCTCTCCCTCCCTGCTGTTTCTGTGAGCAGAGGAGAGCCAGCAAGAGGGCCAGTATTGAGTGAGGAAGCTTGCACTTGTCCCAGCGTCCTTTGTATACTCCAATGTGGTGGCTTTCATCTTGCCATGAATCCTTCGATAAGGCTTTGGTCTGGAAGAATTGGCGAGTGTTGTTTTTTACTCTTCTTGATCGTTTTTCTTAATTCACATCATTCAGAGTTACAAGAATGTAGGCTTTGTGTGTGTGTGTAATGGCTTTTTTTGTTTTTAGAAAAAGTTTGGTTGGATTTCTCTATATTGGATCAAAGAAGGAAACAGAACTTAGTCTCTTTTTCTCTCAGTCTTACTCCCTTTTTCTCTCAGTCCTTAGCAGAAGATTGATCTACAGACATACAATTGAAATCATATCTTCCTTTGGAGCCAGTGAGGCTTTCTGAGCCTTCAATAGCTTTGTCTTCCTCTCTTTAGCTGTTTCTGAGCCCTGAGGAAAACATGCTGGGAAAAGCCAGAACAGAACTGAGCACGTTAGGACTTGGTGACAGACCTTGCTGGGACTTTTCTGAGGAGTGTTGTAAGGTGTGGCTCTTAGTTGCCTCTTGTTCTGTACATTTTCTCTGCTTGGTATTGCTCTGAATTCGCTGTTGAAGTGGTATGTAGTTAAGCTGACACACTGACCAGCTGGCTCACCAACTGCTCTCCTTCCCTTTTTTCCTTTGCTTTCCCTGTCTCCATTTCCTTCTCTCTTTTTTCTGTCTTGCAAAGAGTAATCTATGAATTAGAAACAACCTCTGGCCCTTTCTGGTCAGCTGAGCACAAGACCTCACCCTAGGGGAAGCTTCAGGAAGTCTCACGGGTATTCTAGGAGACATTTTTGTCTTATCTGCACTCATACTGGCAGCCCCAAGCATGTGTACATTTTAGGTTTCATCCATCAGAAAGCAGGATCCAGAACCTCCCAGAACTAAAATTTGAAAAAGAAATACACTCCTTCCTTTCCTGCTGATGGGAGCAAGCAGCCCTCCTGTCCTTCAACCTGGCTCTGAGCTTCTGGCACTGCTTTCCTCCGCATCTGTGCCCTCCAGCCCGGCCCTACAGCTGTTCTCCTTGGCTGTTCTTTCAGAGCTGCAGGTACCTTCCTGGCAGTGCTCGTCTATACTCTCTAGGCCCAGGTAGGGTGGACAGGTGGCCTTTACAGCTCTGGTACCGGCAGAAGGAGATAGGACCTAGTATGGGTCTTTTTTTCTTCTTTTTTTTTTCCTTTCTGATCCTAGGGCTTGAATGCTGGGCCTGGGCGCTGGCTCCAAGCTTTTGTGTTCAAGTCTAGTACTCTATCATTTGAGCCATAGCTCCACTTCCTGCTTTTTGTGTTTAATTGGAGATTAGAGTCTCACAGATTTTATTGCTTGGGCTGGCTTCAAATCTCAGTCTTTAGATCTCAGCCTCCTGAGTAACTAGGATTGGTCTGTTAAAGCAGAGTACAATTGATGACTCCTACTCAGCTGACTGGTTTGTTAAATGGCCCTGGGGCTTTCCAGCCTGTTGGAAGCTGCCTCCGGCAACTTTGTGTTCTGGATGTGTAACCCTTGCTGAGAAAACTAGCTCAGTGCAGGTATCTGAATGTGTAACCCTTGCTGGGAAAGCTAGCCCAGTGCAAGTATCTGTGAGGATAGCTTCTGGGTGGATGGCTTTGCTTTGCCTCTTGGGAGGGCGTTTCCGGTCGTGACGCTAGACTGGACTTGTTGGAGTCTGTAGGTTTTGTTTAAGCAACTCTGTGAGATATCATTTACATACCACAAGGTTTGCTCGTTTTAAGTATACAATTAAGCAATTTTTAGTAAAATTATAGGCTTTTCTAACCTTCACGTGGTATAGTTTAATTTAAAAAGGTTTTTTTTTTTTTTTTAATAGTATTAGTGTTGGAACCTAGTACCTGTGTATAGTAGATGAGGGCTCCACCACTGAGCCATCCCCAGCTCAACACGGTTTACATTTAGAATGTTGCCTTTCCCTTCAGGAGAACCCTCTGGTCCATTTCAGTCTTCCGAGCCTACCAGAGGAAATAGATCCTGATCCCCTATCTCTGTAGATTTGTAGTTCTTATGCATATGTGGTTTTTAGTGACAGATTTAGCAGGGTTCCTTTTTTAAAAATTATTTATTTTATTTATTTATTTTGGTTAGTCGTGGAGCTTTAACACTGGCCTGGGCACTGTCCCTGAGCTCTTCAGTTCAAGACTACCACCCTATCCCTTGAACCACAGCCCCATTTCCAACTTTCTGGTGGTTAATTAGAGATAGCAGTCTGGCTGGCTGGCTGGCTGGCTGGCTGGCTGGCTGGCTGGCCGGCCGGCTGGCCGGCTGGCTTTGAACCGATCCTCAGATCTCAGCCTCCTGAATAAGCTAGGATAATAGGTGTGAGCCTCCTTGCCCTGCTTCTCATGGACTTTAGTGCCCAGGCTGGCTTTGAATGACGATCCTCAGATTTCAGCCACCTAAGTAGCTAGGGTTACAGGTGAGCCACTGGGCCTGCTCAGGGTTCCATGTTTAAAGTTGTGTGGACACTACACTGTGTTGCAGTGCTGTCCTTTTGCTGCCATGTGAGATAGCTGTATGGAGGCATGCACATTTAGTTTTTCATGTACCTGTGGGTGGACATTATTTACTATTTCTATTCTGCAGTTGTGGCTACTTCTGCCACAGCTCAACCTTTCACAACAGTGAGCTGGAGTCTTCCTCATCTACAATCCCCAGGGTCTAGATCACAGATGCTTCCAACTTGCCTGAGCTGAGGTTCAAAAGTCCAAGGTCACTGCTTCCCTTGCACTCCCAGGCTGGATAGTGGAGGAGGCTGGAGTGTAGCTGAGTGAGTGGTGTGGTACTGTGATGTGTAGGAATCCTCCAGGGAGGGGGGAGCAGCAGTGTGGCACAGGAAGCAGGAAGGGTCTGTGCTAGAGGCAGAGGCCAGGTACAGAGCTGTCTCCTACAGCAGGTTCTCCAGCGGGAAGCCCATCTGTAAGCTAACAACAGTCCTTTCCACAGTGGCTTCTCAGGTGGTCTTCTGGGTTAGGACTCAGGGGTGCCTGCTTAGGAGGATGTTGCATTTACATTTCCTTCCAAGAAAGTAGTGGTTTCACTGTCATTTGCACCCTTACACTTCATTTCTCCGTTGTCCTACTTGGGCTTCTAGGAGCCCTTGCCCCAAGTGTGCTCATAGTGGTAGGTGATTGGCAGAGAAGCCCACTCCCAGAGCTGTGCAGAAGAGCTTTGCTGGCCAGGGGTCAGTGGGTGCATCTGAGAGCACAGGGTCGTCACAGTCGGCCTTTCTCAGTGGCTTTCATGTTCAACTCTTGCCTGATGTTGGCCCCATCCTGGTATCTGCCCAGCAAGGCAGGGCCCTGCTGCAGGGCCACTGCAACAGGGCTTCCTGCCAGATCTTGCTTTTAAGTGGATCCTTGAGACAGTGGACAAAGCTGTGCTTACCTGTAAAACTACTCCTCAGGAGGAGTTGTGGTCTCTACCATCGTCACCTGGTATGGGAAGGTGGGTGTTGGAGGCTACCTCATTGGGGATGCTTGTGTTGTTGGTCTCATTAGCCCCTTATTTCCTGTGCTGTCTCTGTAGTGGGCGTGGGAAGAGAAACACCCAAGCCCCACTTCTGTGCAGAGTGAGGCTCAGTCTAAGCCACTGGTGGGAGTGGGCAGGTCTAGACCCTGCTCTACTCCCGTGCTGCTCTGGTCGGTGACGGAGGTGGGGGTGGAGGGCGGAGGGCGGCGAGGTGCTGGATGCCTGGGTATTTTTGTGCTTCCCGCTTCCAGCAGGCTCATCTGGGTGAGAAGGTGATCCACGCCGCCCCTGCCTGTCTTGGCAGAAGTGCCTCCTATTCTTTGCCTGCCCTGTGTTTGTTTTTTCTTCTGCACAGGATTTCTGTGGCTGGGCACGCCCGCTGGTGTTCACTGCCGCGCCTGGAAACACGGATGTAGAAACAATTGAAATGAAAACAAAATGTGGAAGGTTAAAGAGAGGAGAAGGAGGTGGCTGTCATTTACGACCTGGGGCCCTGTTGTGAGTCTTATTCCTTAGATTGCCAGTAACCTGAAGTGCCTGCGTAGATGGTCCCATGACCAATGGGATGGGTTGGTGTGTGCTGGGTTCAGCATGTTGCTGTGGTGGCTTGGGTAGCAGGAAGGCAAGGAACCACCCTCAGAGGCAGAAGCTTTTCTCCATGTGGAGCAGATGGGGTTGTTGAGCAGGAGAGAATCTGCTGTAGTTTTCTCTTGGCTCACTTTCCCACCTTGGCTAGCGTGGGGGTACAACCTGAGGAGTCTTTGCCCCTGTTGAAGCTCCCTGCCCCCATCTTGCTGGCCTGTGTTGTCTGCCTGGGAAAAAACCTGACAGTTCCAGATGGCCCTGAGGAACTGGGTGCCCAAGCCCAGAGCTGGCTTGGGAGCAAACCTGGAAAAAAAGTCAGCTCGGGTGTGGTGATGACACTTGGCGTGTTCACCTGGGATCCAGGTAGGGCCCTGCCAGGTCCTTAAGCCTGCCTCTGGGGCTGCTGTAGCTTGATGGGAACTGCTTTTGTCTCTTTTTCCTGGAGCATCTGTTGTGCTCCCAAACCTGTTCCTTTCATGGGGCTTGAACTCAGCCTGGGCACTGTCCCTGAGCTCTTCAGCTCAAGGCTACCACCCTAACCTTGAGCCAAGCCCCACTTCCTGTTTTCTAGGAGTTAACTGGAGATAAGAGTCTCAGGTCTTTTTGTGCCAGGGCTGGCTTTAAACCTTGATCCTCAGATCTCAGCCTCCTGAGTAGGTAGGATTACAGGTGAGAGCTACCACACCGGCCCAAACCTGTTGTTTTGCTGCCATGATTGACAGTTTGTTCTATGCTGTGGTGCTGTGAGATACAAAAGAGTATAATCCAGGTATTGTGGTCTAGTCAAGTAGCAGCTGTGCTGTGCTGTGCTGTGCTGTGCTATGCTGTGCTATGCTGTGCTGAAGAGAGGCCAGGGCCTGCCTTAGGCAGCTTTCCTGCTGCCAGGAGGCCCGTGGTGTGGTGTGGAGCCAGGGCCAGGAGGACCATGCTTATAGGGAGCCTTGGGAGGCCCTTAGAAAGTTGAGACTAGTGCAGTAGCATCCTAACCTCTTGGGCATGAGCTGGGTGATGGGGCCTCTGTATAGAACAGACTGCCTCTGCTGCCTTACCCCATGCCACCATGAACTTGTGGGCCTGCTTTATTTCATAGTCTGTTGTCAAGCAGAGTGTTTATTACTTATCATTTTAGTTTTCATTGATTTTGATGAATGAGTCATCCCAAATTTAGCCAGTGGGAGTATATTTGAATTAGCTCTTCTGTCAGTTGAATAGGAAAAGGAGTAGGGGCCTGTAGAGGGAGGAATCCTGATCACAGAGTGGGAGAAGTGGCCTGAGAATACATTGCCCTGAGGTCATACTGGCTTCTGAATGTTATGGGCTGAAACAAATGATATTGTCTTTGGTAGGCAATTTTTTTTTTGGTTTGGTTATGAGCTTCCTCCCCCCGCCCCCCCTTCCTTTCTTTCTCTTTTTTTTCTATCACTTGAGCCATACCTCCAGCTTGGCTTTTTTTGATGGTTATTTTGAAGATGGAATCTCATGGATGTTTCTGCACAGGCTGGCTTTAAACCAAGAACCTCCAGATCTCAGCCTCCTGCGTATAGCTAGGTTTACAGGTGTGAGACACCAGCTCTTGGCTTACTTATGGTTTCTTGAGACGGGTTCTCACTCTGTAGCCCAGGCTGGCCTTGAACTTGAAATTCTTCTGCTTTAGCTTCCGAAGTGCTGGGAATATAGATATGTAACACCACCACTAGCTTTCTAAACATTTTTAATGTTAAAAATACAATATAGTATACAGCATCCCACAATAAAAATGTAATGCCACATTGGAAATTTGCTGTTTTGTGTTTGTCCCCTCAGATACTCAAATTTCTTGGGTACTCAGATTCCTTGTAGAAAAGGCATATATTTGCATAGGACTCGGGCATATATTTCTGTATATTTTAAATCATTTCTAGATTTCTTGGAATACCTAATACAATGTAAAAATAGTAGTTCTGTATTGTTTAGGGACTAAAAAAAATATTACCTGTTCAGTGCAGGTAGATGTCTTTTGATCCTTGGTTGAATCCAAAATCCAAGTAGATCCTGCAGTCATAGAGAGCTGATGGCTTTTGTGTATTTCCTGGCTTTTTTTTTTTTTTTGCATTTTTTTATTGTAATTAGTAAAAGGGTTACATGATATTTGCCAGATAGAAGGTACATTAATTCACATACATTGATACCCTTTCACATGTCTTGGTACCCATTTCCCCCCCACACACACCCCCCACCTGTCTTGGTTTTCCCCCCTTCCCTATCAAATTTCAAATAACCAAATACAAATAAATTCAATATATCAGATAACAAAGTGGGATACTATAACAATATGAGATAACCAAGGGACAGCAAAGGAGATGAGAGACAACATAGTACATTAAGGACAACAATCATTCGTTATGTTTTTTGTTTTTTGTTTTTTTTCTTCACATTTTGTCTGTATATGTAGCACAGCATTGGTTGGTCTTACGTTCTTGTCAGGACAGGCAGGGCCTCCTCCCGAGCCCTCCTTTCAGGGAAGCTTGGCCATGTCCTTTTAAAGTAAAGGTTGTTTCTGGCAGAAAGCATGCCTTTCTGATTACCCTGTTCACTGCTTCTACTCCATCGATAGACAGCTGACAGGGGAAAGCTCAGCAAGGCTGTAGGTGAGTGCCCTGTGGCCCGCTCAGGGCAGATACCAGACTGTGGCTCCACTTACTGGTAACTCTCGTCTGACAACGGGTCTGGGTGAGGCCGAGTCCTGCTCCTCAGTTGCTTGCCTCCCTGGAGATTTATGGCACAGACAAGATTCCTCACCTTTGTCACAGGGCCCTGTCCCCTTCCCTCCTGTGTTGCCTCTAGGGGTGGCTGGGCTCCGAGGCCTGAGAAGACCTGGTTTTCAGACTATCTTGGCACTGGCTGTTTACTGGACTGCCTGTTTTCCTAAGGGGATTCTCTTCACATAGAGCCTTAGCCTCAATCTGCAGCAAGGTTCTCAAGCACTTTGTTCTTAGGACCCCTTTAAACTCTAAAAATTATTGCATTTTGGCTGGCTGTGGCTGATTATCAGTATTTATCATTTTAGAAGTTTAAACTGAAAAAAGTCCTTAATTCATTTAGGAAGGATAACTTTGGTATATACTAATGTAAATGACTTTTTTTGTTTGTTTGTTTGGTCGTGGGGCTTGAACTGCAGGCCAGGGCACTGTCTCTGAGCTCTTTTGCTCAAGGCTAGCACTTTGAGCCACAACACTACTTCTGATTTTCTGATGGTTAATTGGAGATAAGAATTTCATGCACTTTCCTGCTCAGGCTGGCTTTGAACTATGATCTTTAAATCTCAGCCTCCTGAGTAGCTAGGATTATAGGTGTGAGCCGTCAGTGCCCAGATATAAATGACATTTTTAAATTAAAACCATTTCACAGAGGAAAAAGGTGAGAAGAATGGCATTATATTTTTACCAGTCTCATAATCTAGATCCTGAGATCTTTTGTGCCGGTTCTCTCAAAGCTTTGCCCTTTTATGAGAAGCAAGTAAGTTAGGAGTAGGTGTGTACCTGTAGTCAGTGGTCGCCACACCAACTGGACAGAGGATGAGGCCCGTGGTAGGGACACTGGCCAGAGTTGGACCTAGTGGGCGGGGCAGTTGCCTCAGTGAGAAGCTTTACCTCTTACTTAACCAGGTGCTTTGTGAGACCCAGGGGCTCCTGAGGAGACTGAGTGGACACAAGTCTGGCTTTCGCCGGCAGATTGCAAGCTCTCCTCCGTAGCTCTCAGAAGGGGTGAAGAGCTGTTGGGATATCAGCCAGCACATCAGATGGTGTCTGGCTTTCTAAGTGTCCTTGAGGATCTCTGGGAGCCAGGAGTCAAGGAGAACCAGCAGAGAAAGTGACCAGTGCAGAAGGAAAGAAGAACCTATGATTACCACCCAGACGTAGCTACTCATTAACTAGAAGCTTCTAAAGCAGATAAGCTTCCCAGGCAAGATGGGCAGACACCTGCTTGGTTGTCAGCCTGAAGTGCTGAGAGCCTAGGTAAGACAGGGCTACCTTAATTCCAGAGTTGGCACATACCGGGCTGTGGCTTCCCAGAAGTATGCCCACTTTACTCCCAAGACTCTGATGTAGGCACACTCAGGATCTTCACTTGTCAGACTCCATATCCCTCCCTGCCCAGTGCTTGCCAAATGTCTTGTGCTGGGTGACACTGGATGAGGCCATACAAGTTCCCTGTTCTGTGGCTCTGGGGTGCCCAGGCCTTTTGCATCAGTGCTGTCCCTGTGCACTGGTCATATGTTGTAGGTACAGGCATGCAGCCTGGTACCACTGCTGGGTACCCTCTCTGCCCAGTTGACTCTTTACTCTGTCTAGGTCTAGCGGGTTTGTGACTTTCAGATGGTTTGTGTTGGCATCACCTTATCAGGGCTTTGGTGAAGTCAGGACCCTGTGGCTGGCAGGGTGACCCTTCTGTAGTAGAGGTTTCCTACCCTGATCAGGGTCACCCTTGATCCTTAACATTGTTGGTTGGTGCTTCCTACGCAGCCTGGATGACCCGTGATGCTCTCTGCTGCCTCGTGCTTAGCAAGCAGCCAGGTTTTCTAAGGAAGGAAGAAGACTCTCCTAAGGCAGGCAAGGCCAGACAGTCTACACCTGCGTGGTGGTGCACACCTGTTGTGAGAATTGCTCACTTTGTGTCCTGGAACTTTGCTGTGTGTTTCTCTAGGGCTGCTCACCCCTCTACATATCCTGCACACTACCACCAGCTGATTTGTGAGACCCACTGGGTTGTTTGTCACCTAAGATAAGCAAAGCCCCTAAGGGCATCAGAAGGTGGGAGCTCTGCAAGAGCCTAATAGCCTCACGGGGCTGGGCGAGGATTCTATGTCGTTGAGCTAGGACCCTGGCATAGCTGGATAGAGGACACCACAGGTGGCCGGCCACCAGACACCCCTGGCATTCCTGGACAGTCTGGATGTGTACCTCATTAACTACTGCCAGTGTGTAGGTTAACAGGACTGGGGGGGGGGGTCTGGGCAGTAATCCTAGCTCTGACCCTAACATGTGGCCTGTGTAAGTGGGTGTGAACAGTTTTCCTTGCCTCCTTAAGGACTGGAGTCATATTGGCCTTATAATGTTGCTTCACGCTGTAGCTGGCACCTGGGAAACCAGGACCAGTTTTTACTCTGTTGTGTTGAATTGTTGATGATTAAGACAAAGAGGCAAGTGTGTTTTACATGAGCCTATTGGGTCCCCCATAAGGGAGGGGACCTGCACTGGAAGCTCAGAGGGCGCTGCCAGTCCTGCGTGAAATTGGAGTCTCTTCTGGTTGACTGGGAAAGTAAATTTGAGGTGCTAGTTTCCTTGGGAGTTTGAGGTTCTTCATTTAGACATGCCATTCTCTGGTGATCAGTACTAGTGTTGCCAGAGAGGCCCTGTCTGGAGGTGTGACTCTTGAGGACAGCCTCCTACGAGGCTGTGCACCTGTGAAGGGGCTCAGAGCCTGGTGTGGGCATACTCGGGACCTGTTGTCAGACACAGCATCGCCTCTTGCTTAGTGCTTGGCAAATGCTGGTGGGTGTGCTTCGTGTCTTGTATGAGGTGACACTGGGTGGAGTCCACGGTCTCTGCTCTTGTGGAACTTGGTGTTCCACGTCCATTGTAGAAATATAAAGCACAGAAAAACCAAAACAAATATCAGGTCCCTCATAACTCCGCAGCAGTTCTATATTCCAAGTTAAACCTGTGTCCCACTATGTCCAGTAAGCAACTGAAAAAGTGAGATTTCTAGAGCTACTTTTGGGTGTGTCCAGATGAACTTTTTTGCTCTGTCTCTGAGTGTTTGGGATGTTTCCAGGCTGAGCAACGCTTTTTAAATCCACACTGTCATGCTGTGTCTATGGGTGGAATTGTAGAGGAGCCACTCATATTTCCCACAGCGCTGGTGCTCGTTTCCCTACACCTTCACTGCCCTGACCAGCAGACACTGGGTCAGTCTGTTTCTCTGTGAGGGCTGATGCAGTCAGTGTTCCTGCACTGGGGGCTGTACAGTTTTCTTTGAGATCTTCTGCTTGGTCTTTGTTTCCTTTGCCTTCAGTTACCCAGTCTTCTGAAAAGGGGCATGAGTTCTCTGTGTTCAAGGTGATTGGTCCTGAGTATCAGGACTTTAGCCCTAGTGTGTTCTTAGAGATAAGTGAAAGCCAAGCAGGCACTGCTGGGTGGTGTGGGTGGGGTGGGGTGGGGCGGGGCTTGGTTCCAGCAGCATGGCTGCTGGAATATAGCAGGCAGAGTGTGTGTGTGCTGGAATCTAGACCACTGGGCAGGGGTACCCAGGGCTCCACTGGTGGCTGTAGGAAGTTGGAGTAAGCAGAGGCTGTGTGTGGCCCCTCCACAGTGCCGGGCTGGTACTTTCATCATTTCTTATTTTCCTTTACAACTTTGTCCACCTCACATGCTAGTTAGTGAAAGTGAATACTGTTTAGTTAGCTCCCGTGTCAGGAAGAAATTCAGGACTGAGCTTCTGTGTCATCTGTGCTAAGGCTGCAGAATGTCAAGAAGGCAGTGAGTTCCACGCATTTTCTCCAAGTCCCTCTTAAAGATCACTCTCCCTCCAAGAGGAGTTAGAGAACATTGGATGAGGTGCAGGGGCCCTTTTGTAAGGTCTTGAATAGTGACATACGGGGTTTTGAGTCAATTCTGAGTTTGACAGTTGTAGTGTAACCAGTGGCTCCCACCCACTGGCCTCTGACACCTGCTACACCCACCGGACACTCCCAGCACCCACTCTGAGGAGCAGGACTGCCTTTTCCCTGTCTTCTGCCTTGGTCCTCCACTTAGCTGTTGAGGTGATTGTGGAATAAGAGTGGCCAGAGAGCACATCAGGGGCTCAGATGGTACATGGGTACCTGATATTTCCTCCTCAGTGTTTATTGGGCACTGATAAGGGTGCAGGCCTGTGTGTATCTGTCTGGAGTGTGTTCCCCCCACACTTCTGCCAGACATTTGTGGCTTTGTTTTCTACATCCGGATGATGATTTGGGGCTAGGCTCAGAGGCTTTGAGAGTGTGTAGCTGAGGCTGCCTGGGGCTGCTGGCTTGTTTTCATTTTGGTGCCTGGCTGAGCATTCCCACACCAGCACCTCTGTTTCTCAAGGGCAGCATCTCTCCTTTACTGACCACAGTGCTTTCTGTTGAGCTCTCCTGTGCTCTCTTCCCTGGATGAAATGTGTCTGCAGGCTTCTGTTTCTGGGTGGGCTACTTCTTTTCCTAGGACCTCCATATGGCCTCTGCTGGCTCTGCCAGGCTGGCTTCCTGATGCTGAGCTGTGGAGACCTGACTCCTCTTAAGTCCTGGGTCACAGGAACAGGGGAATTTCTGATCATCTCTCTAAGGGGAGGCTGAAACTCTGTCAGCCAGAGGGTCAGAAACCCACATGATTGAAATCTTACTTTCCAGTGTCTTCTGCTGTGTCTGTGGGAAGGCTTCCAGTCTTGGTTGAAGTAGTGTGGGGCATGCTTAGTTCTGCTCCAGGCACAGTTCCTGGGGATCAAATGTCCTACTGTGCTGCACTGTGCACTAGGTATGAGCCACCAAATACTGCTTTTTGGTAAGAGGCCCAGGTCTCTGGCCAGCCAGGTTTTTACTCTTCACTTTTCCATATGAATGATCTACACGGTGCAAGGGAGCATCAGGGGAAGATGTAGCTGTGCTCTTCTTGGAATGGTGTGCTTGCTGGGTCGACATTCAGATCAGCAGCAGCATTCATATTTGTAGGCTCCTGGGCTCTGGACAGCACTGGACTGCAGTCTTCTGTCTACCTGAACACATCTGCCCCGTCTGCAGCCGTCTGCCTGACCTCACCTGACCGGACTGCAACAGGACCCTGACTGTACTTGCCCAGAATGTAGCAGGACCCTGGGTTCCTTACCCACATGCCCACTGTTGACTGAGGTGGTTCCACAGAAGCAGCACTCAGTGGGGCTCACAGCTGCTCCCCACCGGCAGGACCCTTCCTGTGCTGGTGCTGTTGGTGGAAACCTGGGGTGTGTCCGTGCTGCTCAGCTGTGTGCTGAGTGGTCACGTTTCAGCTCAATAGGTGGTCCAAACCACACGTGTTGCTGGGCATGTCGTTGGAATGACACCCAGGTGCAGAGGATGGTAGGGGAGGTTTATGTCAATACCAGCTCATCTGCATCGGCCTCATTTTGCACAGCAAGGTCATGGCGGGATGGGGCTGGCCCAGGCTAGACATAACTGTCGGAGACTACCTTGTCTTATCAAGTAGGCCACGGTCCTCCATCTGCCAGGAACTGTGATGTTGTGCCATGGTGTTGGGTCTGCACTGTCGGTATACCTGCCATGTGAGTCTCTACTTGGTGCCCGGTAACTGTCCATGCTGTGATTATAGTGGGGGCCCATTTGTAGGGCAAGTGTCACTGGGAAGGTCTCAGTTTCTGGGCTATCCTCAGTGCCTGAGAAGGAAGGACTTTGAGGTGTTGGACAGCCCTGTCAGTGATGGGAGGTCCTGAGCTCAGGCCAGCTGTGCTGTCACTGTCGTCCTGGGTGGAAGAGCTGTTCCTCAGTCTCCTTTGGAATGCCTCTGATCTGCTGATTTCTAAGTCAGGCCACCTCTTCCACAGCCTGGCTTCTGCGTTTTTTTCTGGTGTTTTGTTTTCAGCTAGTGACTCAGAGGAGGCATCACACCTGACCTGCCTGTCCCTAGACATCTGCAAATTTTTACTGCTGGCTTTGTTGTCATCAGGGTCACAAGTTCTGCCTGTGTGGGGCTGACAGTGACCCTTTCACATTCACTGAAATTGAAGCACTCACCAGGTTGGCCAACAGGGGCACAGAAATGGTGGATACCTTTCCATCCGCCTTCCCCCTTCTTTACTTCCCCTTTCCCTCTTGCTCTCCTTCCCTTCCCTTGTCTTCCCTTGCTTCCCTTATGTTGGAACCCAGGGATTTTTTTTTTTTTTGCCAGTCCTGGGCTTGAACTCAGGGCCTGAGCACTGGCCTTAGGTTTCTCAAGGTTAGAGCTCTACCATTTGAGCCTCAGCACCACTTCTGGCTTTTCTATGTACATGGTACCGAGGAATGGAACCCAGGTCTTCATGTGTACTGGGCAAGTGCTCTATCACTGCACCACATCTGATCCAAATACAGCTCTAGTTTTTGTATTTCATGTTGACAATAACAAAATGCCCCTGAAATGACACTTGCAGGGGAAGGGGTCTGTTGGACCCTTGGTTTCCATGTTCTTGGGTTTACATAACGGCCCCAGGCTTTTATAGGTACAGGAGGTGGAGGGGGGCGCGTTTGTCTTTGATTCCAGCCCTCTACAAAACCACTTGAGAGAGGACTAAGCATATTATCCTCCTGCTTAAAAGACTTTTTGGTCACACTCATTGCTTATGGATGAAGCCCCCAGCCTCACCCCTTATGCCTGTTATGCTATACTCTGAATGGGCCTCCGGTATCCCTTTTATTGTCAAGGTACCTGGCCTTTACTCTTGTGACCCCAGCTTGAGGCCCCATCTGCCTACCTGGCTTTTAGGTGAAGACCCTATGGGGGGTTTTGTTGCCCTTGTGCTCCTGTGCCAGGAGCTTCAAGAGTGAGATGGGCAGAGTAGAGAGCCTTTTTGGTAACTTTAGGGGCCACAGTTATGTCTGAGCTGACTCAGAGACCAGCCAGAGGCCTCAGCAACCTAAGTTACTCAACTTTGTTTGAAGCATGTTCCTGACCAAGACTCCATTAATGTAGACAGATAACCCCTTATATTTAGAAATGAAAAATCACACTTCTGAGTAACCAGCAGGACAAAGGAGAGCTCTTAGTGGGAATTAGAAATATCTTTGGCAAAAAGGTGACACACATGTTAAAAGGTTTATGCAGTGTGGGTAGTGGCTCAGAGCCTTCAGTGTGCAAGCTGGAAAGCAGATACTCTACTCACAGGTTGGGCAGCAGTGCCAGCCAGAGAAGATATGAGAAGGAAGTAGGATAAGATGTACCTGAGCAAGACAGAAGTAAATCCTCAGGAAGAGAATCAAATCAAGAGAACCACAAAGCCAGAGGCCAATTCTTTGGAAAATGGGAATAAAATTCATAGTCATTGGTCAGACTAATCAAGATGGGGGGAGGAGGGGGTTGATGCACAGCCAGCAGTCTTTCTAGTGACTGCTGAGTCAATTGGTGTTCATATTTAAGAAGACCCAGCTGGGCATCTGACAGTGATGGTTTAAAGCTAGCCCAGGCAGACAGACCCATTACACTCTTACTTCCAGTCAACCAGCAAGAAGCTGGAAGTGCAGGTGTGGCTCAAGTGGTAGAGCACCAGTCTTGAACAAAAAAGTAAGCCAGGCAAGAGTACAAGGCCCTGAATTTAAACCCCATCTTAACACAAAAACAAACAAAGTGAGTCTGATCCCTCATACCATAGAAAAAATATCTACGGTAGCTAGCACCAGGCCCAGACGTGTCCAGAACAGGCTCTGGGGCATGGGAGGTATGCTCTAGAAATGGCCCTGGACCAGGAAAAAACAGCTTAAGTGTCATACTGTTTTTATAGTGTTGCATACTTAAGTACATTTTGCATGTCTTGCCCGAGGCATTTTCTTTTCTTAGTGTGGCTATTGAAAGTTTAAAATTATGCCATGGCTTACAGTAGGACTCAGGTCATGTTTCTGTCGGTGGTAGTGTTGTAGATCTTGACCGTTACATTAGAAAAATTCTTTCAAACAGGTCCAGAAAGTGCCAACTGTAGAAGAAAAGAGGGATAATTTGACTGTAAGCAGTCTGTTCACTGAGAGAAGTCCTTCACAGTAAAAGGTCTCAGCCCCAGGAGGCTGGAGTGTCCTCAGGACTCTGACAGCTGGTCTCTGGGAGTGTGGGAAGGGACAAAGCCGTGGCCTCACTTCCAGGAGGCAGTACTGATGGCCCGGGCCATGCCTGATTGCATTATCGGGTGAGCCAGAGAGCCTTGAGGCTCTCCTTAAGGACCTCCCTCCCGTGCAGTCTCGCATGCAGTGTCAGCAGTGCTTGCTGATGGTTCAGGTAAAGGTTTTCCATCCATGTGTCTTCCTGTCCACCCGCGGATGCTACGCCTGTCGCTTTGAGAAATGATGGTGCTTCCCCTAAGCTCCACCACTTGGGACATTTTGTGTACTTTCCTGTCTCTCATCTCTTCATGGCTGACAGCACCTAGCCCGCCAGAATTGAATTTAGCTAATAGTGCCATCTGCCTCCCTGTAGACTCTCCCTGCACCGAACCTATAGAACACCCCCATGGTTTTTGTTTCCATGAGTTACATAAATGTGGTGTTGTGTTTTAAAATTCCATACATTTGTGGCGCCATATCTTAGCATTGGGGGCATCTTCTGATATTTATGTAAATGCTTTGGAATGCCTCACTTTGTTTCCTCCTGCCTCCCTTTCCTCTGTGACCAGGTCCTGTTGCTGCAGTTGGGCTTTAATACTCCCAGCGATCCATGTTTGTTTGTTTATTTTGTAGTACTGAGATTTGATTTGAACTCAGGGCCTTAAGCTTGCTAGGCAGATGCTTTACCTAGCTATGCCCCCCTCTTTTTTTTTTTTTTTTAAGATTTTACCTTTATTCCTTGGCTGGCTTGAACCTCAGTCCTCTGTTTATATTAGCCATGTGGTTGACTTGATAAGAGGCACCATCCATTCCCAGCTTTTTATTGGTCTCACACACAGCATTGCTTTGAACAACCAGTTCTACTCCAGCCTCCTGAGTGCTGGGGTCACAGGCATGTGTCACCAAGCCCAGCTTTGTAAACTTGGAAATAGGCTCCCAAGTCACTCTGAAAGCTCCGAGGTGAGAGTGGAGGGGCTCTCAGGTTAAGAGTAATAGTTCAGCATGTCTGTGCTTACTATAGGAAAACAACCTTTGTGGGGATGGCCAGAGCATGGCATGCATTGTGGGACTAGAGAGAGCAAGAGGGCACCTGGCTCTTAGTCCTATGCCCCTGCCTGGGGCCATGGACTGCCCTCCACAGGTGAGGCATGGCTGAGGTCATGGGCCCAGCCTCTTTCTTGGCAACAGGAAGAGAAACTGGAACGGAAGGGAAGAGAAAGACAGCAGCTTGGGGACAGACCCTGGGTCAGTTCAGAATGGGATGCAAACACAGTGGGCGGCCCCATATAAACACATCCAATTGCAGTACAATTATGGTATGGTTCTGAAAGGCTTCCGAAACAGCCTTCATTAGTACATATCGGTCAGGCCTTGCCTGCCATCTCCTCTGCCAACTCAGCAGTGCTGGGTTCCAGGTTGCCCGCACTGGGTCATTTGACAGGTTACACTACGGCCATGGTGGCAGCCATGGTCCGAGGCGAGCTTTGTCCAGAACACTTCTCTATTTGCAGAGCTCTCATAAGGCCTCATTTTTTCCCCTCATGTCATGGTTAGACACATGCAGGTGAGTGCTTTGCCTTTCTGGGGGATCTCAGCCTGGAGTCCTGGGAGACCACTTGTGCTGCTGTCAGATGTGTGTGTTCCAGGCCTGGCCCAGAAGAAACAAGAAGATAGTCCTGGATGTGCTCTGTTCTGGATTCCTTCTCTTTTCCCAGGGTAGAAGTCATACTCTTGACCTGTCCCATCTTCACTGTCAGTCCCAGTAACCTACTCCCACCTGCCCTTACCACTTCCCCTGAGCCTTTAGATCTCTGTCTCAGGAGTGTGTGTGTGTCCGTCTGTCCCAGTGCTGTGAAGGCAGGACAGCGGTTCCTTTGAAAACTGGGCTTTTTTTTTTTTTTTTTTTGGCATGCTTGGTGTATCACTGTCCTCTACAGGGAGCTATTGTTTGGGAAGAGATAGAAGCAGCCAGTGGTACCAGGGACCTTGTTAGAAATGCACAGTCTTGGCCCCCTGGGCCCTGGATCAGTTGCTTAAACAGAGGAGGAACCTGCCTGGCTTCCTAGGTTCTAGTACTGGCACAGGCTTCTGTGGCCCAGAGCTCTAGTACATCCAGCCACGGTGGCTGCCTCAGTGTTACCTTGTGGCCCTGGTGGCTAACTTGGTCCAGCGAAAACCCCAGTGACTCCAACAGTGAGCATACGTGGCATTGCCGCAGGGGAGAGGTGCTTTTGACTGTCTGCAGTCATCCATGGAAGCAGGCTTAGCTGTCTTTTCAGGAAACGAGGAGGGTGTGGCTTGGTCTGTGGCTGACTTGAGGCTCTCCCTGCATGGCATTGCGTGGTGCCTGGAGGTTGGTGATGAGAGGCTCTGGAGAGCTCTTTCTTTTGTGGAAGTGACTCATGAGGAAGGAAGTGGCTGCAAGCTCACTGTGGTCCTGTCTCTGAGGCCAGTGCAAGCAAGGTGGCACTGCTGGGCCTAGAATAAAGTGCTGAGTTGAGGTTGAGGTGCTGGCGGCACTAGGTGGAGTCTTGGTTTTGGGAGACTGAAGTCTTCGTGTTTAGCAGAGTAGAAAGGCCATCCTGAGACTTGTTGTGCCTTCCTGCTCTCTTGCCCCCTTTTCCTCTGTGTCAAGGCAGCCTTGTTAGCTAGTTTGAGACCACAGCTCACAGCATGCATGTCTTACTACTGATGTTGTGTGGTCCCAAGAAAGCTAGGGAGGCGGAGGGGCAGGGTACTACTCTCAGCCCTTACACATATCCCTGCCTATGCTATAGGGCAAGGAACAGTTTCACGGGCAGGGACTGTGGCCCACTCTAGCTCTTTCCTCACTACACTTGCCCACTCTTGCCCAGAGAGCATGTCTGTAATATTGGAATCAAACCCAGGGCTTTGCATATGCCAGGGAAGCACTCTCCCACTGAGCTACATCCCCAGTCTTGTGTATGAGCATTTTGAAACCTCAGAAAACTCTTGGAGTGTTTAGCACATAGCTCTTAAAGATGGGTGTTCTTTTCTTTCTGAAACAGGATCTTATTGTCTAGCCAAGATGGCCTCAGACTTTGGGTCCTCTGGTCGCAACGTCCCGAGTCCTGGAAGTACAGGTGTGTCATCACGCCTATGAAGAGGAGCTGCCTTCTTGCAACTGCTCGTTTCCTCCAAGCAAGTTGGGCCAGATGCTCGATCTTTCTTTCAGTTGTCCAGTTCTCAGCATGTAGCAGTGACCCCCTCTCATCTTGTAGAAGTGATCAGTGGGGGACACAGGGCCGGGAATTTAGCCTAGTGATGGAGCGCTTGCCTAGCATGCACAAAGACTCAGGTTTGATTCCTTGGTACCACGTACATAGAAAAAGCTGAAACTGGTGCTGTTGCTCAAGGGGTAGAGCTCTAGTCTTGAGAAAGCCCAAGGACAGTGCTCAGGCTCTGAACTCAAGCCTGGCCAGGGATGGGGGTGGACCATACATGTATATGGATATGCACATATAAAAATGTTCTAGTAGTTTTAGAGGTCTGTAGTAGGATTTGAAGTCATGACCTCACACCACTTACCAGGCAGGTAGTGTATACTGAGCCACATAGCAAGCTCCTTTTTTTTTTTTTTGCCAGCCCTGGGCTTGGGCTCAGGGCCTGAGCACTGTCTTTGGACTTTCTCAAGGCTAGCACTCTACCACTTGAGCTTCAGCACCACTTCTGGCTTTTTGCTATGTATGTGTTACCGAGGAATCGAACCCGGCTCTTCGTGCATGCTAGGCAGGCACTCTACCACTAGGCCAAACTTCCGGCCCCGCAAGCTCCTTTTTTTGTTGCTAATTATTCTTTAGGATCTCACCTATCTAGGCTTGTTCCTTGACCATGGTCCACTGATTTTAGGTTTCCTGTTGTAGCTGTGCCACTGCCCCCAGGTAGGGGTTAAGAAGGTCTTGTGAATTTTTCTGCTCAGACTGTCCTTGTACCAGATCCTCCCATTCTCCACCTGCTAAATTGCTAAAATTACAAATATGAGCCCCTAGGACTTGGCTTTCTTTTTGGGGTTCTGAGAATGTGGGGTGCAGTGCTTCTATCTTTAAGCACTCATGGATTGAACCCATCTCTGTCCCCCATCTAACACCAATGACCATCCTGTCTTGACACGGGTCCGGGGGCTCTGTGGACCCAGCTAATGTGGAATGGTGGAACCCTGGGTATAGTTGCAAGTGCTGGCTTCCTGGAGTCAGCTACTGTTTCTAGACCTATTGGGCAAACAGAGTCACAAGGAAAGACTCAGGCACTATGGCCTCTCCCTTAACAGGATATATTTCATGCCCATTGCACAAATTTGGGTTGTTAATTATGTATTTAAAAATACTGTTCTTACTGAGATGTTGTATGTAGGGGCTAACATTTCATGAGTCAGGTAATGAATATATTTCTTTTTTGGTGGGACAGTATCACTCCTTCCTTTCCCTTCAGTCATTTGTTCCATGTTACGCCTCAAGCAGGTTCTCAGCTCAGTGCCAGTCCCCAACAATGCCATCACTGCAAACCATGGCGGATAGCGTTCCTCGGGGTCTTGGGATGTGTCTCTCTGGAATTGTTTGTGAGGAGTTTTCCTCATGACATTCATGCCATATAGTTATATTCCTTTTTGGAACGTCTTAGTTCTGTCTGTGTGTGTCTGCCCCATGAATGCCAGTATCCTGGAGACAGAGCTCTGGGCTGCTTGGAACCAAGGCTGGTTGAGGTACGTGACTGCTGCTGGGTTTTTTGTTTGTTTGGTTGGTTTTTTAACTGTGTTTTTTTTCTTTTCTTTTGATACTGGGGATCAAACCCAGGACATTGCACTTGCTAGGCAAGCGCTTTGCCACTGAGCTACGTCCCAGCCCCTGCTGCTGGATTTGAGTGTCTCCAGCTCAGCTCCAGCGATTGCCTGGAGCCTTCTCCACATGACTTCATCAGCTCTTCCCAGGCTCCTTGCCTCTGTCTGCACTCTGTGAAGGGCCCCCAGCCAGTGTCCTCATGGTGTGTCTACGTGTGGGTCATGCCTCAGGGCTGACGGTCCAGGTCCAGCTGTCCCCTGTGCTCCCATGGGACAGTGGATGGGTAAGACCTGAATTTAACCTTTGGAGATGAGTGGTGTAGGTTGGCAGAGAAAGCACTTCTGAAGCTGGGAAGCTTGGGAAGAGTTGGAGAGACAAGCTGGAGGCAGGGTCCAGTATAAGCAGTTAGGTGAGCCACTGTGCCTGGCTGGAGGGGTTCAGACACCTTGGAAGAACATTAAGGGGCTTGGCATTCTTATGACTACTATAGTGCTGTGGAGAAGGGGTCCCCCAACAGCAGCAGGGCTCTGACCATACTCCCCATACCTGCATTCCCTCTTTTGCTGTCATCCCCCGAGGCAGCAGCTCATGGCTTAGCGTGACCAGCTTCCTGTAACAGGAAAGTAGAAGAGAGGCAGGAGCCTCTCAGAACATCTTCTGGTAAGGGGCCAAGGTTCAGTCTGCCCAGCCATGCGGCCGAGACATAATGGAGGGTGGTAGCCTTCCCTTGGGGAAAGAGAAGAGGGGGATGGCAACCAGGGGCCAGCAAGGGCAGATGGGTCTGTGAGCTGCCAGAGAAGGGTCCTGCATGCACCTGGGGCACAGTGTGCAGGAAGGGGCGTGACACTCCCAGGCAGGAAGTTGTCAGGTGGGCTGTGAGCATGCTGCCCTCCAGCCTCAGGTTAAGGTCTGGCTGAGCCAAGCCCAAAGAGTGAGAAGAGCTTGGGGAGAAGAGGTAGGAGGACAGGAGACCTGTGTGCTCAGAGGTGGGCCTGCAGGGACACAGAATGAGAGGTGGCTGGCAGGGGAAGGCAGCCCCTTCACCAAAGAGAAGCTCTGCACAGCAGAAGAACCAGCTGCTGGCACAGGAAAGTGAGCCTGTTGGGTTTGGCCTTGGCAGTGCACTGGATGAGGATAGTCCTGTCAGTGCAGTCAGTGCTTGGCATTGTCTCCAGATGGAAGATTCCTCTTCCCTGTGGCTATTCAGAGTGAGCTGCCCAGGCAGCTCCTTCACTGGGTCCTCCCAACCTTGAAAACAGTGCCTCAGTGTGTCAGAAGCTCACTGAGCACTGCCTTCTCACAAACCAGGCATTTTCAGGTATCTAAGGGGTGGCATGGCTGGCCTTTGCATGCCTGGGGCAGCCAGGGTAAGTAGGGCTTGTGCTGGGCTTCTGAGAAGTGCTGTACCACGCTCATTCAGACACATTTCCCATGAGGGAAGATGAGGCATGGAAAGGGAGCCGGAGAGGAGTCCAGGCCAGCTGCTTCTGTGTGAAAGTCTCCCCTGACCATGGTAAAGGCCTCTGAGTGATGTCCAGGATGTGGTCAGCCCAACACAGCACTCCCTTTAGGACCTCCCCTTCCAGGAATTAGGGCATGGATTGCATGGGCCCAGACCAGGGCTTCCCAGACCATGGCTGTCCAGTGGAAGCTCCCAGGACTGAGGATAAGCCATTACTGCTTTTGTGCCCTGGAGTGATGCAGCCTATAAACTGGATCCTGTCTCCAGCAGGGGGCGCTGTTGACCACCCAGCCCTCCAGCTCCTCAGGCTAGTAACCACAGTAGGCCTGCAGACAGTGTACAGGTGGACTGCTGAGTATAACCCATTCTGTGTAGGTTGGTCATCCCTCTGTGTTGCTGTCAGGTCCGTGAGGGAAGGGCTGAAGAGCCTCAGTGCAGCCAGAACACATCAGATGCCTAATGCAGCATTGGGGCGGGTGCCAGTCCTTGTGGCCAACACCTTTGGACAAGTCTGCACATGGTGTGCCTGTGACCTAGGGGTTAGGCCCCAAGGCCTGTGCAGCCGCAGCCCCAGGACAGTCTGAGTGCTCACCTGTGTCAATAAGCTCATCTGAGTTTTCTTCTCTTGATACCCCAACATGTGAAATTAGCTAACTTAATTATCTTAATTGGACTACTTCTGCCTCATTTATTTTGACTCTAGCCCCAAAGCTTGAGGTTTTGATTTTTTTGTCTTTTCTGACACACACACACACACACACACACACACACACACACACACACACACACACACACATCAGTGCTAGCGTTTTAGTTCTTTGCACTTGTTAGAAAGGAGCTGTACCAGTTAACATGGAGTTTTATTTGAAGGGTCCTGGGCAACCCTGCATCTCCTCTTTTATCCCCAGACCTATCAGGATGACCCTGGGGGATGTGTCATAGCTGGCTCTGAGTTAGGGCTCAGAATCTTGCACTCAGAGTTTCAGTGTGTATCAAAGCACCTTTTCTGAAGGAACATCCAGAAGCAGGTTCTGCATTTTGCCCATGCCCTTGAGGAGGGCAACCTTGGTTAGAGGTTACTATGCACTGCTTCCCATTCCCGGGATACCCCTTAGCTTGGCATTCAGGTCATTGCCAAGGTTAGGGACCCCGGCCCCTGTGACTTCTCCAGAGTGGGCAGTAGTTCTCTGAACTTTAAACCTGCCCGAAAGTTGTTGCTGGATGTTGTTGTACAAGGTGGGCTGGTGTCACAGTACTGGCAGACATGTGTACATTGTGCCTTGCATTTGCCCTCTCCCCAAGTGTATAGGGGTGACATCGAGTTAGCAGTCGGACCTAGGGCTCTGGGCTAAGAGCCCAGCTGGATGATGACAGATCTGTACTTTTGGTTCTGGGTCTCCATGGACACAGTGCTTCAATTTTTGTTTTGTTTTGTGGTGCTAGAGAGAGATTGAACCCAGAGCCTTGTACGTGCCAGGCTACCACTTAGCTTCTGGCTGCTTCCCTAGCTCAAAGATTGAAACCCTGAGCCAGAGCTTAGAGATGGCCCGTAACCTTCAGTGCGGTAGAGTCATTAAACTTGAGGGAGGACTCTGCCTGAACTTGGCTTGCCGACAGGGAAGTAGGGCATGTGTGGAGACCACCCACTTCCATGAGAAGCTATGAATCTGCCAGAGCTAGGAAGGATGTCCTGATACTAGCAGACTTCTGTCTGTGCATTGTAGGTCTCAGAGAAGGTACTGGACATAAGACTGCCACAGATGTCCTTCCCTGTACTGAGACGGCTTACTTACCTAGCTTCTGTGTGAGTGGAGGATTGGTGTGGTCACTGGTTCTTAGGAGGGAAGGCCAGTGGGCCTTATACAGTATATATGCCCTTCCTGTTCCAGCTAAAGGGTAGACTGCATCTTGTATTCAGAACCTGCTTCAGCCCCACTTAAATCCACAGGAGTGAAGGAGAAAGAGGAAGCACTAGCAGCCAGTAAACCTAGAGGTTGGACAGCCAGTGATCCAGTGGATAAAATGCTGACTTACCCAGGCCTGTGCTACCCAGGGCTGCATCTTCATTGTGACCCCCGAGTAGCTCCGGGTGTGACCCGGAGGTGTGAATGCAGCAGCTACCAGGCTTCTCTGTCAGACCCAAGTCTGAAGAATGCATCTGGTGGATCACAGGGCGGGGCACTGGGTTGCCTCTGAGAACCAAGCACAGTAGGGGCACACTGTCATGCACTTTAAATCTGGAGGCTGCGCCACATCCACAATTTGGGGGTACACAATTTCTCTGTACACAACCCCCTCCTACACTTGATCTTGCACCTGCCTGGCAGAGTTGGAGGTCTGTCAAGGCCAAAGGAAAGATCTCCATTTTTTGACAGTGAGGAAGAAGAGATACTCGCACACTCCCTCTTCTGATGGCCTCCAGTGATACCCCTGGGGGAAAAGCTGCCTGTGAGTTCTTTGGTACCATGGGTCAAGGAGACTGAGATAGCCAAGGGGAAAGCTCCCGCCAAACACTGGAATAAAACAGAGCTGTCTTTAGTCTGCAGAGCCTTCAGACTGCACAGCAGCCATGAGGGTGATGCAAAAGAGACCTCCAGGATGCCAGAATGCATGCCTGGAAGTTAAGGGTTCTAAAAAAGGGAAATCTGGCATGTTTCTGAACAGGTAGAGCAGGTAAACTAAATGGCAGGCATGGAGGCTGGCCATTAAGTCAGGCAGATAGCCCTCCAGATGGCTGGAGGGCCTTCCAGAAAGAAGGGGGCCGAGGGAGGGAGCTGAATCACGGGAGACAGTTCTCAGATAGCAGAGGTCACTCAGCATCCAACACTGAAAAAAAGACCCATACTAGTGATGCTGCTTCAGGTCACGAGGCATGAAGAAAGGACTTGAAAATTTTCCACTGAGTAAAAACAAACCACCAACCAAAAACCAGGTCATCTCCAGTATACACGACTCAGAATTCAAAACAGTGCTCAAAAAGAACTTTCAATTCAGGCTTTAGCATGAGCCAATCCATCAATCATTTATGAATAAAAACACTTTCTAATATGCAAGTCCTGGAGACACAAAGAGCTTCCTGGGAGACCTTATTCTGGAAGATGGGAAGCTCAGTACAGGAATCTAAGGGTGTGGGCAGTGGACTGTGGGGTAGCAGAGCCGGCTGGCTAGTGTGATTCTATGGGGTCAGCTCTGTTGGAAGGTGGCATCCAGATCCCGACAGCAGCAATGAAGATGAAGACTCAGGTGAGACTTTGATTTCAGGTCACTGTGAAAAACCACTTAGACAATGCTGAGGGTTAGTTGAGGCCCACTGCAGAGAGAGGTGGAAGTGTGTGTGTGTGTGTGTGTGTGTGTGTGTGTCTGTGTCTGTGTGTGTGTGTGTGTCTGTGTGTGTGTGTGTGTCTGTGTCTGTGTCTGTGTCTGTACTTGAACTCAAGGCCTGAGCACTGCCTCAGATTTTGGGTGGTTAATTGGAGATACTTTCCTGCCTGGGCTGGCTTCAAACCATGATGCTCAGATGCTGCGTCCCTGGCCTGCAGCCCTCGTGTGTCTTGACTGGGTCTGTCTTCAGTTTTGATTTGGTAAGTGTAGGAAGGCTATGAAACTATTCCACAGATTAGCACACCAGGCCTGTGGTGGCCATGGACAAGCCAGCTTTGTGCCTGCTGTTCCCTTCTCTCCTCTGCGGGCTTGAACTCGGGGCCTGGGTGTGGTCACTGAGCTCTTCTGCTCAAGGCTTGCATTCTACAACTTGGAAGCACAGCTCCACTTCTGGTTTTGTAGTGGCTAATTACAGATTTTCCTGCCTGGACTGGCTTTGAACCACCATCTTCAAATCTCGGCCTTCTAAGTAGCTAGACTTACAGATGTGAGCCACCTGTGCCTGGTTCATGACATTTTTGAAACTTGAAAAAAAGTCTTCTATTACAGTTTACTGTCTAGGCCTTTTCATGTACATCTCTCCCCCAAATTAAAATAGTATTTCTCTTGTTGTAGTGATGGTATATTTTCTTTCTTTTTAGGCAGGGTCTCACAACATAGCCCAGGCTGGCCTTGAACTGCCTCGGCCTGGAATTTGGAACATATCACCACAGCTGGCCGTAACGGTGCCCTTCTTATTGGAGAAGTTCATATGTAAAGAAAGCAAAGTTCATGTCATGACAGCTCCCAGTGTCCACTGTTGAAATGCATTTTCACATGGAAAATTCCAATGATTTGTAGACATATAAGGAAATAAAAGCCACCTCCAGTCTCTCTCAAAAAGGTTTCAAGACTGCTTTTTCCAGTGTCCTCAGTGCACAGGGCTGTGGAGTGTGCATTGTGCGGGGCTCCCCTGCGATGCAGTCAGGGGAAGTGGGCAGGGCTTCACTGTTGGCTGCGATCTCAGGACCACATTCTTATGAATTGTGAGAAACTTCTAAAAACCAAACTTGGTTCGAACCTTGCCATCTGTAAGGCAGTCTCTGGCTGCCTTGGTGTGTTGAAGACAATAGCTGTTATATTTAGTGACTTTTCCGTTTTGGATATTGATCTTACGTTTGTTGGCCATTGGTAGTTTTTCTTCTTGTAGTCCTTTTCCTTTGCCCTTTCTTTGGATGCAGTGCTTACCCTTGGTACTGATTTGTAAACACTGTATAGGAAGAATTCATTCATTCAAATACATTGCCCCTAGCCTGTGCCTAGGCCTCCAGCTTTTTTGCTGGTAATTCTGGAGATAGAGACTCATGAACTGTTCTTCTAGGCTGGCTTTGAACCATGATCCTCTGTATCTCAGCCTCCTATGTAGCTAAAATTATAAATGTGAACCACTGATGTCTGGCTAAGAAGTGGGACTTGGAGGGAAGCTTGGAAGCAGGGGGAGGGATTCATTAGTGCCATTTCTTCAGGAATGGTAGTCCTGTCCTGCTCATTCTCACGCCCTCTTGCTCTTTAGCCATGTGCTGTGGAGACCTCTCCAGGTGTCAGTGAGTCTTTTGACTCCAGCCCTATAGGCTGAATGAATCTGTTTATTATTTACCCAGCTCAGGATATTGTGTTGTAGCATCAGTAAACAGACCAAATGGGCTTTGGGTCCAAGAATGCCTGAGCCAGCTGGAGTTTGAGAAGGAGACCCTGGGATGCCAGGGTCAAGTAGGGTCCATGCAGGTAACTTGCCATGCACTGACTAGGGTGCAGGGTCAGGATTTGTCTTAGGCTGAGAAGGCAGGTGTGGCTCCTCTGGGAGCTCTGAACAGGTAGTTTTGTTGGTGTTACCTCCTGGGAGCCATCTTTGGAGTGCTGGCTCCCCTTGACAGATCTGTTCTGCTCTTCCTTGGAGTGCAGGGTTTTCCCACATCCCTCCTCTGGCTTCAAAGACAAATAGAGTATTTCCCATTAGACAAGAGTGTGCCTCAGAAGGGGTGCCAGCCTGTCTGCCTGTCTGCCTGTCTGCCAACCAGGATGCCCTTGGAGCTGTAGGAACAGATTGCTACGGGACCTTTATGTGTCCTCAGAGTGCCCTGCAACGGAGCCCTGACCAGGCTGGGGACCCCCAGGCCTGTCCCTCTCTCAGCATCCAAAGCGGGAAGAGGATGAGCTCAGGCACTTGCTGGTGGCCGGTCAGCTCTTAGGCCTGCAGTCCTCATGGTAGTTTGTGACTCATGCCTTGTGAGTGCCTTTGCCCAGGCACAGAACTGGGGTGGCCAGGATATGCCACCCGCTGTGTGTGTGTACACAGAAAGCAGTTCTGCCAATGCAGTGCCATCTGTGGTTCTGAAGTAACCCTTGGCCTCCCCAGATTTACAGCAGAGAGCATTATCTCGTGTCTGGGCAGTGGTCACCTCTCATTGGTAAACATGGGGGGGGCCCTCTCTGCTTACCCTGAGAGACCCCTTTTTGTCCTTCAATGTGAGATGTCCTCCATTTCTCTCTGGCCGTCTCCCTCTGAATTTCTGTTAGAAGACCTTGATAAAGTTGCTATGGGAGCCCCTTGTCTGGAGGTAGCACTGGGGGCAGGACCAGAGTGGATTCCTCACTTAGGCACTCACTGGCACAGGCAGGCTCTGACCTGCTTCTCGTGGAGCTGGCTGGCTGAGTCCCCACAGCTGCTGCCTCTCCCTTGTAGGGCTCCCTCCTCCTTCCTGTGGGACTGAGCCTGGGCTAAATTTTGCAACTGAGGTTTTTATACTGGCTGGGCTGGGCAGGGCAGATTGGCAGGCCTGCCAGTGCCCATTCCTGGCTGCCTTACCCAGGTCCCGCGTGGCTTGGTGAAACAGGAGGGTGAGGAGTTCACCCTGCCACATCGAGTGGCCTGGCTTTGGAGCCTTTGAGCTCCTGGGACTAGTGAGCGGTGTGCTTCTTGCTTCCAGGTGTGTGGGTCACCTAGGGCTCTGAGTATTGAGCTGTTCTTGTGCCCCCTCAACCTGTGGGATGTAGGGACATGCTTCATGCTGTGTGTGTCTTGGACATGGAAACAAGCCCTCCTTCCCACCCCAGGGCCTCCCACCCATCTGGGCTGGCACCTTGTCAGGAAGGAAGAGGAGCTGGGCCCTTGGACTTCCCTGCCCTCTTGTGGTTGTGGTGACTGGGCCAGGCTCCAGCAGCTTCTCTAATTGTTTGGTATTAGGCTTGACATGAACTTGAACCAGGAAAATTTTAGTAGTGTGCTGCCTTCTAAATTTGCACTGAAATCCTTGCCCTGGAGTGAGCCGTGGCTTCCTGTGAGATCCTGCCAGGCAGGATCTTTCTGCTTGGCCTTATCTTTCTGCCATTTCTTCATACTCTACAGTCAGCCTCCCCTCAAGAGATCGTTGGCCTTCAGTCTGGCCTCTGCTTGCTGCCTGAAGGTCTTCCTGAATTCCTGTTGCCCTGGAGGAGTTGCAATGGGTGTTGTTCAGGAGTCTCAGAATGCAGAGGGCCTCCCTGGGCCTGCTTGCTAGGCTGGGTGTTGTGTGTATCCACAAGGCCCCACTGGGTCTGCAGAGGGCCTCACTGGGCCTGCTGCCGGACTGGGGTGCTCTGGCCTGCTGTGCATCTCTTGCACATGTCTGTGTCCATGCTGGCTGCCAAGCTCTAGGTAGACAGCTTGGAAGGGAGGATACAGTGTCCCTAACTTGGGGTATCTGTGTGTGAGGGAGGCAGTTGTCACATTTTAGGTATTAGTGGTTGGCTCTCAGGGTTATTGGTAAATTTAGGGGTAAAGTTCACAGCAGTTCCTGCCTCTGCAGCCCTGGTGTAGAAGGGAAGCAGAGATACCTCCCCTGAATGGAGTGAACTTTCCCCAGAGCCAGACTGGCCTGGCTATAAAGGGATGCTGGGCTCAAGGGCATTGCTCTGGCTGTGTGCACCTGTCCCCTCAATACTAAGGGGCTAAGTCTTTGGTGCCAGGCTACCAGAACAAGGGTCTTCATGACTGCAGCCTTGAAGAATAAGGGCTGGAAAGCCCCTGGTGCAGGGGGGAAGCTCAACTCTCCCCTCCACCCCGTCCCCTACTACAAACCTGCTTTCCCTTCCATGTCTGGCCTCCTTACAGTCTGTGGTGCTGGTGGAGGGTTGGCTCCTAAGTGTTCTCTCTGGGGTCCCAGCCATTGTCACTTGAATGGCAGCTCTGTTCCCCTGTGACTGCTGTGGTGCTGGGAGAAAGGGGGCTTTTCTCCGCTGTCTACCCACCATCCTCATCATGGCTGGTGAGTTTTCACATAGGGTCTGAGCCTTTGGATGTGGCTCTGAACAGAAGTGTTTGCATAGGGAGGCTCTTTGCTTCTTTCTATCTTTGAAGACATAGGCAAAAAGATACTTGTTATTGTGAAGTAGTTCTCATAAAAAGAAGAATGTGACACTAACCATCTAGTGTCAACAGTTGTTATTTGTCATCATGCTTTTCTTGCTGTTTTTAAATATCCTGTGTGTTAGGTTATGTGGGACATAGCGTGTGCCCACTTGTGTGTGTGTGCGTGTGCGTGTTTGTGTGCGCGCGTGCGCAGATTCCAGTGTTCTGTCCCTGGGTCTCATTGGTAAACACACAGCACCCAGGGCAGGAAACTAGCAGCCTGCACCCATGACTCTTCTCAGTGTTCTAAGGAGCTGGTTCTGTGAGTCTGTTGCCATGGATGCTTTGTCTGTTGTGTACTTTGTGTGAACAGGTCCTCTGCTGTCCCCCACTGGCTATGGCCCTATTTTCTCCTGGAAATATAATGTTCTCTGTGTATGTCTGGGTTGGCATATTTAACATTTCTTTTTTTAGTTGATTGGTTGTAGGGCTTGAACTCAGGGCCTGGGCACGGTCCCTGAGCTCTTTCACTCAAGGCTAGTGTTCTACCACTTTGACCCACAGTGCCACCTCTGGTTTTCTGGTGGTTCATTGGAGATATGAGTCTCGCAGCCTTTCCTGCAGTGGTCTGGCTTTGAGCCACGATCCTCAGACCTCAGCCTTTGAATAGCTAGGATCACAGGTTTGAGCCAACAATGCCCGGCCCATATTTAAGAATTAAAGAGATGTAGTGTACTGGGCCTGGTGGCACATTGTACCTTCCTGCCTCAGCCTTCAAGTTGCCAGTATTTCAGAGGTATGGCCTTGTGTTTAGCCAGCTCTCCCACTGCCTGCCTTTGTGGTGCTAGTACTAGGGCTTGAACTTAGGGCCTAGGCACTGTCCCTTAGCTTTTTCACTCAAGGCTGGTGTTTTGCCATTTGAGTCACCCCTTGACTTCTGGCTTTTTGGCAGTGAATTGGATATAAGAATCTCCTGAACTTTTCTTGCCAAGGCTGGTTTCAAATGCTGATCCTCAGACCTCAGCCTCCTGAGTAGCTAAGCTTACAGGTGTGACACCCGCCCCCCCCCCCCCAGCATCTGGGTAACCACTCTTATTTATTTACTTACTTACTTATTTATTTACTTATTGTGTCAGTGGCATAACTCGGGGCTTGGTGCTTAACTCGGCCTGGGTGCTATCCCTGAGCTCTTCAGCTCCAGGCTACCATCCTACCCTTTAGCCAAGCCCCACTTCCCGTTTTCTAGAAGTTAATTGGAGATAAGAGTCTCAGGTCCTTTGAACCTTGATCCTCAGATCTCAGCCTCCTGAGTGGCTAGGATTACAGGTGTGAGCCACCGCCTGGCTTAACTGCTCTTTATTTTGATGAGGCCCAACTCACTTTTTTTGTTCCTGTTTTGTTCATGCTTGGTGGCTGCTTCTCAGGTAGAAGCTGGAGCACTCCTCCATCCTGCTGTCAGTGGCTGAGTCTCCATGGCCCCATGTGCGCCTTCTAATTGCCTGCAACTGGCTCTTGAGGTTAGAAGTGAATACTTGACTTCATTTCTGTCTTTTTATTGATGTAAGCAAACAGGACAGGTAAAGCCGGGAGGGTCAGAGAGAGGAAGCATTCTCACATCATCCATTTCCCTTGCTCTTGACATTTGGTCCATCTTGACATGGCACTCAGTCTCTGTTCTCTAAGAGAGCTTCTTTGCATGCTCTTTGGAATTGGATGTGTCTGCCGCCATGAACCATGCTGGGTACTCTCCTCTGTATGCAGTGAACAGGCTCAGCCAGTGGCTGGAAACCAGGCCTCTTGTTATTTGCTTTGCACTAGTGAGAGGTGAGCAAACTGACAACTGGTTGACCAGACTAGCAGTGGAACACTGTCAGTGGTCTAGACCAAAGTCGTTTTGATAAAGAACTGGAGTTTAGAGTACATTTAGAGGCCCGGAAGTGTGTCATCCATGTCATAGAGTGGAAGGAAGGAGCTTGTAGGACAGAGGATGGTGGAAGGTACAGCGTGGTGTCATTTCATTCACTCATGTGGCGAGATGGGTGCTGAGGCAGCCAGGAGAAAAGCAGCCAAAGCCCTTTTCTGGGCTTTCTGATGGGGCAGTGGGGTAGCAGTGCTGTGAGGAGGGTGAAGAGGGTTCAGGATGTACTAGGGGAGAAACCTGCCAGGAAGGTGGCTTGGCAGAGCAGGTCCTGCAGGCTCAGGGGCAAGGAGGGTACCATCTTGATGGATTGAAGCTGAGTGCTAGAAAAAAGAGAGAACATACACAGATACACAGCTCTCTTGTGTGTGCGTGCTCCCTCTCTCTCTCTCTCTCTCTCTCTCTCTCTCTCCTTCTCTCTCCTTCTCTACACATACACACACACACACACAAAACACACACACTTGGCCTTGAGGTGTGAGCCCCTGCAGGACTCTACACAGAGGCCTGGCGGCCTCATTAGGTAGGTTGATTATTTGCTGGAGAGCTTCCCCCATGCTGGGAGGTTTATCTATGGGTGGTAACTTCTGTATTAGGAACTTGGGAGTGTGAGGGGATCCTTTCTTATCCCCTCTTTACAGCTCTGGCTGTAAACTGGTATGGAAATATCTGCCCTGATGACGTCACAGGGTTAGAATTTGTTTATTTTCTCAGTAAACAAAGACAAGCTGTGCATGCACGTCTGATGTACAGATGTTTCCTACTTTGGGTTCTTCCTAAGTGCCAGCACTACTCCAGCTGCTACTAACTTGAAAAAGAAAAAGAACTGTATCTTTATGTTCTAGAGTTTGCATTTCA
Organism: Megascapheus bottae; assembly: GCF_031878675.1. Classification (NCBI taxonomy): domain Eukaryota; kingdom Metazoa; phylum Chordata; class Mammalia; order Rodentia; family Geomyidae; genus Megascapheus; species Megascapheus bottae. The sequence continues at coordinate 1,080,929 of NC_143524.1, read as the reverse complement.
GAACCTTGTTAGTATGTCCAAAAACACCCTCAGCCATGGCAAGGCCCCCACTCCCTCAGGTGCTGCCAGAGCCGTCTCCTTTGAGGCTATGTATGCAGTTCAGGCTTCCAGAGCTGTTTGGGGCCCTGAACTCAAATGTACAGGTAGTGAGTGAGTGTTTTACAAGTTCACAGTTGTTTCCTTGAGAGAGAAATGAAAAAGCAAACAGCTTCTTCAAATCTTATAGCCCAGCGTTTCCCTTTGTCTTACAGTTGTTTTAAACTTTTGGGTGTGTGTGTGTTTCTAGTTTTGTTCTTGTTTTCTGCCAAGGGCTGTCCTTGAAGGCATCCTTGAGTGCAAATTCCTTACTGGCTGGGGTTCTGTGTGAGGCTTGCGCCTATGACTGGCCCTGGAGGGTTCCAGAGTTCTTTTCCCTTCCTGGATTTCACCCCACACTTTGGATGATGTTATCAGAGTGGCCACTCACTGTCTGTGCCTGACTTCTGACCACGTATGGGGTGTCCCCATCTCACCCTGAAGTATAGGCCACGTATGGGGTGTCCCCATCTCACCCTTAAGTGTAGACCACGTATGGGGTGTCCCCATCTCACCCTGAAGTGTAGACCACGTATGGGGTGTCCCCATCTCACCCTGAAGTGCAGGCCACGTATGGGGTGTCCCCATCTCACCCTGAAGTGCAGGCCACGTATGGGGTGTCCCCATCTCACCCTGAAGTGCAGGCCACGTATGGGGTGTCCCCATCTCACCCTGAAGTGCAGGCCACCTATGGGGTGTCCCCATCTCACCCTGAAGTGTAGGCCACGTATGGGGTGTCCCCATCTCACCCTGAAGTGTAGGCCACGTATGGGGTGTCCCCATCTCACCCTGAAGTGTAGGCTGATGTCTCTCTCGAGCTGGCCACATGCTGCTTAGTGGACACCATTTAGCCCACCAGACAGAAGCTCTGTAGGCCTTAGGACAGGGACCTGGCAGTGGGGGGTGGGTCTTCTGGGATCCAGAACATGCCGCCATGGCTACCCTGCCTCTATATTCTTCCACATTCTCGGCTGTCTTGAAGGGAGCCACTGGGTAGAGTTCACAAGTGGCCTCTTGCCATGCAAGGGCCTTTAATGCCAAGTATCCAACAGTCCTGGCCCCCAGAACAACTGACTGGAGTGAGCAATAGTAAAGCAGGTGGGAGGGGCACTCTCTGTTCAGGGGCAGTGGAGCCTTCATGGAGGAGGCTGAGGAGGCTTTGGAGACTTCCCTCTTCTAATGAAAGGGCCACAGCCTGTGATTTTTGACCTATGGGCTGTGGGAACTGTCTGGAGACAGACCAACCCTATCTTCCCCTCTGTGCCCAGTCCCCTGGCTCCTCTTCCAGGAGCTAGCAGAGCTCCTCCCTGCTTAGACTGACTGCCTGGGAGGCACCTCCGCTCAGGAAGGGGCACACCCGGCAGCTGCCATGAGGCAGACATGCAGAGGGCACTGCTGTCACTGGAGTCCTTCTGAGTGTATTCTCTCCAGGCACGCGGCTTGTGAAGAGCCCCTCCAGGGCCTGCCTCTCCTCTTCGTTCAGTGCTGAGTAGGAGCTGCAGGGCTTCTGGTCCAGGGCTTGGACACGGAGTAGCTCACTCTACTGCCAGTACATCCCTGGAGGGCAGGTCAGCTTTGCATTGGTGACAGCAGGGCGTTGAAGTGGCCACTCTGCATGGCCTTGCTCCCTGAGGAGGTGCTCTGTCACCAGTTATGAAGTTGACCGGGAATGTGGGCTGCATGCCCGTGCCAACACCAGGCATCTGCTCCAGGCGGGGTCCCATTGTGTACATCATGAGTGTGTGCTGGGACTTTATGTTGGCATCTGGTTTGTGGGCATTGCATCCATATATGTAGTGTGGTTTTCTGGGGAGCCAAGCCTAAGTCTGGGGTAGCTCATGGTTTACCCATTTCCAAAGAATTGCTTGTTGCCATTTTTGGAGGGGGAAGTTTGAGGCCAAGGCTAGATGTTTGCACAGAAAGATGAGCAGCTGTCACCTTAAGTGACATTCTCCACAGTGTAGTCATCTGAGACATGAGTAGGTGGCCCAGGATTGACCCAGCCCCATCTTGCTCATGTCCAGGGATCCCTGCATCTATTTGCCTTTAGCCACTGCCCCTGAGCCACTGCCAACCCTTCAGTACCCTCCAGAATCTTCTTCCTTGCCCCCTGACACCAGTGTGATCTCTGCTGTCCTGTGTAAATCCTGCCCTCCTAGTCCACTGTCTAAACCTCACCTGCCCATGCGCACCTCTTTCCAGTATTCTAGTTGCCGCTGTTTTGCACACTTCTTCTTTCTTGGCCTCCTGAGTCCTTTAGGCCTCTCACCTCAGGTTCTACCATTGCCTTTTGCCACCACCTAGTACGGCTGATATTCACCATGTCCTGAGGTTCTTGGTGAGAGAAAGGGCTATGCCAAGCCTCAAGGGTGGAGAGCCCAAGCAGCTCCTATATGGTACTGACTGTGATATGAGGCTGTCTTGAGTAGCTGGCTTTAATCTGTAGTCCCCTAGACTTAAACCTTCTCGGTAGCTAGTATTACATGTATGAGCTACCATACTCAGTGTTGATTGTTTTAGTAATATTTTAAGTGTGTGTGTGTGTGTGTGTGAATTTTGGTAGAAGCAGGTTTTTGTCTTTTCTCCTTTCAGGTTAGTACAGCACTTGCACCTATGCAGAGCTTTGCTGGAGCTGGAGTGCCTTTCATGTCTAGTTCTCTGATTCTTCTGAATGGGGTCAGGGTGCTTGCTGTTGTAATGGATGTTCTGCTTTCTCAACACTTGCCTTTCCCCAGAGTGACTTTACCCCTTTGCTGAAGTCCAGCTGGGCATGGAAATACGATCTGTTTTGGAATTTTATTCCGTTTTGTTATCTCTTCATATTAGTATTGGTAACGTAAGGCTTGAATACTATAGCTGTATTGAGATGAGCACAAATCCTCCTCCGTGTCTTCTGTGAGAATGATTTGACAGTTCCACCTTCACTTTAAAATCTTGTTGATATTTCTAAAATGTAAAAGAAATTGTGCTGGGAATTTGTAGGATTGTGTTACATTAGGAAAACGGACATCTTAACAGTATGGAGTCTCCAATTGTGACCATAGTAATTTATTGCTACACTGTCTGGTCTCTGATATCTATCATCATTGCTTTATGTGTTAAAATGAGAAGCTTCACAGTTTCTATTAAAATGATTCTTACTTGAAGTTCTAGTACAGATAAGACTCTCATAAACTATTTTCCATTGACTTGTTTCTGTTCTATAGGAATGACTGAATTCACACTGGCCCATGGCTTGTGATATGCCAGATGCACTTGTGAGAGGCCCCACAGCGAGTAGCGCTAGGCTTCTCAGACAGGCAGCCTTCTGCAGTGGATGCTGAGGAGAAGTGGCACCATGCTTACTTGCACCCATCTTAGGGGAAAGATATATATTTAGTTAGTCTCTTGGCTGTTAACAGTAGCTTTGTATTTTTTTATGATTATTTTTTATTGTAATTAATAGGAAGGTTACATTATATTCACCAGATAGAAGGTACATTTCTTTTTTTCATATATTTTTATTATAATTAATAGAAGGGTTACATTATATTCACCAGATAGAAGGCGCATTACTTCACTAACATTGATACCCTTTCTCATGTCATGGTCCCCAGTTCCCTCCCCCCCAGCTTTGTATTTTTTGTAAATGTCTTTTATCAGTTGAGATTCTTTGCTGAGGGTGGGTGTGAGTATTCTCAGCCAGCATTTATTCGTTTCATTTTGTTCCCGCTTTTGTACCAGTACTGGGACTTAAACTCCCAGCCCTGCACTCTGCCTGGGTTTTTTTGCCCAGGACTGGCACTCAGTCACTTTAGTTATACTTCCAGTTCCTTGGTTCTTTCTCCTTTCCTTTCCTCCCCTTCTCCCCTTCTCCCCTTCTCCCCTTCTCCCCTGTCTTTCTTTCTTCCTTTTTGTCGGTCCTGAGGCTTGGACTCAGGGCCTGGGTACTTTTACTCAAGGCTACCGCTATACCACTTTAAGACACAGCACCACTTCCAGTTTTCGGGTGGTTAAGTGTAAACTCACAGCCTTTCCTGCCTGTGCTGGCTTTGAACCATAATCTTCAGATCTCAGCCTCCTCAGTAGCTGTGAACCACTGGCTCTTGTTTGTTTTCTTTTATTGCTCACGGGGCTTGGACTCTGGGCCTGGGCGCTGTCCCTTAGTTCTTTAGCTCAGGGCACTGCCCTACCCCTTTGAACCACAGCACCACTTCCAGTTTTCTGGTGGTTAATTGGAATAAGAGTCTCACGGACTTTGGTGCCTGAGCTGGCTTTGAACCGCGATCCTTACATCTCGGCCTCCTGAGTAGCTAGGATGGCATGTGTGAGCCACCGTGACCGGCTGTTTGTTTTCCTGGTGACTGCCATCTCTGACTGTGATGAGATGGAATTATGATGTGACTTGATATGCATTTCCTTTATGTCTAAGAATGTTAACTTTTTTAATATTAGCTGTTTGAATTTCTTCTGAGAATTGTTCAATTTGATTGCTCATTTATTGTTGATTATTCTTGCTATTTAATTTTTAGTACATTGTATATTCTGGACATCTAACAAATATCTGGCAAATATTTTTAAATCGCTGGCAAATATTTTCTTCCATTCAATGGGATGTCTCGGTTCTGGTGATTGTTTCTTTTCATACAGAAACTCTTAATTTGATGTAGTCTCATTTGTTCAATTCTTGCTCTTGTTCTCTGAATGTCTGCAGCCTTAGTAAGAAAAATCTTACCTGAAAAATATGCCTGAATCATCCAGAAGGCTCCCTCCCCCCCCCCACACACACACTCACAGACACTTTTTCCCCCTCTGGTCCTGGGGGGCTTGAACTCAGGGGCCTTGGTAACACTTGAGCCACAGCTCCACTTCCAGCCTCCCACTTTCTCTTACGGTAGATTTAAAGTTTCAGGTCTTAGTTTGAGCTCTTTGATCCAAGTGGAGTTGATTTTTGTACAAGGTAAGAGACAGAGATCTGGTCTAGTCTTCTGTAGATGGATACCCTTTTCTCAGCACCATTTGTTGAAGAAGCTGTCTTTTCTGCATTGTATGTTTTTGGCTCTTTTGTCAAAAATTAGTTGGCTATAGCTGCATAGTTTTATTTCTTGGTCTTCTGTTTGGTTGTTCTTCAGATCTTTCTGTGCTAGTACTAAGCTGCTTTCATGACTATGACTCTATAGTGTAACTTGAAGTTTGTTTTTGTAGTACCTCCAGTATCTCAGTCATGGGGCTTGAACTCTGGGCCTGAGCACTGTCCCTGAGCTCTTCAGCTCAAGGCTAGCGCTCTACCACTTGAGCCACAGCACTACTGGTTTTCCAGTGGTTAATTGGAGATGATTTTAGTGCCTGGGCTGGCTTTGAACTGCGATCCTCAGATCTCGACCTCCTTTGTAGCTAGGATTACAGGCAAAAGCCACCAGCGCCCAGCCACTGCTGTTTTTATGTGGAATTGCTTTAACTGTGTGAGCCTGCTTTGCTTCCACGGGGACTTTTTGATTGACTTGTATTCTAGAAGTAAAGGCACTGAGAATGATAGGCATTGGCTGCCGTCATGGGCATGATCATTGCCACGAGCCCAGCCTGCCAGCCTGCGAGCATGGGGGCTCTTCCATCACCTCTTATCTTCAAGATCTTTTTCTTACAGTTTTCATCTCCTTGCTTACGTTAACGATAGTTTTTTGTTTTATTTTGAGGGTTATTGTGAATGGAATTGTTTTTTTTGTTGTTGTTGTTGTCGTTTCTCAGCTTCTTCACTGTTGGTATATAAAGAGCTACGCTAAAAATATTATGTAACTGATAAATACCTTTTGAGGGGTATTGATTTTGGATCTTGATATTTTGCAAGGGTATTTGTCAATTCTAATTTTTTCTTTTTCCCGGTGGGGTCTGTAGGTCTGTTAAGTACAAGGCCATCTCCTCCGCGAATGGGGCTAATTTGGTTTCTTCTTTCTCTGTTGGAATCACTTTTCTTTCTTCTGCCTTATGACTCTGCCTAGGAATTCTAGTACTATATTGAATAAGATGAGGGAGTTAGGCATCCTTGTCTTATTTCTGACTTTGGGGGACATTATTCATTTTTATTCAGATAATATGTTGTTAGCTATACTTTAGTCATATATGTCCTTTACTGACTTCAATATGTGCATTCTATTCCTAGTTTCATCCTTTATAAAAAGGATGCTGGATTTTGTCAAAGGCCTTTTTCTACCTCAGTTGAGATGATCATGTGATTGTTTTCCTATTTATGTGATATATTGCATTTGGAGCTCTCTTGGCAATCCGTTTGTTGCTATTATACCATGGAATTTTTAATCTGTGTTTTGAAAAATACTAACTGTAGTGTTACTTACAAAGTTCTTGTCTTATTTTGACATTGAGGTTATTCTAGTCCCTCTTTTTTCTGAGGACCTATGTGTGAAGTTGAAATAAATATATAGTAATGATAGTATAATATAAATCTGTATATTATATGAAATGTGCCTGTGTTATGTCTGTATCTGTCACCTATCTGTCTAATCTGGAGGAAAGCTTTTAACTATCAGCTTTCATTTTCTACTTCTTCTCATGTCAGTTTTTTTATCACTTCTGCTTGTGAGAGAGCTTGTCTGCTTTCACCTGTATTTTCTACTGTATTAGGTTGTTGATGCCTCTTCCTGTCTATAGGGTCCATCGTAATGTCCTCTTTTAGTACTCCATACGAATTTACCTTCTCTTTCCCACCATCTTTCCCTCTCATTTTTGATTAGTCTAGCTAGAGAATTTATCAATTTTCTTGAAAGTTTCAAAGCTTAGATTGCATTGATTCTTTATTATTGTCTATTATTTCATAGATGTCTGTTCTTTGTTTTCTCTTACTTTGCATTTAGTATGGGTGTTTTTCTTCCTTTTTAAATATTTTGGCAGTACGGGGGTTTACCTTTGGGCAGTAGTGTCTCATTCTAGCTAAGTAGGCATTCTATTGCTTAAACCACTCCATTAGCCCTTCTTTAAGCTGGCTACTTTTGAGATGCAGTCTTGCTTTTCACTCAGTGCTTCCTTGTGCTGGTGGGACGATAGGTATGCCCACTACACATTAACATGGTGCTTCTCCAGTAGCTTGGGAAGATAGTGTGTGTCACCACATCCAGACGTTGGTCAAAATGGAATCTTGGAAACTTTTTTCTGCCTGGGCTGGCACTCTATCACTAGGCACTACTCGTGGCCCTGATGTATATTGGTGATGGAATCTGGAAGACTTTCCTGCCATGATCCTCTGCATCTATATGCCACCGGCACATGTTTATTTTCTCTTATTGACGACCAGTGTTGTTGCAGTTTTGAGGTGGTTTATGCCCTCCTAAGAACTTACAAGTTGAATGAAGCTTGATCTCCACTGTGAGTCCGTAAAGGGTGGGTAGACTGACTGTTGTTGAGGCTTTTAGTGCACAATTCTGACTGAACAGTCAATGAGGTGGAGCTCCTCTGTGCCTCCTCCCTGGGGGAGGGATTGCAGGCAAGCAGGTCGGAGTGGTCCTGGCTCACTGGATGGATTAGAGGCAGAGGTGGAGGGATGAACTCAGGTTTAGCCCTCAGTGGGTACAGATATGAGAGTAGGTGTACAGACATTTGTGGGTCTGTATCCAGCAGGCTTAGTGCTTGACAGTGCCCAGGTTTTGTTTGTAATAGTCTTCAATAAATGGGTTGGGACTCACTGGAGAAATGACTCATTCTGGGTTCAGGCAGGCAGTACCCCCGGGAGCCTGGAGCTGCCCGTAGTGCTCAAAGAGTGAGCAAACACCAGACGTACTCATATAGTGATGAGGACCCAGGAGTCAGTGCAAGAGCTCCCTGAAATCAGTGCTGGCCAGCTTAACTAATCAATTAATAAATAGGGAAAGGACTATAGGTGAGTCCTGTAAATAACTGTCCTCCAGGGGCCAGCCCAGTCTCCCTTGTCCATCTCAGTCCCCACGCAGGATTGCTCCTTCCTGAGAAAAGGATGGTCTCTGTACAGGGGGGACCTCATAGCATATCCAGCCAAGAGGTCGAGGGGCCGTCCCAGTGGTGAGTTGTGCCCCCAGCCAGGGCCGCTTCATAGGAGTGGACGAGCAGAGTGCTTTTACCTCAGGGGTCTCCCTCCCCCATGAACTCACAATCCCTGTAACCCCAAGAAGACTGCCAGACACCTCTGGCTCAGGGCCCCTGCTGTGCCACAAGCTTCCAGAACCAGGAGAGTGGAGACCAGGAAGAGCCTTAGGAGGCAGGACTCAGGTCCCAGGGGTTCTGGGCTCGTCCTGGGACAGGAGCAGGATAGGACATGTTGGAAATCTGAGTGAAGGAACTCGCAGTTAATAAAACTGTATGTGTTTTAACTGTATGCCAGTGGCTCACACCTACAATTCTAGCTATTCAGGAGACTGAGATCTGAGGATCGAAGCTTGAAGCTACTTGGGCCAGACAAATCCAAACTGGCACTGTATATATGGCTCAAGGGATAGAGTACCAGCTGAGCCAAAAAAAAAAAAAAAAAAAAAAAAAAAAACAAGTAGGAGCATGCTGAATCCAACCCCTTACTAGCCCAAAACCTGAAATGTATCTTTATTGACACCACACTGATGTGTAAAGGATTAGCAGTGCTCATCGGGGCTGACTTTGTGGCATGACTGCCTGATACGGGCTGAGAACCAGAGGACTGGAGCTTAAGGACTCAAGCCAGGCAGAAAGTTAGCCAGACCCCACCTCAGTCTAGTGCAATGTCCTGACCTTGTGGGAACCATAAATAGAAGGATTGTGGTGTAGGCCAGCTCAGGCAAAAATGAGACCCCCCCAAAAAAGGATAAAAGACTGAGGGTTATGACCCAAGTGGTGGAGTACCTGTGATCGAGCTCAAGTCCTGAGTTCACACCTCCAAACCCTCTGCAGTCTAGTAAAGGTGGGTGTGGGTTCTGTCCTATGTTTGCAAATTTCCTAAAATCTAAGCCTGTTCTGAAAGTAAACGTTTACCACAAATAAGGCATTAGGTACAAGCTCATGGCCGCGTCCTGCCTATTCTACTCCTTTCTCTGCCCTGTATCTCCCAGCATGCTTCCTGGCCAGTGGCCTAGAAGGGATCTGGATGGCTCCTTTTCCAGCCTGAAAGGGTGGACTGTTTCCTGGTCCTGCTCCAGGCCTGTCCCTGCCATCCCAACCTGTCTGGAAAGCCCTAGCCAGGTGTCTTCTCTTCCTGGATGGAACCTGTGGGTCCTCTCTTCTGGGCTCCTGGCTGCTCTGACCTGGATGGCCAGGTTTGCCTGCTCCCTGCCCTGCCCTGCCCTGCCCTGCCCTGCGCTAGCAGCAGAGAAAGGCCAGTCTTCAGGCAGCACCCACACATGCTGTGACGGCAGCGCCACCCTTCCTCCTGTGGACAGAGCAGCTCTTAGGAAGGCCTGACCAGCCAGGTGACAATGGCTCACACAAATAAGCCTAGCTGCTCAGGAGGCTGAGACCTGAGAATCAAGGTTGGAAAGTCAGTGAGACACTTTTATTAACCACCAAAAAGCCGGAGAGGTGGAACTGTGGTTGTTCAAGTGGTAGAGCACAGCCTTGGGCAATGCTCAGGCCCTGAGTTCAAGCCCCAGGACTCTCTCTTCCCCCCCAACCCCAAAAAGGGCCTTGATCACACAGCTTATTAGGTATTCATGAAAAAATGTTCTGGATGCTTCTATCAACTCTTAATCCTTGGTGGTTTTGGTCCCAGTTTAGCAAGCTCTCTGCTCCCTTGAGCAGAACCAGCTCTGTGCCCTCCTGCTTCCCTGGGCTCTTGTTGGCCCTGTTTCTAAGGCTTGCTCAGTTAGAGACCCTCCTGGACATGACAGAAACCCTGTCCACCCTGCAGATGCTTCCTGCCCCGTCCATCACAGAGTGTGCTTGTGGGCACTGCTGCTGCCCTGGCTCCTCACAGCTGGGCCACGATTTAGACAGGAACTATACGGAAGGCTGGGCAGCAAGGGAGGGCCTCAAAGTAGGGAGTAGGCCTCTGAGACAGGCCCTCCCCTTCCCACTGTGGGACCGCCCCGTCCCCGCCCTGGTTTCACCCTGCAGGCGGCTCTACTCCACTTTGAACAGGCAGTGGGTTCAGACTCTCTGGTGTTTCTCCAGCCTGGGCGGCCCGGTGCTGTATTGGGAGCAGCTGTTTGTCTCTGCAGACATCCTCATTGGTCTAGAGGGAGGGCGGAGGGCGCTCCTGAGGGAGGGAAGCTGGGCGCCTGCCTTGCCTGGCTCCCACTTTCCCTTCCCAGCTCAGTGCTACTCTCACACCATGCTTGGAGATCACTGTAGTCTCCCTACAGACCGAACTCTACATAGCCAGCCCCCCAAAACTGGGCTCCGCTGCAAAATGGTGCTTCAGGCTGTCAGCAGAGTGCTCAGGTAACAGTGGGGTGGTCTGGAAGGCAGCTGGCCACGGCTGGGCTGGGCAGGGCAGGGCAGGTGGACTCAACCCCCAGGGGCTGGAGTAACTGAGGCAGCTCAGGGCCAGCCTGGAAGCTCAGCTTGCTAAAGTGAACTTCCCGGAGCCGTCAGAGCAGCACAGGTCTGATCTGGAACTTGGCTGAGGGAGTTCTCCTTAACTGTCTGGCTTCCTGCTGCCATCCAGGGAGCTGGGAGCTGCCCAGAAGGGAAACCTCTCGCCCAGGACCCCCAGTGGCTGACTCAAAAGGCTCTTTCCCTGGCCCGTCTTGACTGTTGAACAATGGGCTTTAACATTTAACCGCAGGTATGACTGCCCCATTGTTCCAGTTGGTGGCCACCGGCAGGGACAATTTTGGATTGAGACAAGGGTAAGCTGGAGCCTGTCCTTGAGTGTCCAGAGAGAAGTGGCAGCTGTCCTTGTTAGCTGTGGTCAGTTGCAGTGGTGCTGCCAGGAGCTGGTTGTGACCATTTGCTGATATGTTGTGGTGGTAGTCTGTCCCTAAGCCTCTGTGTGTATGTGTGTGTGGGGGGGGATCTAACCTGTTGTACAACAGGGACCATATGTGTGGGAGCCTGTGTGAGAGTCTTTGGTGGGGCCCTGCAGCCTGTTCCTTGGGTTTGAGGGAGACGGTTTTCCTTTAGTGCAGAACCCTTGTGTTTGCCCATTGTCTCTCCATGGATTACCATTTAGGTAGCCAGCTAAATAGCATAGTGCCCTTCAGGAGGTAGCCAGCAAGTCCCTGAGCACCGCCTGTCTCTGGGCACCCTGGCCCCTTCTTGCTCACCTGCAGTGTGACTGTCGGCAGCTCCCGCAGAGGGCTCCCACAGCACGTGCCAGTGGGAACCAGCGAGCCCATCTGCCCAGTGTTGATGTGAGGTGTTGATTTGGAAGAGCCAGCAAGTTGGTGGTATTGTTAGTTCTTGTCCAGGGCAGTGATGGCCAGTAGTGCAGAGCGTGTATGTTGGTAGTTGCCCAGAGGCCTGCCTAGCAGGGGCCAGGGAGGGGTATGTCACAGCCTGCTTCGAGCACAGTGGCTTCATGGGGTTGAAGGAGAGTGTTCCTGTGGGTGTACTCCTTCCTCTGTTATTTTGGGGTGGCGTCCAGCTGAGTGGATCTCCTCCTGAGTCAGAAATATAGTAAACTGCTGAAAGTACCTTTTGTCTGAGGGTCATGGTCAACCTGTGAGATGTCCCAGTTACATCTTAGGAGTGCTTGTGGGTCCCGAGGCTCTTGCCATCCTGGCCTGGGCAGTGCAGTCATGTAAAGGGGTGGGTCTAGAAGGTCTCCTTCCTCAGCCTCTGAGGGGGAGGGGCTTGTCTTCCCAATGTTAAACAGGCAGTTTTAAGCCAGGCACTGGTAGCTCATGCCTGTAATCTTAGCTGTAGCGCTCAGGAGGCTGAGATCTGAGGATCAATGCTCAAAGCCAGCTGGGAAGAAAACCGCAAGTGGGCCCTGTGGCTCCAGGGGTGGTAGGACAGTAGAAGAGCTCAGGGGCAACACTCAGACCCAGAGTTCAAGCCCCACCACAGACAAAATAAGTAAAATAAAAAAAATTTAAAAATATAGTTTTAGGGGGCCAGGAGTTTGGCCTAGTGGTAAGAGTGCTTGGCTAGCATGCATGAAGACCCGGGTTCGATTCCATAGTACCACATACATAGAAGAAAAAAAAAAGCCAGGAGTGGTGCTATGGCTCAAGTAGTAGAGCGCTAGCCTTGAGAAAAGTCCAAGAACAGTGCCCAGGCCCTGAGTTCAAGCCCCAGGACTGGCAAAAACAAAACAAAACAAAACAAAAACAGTTTTAGGGTCCCAGCTAGACACAAGGCTGTACTACATCAGAAGCTGGGCAAGAGGGTCGGCCCCTTCCTCACTTGCCCAGGCCTGCTGGGATGATGCTGGCAGACTTCCCATGTTGCTCTTGAGCTAAGGACCAGAATCTGGGATGCTGAGCTTTTGCCTTGGTGACACAGTGTCCTGTCTGGCTCAGGGATGGGCCACTGGAAAAGAGGGCACTACAAGCCTTGACCTGGAGGTGGGCCTCTCTGCTTGAATGGCTGTGTTTCTCGGACCTTGGGTGTGCACACCCCCTGTGCCCAGCCCCACTCCCATGGTGTTAACCTGTCTGCGATGGGACAAGCAGCGGGTTGGGGATGGTCAGCTCCCTGCTGCTCTTCCTCTTGAGGCTCCTGACCTTGGTTGTCCTTTCTTAGAGTACTGGGGTCTACCATGGGCCCTTGGATGGCTCCCAGCTGTCCCCAGGCTTCTTACCTCCTGGGCCACTGCCCCCTACGTCAGGGCCTCCATTCCCTCTCTACTTACCTTTATGTACTCCCCAAATCTTCCAGCCTCCCTCTGCTGGTTCGGTGATTTTGGAAGCCCAGAGGGCACAGGCCCAGCCAGACTCCTTGGTAGAGAGCATGGCCTCCACCACTCACCTTGAGGTCCTGGGCCTAGAGCAGTGCCGCTGGCTTGGGCTGCTGTAGCAAATGCTATCCTGCTGAGCACAGCTGTCTCTGCTCTGTCTAAAATCTCCCAAGTTTGCTCTGCTCCTTGGAGGTCAGGGTCCTCAGCCTGGTGGTGCTGTGGTGGCAAGGGCTGGTTTGTGCCTTTTGCTATGGCTCCAGTTTGCATAGCATCATGAGAGTACGGTTTACTAGACTAGAGGGTGCAGTGTTTCATAGGGTCCCAGAGAACCAGGAGATGTCTGAAGCAGGAAAATGAGGGATGGGGTCAAGCGGCATGGTGAGTGAGTCAGGGAGACGGTGATCCTAGTAGCCCTGCATGCACGCAGAGGGTGGCACCTGCCCAGTGGAGTCCAGCCTCAAGTCACCTCTGAGCAGCCTTTGTTCTTTCAGCCAGGAGATTGGAGCCGTCCTGTGGGTAGGCTTAGGCCACGTGCCCACTTCCTGGCCCCTTGGTGCAGCCTCTATCCTGCCATGCTTAGGTCTGTCACCATAGGCTCCACACATATCCAGGGATTTCCTTACCACGGGGGCATGATGAGCCATCCTTCAGAGACTCCCCCACCATGCTGCCAGGTGCTCCCTGTGCAGACTGGACCGCACTGCACCTCACTCGCTCCTGGGATCCTGGGGCTAGCCTGAGGGTGTCCCTGAATGCAGTGGGATCTGGGGTCCTGGGCTAGCCTTGGACAATTGGGACCGCATGGAATAAGGAAGAGCGTGCAGGGAGCTGTGTGCCCACCTGTTTATTGTAGAGGGGCAGGACCCACAGGAGGTGGCAGGGTGCCAGTGCTCTTGTGACTGCGTGCAGCCACCATCTCTGTGATGAGTCATAGAGGGAGCTAGGTCTTCCAGGCACCGTCCTTTCCTGGCCTTGGCCTTTTCGTTGTTTGTTGTAAGAGTCTCACAGGAACTTTTCTGCCTAGCCTGGCTTTGAAACATGATCTTCAGATCTCAGACTCCTGAGTAGCTTGGATTACAGGCGTGAGCCATCAGTACACATCTTGTCCTTATCCTTTGAAGGCCTTCCCCACTCCCCAAACAGTGCTACTGTGTGGGCTGGAGGCTGTTCACAGGGCAGCTCCTAGAGCAGTTTCTGAGAGCCACACTGGGAGTTGTGATAGGGGTGCTGATGACAGCAGGTTTTGTTGTTTTGTGGCAGTCCTGGGGCTAGAACTTGGGGCCAAAGGGGGCTGTCTCCGGCTTGACTTTTGGCTTTCTTTTCTTCCTCTCTCTCTCTCTCTCTCCCTCTCTCTCTCTCTCTCTCTCTCTCTCTCTCTCTTCTCTTCTCTTCTCTTCTCTTCTCTTCTCTCTCTGATTAATTGGAGATAAGAGTCTCACAGACTTTCCGGCTTGGACCGGCTTCAAACCTTGATCCTCAGATCTCGGTCTCTTGAGTGGCTAGGATTACAGGTATGAGCCACCAGCGCTGGCTCACGACTGTTTTTCATTAGAAGCTCTTCCAGGTTGTCTTGTCCCCATTCACTGTACTTTGCAGGTAGCATCGTCTTCAGTTACAAAGCATAGAAGGAGGTCAGCACCTGGTAGCTTCCTGCCTTCACTGTAAAACCCTCTTCCTGCTCTAGGCACAGCATGTTTGGCTGGCTCCGGTAGATTTCATCCTGTAGGACAGATGTGTAGGAGGCAAAAGTGAACCTGGTGGTGAGAGCTAGGCCCAGGGTCTCAGAGAGATCCTGTTTTACAAGGATGCTAGGGACATGACCCAGCAGGGTCTAGGGTCAGGCTCTGGCACCTACTGTAGTTGTATCACATGCCCAGCATTAGGTTCCAGGCTGGGTCAGCTTTCTGACTGCACGTGAACTCAGAACGCATCAGAACTCAAAAACTAAGGGTCAGAGATATGTTGGGGTAGGGCCTGACCAGTGCTGAGGATGCTGGAAGAGTTCTTCTTGGGGCTTTTCTCTGTTGATGGCTCCTGAAAAGGCATGAGGCCACACGTGCCAGGGGCCAGATGCTCCTGCCAGGGCCTTGAAGGGCTGGCACTGTGTGTTGTGCCCACACCTGCACCTTCACATAGCTTGTGCTATGTCAAGAGTCCCAAGGCTAGACTGATCCTTGTCCTGTCCCAGGCCTGGCCCTGGCCACTTCCAGTTCTGGCACTGCCTGCCCCTCCCCAGAGGCCGAGCACATGTCACCTTTTAAGGCAAAGATTTGCCATGAGAAGCCAAGAGGAAAACATTTCTCTGGCATTCAGGGAGCATTTTTCTTTCTTCTTTCTCTTAAATAAACCATCAGCAAGCTTTCGAAACATAAGAAAGGAAAAAATAGGACGTGGAGAGCTACAGAGACCTTTCACCCCTACCCCACCTCCATGTGGCCTCTCAAGCTGGAAGGCAGGGCCAGCTCGGCCGTCTCCAGCTCCGTGAATCTTGGCTGGCCGCACTATCCTCAGGCAAGAAGACAGGTGCCCAGCCCACGTCCTATACTGCAGGCCAGGGGCAGTGACTGACCTCAGAGAAGGCCTCAGGGAAGTCAGGATGAGGTTTGTGCCTCTTTCCTGGAGTGAGTACAGACCGAGCACTGCATTTCCCTCTGTCCTTTATGGCTGGGCATGGAAACAGCCATGGCCTCAGTGGTCTTTCCTTTAGCATAGCCTTCCTACCACCAAGTGGAAGGACTTCCCTGCCCTTCCGTTACAGCCATGCTAGTGTGGGCACCGGCGGCTCTGGACTCCCGGCTCCAGCCCCCTGGAAGCCTGATGTCTGTGGGCAGCTTTCTGCCTGGCTCATTCTGTCTCGGAGCATCCTTCTTGGTCCCAAGTAAAGGAGACAGATGACCTCAAGGGACCCAGGTGGCCCTCTTCAAGGCCCCGTGTAATCTGGTTCCAGCAGGTCACGTGCTGTCCTTTCTCTCTGGACAGAAAGTCTAAAGCAAAGCCGAATGGCAAGAAGCCTGCCACAGAGGAAAAGAAGATGTACCTGGAGCCAGAGCATACCAAGTCCAGGATCACCGACTTTGAGTTCAAGGAGCTGGTGGTGCTTCCCCGGGAGATCGACCTCAATGAGTGGCTGGCCAGCAACAGTGCGTTGGACAGGGCGAGCTTCCCTCCCTTACCCCCCCCACTCCCATCTCCAGGGACACCCATCTGCCGTCTGGGGAGGGTGTGGTGTGGACAGGCTTGGGCTCCCAAGCTGAGCCCATGAGCCTGTCAGCCAGAAGCAGGGGTGATTTCTCACCTGGCCCTTTCCTCCTTCTTTTCTAGCAACCACCTTTTTCCACCACATCAACCTACAGTATAGCACAATCTCAGAGTTTTGCACAGGAGAGACGTGTCAGACGATGGCCGTGCGCAACACGTGAGTAGCAGCCTCAGCATAGCCGCTGCTGAGAGCCATGGGACAGGCTGTGGTGGGCCCTGCTGCCCTGCTCACTGCTTCTCAGAGTCCCAGGCCACGCCATTCTCCGTTGGGCCCTCCCGTCTCTGCAGACGTCCCTAGTGGGACATGGGCCTGCCAGGAGCCTGCAGAGGCTGGCAGGCAGGGTGGGCCCCTGGGACTGTCCGTGGAACACAGTGCTGGGCAAGTGCTTGTGCACTCCCACTTCCCCGTGCTCACCATGCTGCTGACAGGGGAGGGCAGAGGCTGGTGTGAGCAGGTTCTGGGGTCTGGGCACCTTCTCAAGGACTTGGGGACGGCCCTGGTGCCGCCCCTGGAAGTATGTGCATGTTCACTTCCACACAGGTAAGTGTCCCTGAAGGCCTCGAGTCACTTTGCTCGCTTGAGTAGGCCATCTGCGGGGTGACTGGGCATGTAGCACCGTGCAGATGGTAGGGGTGACCAGGGCTGGCACTGGCAGGCCAGAGGGAGGTGGACATGGCCAGAAGAATCTTTCCTGATACCTCCTCAAGACAGGCCAGCAGCACATGCAGACATACCAACACAGGAGCCACTACAGGTTGAGGTACATAGGAACATGTGTGTGCGCGTGCCATGCTGCCCAGAAGCGCGGCTCTCCTGAGTCTTGGCACAGAGAGCGGCTATCTCAGATGAGAGGCAGGCTTTTCCCAGGTCCCACCTGAAGCCTCACAGCAGGTGGCAGGCCTGTACATGTGGCCATGGTGGTCACGGCGTGCTTCTTGGTGAGTATATTCTGTAGTCAGCTCTCCACTTCCCAGAAGAGGCAAGCACCACCACCTGAGGCAGTGCTCTGTACTCCTGCCAAGAGCACGCTCAGTGGTCTCCTCAGGAAGACTCCACGACAGGGTTGCCCAGCGGCAGGAGGGCAGCCCTCGAGAGCATGTGTACAGTGTGGCTAAGGGGGTGGCTGCCGGGTGGCAGTATCTGAAATGCCCGTGTGTGCCAGCCCTTCCTGGGCTGAGCCACACCCACTTGGTCTTCACTGTTGGATTGGTTAAAGAAAGCTTCCTTGAAGTAGCCTCAAGTTGGGTGTTAGGTGGAATTGCACATAGACATGCTGTCCATTACACTCAGCAGCCCCTCGAGAAGCAGGGAAAGCAAAACTCCTCTCCATTCTTAGCTCTGATTGACTTTATGGAATCATTTTATATGAGTTAATCATTCATGTCATCCCTCCCGAGGAATCCTTTGAGACCAAAAAATAGCGAGGAAATTGACTAGAGATCTACCAAGCTCCTTACTGCCTCCCATGGCTATAGTTTCCAAAGCCCACTGGGGTTGGGAGACACTGGGACCAAGCCAGGGCCTACCCCTGTCCTCTAGTCCCTGTAGGATAACCTAGAAAGACTGACACTGGGGTCTAGGCGAGAAGAGAGGAGGTGGATCACGATGCCTGGTCATGGTGGTGCATGACCTGTGGACGTGGACTCCTGATGGAAAGAGCAGTGGCCGCAAGAGTGCGTGCCCCATTGACCTAAGTTCCGTGCCTGGAAAGCATATACTTCAGAGTAAGGCCAAGGCATAGTGTCTGCATCCTGCCACAGGAGACTTGGGTGGGGTGGGTGGCTGGTGGTTGGGTGGTGAGTGCTGCAGAAACAAGTGTAGGTCCTCCTCTGAGCTCGCAGATGCTGTCAGATGGGCAGAGCCACAGTCTGGCTGGTTCTCAAGGTTGTGGAGAAGACATGTCAGATGCCATATCAGGGTGGGAAGAGAGGTGCCCAATTGCTTCTGGCAAGTATACCTTCCGCCTGTAGCCACTGTGCTTCGATACTGAGGTAAGCATGAAAAGCTAAATGCACAGTTTAAATTCTTTGGGTAATTCTCAAACTTCAGACAGATATAGTTAGAATCATAATGGGCAGATTAAAATGAAATACTAAAAAAAGTTGAGCTCAAGTGGTAGCTTTGAGCTATAGAACTCTGGCACAGCACCTGGGCCCAGAGTTCAAGCCCCACAGCCAACCAAAACAAAAATAAAAACCAACCAAAACAAACCAGTTGAGCTCAAGTGGCACTGTGGCTCAAGTGGAATAACGACAGCTCTGAGCAGATTAAGTTTCACAAGAGTATGAGGCCCTGAATTCAAGTCCCACTACCAGCACGAAAAAAGAGAAAGGGAGAAAAGAGAATTTAGATCAGTGGAAAGAAAGAAACGGAAGAAAGAAAGAAGAAGCAAAAAGGAGCACACAGATAACTAATGGGTAAGCCTGGCTCTAGCAGTGCATGAGAGTAGCGTGTACATAGGACACACAACAGATGCCAAAGAGTGTGTACACAGAATTACATGGAGTTCATAAGAATAGATTCTTTTTCTGTGTGGGTCATGGGGCTTGAACTCAGCCTGGGCGCTGTCCCAGAGCTCTTCAGCTCAAGGCTACCGCCTTACCCTTGAGCCAAGCCCCACTTCCCGTTTTCTAGAGGTAAACTGGAGATAAAGAATCTCAGGTCCTTTGTGCCCGGGCTGGCTTTGAACCTCGATCCTCAGATCTCAGCCTCCTGAGTAGCCAGGATGACAGGCCTGAGCCACTGCACTGAGTGCAAGAATGGATCCTTAGGAGAACTAACGGTGCGGTCTCCACAGGAATGCACTAGGCTTAGCCTGCTTGGGCTGCTGTAACGGATGGTTCTGGACAGCAGCTGGTAGTTCAGCCTTGGAGCAGGTTAGGAGTTGGTCTAGTGAGAAGGTCCCGGCCCACGGGTGACACACTCACAAGATACACTTGGGCCTTGCTTTTTGTTCGTTTGTTTTTGTTTTCTTTAACTCTTAATGATATTACATATTTAAGCGCTAAAAAAAATTAGAAAACAGGAAGAATGCAAATTTTAGAAAATGTCAGTACTTTTTAGTGAACCTGATCAATTTCATAAAATGAAATGGCACTAAGAAATACAGGAGGGCTGGGAATGTGGCTTAGTGGTAGAGTGCTTGCCTAGCATGCATAAAACCACCCTGGGTTCTGTAAGGCTTGTGGAAAGGAAACTCCACGCAGTTTAAGAGGCGAAGGTTTATTGAGAGAGAGAAAGAGAGAAAACAGACCTACAGCCGCACAAGATGGAGTCAGGGAAGAAAGAGAGCGTTATGGCCGGAAGTGAGACATTATATAGGGGGGACAGCGGAAGCGGATGTGACCTCAGAGGATGAGGAAATACTTCAGACTGGGGGACCTCCCACTGGGAGACATGACAGTTGCCAGGGTTACAGTCTGGGTGGGGATTTCCAGGGTGCACAGGAGAACGCCAAGGGAAGGAATCATTTCTCCCAGGCAGACCTAACAGGTTCCATTCTTCAGTACCACATACAGAGAAGAAGCCCGAAGTGGTGCTGTGGCCCAAGTCTTGAGAGTACTAGCCTTGAGCAAAAGAAGCTCGAGGACAGTACCCTCACCCTGAGTTCAAGCCCCAGGACTGGCAAAAAAAAAAAAAAAGACATATGGGAATTATGTGAATGATATTACAAAGGTATGACTCATAGTATACGTAAAGAAAGAAGACGTTAATACTTAGAATTTAAACAGAATGTAAAAGCTCTTCTCTTGTAAGTGCAAATAACATAAGCCTGCCAAGACCATGGGGCCTCTCTACTTACAGCATCGTTTGGGGCCATGCAGTAGCACCATGGATGCATGTTCTAGCTGACTGCGTTCTAGACCATACTCCAGACGGTACCCCCAGACCATACCCGGGTTGTACCCCGGGCCAGAAGCCCGTGGGCTCGGCATCATCCCCACCAAGACCTCTTTAAAGAAAAATGCTCATTCATCTTGATGCTCAGGATAAAACCCAGGGCCTTGCAAATGCTAAGCACACGCTTTCCCACTGAGCCAAATCCCCAGCCCTTTCAAACTTGTTTGAGACAAGATTTTCCTGAGTTGCCCAGGCTGGCCTTGACCTCACAGTTCTCCTGCCTCAAACTTCGGAGTAGCTTAGACTTCACCACCATGCCTGTCTCCCAGCTGGGAGGTTCACAGTAAGATGGTGCAGATGGGCCATGAGGATACTAATTAGAAGAATTCGGAGATGGCTGTGTTTGTGCTTGTGGAGGCTCCTGGGAAGGGGATGGCAAGAGGTTCCTCAGGCAGAGCATGGCCCTCAGGGCCTGTGCCTCAGACAGCAGGACCTCTCCCAGAGCAAGCTGCCTGCTGCGGGACGGGAAGCGGAAGCTGTCCTGGCCAAGAACGGCAGCGCACACTGGTGAGATACTGCTGGTGAGCAGACTGGAGGATGGCTCTCAGCCATCACTCCCCAAGCCGGGCCAGTCCTGACTCACAGAAGCACTTGAAAGAAGTGAAAGCATACTCTATGGAGGAAAACTGGACATCCGTAACTGAAATACAGGAAAATCTCCACTTGGGAATTAGCATACTCCTGAATAGTTGATCTCATCTCATGGGTCAGAGAGGAGGGCTCAAGTTCAGAAACTATTGTGAACAAAACACAAATGAAAACACAAACTATCAAGATGTATGGGATGCAACCCAAAGGAAGGCTTAGACAGGAAAACACAGACACCAAATGTCTTCCTAGGGGGAAAAAAGTACAAAGTAATGACCTAAAATTGAATCTTAAGAAAGTAGGAAAAAAAAGCAAAATTGGCCAAAATTGAGCAGAAGGAAAGGAATGATAAAGCCAAACTAGGAATCACTAAAATTGACTTCTGAAAGCAATAGGCTAAATTAAGGAAAACGAAATATAATTGCTGTGAACGATCAAACGGATAAAGCTTTAGTACTTGAAGTGATTGGGAAGGGAAGATAGAGCTATCACACTGTAAGGGTGAGAGCCCGCCTTGTAAAGCCCACCGGTGGGAGGTGCCATGCCAAGATTCTCTCCATGCATGCCCATCACACAGCTTGGATTAGATGCTGATACTTTGGAAAACAAAATTCTGCAATTAACCCACAACAAATAGTGCAGTGAGACAAGGATATGAAAGGCAAAGTATCTGGATTGGAAAAGAAGAAATGAAATATCTCTGCATGATTGTGGAGACTTCAAAGATTCAATCAGATTTTTAGCAAGGTCAGCAACCCCCCCCCCCCCACACACACACAGACACAAATCAGTCAGGGTTCCACATACCAACATTGTGACATCTGAAATCTAAATTAATTCATCAGTACATACAACAGCTACTTAGTTTAGGTATAAACTTAGCATCCACAGGATCTGTACCCTGGAAACCTTACTGCAGGGAATCATACATAACAAGTTCATAGATCGGGGGGGGGGGTGCAGCTTAACAAAAATGTCAATTCTCCAAACTGGTGTGTTGGATTCATGAAACCCCATCACAAGCCCAGCAGAGATTTTAGCCAATTGATTTGAGCTAATTATAGTCTGTAACAGCAGTAATTTCTAATGTTGAACTTGGAGAAGTCCACAGTTTTACTAAACAACCACAAGAACCAAGGCAGTGTGATGCTGGCAAGGGGGCAGACATCAGACCCATGGTCAGAGCAGAGTCCAGAAGGAAACTTAGTATAATATGGTGCTGTGATTTCTGATACAATAGCCAAAGAAATTCAATGGAGAAAGGACTGTGGGTTCAACAAACGCCTGCCATCCTTGTTTAGAAGGGAAAAGAATAGTTGACCTAAACTTCATGCCTTGTGCAGAAAAGTGTGAAACTAAGACATCTCCGAGGAGATGGAAGGCAAGTCCCAGGAACCACCTGGACTCAAAGAGCTCCTGGGCTTGGTACCAGAGTGCAGTCTCTGATGAAAGGAGAAGAAACTTGAAAGTGTGTTTGTGTGGTTCATACACTACTCCAAGCACTAGTCCTTACAGTACATGAGAGTCCATAGCGGACCAACAGGAGAACCCCCCAGACTACAGAGCAAAGGGCTCGAGACGAGACAATGCCAAAGGGATGGGGTGTGGCGGTGAGATTGATGCTCAGCTTCGTGGTGAGAGAAATGCTGCTGCGCCCGGCCAGCGGGTCCTGTGCAGCGCGGCAGCGGGGAGGGCGTGCGGCACACCTGGCTGGTGGGGCCTAGTAGAGCGGTGCTCTGCACTGTTGGGGTTCGGCAGAGCCTCCTGAAATGAAGCACGCCCCAGCCTGAGCATCTGCTCTAGGGAAAGGGGGAACCACACAGGAATGGGTGTGACAGCTGGGTCCATAATTCCCTCCTTCCTGCAAAAGGAGAGATGGCAGGACCCTCAGCGGGGCTGGGATGTGGAGGGTACGTCTGGCTGGTGCTGCCAGGCCCCGGCAGCCACGACACCGGGGAAGCCCCATCACCCCAAGGGAGGTATGGCTTTCCCTGGAGGGAGCCAGGCCCTACCAGAGCCCAGGCCACCTCCCAGGGACAGGCCTAGGCCTGTTAACGTGAAAGAATAAACCATGCGGAAGTCAAGAAAAGGAAGATGGCCACATACTCGCTCATTTGGCCACAGGGCAGAGGCACCCTGCGTTGTCCTTGGCTTCTGTTCTGAGTCAGCACTGCCGCTTTGCTGGGGTGCAGTCTCCACCCTCCGTCTGTGGGGGCCCCACCTGCCTGCTGCAGGCCCCCGTGCCGTGCTAGGGGTGGATAGAGGGCTGGCAGCCCCTGACCTGTTCTCTGTCCCTACAGACAGTACTACTGGTATGACGAGAGGGGTAAGAAGGTCAAGTGCACAGCGCCCCAGTACGTGGACTTCGTCATGAGCTCTGTTCAGAAGTTGGTGACGGACGAGGACGTGTTCCCCACAAAATACGGTGCGTCTGAGCGCACGGCCACTGCTGGCCAGCACGTGCTTGCTCCTGCCGGGTTCCAGGGCCGGCGGCTGTGTGGGAGGGGCTGAGGCTGCACGGTGCCCTTTCAGCGTGTGGGACCTGGGCTGTGAAGGAGGGGCACCCTGTGAAAGGCTAGCTCAGACACTGCACCCTACACTGGGACCGTGGAGACATGACAGGTCCTCCCTGGTGAGGCCCCCAGAGTGCACAGCTGGGGGTCCTGGAGCCGGTGGAACCCAAACTCTCAGAGTGGCTGCGCTCACAGCAGGGGTTCCCACTCTCAGCCACAGGGCCCTGTGCCATTTCTCGGGAAGCACGGAGTGGGGGGGCTGAGAGCCACCCCAGAGCCTCTGTGGGGCAGCGTCTGGCAGAGTACAACCTGTCCCTCCCTTCCTGACACGCAGAGACCCCCAGTGCACCCCCTAGGGTGGGTGCGACCCAGGAGACAGCTGCTGTGGCTCCCCGGCCCAGTGTGCCCCACAAGGGCTGCAGGGCTGGGGTGCGGGCGGGGTGCAGGCCTGCACGGGCCAGGCAGGCCTGTGACACCCGCCTCCCCCCAGGCAGAGAATTCCCCAGCTCCTTCGAGTCCCTGGTGAAGAAGATCTGCAGGTATCTGTTCCACGTGCTGGGCCACATCTACTGGGCCCACTTCAAGGAGACGCTGGCCCTGGAGCTGCACGGACACTTGAACACTCTGTACGTCCACTTCATCCTCTTCGCCCGGGAGTTCAACCTGCTTGACCCCAAAGAGACTGCCGTCATGGACGACCTCACGGAGGTGCTGTGCAGCGTCCCCGGAGGGGGCGGCGCTGGGGACGGGGCCGGCGCTGGGGACGGGGCTGGCGCTGGGGCCCCGGGGGCACAGAACCACGTCAAGGAGAGATGAGGCCCTGGGGCCGGACAGGGAGCACATGTGCAAGGAGACGACTGTGTCTGCGTCTGCGTGTGCGCACACCGGGCACACTGGTGGCGAGGCCACGGGCCCTGAGCTGCGCCCCACAGATGAGCGTGGGCCCCACAGATGCCCCGTGGCCACCGCGTTTCCTGCCTTCTCGTTGGATGGATGAGTGCAGTTCGCCGCGAAGAGCCTTTGGAGTCATTCATTCATTCAACGCCCATGTATCGGACGAGTTCCCTTCTGTGGGGTCTTCCACATGGCCCTCCTTCCCCAGCCTCTCCCTCGGGTGCTCTGCCGCTTTGAAAGAAACGCTGGGTGGGCTGTAGATCCAGGCTCCACTCTGCTTTGGGGCACGGGCCCTCACAGAGGCCGCTCCTCCAGCCCCGTCCCCACTTTGCCTTCGTTCCAGCTGTTGGTGGCTCAGAGTCTGGGGTGGGGAGCCTGGAGTGACCCAGGAAGGCCCACACTTGTTGTTCGCTCCTATCACCCCTTCCTGCTGCCTCTTCGATGCCCAGGGAGAGGGCCTGCTGCGCAAGGGGCCAGGGCAGGGCCAGGATGGGCCGCGGCCCCGTGTTGGGGAGCGGCTGCCAGCAGAAGGCCAAGATCTGCTTTAGTCGTAATAAACAGAATCCTCTCAGGTCAGAGCCTGTGTGCGTCCTCAGCCTGCTGCTCCGCTGGCCTAGGGTCCACACCCCCGGCGGCCTTGCCTGTCCCCCTGCTTTGGGCCGGGAAGACGGGCAGGGCAGGGCAGGACACGGCCACTAGTTGTGGGCCTTGTCTGCTGGGTTCACCCACGTGGGGAGGGGCTCTCAAGAAAGGCTGGAGACTTCTGCTAAGGGGCTCCTGACCAGCCTACCGTGGGGCTCTGCTGCAGGGCTGCTCCCTCAGGGCCTCGAGGCCCACGGGTAGAGCCCAAAGCAGTCCAGGCCAGATGGGCTAGAGGGGAGCAGGGCGCGGCCTGGTCAGCTCGAGATGTGGCACAGGGGTCCTGGCCCTGATGGCTGCCTGCTGTTCCAGCAGTTCTCCATTCGTCGAGTGCAGGGCCTGCCTGGGGTCAGCCCTCACCTGGCCCTCTAGCGCCCCTCTGCACCATCACCCGCTCCAGGGGCCTGGCTAGAGACCTCCTGTCTGCTTTCAGCAGCATCTTCCACCTTTCTGGGGCCATCAGGTCCTACTGCCCCAGAGCCACCCTGCCGCCACCGCTTCCACCGCTACAGGATGTCAGGGCGCTCAGCATTCACTGCCTGGCCCCAGGCGGACTGGGGCAGCTTTGTATCCCCTTGCTGTGTGGTGTGTGAACCGTGCCTGTCAGTGCAGCACTTAGGGCAGGGCTGGAAACGGAGCCTCTTGCGCTGGGAGCCAGCCTGGTGTGCGTGGTGAGACTCCCCACCTGCCCCGGAGATAAACCTAGTCCAGCCTTGCGCTGGAGCCAGCCTGGTGTGCGTGGTGAGACTCCCCACCTGCCCCGGAGATAAACCTAGTCCAGCCTTGCGCTGGAGCCCTCGGGCTGCTTGTCCCTCGGGGGCTGCCGAGCTGGGCCCCAGGTGCCTCAGGCCATCCTGGTTGTTGGATGCCATCTCGAGCTGGTGTGGGAGCCGGAGGGGCTGAGGGTGCCTTGGGCTTCAGAAAGGGGGTAGCAAGAATAGCTTGGGGCTTGGCCTGGTGGCTGTCCAGGAACGTGGCCTGGCAGCCTGCTGGGGCTCCTGGGCCAGGAGAGGTGGGGTGCCATGTGCAGTCGAGGAGTGGCTGAGACCATCCGTGGAGTGAGTGGGAGCAATCCAGGCCTGCGAGGAGCCCTCCTGGAGCCTGAGGGCCATTGAGAAAAAGGGAGCCACTGGACGAGGGCTGGTGCTGCCGTCTGGGTGCCTGCTGGTGAACAGCTGGGGGGCTGGCCAGTACCGGGAAAGCACCTTGCTACAGGACCTACAAGACCCCAGTCAGCTTGGGCCTCAGGAAGCCTGATCCAGTTCCAGTCACCCAGGTCCCGAGTGTTGCTGGGTAGAGGGGTGGTCACGGGCTGCCAGGTGTTCCCGCAGCCCCCCGAGCCCTGTCTCTACCTTCACTTCAGAACCTACAACTGCTCCAGCATGGGCCAGAGGTGCAGAGAAACTTAGGCTTCTCATCAGCCCAGCTTAAAATGTTTTCTCCAAGTGGACTGAGCACTGTCGTGAGCCTTGTGTGTGGAAAAGGAACATGGAGGAACCAGAGCCTCGGCGGCCTGAGGACGACATGGTCAGTCCCAGTGGAGGAGGGGCACAGCTGGAAGCTGGGAGGAGAAGGTGGATGTTCCTGTGTGTTCTCGGGGCTTGGACGAGAAGCCTTTTACCCTCACTTGACGTTGGTACTCCCGTTGAGCCCCACCATCACTCCCAGCTTTGGGATTAATTGGAGATAAGACTCTTGTGGGCTTTGTGGCATAATTGGCTTCAAACCAAGATTCTGAGGTCCCAGCCTCCTGAGTAGCGAGGATTATAAGCATGAGCACCAGAGCCAACTAGAAGGTAGATCCTTGGATGTCCAGAAAGATCCAGCACGGCAGTCTGGTGAGACTCGGAGATAGAATGGAACACACGCTTTCTCTGAAGCCATCAGCTTTCTGACAGCCCTGCTGTAACCAGCGCCTCGGCGTGGGGAGGGCACATAGAAGTGTGGCCGTCCACACCTGTTCCTGAAGGGTGCGGAGGCGAAGGAAGGGTGGTGCAGCCCTTCAGCGCAGCTGTGTGGTCAGCTCCGACCCTGGCAGCGCCGAGCAGCCCGAGGCCCAGCTCTTCTCAGCTCCTGGCAGTGAGGAGGAAAGGCTGTGAAGCCTTTGAAAACACTTGTGGAACAGGACACATCTCGGAAATCCAGAGATCGGGGAGGCCAGGCTGCCTTTGTCCCTTAGAAAGGCCAGCGTGTTCTTTTGCACAGAGAGATTGAGTGAGCAGTTGCCATCTTCAGCCACCTAAGCTAAAACAGTAGAGAAGGGTTTTCTGGCAAGGCCCGAGTGTTGGGCAGGAGGGCGGCGAGGCTCTGGGAATGCTGTGTCATCAGCAGCACTGTTAGTGCCCCTGAAAGGGTGCTGACCCGATGACCCGGGGGCTGGGGTACTGTGGGAGGGGCAGGGCAGGGTAGCCGGGGCCTCTACGGGCGTCACCTAGGCCTATGTCCTGTCTGCCTGCAGCTCCCAGGAGTGCGCCAGCCCGGGCGCACTGAAGCCCCCTGGCTAGGAGAGGGACGCTGACGGGACTTGTGAGCCATTGAGATGATGGGATCTGGCTTGAACTTGGGGGGGTTGGGGCTAGGATAAGTGTGCCGTGTGTGTGAGATGAGTGGCGCTGGAGGCTGCAAACCCAGGACCCCCAACCCCCCCACACACACCAGATGGCCTGAGGCTGCAAACCCAGGACCCCCAACCCCCACACACCAGGTAGCCTGAGGCTGCAAACCCAGGACCCCCCCCCCACCATCACACGCACTCACACCAGGATGGGCCAAGCCCTCATGCCATGAATCCTGCTTTAACTAAGCTGTGCTCCTATGAATCCTATTCGTTTTTTTCTTTTTCTTTTCTGGTTTAGGGACATGAACTCAGGGCCTAAGCACTGTCCCTAAGCCTCTTTGTGCCCAAGGCTAGCACTCTACCACCTGAGCCACAGCACCACTTCTGGCTTTCTCTGAGCAGTTTATTGGAGAAAGGATCTCAGAGGCTTGCCTGCCTGGGCCGGCTTCCAACACGGTTTTCCTAGCTCAGCCTCCTGAGTAGTTAGGACCTCAGGGATGCGCATGCCCGGCTCGTGCTTCTCCTTGACCCAGGAGCACAGGATGAGAAGCGTGTCGTTCCTATCACTAAGCTGACATCTTGTCACAGCAGCGAGAGGAAGTTAGTAATTCACAGAACTCTGGAGAGCCTGCGCAGTCAGGGACCCGCCCCTGGTTCCTGGGCTCCACAGCCACTTCCTGCACTAGGGATTCCCCTCCCTCCCTCCCCTGCCAATTTCCACTGCCTTTTCCTCAGGCACTGCTGCTCCCCCGCCCTCCACTGGCCTGTAGGGTCTCTGTGACCGCATGGTCTCACACCTGCAGTGTGCTCTGTCCTGTGACAGGACCCTGCCGCGCGTGGAAACGTGTGACGCCAGTCAGAACTTCCCTGTCGTCCATCGTCAAGACCTGTTCCCAGGCTGGCAGTGGCAGGCACAGCCTCACAGGTGCCAGTGCAGTCGGCTACCTAAGGGCTGGAGAGGAGCTGAGGGGGTCTAGACCGTGAGTTCAAGTCTGAGGACCATGGTGGAGTGGGCTGGTGGGTGTGCTTTGACGTCTAGATTGGCTTCTGACAGGACCAAGGAGCTCCCTTCCTGAACTGCAGAAGGGATGGGGGCGCAGGCCTGCTGGCCACCTGGCTTCACCCCGGACTCCAGCCTGTTAAGATCAGGTGTTAGCTGGAGGGGCTGGGGTGTGTGGGGTCAACAGCACGCAGCGAAGCAGAGGCAGCGTGACAGTGGGTGTGCTGCATGTGACCAGCCCGGACTCCAGAGCTAGACTCTGGATCCTTCCCCAAACCTGTCTAGACTCTGGATGCTTCCTTAGACCTAGCTAGACCCTGGATCCTTCCTCAAACCTGTCTAGACCCTGGATCCTTCCTCAAACCTAGCTAGACCCTGGATCTTTCTCAAACTGTCTAGACTCTGGATCCTTCCTCAAACCTGTCTTTGAAGGGGACACTGAGTCTCTGCCGTGTAGCAGTGGCCATGCGCCTGACCCGTGGTCCTTCGTCGGGTAGCCCTGAGCACCGCCTGCCTCCTCAGGCTTGAGAACGGCCCCTCCCGCCTGCAAGCGTCCTCGTTTTCGATTTTGGTTCTGCCTCCCGAGCTTACTACAGTGTTCTCAGCCCCCCTCCTTACCATCCTGACAGACGGCCCACACTCATCTATCACGGGGTCTCCATTCTGCCCCCGGAGACATGTCAGTGTTGGGAACGTTTGGTTGTCACCAGAGTGAAAGACAGTGCTTGGCATCTCCAGGCAGACAGGCTGGCACACAGGGCGTGAGCAGTCCCTGGTGCCATCCTGCTGCATGGACCCCTCCTGAAGACTGGCTTCAAGCTATGGTGGGCTCAGGTTGCCTCTCAGACATGGAACTGGACTTGCCCACACTTCAGCAGCAGAGGGGCAGGGGTCCAGGGGTGTGGCTGTCACCATCTCCCAGCAGTTGTGGGTGTCACCCAGGGCTCCCCCCTCCCCCCAGCTACTGAGCAAGGCCCAGGTGCCATGTGGCCACCATCAGATCTTGGCTCTGTGAGGAAGAGCACACTCGTCTCTGCCAGCCTTGGCAGACAGACCTCAGGCTGCCCTCCGACCCACCATAAGTAAGGTCCATTCTGGGGGTAGGGGACACAGCCAAGGGACAGCCCAGCCTCGGCTGCCCACTCAAGGCCTGCAGGGCCCACCTGTGGGCAGGGGTTTATCCTCTCCTGTGGGACCCAGCCCCAGAGGGGCCTCCAGGACACAAGGACCACACTGGTTGTGCCAGCCCCTTTCTGTGCCTGCCTCGCTCAGACGGAGACCCCATGTCAAGTGTTTTTATGGAGGAATTTATTGTTCCAGAACTGAGGTTGCTCACAGTTATTGGACGGTACACCGGATGGGGCTTGCCCGTTTCTGTGATGCCTACTTGAGTCCTCTGTGTCCCAAGCACAAAAGAGGAAGCTGGCGGAGTATTGCCTCGGGTCCCCCTCCCTCGTGTACCGCGTGGCTTTTGCTCTCACAGGTGTTGGGTGTTTCTCATGTACCCCAGCCTGTGGTCAAGGGTTAATGGAACAGAAGTGTTCAAATCTATAGAGGACGGGGAGGGGACGCCTGAAGCAGAGGCATGCATCAAACCTGCCACCTGGCCTCCTGCAGTCATGCCCGGCACTGGGCGCCAGCGTGAGGCCTACACCGGCAAACAACACAACAGGACAGACGGAAGCCGGAGATGGGCGAGACGAGGCGGGTCTGCCTGGCGGCCAGCGGGCACCGAGGCGGCGTCCACCCCACCGGGCACAGGACGCGCAGCAGAGCACTGCCGACTCTCACCGCGCTTCCCCTTTTTTTTGACTTTTTTTTCATTTTAATTAAAAAAGAGAAAGCCCCAAGGTGCCCCCGCCATCGTGTGTGTGGGAGCTTGGGGCTTCTCCTCACCCTTCTCTCCCAGAGACACAAACCCAAGCCCCCCTTCACGCCCAGCTGACCAGCGGGGCTGCAGGCGGAGCCACAACTGGAAGACGCCCAGCCCGGACCCTAGGCCCGCGTGGAACTGGAGCTGCTTCTAGGCAGTAATAAAACAGAACCTGGGCAGGGCTCACCGCGTCGGTCTTTAAATATATATCTCTCTCTATATGTATATGTATGTATATAGAAATAACCGGGAGCAGGGAGCCAAGCACAACCCCGCCCTGCCCCCGCAGCTCCCCCGCCCTTTCCAAAAACAACCAAGAAAAAACGTTTATAAAAATAGCTTGCAGGAATTCTTTAAGTTGACAGTGGCTTGCCGGTGCTGCGCCGCAGCGCCCCCGCCCCTGGCGGCTTTCCTCCAAGGGTGCCTTGGCTCTAGACCCACCCTGCCCGATACAAACAGACTGACAGATGGACGGACAGACAGACGGACAGACAGAGGGCACTGCTGTTTCTGACCCTTCCCTGAACAGAGAACACAGAAACAGACTCAATAAATTAAAAGAGCAAATAAATAATACTGATCTGGGCTCAGCCCCCAGCCTGGCCAGCCTCGCAGCTGTGCTGTGTTCAGGCTCTCTGTGCCACCGCAGCCAGAGAGCATGGTCAAGAGCCAGGAGCACCGCCCTCCCAGCAAGGCGGAGCGGGAAGGGATGCAGACGAGCCAGGAGTCGGCCTGGTGAGGCCCCGGGCGCAGACGGGAGAGGTGGCGAGGGGGCCGCCAGGCGCGCGGTCTTGCGGCGTCTCCCGCCACTGCCCCCCAGGAGGCGCTGGGCAGGTTGTCCCTGCTGAGGGTCTCTGGGAGTCCGGGTCAGCTGGACCGGAGGAGGCTTCTTCGGGGAGCCAGGTGCTCCTCCACTGGGCCAGGGAGAGCTGCCAAGGGTGGGCAGAAGCAGTGGGCAGCGGGCCAGCTGCTGTGCCCAGCAGAGGCAGCAGGATGGAGGGCAGGTCTGCAGCAGCTGCCGGTCCCCCAGCGTCCGCATGGAGCAGAGGATGGCCTCGTGGAGGTGACATGTTAACTTTTCGGGATAATTCCTGGTATCAGAGCGGAAACAAGCGACGTCATCAGAGACAGGCAGAGACAGAGACCGAGAGAGAGAAAAGAGAGCCAGGGCAGACCCAGGCTGGCCGGCTGCCGCTCTCCTTTCCTCCCTGGCTTGAGCCTGTCTGAGCGGGCGGTGTGGCGAGGTCCACACGGACGGCGGCGGCGGCCCGGTCAGTGCTGCGCTGGGGAGGGGCTAGGTCTAAGGCTGCTCGCGGCGGGCGGCGGGCGGCCCGGTCCTGGCCGCGTCCTTGCCCAGCCAGTATGCGGCGTCCCCTCCAGGGCCGGCGGCCACGGAGTCGCCCGAGGGGCCGTGGGCACTCCGCTTGGCCGGCGTGCTGGGGGCTTGGGCCGCCTGCCCATTCTTCTCGTCTGAAAAAAGTTGTTTAATTACGTCAAAGAAGTTACTCAATGGGCTGCCTGGGTACACAGAACAGAAGACAAAAAAAGAGAGAAAAAGAAAAAAAAGGGAGGGAGGAGAGGGGGAGGGGGAAAGGAGAGAAAGAACACACAAATGAACGAAGGGGCCTTGACGAGAGGAAAAGAAAGAGATGAGGTTTGAGGTGGGTGCAGAGCCCGACAGGCAAGCAGGGTGGCAGGATCAGTGGGCTCCCTCATGCCAGGGCAGCGTGGACGCTGAGGCCTGGGGCAAGCAGGAGACCCCCTCAACTGGCCTGCCCAAGGCCTGAGGCCTTGCCTCCCCGTCAGGCCTCTCCCCCGCCGCCCGCCCGCATCTGGCTCATTCCCTAACTGGAAGCAGCAGCCTAAGACGCCCAAGGCCACTTTGGGGAGGGGAAAGCTGGAGCAGCACCCAGCAGAGGACAGAGAAGAGGTGCCTGTCACACCTCCACAAGGCCTAGAGCTCGGCCCGGCCAGCATGGACGGTTCAGCAGCAGATGGGTAGATAAGATGGGTGGACCGATGGATGGATGGATGGGTGGATGGGAGGATGGGAGGATGGGTGGATGGATGGGAGGGTGGATGGTTGGGTAGATAGGTGGATGGGTAGATGGATAGATGGATGGATGGGAGGATGGGTGGGTAGAAGGGTAGATGGGTAGATGGATGGGTGAATGGATGGATGGGTGGATGGATGGATGGGTGGGCGGATGGATGGATGGGGGATGGGTGAGTGGGTGTATGGAGGATGGGGTGATGGATGGGTGGGTGTATAGATGGATGGGGGGATGGGGGATGGGTGGGGGATGGGTAGGTGGATGGATGGATGGATGGATGGGGGGATGGGTGGGTGTATGGATGGATGGGGGGATGGGTAGGCAGATGGATGGGTAGGTGGATGGGTGGATGGACAGGCATGGTGGGCGGGTGAGGGGGCTTGGTTCAGGTAGCCAGGTCTAGGTTCCTGGTCCTGGAGGGCAGGAAGAAAGGGGACAAAAATGGGAGGACCACCCCTCTGGGGAGGTGCCCACTTAAGCTCCTCTCCTCAATCAAACCCCAGGATAGGAAAAGAAACACCTCCAAAACCAGATAAAACTCTCCACTCCTCCAGATGACCTCTCCCTGCCCTCAGAGCACTGCAGGCCTCTCCTCTCCTTCCCCTCCTCTCCTCTCCTCTCCCTCCAGGCCCCTCCTCTCCTCTCCCTCTAGGCCCCTCTTCTCTCCTCTCCCTTCCCCTCCCTGCTAGGAGTGACCCAGGGCAGACCACCTGGATGCCAGCTCAGTGCCTACTCTTGAGACCCTTACTGGCCATTCCTGCCTAGGCCTTGGGTTCCCTCTGGAGCTGGTCCTGGGTGTGGGATAGGCAAAGACTGCCAGAAAGGGGTGAGTGATGGAGGCTGCTCTTGGCAGAAGAGGGGCCGGGCAGGGCTGAGGGGGAGCTGTGCGGTGCAGGTGCCGGTGCCAGGTGAGCGTGGGGATTCTTACCACATTTGGAAAGCCGCCCCGTCATCATTTCCATACAGTTAGTGGTGTCTGGAGCACAGAATGGAGAAAAGGAGGGAGGGAGAGAGTGAAAAAGGCTGCCCGCCCACTCTCAATCCTCAGGCAGCCACTGGAGCGGCAGGCCACAGAGAGGGGTAGAGCCAGGAGTGGACAGAGTCCACGCGGTGGGGCCCCCGTGCAGGGCCTGCTCAGAGCTGGAGGCCTGGAGGCAGCTTCGTTCCCAGGCTAAGGACAAGCACAGTGCGGGACCCACGTCTCCTCGGGGTGGCCGCCTGTCTAGCGGGTGCCCCGCCTGCTGACTGACTCCCACCTGCCCTCAGTGACTCTTGGTGCCCTTCGTGCTCCACGCCCTCTGCTGGACGCCAGCTGCCAGTGCTGCCAGAGGCCCTGTTTGACGCGGGCCCTGCGTCCAGGGTGCAGGAGGCTAGGCCTCGGGAGATCTGCGGGACCAGTCTGGACAGCTCCCCAGGTCCACGAGGGAACGGCCAGGGCCAAGAGCAGGCGCCCAGCTGGACGACGGCTCAGCAGAGCCAGGCCTGGCAGGGCAGGCACACAGGGGGCTCCTTCACTGACTCCTGGGAGCTGGCACTGGGCAGGGCATGGGCCCTGAGGGGCCCTGCGAGTCACTGGCTGGGCCTCTCCTCCCCGCGGGCTCCACAGCCCTGCGGCTGCTCCCTGGCTTCGGGCTCCAGTCTTCCTCTGCTCTAAGATGGAGACCTGGACCCCCAGAGGGCAAAGCAGGCCCGGCTGACGGGCCTCCCCAGCCCAGGGCGCCGCCCGCCCCTGCCCTGGCACACACGGATGGAATGAGGATGGGATGAGGATGGGAGGACAGGCCCTCCGGGACCCCTGCCGTGGGGGCTGGCCGGGCCATGGCCCTACAGAGCTTCTGGCCGTGGGGTCCACAGGCTGGACACTGCCTCACCCCATGCACACCCCTGACCAGGGACTCCCTGGGGCACAGAGGTTCGGACGTGTGCAGGCACCCAGCCTCAGGCTTCACCTCTCCTGCCATGCGCCCCGCGGCCTGGTGCCCCGGCCCTGGGTGCCGTGCTGCGGGCCTGAGGGAGGCCTCGGCCCTCTGCTGCTGCCAGGAGTAGGACGCCCTGGGCGGCAGGCCCTGGCTCCCGGGCCCTGAGCTGGCCCTGGCCCACGTCCACCTGCCTCCGTGCTGGGCCACGGCAGAGGAGAGGGCAGGCAGTGTCACCTCGGGGCCAGCCTGGCTCTGGCTGGAGCCCTGCCCACGGCCCCTCCCGCCCCGGCAGCGGGCCGGGCACCTTACCTGCCAGCGTCAGAGGCTACTCTCGTAGCTGGTGGCCACCTTCTGGCCCTTAAGCCCAGCGCCCCAGCTCAGTCCTGGCGCTGGCGGGGGCGGTTCTACGGTGGACAAGAGGTGCCTTTCAGTGTGCGGCCACCCGCGGCGCCCGGAAAAAGCTCTCATCCCTGCGGGCAGCGCGGCCCAGCACAGGCAGGCGGCATCGGCTCTGTCCTCACCCCACCCATCCACACCCCGCGGCCAGGCCCGCTCGGAGCCTCGGGGCCTCACTGCCCCCTCACCTGACAAGTGCTGGGCTGAGGGCTGCTCGTGGGTGCTCAGCAGCTGGGCCTGGATGGTCTCCACCACCCTCTTGAAGCGGCGGCTGGGGCCTGCGGGACGCAGGGGCGTCAGGCTCAGGAGGGAGGGGTCAGGAGGCAGGGGCGTCGGGCTCAGGAGGGGGTCAGGAGGCAGGGGCGTCAGGAGGGGAGTGGTCAGGAGGCAGGGGCATCAGGCTCAGGAGGGGGTCAGGAGGCAGGGGCGTCAGGCTCAGGAGGGGAGGGGTCAGGAGGCAGGGGTGTCAGGCTCAGGAGGGGAGGGGTCAGGGGGCAGGGGTGTCAGGAGGGGAGTGGTCAGGAGGCAGGGGCATCAGGCTCAGGAGGGGGTCAGGAGGCAGGGGCGTCAGGCTCAGGAGGGGAGGGGTCAGGGGGCAGGGGTGTCAGGCTCAGGAGGGGAGGGGTCAGGAGGCAGGGGTGTCAGGCTCAGGAGGGGAGGGGTCAGGAGGCAGGGGTGTCAGGCTCAGGAGGGGAGGGGTCAGGAGGCAGGGGTGTCAGGCTCAGGAGGGGAGGGGTCAGGAGGCAGGGGCGTCAGGCTCAGGAGGGGAGGGGTCAGGAGGCAGGGGTGTCAGGCTCAGGAGGGGAGGGGTCAGGGGGCAGGGGTGTCAGGCTCAGGAGGGGTGGGGTCAGGAGGCAGGGGTGTCAGGAGGGGAGTGGTCAGGAGGCAGGGGCATCAGGCTCAGGAGGGGGTCAGGAGGCAGGGGCGTCAGGCTCAGGAGGGGAGGGGTCAGGGGGCAGGGGTGTCAGGCTCAGGAGGGGAGGGGTCAGGAGGCAGGGGTGTCAGGCTCAGGAGGGGAGGGGTCAGGAGGCAGGGGCGTCGGGCTCAGGAGGGGACAGGAGAGCCAAGCACCGGGGCTCACCTGAAAGCAGCGTGAAGGTCACGGAGTAGATGCCGTTCTCCTTGTGGGCCTCGCCGCCCTCGCTGTAGGTGATGTCCACTTGGAACTTGACTGGCTTCTGGAACACGGCGGGGCCCCCCGTGGCCTTGTACTCGGCCCGGAAGCTGGTCTGGGAGACCACGCTGTGGCTGAGGCTGGGAATCTGTGTGTGTGTGTGGGGGGGGGTTAGCCGGGTTCCGCTCCTGTCCCAGCCGGCCCGGCCTCCTCGGATCTGAGCTGCGAGCTGGGGCGGCTATGTGGACTTAGGAGCCCTTGCAGGGCTGGCAGGAGGGCAAGGCACACCAGGGTGGTGGTGGGATGAGAGGGCATCACGCCTGCCCTGGGCAGGGCAGGACTCTTCCCTGGCACACACCGGGTCCTGCCGCTCGGCCATGTGGGCGCTCGGGCAGCACCAGGCCCGGGTCGTGAGGTGCCGGGCAGCAGACCCTGGCACCCCAGGGCATGAGGCCAGGCCCAGCCCCGGGCCAGCCTGGTAACTCAGGACCGGGTCATGAGGCCCCATGGGGGCTGTGTCCGCGGCTGACCCGAGCACTGACCACACTGGACAGTCTCCTCTATCACCTTCGGCCCTGGCACATTTCACAGCTGTTCTAGACCTCAAATGGCTGCTCACCTGAGCCCAATCCTGGACTGAGAGGCCCCAGGGGAGAGGGGCCTGCAGGTAAAACAGGACAAGGCCCCAGGGGAGAGGGGCCTGCAGGTAAAACAGGACAAGGAGGGAGAGGGGCCTGCAGGTACAACAGGACAAGACCCCAGGGGAGAAAGGCCTGCAGGTACAACAGGACAAGGGGGGAGAGGGGCCTGTAGATACAACAGGACAAGGCCTGGGGGAGAGGGGCCTGCAGGTACAATAGGACAAGGCCCCAGGGGAGAGGGGCCTGCAGGTACAACAGGACAAGGCCCCAGGGGAGAGGGGCCTGCAGGTACAACAGGACAAGGCGCCTATGTGCAACCGGGCCGGGGAGTTTGTGCTCACAGAGCTGGGGTGTGAGACACCTGTGGTGGACCCTGGGTTTGGTAGTGGCCTGTGAGTGTCCAGCCACCCCTGTACCACATGTCAGCTTGCTGAGGTCCTGGGAAGGGGCAGGCCTGGGCAGGCCACACTGACACCGGCCCCCTCCGCGGTGGCAGGGATCTCGTGTGCTGGTAAGTCTCTATTCCGGTCTCTGAAGCCTTCCTGGTCTTCAGAACTCAGAATATGAAACCCATCCCAAGTCTAGGCCTGGCCCTCACTGATGACTGGCCTCTGCAGGCATACCTGTTGGGCAGGTACAACTCTGTGAGCCTGGAGGCCCTGAGATAAACAGGCAGACAGGACCACTGGCTTGCACCTGAAATCCTAGCTACAGGAGGCTGAAACCGGAGGATCACTGTTCAAGGCAGGAAAGTCCACGAGACTCATCTCCATCACCCTCCAAAAAGCTCAAAGTAGAGCTGTGGTTCGAGGGGTAGTGTTCTAGACTTGAGCCACAAAGCTCAGGGACAGCACCCAGGCTCTGAGTTCAAGACTCAGGAAACAGGGTCTGACCTCAGATTGCCTTCTGCAGATCCTCAGGGTCACAGCCCAGGCCCACTGTCCCTTGGCAAGGTGATGTTACCCCCAGAGCCCCCTCTAGCTCCTCGCCAGCTCCCTGCCCTGTGGGTGGCACACGCGTCCTACAGGCAAGTGCCTGGGTGGGCAGTGCTTTCTAGGAGGCGGGTGGGCCCAGGCAGCGGCAGGTGGCCCTCCGGCCGGCGCCCAAGGCAGACCCCTGCCTCCGCTGCGTGCAGGGCCTGCAGGGCCGTGGCCAGGGGCTCCCGCCCCTCCCCGTGGCCTCACCGACAGAAAGGCGTGCACGATGTCCGCCTTGATGGAGCTGAGGGGCTTGTTCTTGATGACAGCGAAGATCTGCTCTTCCTTCTCCAGGCTGAGGAAGTTCCCGAACCAGGATTTCTTGGCCAGTCTGGGCAGGGCAGAGGACACAAGGACCAGGGTGTGGGGTCCAGTCCCTCCCAGAGGACAGGCCCTGCGCTGCCCACCTGTGCAGGCAGGAACGACCCAAGCCTCGCCTGAGAGCAGACACAGACAGGGCAAGAACAGGCCAATACCCCGCCCCCCAGTTGATGAAGCCCCCCTATGAAACAGGGACCCTTAGAGCCCCCAGGTCCGCTGGGAAGAGCCTGCTCAGTCACTTCCTGCCCCCAAACCCTGAACCAGAGTGTGTACCCCTGTACCTGACAGGGGATTTGCGTTCTCAGCTTGACACAGAACATGGCTGGAGCCAGTCTGCCGCTGCCCCCTGCTGCCCAGCCAGCCTCAGCTGCTAGCCCCTACCCCACAGCCATCTGTCCACTCCCCACTGTCTCCTAGGTCACAACGCCCTTTGTTTACGGAGCCCTGTCCCCTGCAGAGGATGGAACATGCCCAGCCGGTGTGGACGCCACGGTGGAGCGGCTGTGTGCCTGCCCCTCCAAGCCTCTTGGCGCACAGGCAGCATCGACGGAAACCTCAACCTGCAGCACCTGGGGTCTTGGAAAGGGGTTCATTCTCAGCCCAGCCCATTCTGACCCAAGGTGTGGTGGAGGATTCTTCCGGCCGCTCAGTTTCTGGCCTTTTCCAGGTCTGTTTCTGGAGCTGTTGAGCTCTGTGGCAGGCCTGTGCAGTGGCAGCGAGCCCGGCCCCACACTTCTGCTGTCTACAGCCTCTTGTGGCAAAGCTCTGTCTGGAGGTGCTCACGCTGGATCCAGTGACACACTGGCACAATGTCGTATCAGAACCCCCTGGGCTTCTTGTACTTTGGGGCGCAACATGCTTCCAAAAATCCTGGTGAAGCCTAAGTGGTGACGCAGCCCTGGGCAGAGTGGCCTGTCCACGTGGCTGGACCACAGGAGCCCGGCTGCAGCAGCGGGCGTGTCTGATGGATGGCTGCCCTGAAGACTGCTCAAGTAGGCCCCGCCCTGCCTGCCGAAGGCCCAAGGAGGAAAGGTCAGGCTGCCGGGGAGACGGCAGCCCGGAGACTGCCTGGGCACCAATGTGCAGCCTGACATAGGCTGAACGGGGGGAGGGAGGGGGGGGTCCTGGAAGGACCCCGTCCACCCCTCCCAGCTGTGGCTCCGGGTTGGGCAGCAGGAGGTCAGCACACAGAGAAGCAGGGGAAGGTATGTGCTGGCCTCTGGGTCGCTGTGCTCCTGCAGGCCCTGGCAGGAACAAGGCCCTCGGAGCATCTAGCTGCTTCAAGCAACCATGCCCTTTTCTACTTTCCCCAAGAGTAGGGTAATTACAGTCTGTTTACAAAACCCGGAAAGGGGAGAAAGGGCCACGTGCGGCCACAGCCGCTGACGCAATCCCAGCCACCT
The DNA here is from genome assembly GCF_031878675.1 of Megascapheus bottae. Classification (NCBI taxonomy): domain Eukaryota; kingdom Metazoa; phylum Chordata; class Mammalia; order Rodentia; family Geomyidae; genus Megascapheus; species Megascapheus bottae. The sequence continues at coordinate 1,042,037 of NC_143524.1, read as the reverse complement.
GGGCGCAGAGACTGGATCTGTGGTTTGAGGCCAGCCAAGACAGAAAGCCTTCATGTCAAGCCAGAGCTGTCTGCCTGCTACACCTGAAGCCTCAATAGCAGGGTTAGGGTCCAAGGCCAGCCACGTGCCTGTGTAAGAACAGGTTCAAATGCCATGGTCACCAAGAAAACAAGGCAAAGAAGCTCCTGCACCTGGAACCCCAGACATAGCGGCAGTGTGAGACGCCGGCAGAAGCGACCCTGACCTAGGCAGGCCTGGGCCGTGCACTCATCCGTGTGTGCTGATCTGCCAGCAGCTGCCCACGGCGCTGCTCTGCGCAGGGGGTCTGCAAGGCTTCTGTGGTCTTTTCATAGGTGCAAATGCAGACACAAATGACAGAGGCCACGGTAGAAGGCCGAGAGGGCCTGGGCACTGGACGGGGCATTTCTACCCCTAGCCACCTTCTAGAATGGGCACTGGTGTCTGCAGCTCTTCCACCCAGACTTCCTTCTATCCCTTGAGCTGAGGGCTCAGTAGGCACTGGGCTGGGCCCGCCGCTGTCTGTCCCAGCCTCTGCCAAGACCACCTCTGCTGCATAGCCACCAAGCACACCGGCCCAGCTGAGTTCCTTCTGGGCTCACAGCTGCCCTCTTCCAGCCTCTTCCATCCTCTGGGCCCGCAGAAGTGCAGCGAGCCCGGCTGCCTTTAGTTAGCCTCACGTCTCCTGGCTGTCTGTGACTTCTGAGCAAGGCTGTGGCTGGAACCAGTAGACCAGGGGAGGCTGGCTCTGGGTGGAACCAATGGAGGCCAGCCAAGGCCTCTGGAGAAAACCCCTCGGGTGGAAGCTTCCGGTTGTGGGAAGGGTCCTGCCAGCCCCCGGCCCGCCCTGCCACGCCCGAGCAAAACAACAACTTACTCTGGAGAGGACTCAGGGGTCAGGTTGGACATTTCCTCGGGCGTTGGGACTGCAGGAAAGAAGGGAGAGAGAAGTCAGGGGCTCCTTCTTCCCACCAGGAGGTGCCCCGCTCCCCCCAGCCCCCCGCCCTGCCCCACCCCTGCAGGGGGAGCTGTCTGGGTCCTGGTGCTGAAGCCTGGCCAGACCCAGACCCCAGCCAGGCAGAGAAGTATCCTGGAACTTGGTATTCAAGGCAGGGCCATGCATCCACACAGGCCAGGCCCTGTGGCCCTGGGGACTTCCCAGCCATCTGTCAGGCCTTGGTGGACACAGCTGCTGCCCCCACTTCTGGCAGAATGGCCTTCAAGGCAGGGGGTCAGGCAGGAGGGCTGGAGGGCAGAGGTGGGGCCGGCGCTGGCACCCACCTTGCAGTTTCCGGCGGTGGAAACGGGGCGAGCCCAGGAAACTGTTCTTGATGGAATTTAGCCGGGTCCGCCAGGGTACCCCTCCGACACTGGGGCTGGACGGCGGGGTGGGGTTGGGCGTGCCTGCCGGGCTCTCCTTTGGCGTGTGGACGGGCGTCCCCTTGGGGGTGGGGAGGGGACTGCCCCTTGGTGAGGGGTGAGGGGTCACCTGTATGGTGGGGACAGACGTGGTGTTTGGTTCAGTCCCGGTGAGCTGGGGCCGGGCGGTGGCCGGCAGGGTGGGGGGGGCAGGGGCCGGGGCCAGCAGGGAGCCAAGGCTGGCCCCAGGAGGCTGGGCCTGGGTGCAGGCCGGCAGCGGGTTGGACCTGGCGCCCTGAAGCGGCCTGTTGGTCAGCTTGGCCTTGCACGGCAAAGTCTGGGTCTTGGGGTTGGGCCGCGGGGCGGCCTGTGGAGGGAGGAGGTGTCCAGGCCGCGAGGCGCTCCGCCAAGCTTCGGGCTCCAGGGAGGTGGCCGGGGGGCAGGCCACGAAGGGGGGTGCAGGGGGCAGGACAAACTTTCTAATCGGCTACAGGGGCACAGAGAGCGAGCGAGCGAGCAGGCGGATTGACCGGGCACCCCCCCCCCCACATGCACACACAGAAGCAGGGATCAGAGAGGCGTGCAAGCAGGACCCGAAGGGGCAGCCAGGGGCGGGTTTGCCACAAAAGAAAACAAGTGACACACAAGAAAACAAACACAAAACAGAAGTGCGGTTAGCGAGGACGGCCCAAGCAGCAGAGCGGCAGCCACGGGGCCCGGCCCCGGCTGGGGGGCCGTGCGCCAGGTCCGCAGGGCCTGTCCCCACCCTGGCACACGAGGCCTCGCAGGCCGCTCTGAGGGCAGGGCACACCAGCCCCGTGGCCGGAGGAGCGAGGGGTCATCACTCACCCGGGGGCTGCTGAGCGGGCTGGTGGAGAGGCCAGAGGAGGCGCCACTGATGGACCGAGACCTGGGGTGCAGAGCAGAGCGGGGACGTGTGAGCGGGGCTCCAGGTCCCCCACCTGGCCCTCCGGGAGGCTCTGGACCTGACCAGAGCCTCGGCTTGCTGGTGCCTGTCCATCATGCCTGGGACTCCAGGAGGGTCATCCTGGGATCTCGCCCACCAGTGCAGCTCCACTGGGCAGGTTCCGCCTGCCTCCTGGGAGCTCCCATGAGGCCCTGGGCTCGGCCCGCGCGAGGTGCCCGGGCCTGGAAGGTGGACGGGTGGAGGAGGAGCAAGGCAGGCTCTGCGATCAGACCCAGCCCGGGCCAGGCCGGGCCCCATGCTGGGCTCATTTCCTGTCCCTGATACCCAAATCTGTCCTCTCCAGGACTGAGTGGTCACCGTGCCTCTGGGTGGCAGCTGGCCACCAGGCCAACCCTCCACGTCCACAGATGCCCCCAGCGCTGTCTGGGCTGCCCCAGCCCTCTTTCTACCAGTCCTGGGGACGGCCAAGGGCTGTGTCCACCAGACACAGGTATGACCCCACCTGGGACCACCTTCACTTCGTCACAAGAGTGGACACAGATGCCACTTCACCCCTAGGCAGCAGAACCGCCATTCTTGGAGGAGCCACAAAGTGCCACAAAAGAGGAGGAGGAAGACCAACAGACCACCCACACAGCCCCGCCTCCCAGCCTGCTCCCTGGCCACCCGACTTGCCACCAGGGCTCTCTCGGCCTGCACACGGCCTGGCCGCTGGGCTGGGAGCAGCGGGCAGGGGCGGTGGGTGCACCTGGAGCCATCGTGCCCCTCACTTGGTTTCTGGGCACCGGACCTGGGCACTGGAGGGTAAAGCCACATGGCCACGAGCTCTGTTTCCCCATCTGATTGCCGTGGGACCCAGTGCCTGGGCCAGGCCAGGGAGGGGCGGGGCCGTGAGAAGGGACCAGGGGTGGGGATCAGGGGTGGGGACAGCCATGCTGGCGGAGGCAGACACAAACAAGCAAGGCCCGGCCCCCGGCTGGGCTCAAGGAAAGCGGGGAGAAGCAGAGGAGCGAGGCACCGCACATGGCTTCCTGTCTGGCTTCAAGCAGCTCAATGCAAGCTCGCACTCTGAGCACGGGAACGACAGCGCCAGCCCTGGGGACCTCCAGGGTGGGGTGTGGACAGGAGGAGGGGCAGAGGAGGGTGCTGTAGCATGGTTCCTCTGAGCTGGGCCTGACCAGAGAGCCGGCGCTCCTGGCAGCAGCCCCGCCTGTGGCTGCCCACCCCGGTTCCCGCTGCCATCTGCTGTGCCTGCCAGGGGCACAGGCAGATCCACATCAGCTTTGGCCAGCTGGCCCTAGCCAGGACCCACAAGGCCCGCTGGACAGAGGGGGCCAGCAGGGGGCAGCATGCCTTTCGTCACAGGTGGGACCCCGGGAAGGAAGGAGAGCAAGGCCCTGCAGGGCCGATGTGAGCCACAGGGTGCAGCCCATGGCCCGGCCTGGAACCTGGGTCTTAGCCTCAGCCCTGGCAGTGGATGAGGAGGGCGAGAAGGGCCGCCGGGCCGCACGCTGGGGCCGGAGGGCGGGGCGAGGGCGAGGCGTACAAGGTGTATACCTGTCTTCTTTGCTGAATTGGGGGTGGGCTTCAGCGATATCCAGGCTTTTACTGAACACTGCTTTACTACAGCAGGAACAAAGCGAGAAAACAGAGTTACTGCCGTGGCCCCACACACGGGTCAGCGGCCGGGCCCACCGTGGCCAGGCGCACTGTACCCAGACTCACCAGGAAGACCTCCACACGGTCCACAGAGCATGCCCGCTGACCCAGGCCAGCACAGAGACAAGAGAGGGAGGGCTGGAGACAGCACGCCCAGCACGGGGCCTCGAGGACAAGGCAGCTAGCCGCCCCCACCCACAGGGCCCTCCGGTCCCACTAGCAGCCGTGGCTGAGGGCAGGTGGCCAAGCCAGAAGCAGAAGCAGGCTGGGGTGTGCCAGCAGCCCCCAGGGTTATCCCACGGCAGAAGGTGGAAGCAGGCCAGAAGCTGGGAGTCCCACACAGGCCACGAGAGCAGGAAGCGGAACACCAGCTCACAGAGGCCATGAGAGCCGGAAGGGGGAGCACGGGAGCACTCAAGCCACGAGAGCGGGAAGGGGGAGCACGAGAGCACTCAGGCCATGAGAGTGGGAAGGGGGAGCACGGGAGCACGCAGGTCATGAAAGCGGGAAGGGGGAGCACGGGAGCACTCAGGCCACAAGAGCCAGAAGGGGAAGCATGGGAGCACTCAGGCCACAAGAGCCAGAAGGGGGAGCACGGGAGCACTCAGGCCACAAGAACCAGAAAGGGGAGCACGGGAGCACTCAGGCTACGAGAGTGGGAAGGGGGAGCACGGGAGCACGCAGGTCATGAGTGTGGGAAGGGGGAGCATGGGAGCACTCAGGCCACAAGAGCCAGAAAGGGGGAGCACGGGAGCACTCAGGCTACACGAGTGGGAAGGGGGAGCACGGGAGCACTCAGGCCACGAGAGCTGGAAGGGGGAGCACGGGAGCACTTAGGCTACGCGAGTGGGAAGGGGGAGCACGGGAGCACTTAGGCTACGCGAGTGGGAAGGGGGAGCACGGGAGCACGCAGGCCATGAGAACTAGAAGGGGGAGCACGAGAGCACTTAGGCCATGAGAATGGGAAGGGGGAGCAAGGGAGCACTCAGGCCACAAAGCCAGAAAGGGGAGCACGAGAGCACTCAGGCTACGAGAGTGGGAAGGGGGAGCACGGGAGCACTCAGGCCACGAGAGTAGGAAGGGGGAGCACTCAGACCACGAGAGCCAGAAAGGGGAGCACGGGAGCACTCAGGCTACGAGAGCGGGAAGGGGGAGCACGGGAGCACGCAGGCCATGAGAGCCAGAAGGGGGAGCACGGGAGCACTCAGGCCACAAGAGCCAGAAAGGGGGAGCACGGGAGCACTCAGGCTACACGAGTGGGAAGGGGGAGCATGGGAGCACTCAGACCACGAGAGCCGGAAGGGGGAGCACGGGAGCACTCAGGCCACGAGAGTGGGAAGGGGGAGCACGGGAGCACTCAGGTTATGAGAGCCGGAAGGGGGAGCACGGGAGCACTCAGGCCGCGAGAGCCGGAAGGGGGAGTATGGGAGCACTCAGGCAACGAGAGCGCAAAGGGGGAGCACCGGAGCACTCAGGCCACGAGAGTGGGAAGGGGGAGCACGGGAGCACGCAGGCCACGAGAGTGGGAAAGGGGAACACGTGGGTGGGAAGGGGAGCACGGTTGAGCCGGGTGATGGAGGAGGCGAGGCAGGAGGCAGTGTGGGGGTGGTGGAGGGAGGCCCCATCCCACGAAGAGTCAGGGTGACAGGACGGCCAGCAGGGCCCTTGCTGTCCCAGCCCAGGGCCAGGACAAAGTGAGCAGGAGCTGGCTGTGAGAGAAGAGGCCCAAGGGCAGGGAAGCCTGCACCGCCCTGTGAGCCAGCAGATGGACAGTCCACGCCAGGTCAGGCCTGGGCAGTGCCGCTTAAGGACAAGGACACCCAGCCGCCCCTGGCTCCTCCTGCCTCCCCTTTCTAATCCCTCGGTTGTGGCGGGGGCTGCGGGGACTTGTCAGGCTCCAGGCCAGGCCCAGATGGCCGAGATACACACACGGCGCCCCCTGCCCCGGAAAGCTGGGGCTTCCTGAAAAGCTGAGTCCAGCAGAATGATCTGAGCCTTATAGCCCCCGCCCACCCGGCGCCAGTTCAGGCCCCACAGGTCCCCGTGCGCTTCCCTCTCAGGGGCCTGTGGGGACAGCTTGGACCTGCATCCCCCTAAAACGCTGCGGCTGGCCACTAGACCACCACCACTAGCATCAGAGAAGCCCGAGAGAGGCAGGTGGCTCTGACCACGCTGGACAGTTCTGTGTATCCCAGTCCAGCCCAGACCAGCCCAGCTCAGTCCACTGCAATCCAGTTCACTTAGCATGGTCCACTCCCGCTCAGTCCAGCCCAGCTGAGTCCAGTCCAGTCTACTCATCCAGCCCAGCTGAGTCCAGTCCAGTCTACTCATCCAGCTCATCTCAGTCCAGTCCACTCATCCAGCTCATCTCAGTCCAGTCCAGTCCAGTCTACTCATCCAGCTCATCTCAGTCCAGTCCAGTCTACTCATCCAGCTCGTCTCAGTCCAGTTCGGTCTACTCATCCAGCTCTTCTCAGTCCAGTCCAGTCTACTCATCTAGCCCAGCTGAATCCAGTCCAGTCTACTCATCCAGCTCATCTCAGTCCAGTCCAGTTTATTCAACCACCTCATCTCAGTCCAGTCCATTCCAGTCATCCAGCTCATCTCAGTCCAGTCCAGTCCAGTCTACTCATCCAGCCCATCTCAGTTCAGTCCAGTCTATTCATCCAGATCATCTCAGTCCAGTCCAGTCTAACCATCCAGCTCATCTCAGTCCAGTCCAGTCCAGTCCAGTCTACACATCCAGCTCATCTCAGTCCAGTCCAGTCTATTCATCCAGATCATCTCAGTCCAGTCCAGTCTACCCATCCAGCTCATCTCAGTCCAGTCCAGTCGAGTCATCCAGCTCATCTCAGTCCAGTCCAGTCCACTCATCGAGCCCATCTCAGTCCAGTCCAGTCCAGTCTACCCATCCAGCTCATCTCAATCCAGTCCAGTCTACCCATCCAGCTCATCTCAGTCCAGTCAAGTCTACCCATCCAGCTCATCTCAGTCCAGTCCAGTCTACTCATCCAGCTAATCTCAGTCCAGTCCAGTCCAGTCCAGTCTACTCATCCAGCTCATCTCACTCCAGTCCACTCCAGTCCAGTCTACCATCCAGGTCATCTTAGTCCAGTCCAGTCTACTCATCAGGTCATCTCAGTCCAGTCCAGTCCAGTCCACACATCCAGCTCATCTCAGTCGAGTCCAGTCTACTCATCCAGCTCATCTCAGTCCAGTCCAGTCCAGTCCAGTCTACACATCCACCTCGTCTCAGTCCAGTCCAGTCTACTCATCCAGCTAATCTCAGTCCAGTCCAGTCTACTCATCAAGCTCATCTCTGTGCAGCTCATCTCAGTCCAGTCCAGTCCAGTCCACTCATCCAGCTCATCTCAGTCCAGCACAGCTAGTCCAGTCCAGTCTACTCATCCAGCTCATCTCACTCCAGTCCAGTCTACTCATCCAGCTCATCTCAGTCCAGTCCAGTCTAGTCCACACATCCAGCTCATCTCAGTCGAGTCCAGTCTACTCATCCAGCTCATCTCAGTCCAGTCCAGTCCAGTCCAGTCTACACATCCAGCTCATCTCAGTCCAGCCCAGTCTATTCATCCAGATCATCTCAGTCAAGTCCAGTCTACCCATCCAGCTAATCTGAGTCCAGTCCAGTCTACTCATCCAGCTCATCTCAGTGCAGTCCAGTCTACTCATCCAGCTCACCTCACTCCAGTCCAGTCCAGTCATCCAGCTCATCTCAGTCCAGTCCAGTCCACTCATCCAGCCCATCTCAGTCCAGTCCAGTCCAGTCTACCCATCCAGCTCATCTCAGTCCAGTCCAGTCTATTCATCCAGATCATCTCAGTCCAGTCCAGTCTAAACATCCAGCTCATCTCAGTCCAGTCCAGTCTACCCATCCAGCTCATCTCAGTCGAGTCCAGTCTACTCATCCAGCTCATCTCAGTCCAGTCCAGTCCAGTCTACTCATCCAGCTCATCTCAGTCAAGTCCAGTCCAGTTCAGTCTACCCATTCAGTGCATCTCAGTCCAGTCCAGTCCACTCATCCAGCTCATCTCAGTCCAGTCCAGTCCAGTCTACTCATCCAGCTCGTCTCAGTCCAGTCCAGTCTATTCATCCAGATCATCTCAGTCCAGTCCAGTCTAACCATCCAGCTCATTTCAGTCCAGTCCAGTGTACTCATCCAGCTCATCTAAGTCCAGTCCAGTCTACACATCCAGCTCATCTCAGTTCAGTCCAGTCTACTCATCCAGCTCATCTCAGTCCAGTCCAGTCCACTCATCCAGCTCATCTCAGTCCAGTCCAGTCCACTCATCCAGCTCATCTCAGTCCAGTCCTGTCTATTCATCCAGATCATCTCAGTCCAGTCCAGTCTACCCATCCAACTCATCTCAGTCGAGTCCAGTCTACTCATCCAGCTCATCTCAGTCCAGTCCAGTCCAGTCTATTCATCCAGCTCATCTCAGTCCAGTCCAGTCCAGTTCAGTCTACCCATTCAGCTCATCTCAGTCCAGTTCAGTCCACTCATCCAGCTCATCTCAGTCCAGTCTAGTCCAGTCTACTCATCCAGCTCATCTCAGTCCAGTCCAGTCTATTCATCCAGATCATCTCAGTCCAGTCCAGTCTAACCATCCAGCTCATCTCAGTCCAGTCCAGTCTACCCATCCAGCTCATCTCAGTCGAGTCCAGTCTACTCATCCAGCTCATCTCAGTCCAGTCCAGTCCAGTTCAGTCTACCCATTCAGCTCATCTCAGTCCAGTCCAGTCCACTCATCCAGCTCATCTCAGTCCAGTCTAGTCCAGTCTACTCATGCAGCTCATCTCAGTCCAGTCCAGTCTACTCATCCAGCTCATCTCAGTCCAGTCCAGTCTACTCATCCAGCTCATCTCAGTCCAGTCAAGTCTACTCATCCAGCTCATCTCAGTCCAGTCCAGTCTACTCATCCAGCTCATTTCATTCCAGTCCAGTCCAGTCTACCCATCCAGCTCATCTCAGTCCAGTCAAGTCTACCCATCCAGCTCATCTCAGTCCAGTCCAGTCTACTCATCCAGCTCATCTCAGTCCAGTCCAGTCTACTCATCCAGCTCATCTCGGTCCAGTGCACTCATCCAGCTCATCTCAGTCCAGTCCAGTCCAGTTTACTCATCCAGCTCATCTCAGTCCAGTCCAGTATACTCATTCATTTCATCTCAGTCCAGTCCAGTCTACTCATCCAGCTCATCTCTGTCCAGTCCAGTCTACTCATCCAGCTCATCTAAGTCCACTCCAGTCTACTCATCCAGCTCATCTCACTCCAGTCCAGTATACTCATCCAGCTCATCTCTGTCCAGTCCAGTCTACTCATCCAGCTAATTTCAGTCCAGTCCAGTCTACTTATCCAGCTCATCCCCGTCTAGTCCAGTCTACTCATCCAGCTCATCTCAGTCCAGCCCAGCTGAGTCCAGTCCAGTATACTCATCCAGCTCATTTCAGTCCAGTCCAGTCTACTCATCCAGCTCATCTCAGTCCAGTCCAGTCTACTCATCCAGCTCATCTCAGTCCAGCCCAGCTGAGTCCAGTCCAGTCTACTCATCCAGCTCATCTCAGCCCAGTCCAGTCTACTCATCCAGCTCATCTCAGTCCAGTCCACTCATCCAGCTCATCTCAGTCCAGTCCAGTCCAGTCTACTCATCCAGCTCATCTCAGTCCAGTCCAGTCTACTCATCCAGCTCGTCTCAGTCCAGTCCAGTCTACTCATCCAGCTAATCTCAGTCCAGTCCAGTCTACTCATCCAGGTAATCTCTGTGCAGCTCATCTCAGTCCAGTCCAGTCCACTCATCCAGCCCATCTCAGTCCAGTCCAGTCCAGTCTACCCATCCAGCTCATCTCAGTCCAGTCCAGTCTATTCATCCAGATCATCTCAGTCCAGTCCAGTCTAAACATCCAGCTCATCTCAGTCCAGTCCAGTCTACCCATCCAGCTCATCTCAGTCGAGTCCAGTCTACTCATCCAGCTCATCTCAGTCCAGTCCAGTCCAGTCTACTCATCCAGCTCATCTCAGTCAAGTCCAGTCCAGTTCAGTCTACCCATTCAGCGCATCTCAGTCCAGTCCAGTCCACTCATCCAGCTCATCTCAGTCCAGTCCAGTCCACTCATCCAGCCCATCTCAGTCCAGTCCAGTCCAGTCTACCCATCCAGCTCATCTCAGTCCAGTCCAGTCTATTCATCCAGATCATCTCAGTCCAGTCCAGTCTAAACATCCAGCTCATCTCAGTCCAGTCCAGTCTAACCATCCAGCTCATTTCAGTCCAGTCCAGTGTACTCATCCAGCTCATCTAAGTCCAGTCCAGTCTACACATCCAGCTCATCTCAGTTCAGTCCAGTCTACTCATCCAGCTCATCTAGGTCCAGTCCAGTCCAGTCATCCAGCTCATCTCAGTCCAGTCCAGTCCACTCATCCAGCTCATCTCAGTCCAGTCCAGTCTATTCATCCAGATCATCTCAGTCCAGTCCAGTCTACCCATCCAACTCATCTCAGTCGAGTCCAGTCTACTCATCCAGCTCATCTCAGTCCAGTCCAGTCCAGTCTACTCATCCAGCTCATCTCAGTCCAGTCCAGTCCAGTTCAGTCTACCCATTCAGCTCATCTCAGTCCAGTTCAGTCCACTCATCCAGCTCATCTCAGTCCAGTCTAGTCCAGTCTACTCATCCAGCTCATCTCAGTCCAGTCCAGTCTATTCATCCAGATCATCTCAGTCCAGTCCAGTCTAACCATCCAGCTCATCTCAGTCCAGTCCAGTCTACCCATCCAGCTCATCTCAGTCGAGTCCAGTCTACTCATCCAGCTCATCTCAGTCCAGTCCAGTCCAGTTCAGTCTACCCATTCAGCTCATCTCAGTCTAGTCCAGTCCACTCATCCAGCTCATCTCAGTCCAGTCTAGTCCAGTCTACTCATCCAGCTCATCTCAGTCCAGTCCAGCCTACTCATCCAGCTCATCTCAGTCCAGTCCAGTCTACTCATCCAGCTCATCTCAGTCCAGTCCAGTCTACTCATCCAGCTCATCTCAGCCAGTCCAGTCTAACCGTCCAGCTCATCTCAGTCCAGTCCAGTCTACCCATCCAGCTCATCTCAGTCGAGTCCAGTCTACTCATCCAGCTCATCTCAGTCCAGTCCAGTCCAATTCAGTCTACCCATTCAGCTCATCTCAGTCCAGTCCAGTCCACTCATCCAGCTCATCTCAGTCCAGTCTAGTCCAGTCTACTCATGCAGCTCATCTCAGTCCAGTCCAGTCTACTCATCCAGCTCATCTCAGTCCAGTCCAGCCTACTCATCCAGCTCATCTCAGTCCAGTCCAGTCTACTCATCCAGCTCATCTCGGTCCAGTGCACTCATCCAGCTCATCTCAGTCCAGTCCAGTCCAGTTTACTCATCCAGCTCATCTCAGTCTAGTCCAGTATACTCATTCATTTCATCTCAGTCCAGTCCAGTCTACTCATCCAGCTCATCTCTGTCCAGTCCAGTCTACTCATCCAGCTCATCTAAGTCCACTCCAGTCTACTAATCCAGCTCATCTCACTCCAGTCCAGTGTACTCATCCAGCTCATCTCTGTCCAGTCCAGTCTACTCATCCAGCTAATTTCAGTCCAGTCCAGTCTACTTATCCAGCTCATCCCCGTCTAGTCCAGTCTACTCATCCAGCTCATCTCAGTCCAGCCCAGCTGAGTCCAGTCCAGTATACTCATCCAGCTCATTTCAGTCCAGTCCAGTCTACTCATCCAGCTCATCTCAGTCCAGTCCAGTCTACTCATCCAGCTCATCTCAGTCCAGCCCAGCTGAGTCCAGTCCAGTCTACTCATCCAGCTCATCTCAGCCCAGTCTAGTCTACTCATCCAGCTCATCTCAGTCCAGTCTACTCATCCAGCTCGTCTCACTCCAGTCCAGTCTATTCATCCAGCTCATCTCTGTCCAGTGCACTCATCCAGCTCATCTCAGTCCAGTCCAGTCCAGTCTACTCATCCAGCTCATCTCAGTCCAGTCTAGTCTACTCATTCAACTCATCTCAGTCCAGTCCAGTCTACTCATCCAGCTCATTTCAGTGCAGTCCAGTGTACTCATCCAGCTCATCCCCGTCCAGTCCAGTCTACTCATGCAGCTCATCTCAGTCCAGCCCAGCTGAGTCCAGTACAGTCTACTCATCCAGCTCATCTCAGTCCAGTCCAGTCTACTCATCCAGCTCATCTCAGTCCAGTCCAGTGTACTCATCCAGTTCATATCAGTCCAGTCCAGTCTACTCATCAAGCTCATCTCAGTCCACTCCAGTCCAGTCCGTTCATCCAGCTCATCTCAGTGCAGCCTAGCTGAGTCCCGTCCGGTCTACTCATCCAGCTCATCTCAGTCCAGTGCAGTGTACTCATCCAGTTCATCTCAGTCCAGTCCAGTGTACTCATCCAGCTCATCTCAGTCCAGTCCAGTCTACTCATCCAGCTCATCTCAGTCCAGTTCAGTCTAGTCGATTCATCAAGCTCATCTCAGTCCAGCCTAGCTGAGTCCAGTCCACTCTACTCATCCAGCTCATCTCAGTCCAGTCCAGTCTACTCAGCCAGCTCATCTCACTCCAGTCCAGTCTACTCATCCAGCTCATCTCAGTCCAGTCCAGTGTACTCATCCAGTTCATATCAGTCCAGTCCAGTCTACTCATCAAGCTCATCTCAGTCCACTCCAGTCCAGTCCATTCATCCAGCTCATCTCAGTGCTGCCTAGCTGAGTCCCCTCCAGTCTACTCATCCAGCTCAACTCAGTCCAGTCCAGTGTACTCATCCAGTTCATCTCAGTCCAGTCCAGTCTACTCATCCAGCTCATCTCAGTTCAGTCCAGTCTACTCATCCAGCTCACTCAGTGCAGTCCAGTCCAATCCAGTCTACTCATCCAGCTCATCTCAGTCCAGCTCATCTCAGTACAGTCCAGTCTATTCATCCAGCTCATCTCAGTCCAGTGCGGTCTACTCATCCAGCTCACCTCAGTCCAGTCCGGTCCAGTCATCCAGCTTATCTCAGTCCAGTCCAGTCCACTCATCCAGCTCATCTCTGTCCACTCCAGTCCAGTCTACTCATCCTGGTCATCCCAGTCCAGTCCAGTGCAGTCTACACATGCAGCTCATCTCAGTCGAGTCCAGTCTACTCATCCAGCTCATCTCAGTCGAGTCCAGTCTACTCATCCAGCTCATCTCAGTCCAGTCCAGTCTACTCGTCCAGCTCATCTCAGTCCAGTCCAGTCTACTCATCCAGCTCATCTCAGTCCAGTCCAGTCCAGTCTACTCATCCAGCTCATCTCAGTCCAGTCCAATCTACTCATCCAGCTCATCTCAGTCCAGTCAGTCTACTCATCCAGCTCATCTCAGTCCAGCTCATCTCAGTCCAGTCCAGTCCACTCATCCAGCTCATCTCAGTCCAGTCAGTCTACTCATCCAGCTGATCTCAGTCCAGTCCAGTCTACTCATCCACCTCATCTCAGTCCACTCCAGTCTACTCATCCAGCTCATCTCAGTCCAGTCCTGTCTACTCATCCAGCTCATCTCAGTCCAGTCCAATCTACTCATCCAGCTCATCTCAGTCCAGTCCAGTGTACTCATCCAGCTCATCTCAGTCCAGTCCAGTGTACTCATCCAGCTCATCTCAGTCCAGTACAGTCCAGTCCAGTCTACCCATCCAGCTCATCTCAGTCCAGTCCAGTCTACTCATCCAGCTCATCCCAGTCCAGTCCAGTCCAGTGCAGTCTACTCATCCAGCTCATCTCAGTCCAGTCCAGTCCAGTCATCCAGCTCATCTCAGTCCAGTCCAGTCCACACATCCAGTTCATCTCAGTCCAGTCCAGTCTACTCATCCAGCTCATCTCAGTCCAGTCCAGTGTACTCATCCAGCTCATCTCAGTCCAGTCCAGTCCAGTTATCCAGCTCATCTCTGTCCAGTCCAGTCCACTCATCCAGTTCATCTCAGTCCAGTCCAGTCTACTCATCCAGCTCATCTCAGTCCAGTCCAGCGTACTCATCCAGCTCATCTCAGTCCAGTCCAGTCCACTCATCCAGCTCATCTCAGTCCAGTCCAGTCTACTCATGCAGCTCATCTCAGTCCATTCCAGTCCACTCATCCAGCTCATCTCAGTCCAGTCCCTCTACTCATCCAGCTCATCTCAATCCAGTCCAGTCTACTCATCCAGCTCATCCCTGTCCAGTCCAGTCTACTCATTCACCTCATCTCAGTACAGTCCAGTCTACTCATCCAGCTCATCTCAGTCCAGTCCAGTCCACTCATCCAGCTCATCTCAGTCCAGTCCAGTCCAGTCTACTCATCCAGCTCATCTCAGTCCAGTCCAGTCTACTCATCCAGCTCATCTCAGTCCAGTCCAGTCCAGTCTACTCATCCAGCTCATTCCTGTCCAGTCCAGTCTACTCATTCAGCTCATCTCAGTACAGTCCAGTCTACTCATCCAGCTCATCTCAGTCCAGTCTAGTCTACTCATCCAGCTCATCTCAGTCAACTCCAGTCTACTCATCCAGCTCATCTCAGTCCAGTCCAGTGTACTCATCCAGCTCATCTCAGTCCAGTCCAGTCCAGTCATCCAGCTCATCTCAGTCCAGTCCAGTCCACACATCCAGCTCATCTCACTCCAGTCCAGTCTACTCATGCAGCTCATCTCAGTCCAGTCCAGTCTACTCATCCAGCTCATCTCAGTCCAGTCCAGTCCAGGCTACTCATCCAGCTCATATCATTCCAGTCCAGTCTACTCATCCAGCTCATCTCAATCCAGTCCAGTCTACTCATCCAGCTCATTCCTGTCCAGTCCAGTCTACTCATTCAGCTCATCTCAGTCCAGTCCAATCTACTCATCCAGCTCATCTCAGTCCAGTCAAGTGTACTCATCCAGCTCATCTCAGTCCAGTCCAGTCTACTCATCCAGCTCATTCAATGCAGTCCAGTCCAGTCAGTCTACTCATCCAGCTTATCTCAGTCCAGTCCAGTCTACTCATCCAGATCATCTCAGTCCAGTCCAGTTTACTCATGCAGCTCATCTCAGTCCAGTCCTGTCCAGTCAATTCATCCAGCTCATCTCAGTCCAGCCCAGCTGAGTCCAGTCCAATCTACTCATCCAGCTCATCTCAGTCCAGTCTAGTCTACTCATCCAGCTCATCTCAGTCCAGTCCAGTCTACTCATCCAGCTCATCTCTGTCCAGTCCGGTCTACTCATCCAGCTCATCTCAGTCCAGTCCAGTCCAGTCCAGTCTACTCATCCAGCTCATCTCAGTCCAGTCCAATCTACTCTTCTAGCTCGTCTCAGTCCAGTCAAGTCTACTCATCCAGCTCATCTCACTCCAGTCCAGTCTACTCATCCAGCTCATCTCAGTCCAGTCCAGTCCACTCAGCCAGCTCATCTCAGTCCAGTCCAGTCCACTCATCCAGCTCATCTCAGTCCAGTCCAGTCTACTCATCCAGCTCATCTCAGTCCAGTCCAGTCTACTCATCCAGCTCATCTCAGTCCAGTCCAGTCTACTCATCCAGCTCATCTCAGTCCAGTCCAATCTACTCATCCAGCTCATCTCAGTCCAGTCCAGTGTACTCATCCAGCTCATCTCAGTCCAGTCCAGACCAGTCTACTCATCCAGCTCATCTCAGTCCAGTCCAGTCTACTCATCCAGCTCATCTCAGTCCAGTCCAGACCAGTCTACTCATCCAGCTCATCTCAGTCTAGTCCAGACCAGTCTACTCATCCAGCTCATCTCAGTCCAGTCCAGTCCAGTCTACTCATCCAGCTCATGTCAGTGCAGTCTATTCTACTCATCCAGCTCACCTCAGTCTAGTCCAATCCAGTCCAATTTACTTATCCAGCTCATCTCAGTCCAGTCCAGTCTACTCATCCAGCTCATCTCAGTCCAGTCCAGTCCAGTCCAATCTACTCTTCCAGCTCATCTCAGTCCAGTCCAGTCTACTCATCCAGCTCATCTCAGTCCAGTCCAGTCTACTCATCCAGCTCATCTCAGTCCAGTCCAGTCTACTCATCCAGCTCATCTCAGTCCAGTCCAGTCTACTCATCCAGCTCATCTCAGTCCAGTCCAGTCTACTCATCCAGCTCATCTCAGTCCAGTCCAATCTACTCATCCAGCTCATCTCAGTCCAGTCCAGTGTACTCATCCAGCTCATCTCAGTCCAGTCCAGTCCAGTCTACTCATCCAGCTCATCTCAGTCCAGTCCAGACCAGTCTACTCATCCAGCTCATCTCAGTCTAGTCCAGACCAGTCTACTCATCCAGCTCATGTCAGTGCAGTCTATTCTACTCATCCAGCTCACCTCAGTCTAGTCCAATCCAGTCCAATTTACTTATCCAGCTCATCTCAGTCCAGTCCAGTCTACTCATCCAGCTCATCTCAGTCCAGTCCAGTCCAGTCTACTCATCCAGCTCATCTCAGTCCAGTCCAGTCCAGTCCAATCTACTCTTCCAGCTCATCTCAGTCCAGTCCAGTCCACTCATCCAGCTCATCTCAGTCCAGTCCAGACCAGTCTACTCATCCAGCTCATCTCAGTCCAGTCCAGTCTACTCATCCAGCTCATCTCAGTCCAGTCCAGACCAGTCTACTCATCCAGCTCATCTCAGTCCAGTCCAGTATATTCATCCAGATCATCTCAGTCCAGTCCAGTCTACTCATCCAGCTCATCTCAGTCCAGTCCAGTCCAGTCTACTCATCCAGCTCATCCCAGTCCAGTCCAGTCCAGTCTACTCATCCAGCTCATGTCAGTGCAGTCTATTCTACTCATCCAGCTCATCTCAGTCTAGTCCAATCCAGTCCAATTTACTTATCCAGCTCATCTCAGTCCAGTCCAGTCTACTCATCCAGCTCATCTCAGTCCAGTCCAGTCTACTCATCCAGCTCATCTCAGTCCAGTCCATTCCAGTCCAATCTACTCTTCCAGCTCATCTCAGTCCAGTCAAGTCTACTCATCCAGCTCATCTCAGTCCAGTCCAGTCCAGTCCAATCTACTCTTCCAGCTCATCTCAGTCCAGTCAAGTCTACTCATCCAGCTCATCTCAGTCCAGTCCAGTCTACTCATGCAGCTCATCTCAGTCCAGTCCAGTCTACTCATCCAGCTCATCTCAGTCCAGTCCAGTCCAGTTATCCAGCTCATCTCAGCCCAGTCCAGTCTACTCATCCAGCTCATCTCAGTCCAGTCCAGTCCAGTTATCCAGCTCATCTCAGCCCTGTCCAGTCTACTCATCCAGCCCATCTCTGTCCAATCCAGTACACTCATCCAGCTCATCTCAGTCTAGTCCAGTCCAGTCCAGTCCACCCATGCAGCTCATCTCAGTCCAGCCCAGTCTTGTTCGTCTAGTTAGCACAGTCTAGTCTAACTTAGTTCCGTCCAGTTCATTCCAGTCTAGCTTACTTCGCTCAGCCTGGTCATTCATCTCAGTCCAGTCCAATTTAGCCATGTCTAGTCCAGTCCAGCTCACTCTAGTTCATCTCAATTTAGCCCCTTCTAGTGCAATCCAACTAGCTCAGCCCGTCAGCTCAGCCCAGCACAGCTTAGCCGAGCCCAGTCCAGCCCAGTCTAGTCCAGTCCAGGTCAGCTCAGTTCAGTCAAGCCTAACCGAGGGCAGCGTGGGCCAGCCTCGCCCAGCTCAGTCCATCCAGCCCAACCAGTGCCCTCAGCGCAGTGCAGTTCAGGTCAGCCAGGGGACCAGAGCCCAGGACCGGGACTGGGGTGCAGATGAGTGGGTCACACCCCGGGCAGCGGGTGGGGAGCCAGTGCTGGCCTCAGGGCCCCTGGGACAGGCTCGCACCTCTGGCCGTGCTGGGCCATCTCGATGGCCCTGCGTGCGGGCACCGGGGAGCCGCCGTCCGTCACGCTAAGCACCTCCATGGACTTGCGTTCGGGCCTCCTCTTGCCGTGCCGGTTCAGCATCGGGGAGTCCACACGCTTCCGGGGGGGGTCTGTGTGCAGACGGGGGTCAGCAGGGCAGCCCGCCGGCCAGCCGGGCCCAGGGCGGCCTGCGCGCCTCCTACCTATCTCGTTCCTCGGGGGCAGATCCTCGTCCTCGTGGCTGGGGTACCTCTCCTTCCGGTCCAGGAGGAGGAAGTAGATCATCTTCTCCTGGTTCTCCCTGCGGCAGGTGAGAGATTGTAGGGCCCATGCACACACACAGCTCCTGGCGGACTCTGACCCCGGCCGCCCCCTGGGAGGTGTGGAGAAGCATCCCTGCCCTGCTCGGGGACATACTCCTCCGACAGCAGGTCCTGGAGCAGCTTGTTGCGGTCTCGGAAGCAGCCCAGCGAGTGCATACTGTCCAGCACGTCCGGGTCAATGTCCTCCAGGCTGGGCAGAGAGCGGATCTGCACCTTTCGAGGGATAGGCTGCTCGGGCTCGGGCTCGTTCTTGCCCCCTCTGTGGACAACACAGCACTCACGGTCACTCACCTGCAGCCAGGTCGAAGGCTCCTCCACCCAACTCTGAGGGGGCCAGGACGGGGTGGGGGGTCCTACTGCGTCCCCACACCCAGCCCCTGCAGGCGGTGGAGAGCGAGGCCCAGCGGCCCAGCGCTGGCCGGCATCCACCCCCTTCCTAGCAGGCCCTCCAGGCCACAGCGGTGGGCAAAGCAGGCGTTAGTGGGCATAGGAGCTACTTACATATACCATATGTGTTTCTGAATGTGCTCTAGCTACAAGGAAAGAGAAACAGGGAGTTAGTACGAGGGGGAGCCCACGTTAGGAGGTGGGAGGGGAGGCAGCAGGGGAGCCCCACCACCCAGGCAGCCAGCAGGGACTGGGGCTGGGGCTGGGCTGGGGAGCAGAGGGAGGGGAGGCAGGGAAGGAGCAGGGGCCCCTCAGGCTGAAGCTGTACCAACAAGGCCTCCTAGAGCAGAGAGGAGAGCAGGGAAGCAGCCCAGAGAAAGCAAAGCCAGGAGGCTGGAGGGCCTGGGTGTGGGCCAGAGGCAGGGGCAGCCTCACTTTAGCTTTCCACCCTGACAGAGGGGCACAGCACCTAGCTAGGGGGCGGTGCCATCCTAGAGGGCCAACCCAGAGGACATCTCCCTTCCTTCCAAGGCAAACACTGTCCCATCACACTGGGGGCTTCAGCCTGTGTCCCACCCTGCTCACGCCACCAGGGAAATGCATTAAGAGACCAGGATATCACGGGGGTAAAGGAACCCACAGGCAAAAGTCTACTACCTCCGACAATATCTCTCAAAACACAAAGGGCCGAAAAATCAGCTCACAAGCCTACCCTAGCACACAGGCCCCCACCAGGATAAAGAGTTCCCCCAGACGCCCCCAGATACAGTGGGAAAGGGACACAGGCCCCACCTGAATTAAGGGTGCCCCCAGACACACCCACACACATTGGGGAAGGGACACTGGCCCCCACCTGGATAAAGAGTCCCCCACGGACGCCCCACATACACTGGGAAAGGAACACAGGCCCCCATCTGGGTAAAGTGCCTTCGAGCTACCCCCAATCACACACACACACAGACATCCACAACCTTCACCTCCCGAAATCACACCCACACACAGACATCCACAGGCTTACACCTACCACAGATCACATCCACACACAGACATCCACAGCCTCCACCTACCCCAGATCACACCCACACACAGACATCCACAGCCTCCACATACCCCAGATCACACCCCCACACAGACATCCACAGCCTCCACCTACCCCAGATCACACCCACACACAGACATCCAGAGCGTCAACCTACCCAAGATCACACCCACACACAGACGTCCACAGCATCCACCTACCCAAGATCACACCCACACACAGACATCCACAGCTTCCACCTACCCCAGATCACACACACACACAGACATCCACAGCCTCCACCTACCCCAGATCACACCCACACACAGACATCCTCATCCTCCACCTACCCCAGATCACACCCACACACACACATCCACAGACTCCACGTACCCCAGATCACACCCACACACAGACATCCACAGCCTTCACCTACCAGATCATACCCACACAGACATCCACAGCCTCCACCTACCCAACATCACAACCACACACAGACATCCACAGCCTCCACCTACACCAGATCACACCTACACACAGACATCCACAGCCTCCACCTACCCAAGATCACACCCACACACAGACATCCACAGCCTCCACCTACCCCAGATCACACCCACACAGACATCCACAGCCTCCACCTACCCCAGATCACACCCACACACAGACATCCACAGCCACCACCTACTCCAGATCACACCCAGACACAGACATCCACAGCCTCCACCTACCCCAGATCACACCCACACACAGACATCCACAGCCTCCACCTACTCCAGATCACACCCACACACAGACATCCACAGCCTCCACCTACCCCAGATCACACCCACACACAGACATCCACAGCCTCCACCTACCACAGTTCACACCCACACACAGACATCCACAGCCTCAATCTACCCAAGATCACACACACACACAGACATCCACAGCCTCCACCTACACCAGATCACACCCACACACAGAGATCCACAGCCTCCACCTACCCCAGTTCAAACCCACACACAGACATCCACAGCCTCCACCTACCCAGACCACGCCCACACACAGACATCCACAGCCTCCGCCGACCCCAGATCATACCCACACACAGACTTCCACAGCCTCCACCTACCCCAGATCACACCCACACACAGACATCCACAGCATCCACCTACCCCAGATCACACCCACACACAGACATCCACAGCTTTACACCTACACCAGATCACACCCACACACAGACATCCACAGCCGAACACCTACCCAGATCACACCCACACACAGACATCCACAGGCTCCACCTACCCAACATCACACCCACACACAGACATCCACAGCATCCACCTACCCCTAGATTACACCCACACACAGCCATCCACACCCTCCACCTCCCCAGATCACACCCACACAGACGTCCACAGCCTTACACCTACCCCAGGTCACACCCACACACAGACATCCACAGCATCCACCTACCCCATATCACATGCACACACAGACATCCACAGCCTTCTCCTATCCCAGATCACACCCACACAGACATCCACAGCCCCACATACCCCAGATCACACCCACACACAGACATAGACAGGCTCCACCTACCCCAGATCACACCCACACACAGACATCCACAGCATCCGCCTACCCCAGATCACACCCCCACACAGACATCCACAACCTCGACCTACCCCTGATCACACCCACACACAGACATCCACAGCCTCCACCTACCCCAGATCACACCCACACAGACATCCACAGCATCACCTACCCAAGATCACACACACACACAGACATCCACATAATCCACCTACCCCAGATCACACCCACACAGAGACATCCACAGCCCTACACCTACCCAAGATCACACCCACACACAGACATCCACAGCCTCCACCTCCCAGATCATACCCACACAGACATCCACAGCCTCCACCTACCCAACATCACAACCACACACAGACATCCACAGCCTCCACCTACACCAGATCACACCTACACACAGACATCCACAGCCTCTGCCTACCCCAGATCACACCCACACACAGACATCCACAGCCTCCACCTACCCTAGATCACACCCACACACAGACATCCACAGCCCCCACCTACTCCATATCACACCTAGACCCAGACATCCACAGCCTCCACATACCCCAGATCACACACACACACAGACATCCACAGCCCCCACCTACCCCAGATCACACCGAGACACAGACATCCACAGCATCCACCTACCCCTAGATCACACCCAAACACAGCCATCCACACCCTCCACCTCCCCAGATCACACCCACACAGACGTCCACAGCCTTACACCTACCCCAGTTCACACCTACACACAGACATCCACAGCCTCCACCTACCCCATATTACACCCACACACAGACATCCACAGCCTTCTCCTACCCCAGACCACACCCACACACAGACATCCACAGCATCCACCTACCCCTGATCACACCCACACACAGACATCCACAGCCTCCACTTTCCCCAGATCACACCCACACACAGACATCCACAGCCCCCACATACCCCAGATCACACCCACACACAGACATCCACAGCCTCCACCTACCCCAGATCACACCCACACACAGACATCCACAGCCTTACACCTACCCAGATAACACCCACACACAGACATCCACAGCCTCCGCCTACCAAAGATCACACCCCCACAGACATCCACAGCCTCCGCCTACCCCTGATCACACCCACACACAGACATCCACAGCCTCCGCCTACCCCAGATCATACCCACACACAGACATCCACAGCCTCCGCCTACCCCAGATCACACCCACACACAGACATCCACAGCCTCCACCTACTCTAGATCACATACACACACAGACATCCACAGCCTCCACCTACCCCAGATCACACCCACACACAGACATCCACAGCATCCACCTACCCCAGATCACACACACACACAGACATCCACAGAATCCACCTACCCCTGATCACACCCACACACAAACATCCACAGCCTCCACTTTCCCCAGATCACACCCACACACAGACATCCACAGCCCCCACATACCCCAGATCACACCCACACACAGACATCCACAGCCTCCGCCTACCCCAGATCACACCCACACACAGACATCCACAGCCTCCACCTACCAGATCATACCCACACAGACATCCACAGCCTCCACCTACCCCACATCACAACCATACACAGACATCCACAGCGTCCACGTACACCAGATCACACCTACACACAGACATCCACAGCCTCCACCTACCCAAGATCACACCCACACACAGACATCCACAGCCGAACACCTACCCAGATCACACCCACACACAGACATCCACAGCCTCAACCTACCCAAAATCACACACACACACAGACATCCACAGCATCCACCTACCCCTAGATCACATCCACACACAGCCATCCACACCCTCCACCTCCCCAGATCACACCCACACACAGACATCCACAGCCGAACACCTACCCAGATCACACCCACACACAGACATCCACAGCCTCAACCTACCCAAAATCACACACACACACAGACATCCACAGCATCCACCTACCCCTAGATCACATCCACACACAGCCATCCACACCCTCCACCTCCCCAGATCACACCCACACACAGACGTCCACAGCCTTACACTTACCCCAGTTCACACTCACACACAGACATCCACAGCCTTCCACTTACCCCAGATCACACCCACACACAGACATCCACAGCCTTCACCTACCCCAGATCATACCCACACAGACATCCACAGCCTCCACCTACCCTAGATCCCTCCCACACACAGACATCCACAGCCTCCACCTACCCCAGATCACACCCACACACAGACATCCACAGCCTTACACCTACTCCAGATCACACCCACACACAGAAATCCACAGCCTCCACCTACCCCAGATCACACCCACATAGACATCCACAGCCTTACACCTACCCCAGATCACACCCACACACAGACATCCACAGCCTTATACCTACCTCAGATCACACCCACACACAGACATCCACGGCTTTACACCTACCCAGATCACACCCACACACAGACATCCACAGCCTCCACCTACCCAAGATCACACCCACACACAGACATCCACAGCCTCCACCTACCCCACATAACACCCACACACAGACATCCACAGCCTCCGCCTACCCCACATAACACCCACACACAGACATCCACAGCCTCGACCTACCCCAGGTCCCTCTCACACACAGACATCCACAGCCCCCACATACCCCAGATCACACCCACACACAGACATCCACAGCCTTACACCTACTCCAGATCACACCCACACACAGAAATCCACAGCCTCCACCTACCCCAGATCACACCCACATAGACATCCACAGCCTTACACCTACCCCAGATCACACCCACACACAGACATCCACAGCCTCCGCCTACCCAGATCACACCCACACACAGACATCCACAGCCTTACACCTACCCCAGATCACACCCACACACAGACATCCACAGCCTTACACCTACCCAGATCACACCCACACACAGACATCCACAGCCTCCGCCTACCCAGATCATACCCACACACAGGCAACCACATCCTCCACGTACCCCAGATCACAACCACAACCAGACATCCACAGCCTCCACCTACCCCAGATCACACCCAGACACAGACATCCACAGCCTCCACCTACCCCAGATCACACCCACACACAGGCAACCACATCCTCCACGTACCCCAGATCACAACCACAACCAGACATCCACAGCCTCCACCTACCCCAGATCACACCCAGACACAGACATCTACAGCCTCCACCTACCCCAGATCACACCCACACACAGACAACCACAGCCTCCACGTACCCCAGATCAGACCCACACACATACATCCACAGCCTCCACCTACCCCAGATCAGACCCCCACACAGACATCCACAGCCTCCACCTACCCCAGATCACACCCACACACAGACAACCACAGCCTCCACGTACCCCAGATCACACCCACACACAGACATCCACAGCCTCCGCCTACCCAGATCACACCCACACACAGACATCCACAGCCTTACACCTACCCCAGATCACACCCACACACAGACATCCACAGCCTTACACCTACCCAGATCACACCCACACACAGACATCCACAGCCTCCGCCTACCCAGATCATACCCACACACAGGCAACCACATCCTCCACGTACCCCAGATCACAACCACAACCAGACATCCACAGCCTCCACCTACCCCAGATCACACCCAGACACAGACATCCACAGCCTCCACCTACCCCAGATCACACCCACACACAGGCAACCACATCCTCCACGTACCCCAGATCACAACCACAACCAGACATCCACAGCCTCCACCTACCCCAGATCACACCCAGACACAGACATCTACAGCCTCCACCTACCCCAGATCACACCCACACACAGACAACCACAGCCTCCACGTACCCCCAGATCACACCCACACACAGACATCCACAGCCTTCACCTACCCCAGATCAGACCCACACACAGACATCCACAGCCTCCACCTACCCCACGGTGGGTCCACAGAGACTCCCACCACACCCGCACATAGACATCCACAGCCCTCCTGTACCTCGGCACGCGTTCACACAGTCGCCCTCAGCAAGGCACGCCTACACGGGCTCACATGACACCCATGCCCTGGCCTGCCCCCGTGCACTAAGGGCAAGTGTGTAAGACAAGTATGCAGACTGTGGCACATGCAGCTCAGGTGTGTGCACATCCTGCTGGATAATGTCACCCTGTGTGCACCTGCGTGGACGCACAGTGCTGTGTGCACACTAACACCCTGACAGCTTGCATGTTCCCTGCGTACATGCGGGCACCGGGGCTCACTCTCGGCCTGTGCCAGCTCCCGTGTGCCGGGCATGGCAGACGCTTTGGACGCACCGAAAGGCGCCGGGCGGCGTCCACCTCAATCATGCCTCTCAGGAGGCTCTGGCAGTCGGGCGGGATAAAGTGGGGCATGTGGAACACTCCCCGCTTGACCTTCTCCAGCAGCTGCCGCAGGTTGTCGTCGTCAAACGGCAGGGCGCCCTGTGGGCAGGGAGGGGTGTCATGGAGGGTGGGGGAGTCAAGAGGGCAGGGGCCGAGGTTCGGGTGAGGGCTGGAAAAGTGGGACTGGAGGAAGGAGTAGGGCAGGGGCAGGCAGTGCCTCACCACCAGCAACGCAAAGAGGATGACTCCACAGCTCCACACGTCCGCCTTGCGGCCATCATACTTCTCTCCCTGTGTGGGCAAAGGCAGTACCATCATCGGCAGAGGACCAGGCCAGAGGGCTCAGGTCTGGGGGGAGGAGGGGCTGTGGGCGGGGCCTTATGGGAGGTTGGCAGAGGGCCCAGGTCTGGGGGGGCTGTGGGTGGGGCCTTTTGGGAGTTGGGCAGAGGGCCCAGGTCTGGGGGGGCTGTGGGTGGGGCCTTTTGGGAGTTGGGCAGAGGGCCCAGGTCTGGGGGGGCTGTGGGTGGGGCCTTGTGGAAGTTGGGCAGAGGGCCCAGGTCTGGGGGGGCTGTGGGCAGGACCTTGTGGAGCCCCTCTTGCTGCAGGGACCAGGTGGGGACCTACCCGGATCACCTCTGGGCAGGCATAGTGAGGTGACCTGAAGAGAAACACACAGGTCAGGGGATAAAAGCAGGAGTGGGTGCAAAGCTATGCCATTACCCCAAGCTTGGGCCATGACCCAGCTCTGGAATCAAGGCTCTCAGTCTGCACCCCTGCCTTCTCCCCTGCGGGGAGCCCAGCCTGGAGCCAGGGCTGCACCCAGCCCCATGGAGGGAAGGCCCTCAGGCCTCCTCCCATCCAGAGCCCCTGAGGAGGGGCAGTCAGTGCCCCTCTTTGCAGGGCCAGGTCCTGTCTCCTCCACCCTCCACCCAGGCTGAGGCCGGCCTTGGGGCAGGCAGGGGCGCCACGGCTGCCCCACTCACCCACAGCTGGTCTCCAGCAGGCTGTCCCCCACCTGCAGGGACGCCATGCCAAAGTCCTGTCTCCTCCACCCTCCACCCAGGCTGAGGCCGGCCTTGGGGCAGGCAGGGGCGCCACGGCTGCCCCACTCACCCGCAGCTGGTCTCCAGCAGGCTGTCCCCCACCTGCAGGGACGCCATGCCAAAGTCCGCAATGCGGATGTTGTTCTTCTCGTCCAGCAGCAGATTTTCCGGCTTCAGGTCTCTGTGGCTGTGGAGGACCCGGAGAGGCCGGTGTGGGCCCTGCACAGAGGACAGCTCCCCTCCCCTGACCTCAGTCAAAGGGCACAGGGTGGAGGCGATGGCCACCTAGCTGAGCTCTGACACCACAGGCAGCCAACAGAAAATGGTCTGCCTGGCCTGGGTGCGAGAATGTTGTGGGGAACACTGGGTGCTTGGCGGTGCCCCTGCCCCCCAGGACCTGGGCCAGGCACCCACCATATGGAATGACTGTGGCAGAAGTCGAGCGCGGAGATGATCTGCCGGAAGAACTTGCGGGCCTCCTTGGGGGTGAGTCGCCCCTTCTTCACCAGGTAGTCGAACAGCTCTCCGCCAGACACATGCTCTAGCACCAAGTATCTGTGAGATAAGGGGTGTCAATGCCCCCACAGGGCCTCCCGGCACGAGACGCCCTGCTGCCCCTGCCCCGCCTTCCTCCAGGGGGACTGCCAGGACACTGCCAGGAAGGAGGCAGTGGAAGCAGCCATCAGGGAAGTGGCCAGATGTCCCTTGGGCTCCAGAGAGCCGGGAGGGGCTGCAGCTGTGGCGACCTACAGGAAGAAGAAGGGTGGGGAGAGGACCTGTGGGAGAGGAGGCACCAGGTCTCTCAGCATCAGGCCACCCCGAGCCTGGACTGCCTGCATGCCAGCCCCTCCTGCCCAAAACCTTACCTAGCGCCCCGCTCCTTCCCAGGGCAGTCAGAGCCTACACCCCGGTCTGACCAGCCCATTCTAGGCCCCTCCACGCTAACTCAGAGCAGCTCCAGGGGCTGGTCGCCCCCTCACTCTGTGCCCCATACCATAAACTGGGCACAATCATGTCTCCACCTGTCCACTGGGTGGGTGGGGGCAGCTGAGCCCATTAGCAGACCCTGGAGGCTTCAAGGCCTTGAAGTGACCGTCTCTGCTGCTGAGCCCCTTGATGGCCTGCGGTCTGCTCTCCTCTCTCCAGCCATTTGTATGCTACGAGAGCTGCCTCTGAACCATCCACTGCCCACACAGGCCTGGTCCTGGCTGCACTCACCCAGAGCAGGCCAGCAGCAAGGTAGACAACAGGCAGAACTCCAGGTGGAGGCCCCCGGACCCCACGGACAGTGTCTACCTCACCTGGCCCCATGCCCACAAGCGAGCTTAGATACCATCCCATGCAAGGCTCTCCCAGCCTCTCACTGGCCTGTGGACAGCCACTCCTGGCACAGCCAGGCTCCCTGCCCAGGTCTGCAGAGCAGCAATCCAGGCTGGGAAGAGAACCTGGAGAGGTGACCGGTGACCTGTGACCTGTGAGGGCCCTGAAGAAGTGACCTGTGACCAGTGACCTGTGGGGGGCCTGGAGAGGTGACCAGTGACCTGTGACCAGTGACCTGTGGGGGGCCTGGAGAAGTGACCAGTGACCTGTGACCAGTGACCTGTGGGGGACCTGGAGAAGTGACCAGTGACCTGTGACCAGTGACCTGTGGGGGGCCTGGAGAGGTGACCAGTGACCTGTGACCTGTGAGGGCCCTGAAGAAGTGACCTGTGACCAGTGACCTGTGACCAGTGACCTGTGCGGGGCCAGGAGAAGTGACCAGTGACCTGTGACCAGTGACCTGTGACCAGTGACTTATGGGGGGCCTGGAGAAGTGACCAGTGACCTGTGACCAGTGACCTGTGGGGGGCCTGGAGAGGTGACCGGTGACCTGTGACCAGTGACCTGTGGGGGGCCTGGAGAAGTGACCAGTGACCTGTGACCAGTGACCTGTGGGGGGCCTGGAGAAGTGACCAGTGACCTGTGACCAGTGACGTATGGGGGCCTGAAGAAGTGACCAGTGACCTGTGACCAGTGACCTGTGGGGGGCCTGGAGAGGTGACCAGTGACCTGTGACCAGTGACCTGTGGGGGGCCTGGAGAGGTGACCAGTGACCTGTGACCAGTGACCTGTGACCAGTGACTTATGGGGGGCCTGGAGAAGTGACCAGTGACCTGTGACCTGTGGGGGGCCTGGAGAGGTGACCAGTGACCTGTGACCAGTGACCTGTGGGGGGCCTGGAGAAGTGACCAGTGACCTGTGACCAGTGACCTGTGGGGGGCCTGGAGAAGTGACCAGTGACCTGTGACCAGTGACGTATGGGGGCCTGAAGAAGTGACCAGTGACCTGTGACCTGTGGGGGGCCTGGAGAGGTGACCAGTGACCTGTGACCAGTGACCTGTGGGGGGCCTGGAGAGGTGACCAGTGACCTGTGGGGGGCCTGGAGAGGTGACCAGTGACCTGTGACCAGTGACGTATGGGGGCCTGAAGAAGTGACCAGTGACCTGTGACCTGTGGGGGGCCTGGAGAGGTGACCTGTGACCAGTGACCTGTGGGGGGCCTGGAGAAGTGACCAGTGACCTGTGACCAGTGACCTGTGGGGGGCCTGGAGAAGTGACCAGTGACCTGTGACCAGTGACGTATGGGGGCCTGAAGAAGTGACCAGTGACCTGTGACCAGTGACCTGTGGGGGGCCTGGAGAGGTGACCAGTGACCTGTGACCAGTGACCTGTGGGGGGCCTGGAGAGGTGA
Source organism: Megascapheus bottae (assembly GCF_031878675.1). Lineage (NCBI taxonomy): Eukaryota > Metazoa > Chordata > Mammalia > Rodentia > Geomyidae > Megascapheus > Megascapheus bottae. The sequence continues at coordinate 1,012,794 of NC_143524.1, read as the reverse complement.
CCGGTGACCTGTGACCAGTGACCTGTGGGGGGCCAGGAGAAGTGACCAGTGACCTGTGACCAGTGACCTGTGGGGGGCCAGGAGAAGTGACCAGTGACCTGTGACCAGTGACCTGTGGGGGGCCTGGAGAGGTGACCGGTGACCTGTGACCAGTGACCTGTGGGGGGCCTGGAGAGGTGACCGGTGACCTGTGACCAGTGACTTATGGGGGGCCTGGAGAAGTGACCAGTGACCTGTGACCTGTGGGGGGCCTGGAGAGGTGACCAGTGACCTGTGACCAGTGACCTGTGGGGAGCCTGGAGAGGTGACCAGTGACCTGTGGGGGGCCTGAAGAAATGGTCAGTGACCTGTGAAGGCCTGGATGGGGTGCAGGGAGCCGGGGGCCAGGTGGCCTCGGTGGGGCCAGCCCTGGCGCCCCACTGCGGTCCAGGAGCCCAAGGGCTGCTTGGGAGGCCTGTCCCTGTGTGGTCTCCACCTGCTGACGGCCCTGCAAGGCCAGTGCGGGCAGACACGGCACCCGGCCAGAGCTCCCTTCCAGCCGCACACCGGGGAGAGGCCAGCGGCTCAGGGGTTCCTGCTCTCGCCTCTGCTGGCCACCTGAAGAGGCCCCACACTTCTCCGCTGCGCCGCTCCCCACCCCGCTCTTGAGGCCCAGCAATACCTACAAATATTTTTTGTTTTCATAGACGTCGTGCAGCTTCAGGACATGCGGGTGTTCAATGAGTTTCAGGATAGCAATCTCCCGCTCCACCTGCCGGGAGGAGAGGCGGGCTGAGTCCCAGCTGGACAGGCCTCCCTCCTCCCTCACGCTGGTCCTCCCCAGGCCAGGCAGGCCTCCCCCCTCCCTCACAGCTGGTCCTCCCCAGGCCAGGCAGGCCTCCCGCCTCCCTCCTCCCTCACGGCTGGCAGTGAGGCACCAGGCAGACCTCCCTCTCAGGCCTGCACGCCTCTTCCCTCAACTGTCTGTCAGTGCATTTGAGAGCCAGGCTAGAAAGGGGACGCCATGGCCCCCTGGGCAGCATCCAGCTCCACCCTGCAATGAGGAAATCTGGCGGGGCCTGTACAGGACACGGCCCGGGGAAGGGCTGCAGTGTGCCAGCTGTGGGAGGGCCGGGCGAGGACCCAAATGCAGTTAGCCCCGTGTGGGAGGGCCAAGGCCATCCTGGGACACCAGGGAGGGGCGCGCGTGCTTCTGAGGACAGAGCATCCACTCCTGAGTGTCCAGAGCTGCCCACAGCCACCACGGCCTTGCAGGGGCTCTCAGAGGAGAGCTGCCAGATGGGCACCAAGACGGTCTCCTCCTCCCCCCAGACTTCAGGAGCTGACCCTGTCCACTCACCTGTCCTGAGGTCAGCGGCTCCCTGCCCACCCACACTCTGCCTCAGCTCCACTCCAGGACCAGGCCAGCGCTCAAGCCCTCCTCACCTCAGAGCAGCACCCCCCCCCCGACAGCGCCAACCAGGCCATCTGCCTCCCCACAACAGCCTGGTCCTCGCAGGGGCAGGTCCTCCATGCCACTCTCATTGGAGGGTGGGTACAGCACCTGCGCTGCCTGCTGCAGACCCAGCCTCCAGGCGAGGAAGGCTTGTGCTGCAGCCAGCGGGAGTGGACAGCGGGAAGGGCCTGCGCCACTCACCTTCATCAGCACCGACTCACTGAGCTTCTCACGGTTGACAATTTTGATGGCCACCTTCTGGCACGTGACACAGTGGACCCCCAGCTTCACAAGGCCTGTGAGAGAGAAGGGTCGGTCGCCCGTCCAGCCAGCAGGGTCCCTGCTGCACGTGGGGCTTGCGCCCTGCTCCCCGTCACCCAGTGAGCCTGGCCCACCAGTTCCACGGCAGGGTCGCCTGGCGCTTCTTGGCTGACCAGCGGAAGGGTTCACGGAGGGCAGCCTGACCTCAGCGGCCCCCACCCTCGTCCAGGACAGCGGCACAGACCCAAGGCCACTGCCGAGCCGCTCCTGGCCTGGCACACACAGGCCCTCACCCCCATGCCTGGCTCACAGTTCCCCCACGCAGGGCCCAGCTCCGTCAGCAGCCGCCAGCCACAGCCCCTGGCCTGGCACCACAGGGGCCCCCTACTCAGGTCTATAGCCACCACTGCTGATATTGCCTGGACTGTGCTGCCTGGGCACTGAACGCTGAAGCCCCAGTGCTCAGCAGAGGTTTCTGCCCCCAGCCCCGCCTCCAGCCTCGCCCCCACAGGTATCGGGTTGAAGAATGCCTGCCAAGCCCCCCCACCATGGGAGACTCCTCCACGGCCAGCACGCACTGCAGAACCAGGACTGGGGTCCCAAGACAGGGCAGGTAGGAGCTGGGCTTCCCTGGGGCTATGGCTGGGGACTGGCTCGTGTGCAAGCCCAGGCTCGGAGTTGGCCTCGGTGGGACGTGCTGGCCGAGGAAGGCCACCTCCGAGCCTGGCACAGACCCCTCTGGCCTCTGGCTGGCTTCCTTTGATCTGGCACGAGAGCCTGTGATTCTGACAGGGCAGCACCAAGAGCACGGGAGGGTAGAGAGAGCTGGGTGCCGACAGTCTCTGCTGACCCTGGTTCAGCCATCCAGGGGGTGGCAGGGGACCCTCGCCGGTGCTGACCTGCTCTGCACACGCAGCCAGGCTCCCCGGAGGAAGGCCTGCGCCAGGCCAGGAGATGCCTTTCACAGGACCTGGCCAGCAAGGCTGTACGAACTCGGGGCTCCCAGAGGAACGTGTGCAACAGAAGCTGTGAGAACCCCGGGTTCCCAGCCATCTCAAGGCCTTGTTGGGGGCTCCTGGGTGATGAGGGGAGGCCGTGGGCCTCTCTGATGGGGAGAGTACTGCCTCCCACAGTGGGAGAAGGCGTGGCGGGAGTTGGGGGCTGTCCTCAGCTCTATCCTGAACTCCGCCATTCCCTCCCCTCTGCAGTTACTCCTCACTGAGCCTGGCTGGTCCCCCCCCACCCCGCCCCCTGGCTGTCCTGATACACCGGGCTCTGCAGGGAAGGTTGGCCCTGCCTCGGAACAGAGGAGGCAGTGTCCTCCAGGTTGATGTGGGGAGTCCTGTCTGGAGGTGGCAGGGAGTGTACCCTCAGAAGCAGGAGTCCCTATCTGGCCTGCAGCTGGCCACGTGGGATGGCTGCTTCGAGTGGAAAGCCAACGATCACCCTTAATTACCCAGCCCTCCAACCCATGGGAGCTTATTTTCCAATTGTGACTTTATCACTAATTACTGTCTTTATACAAACTCAGGCTCCCATCCAGAGAGGGAAAGTATACCGTGTCACAGATGATGGCACCGTGCCCTGCCAGGGTGAGGCCTGATCAGGGCCAGGCAGCCAGCGGCGCCCCGTGTGCAGCTCAGGGGGCGGTGAGCGCGTGTGGGCGCCAGCCGTGCATGCCTGCGAGGAAGCCTGGACCCCCCAGGGACAAGGGACCCTCCAAGACAGCCCCCTGCCCCTTCTCCCTGTGGGACCGGTGAGTCATGGGTCTGGAAGCCACAGCGACACGTCAGCTTCCGCCATTCCCCTCTATCTGGGGGGGGGGCCAAGGGGACTCAGAATGTGGGTAGGGGTCAGCCCCCCGGTCCAGGCCTGGCAAGTCCTTAAAGAGACGCCGCCTGGGGACCAGGCCTCTCCCTCAGGTCCTGGAGCTGCACCAGCCCAGAGAGGGGACGGAGGAGGGGCGCTCTCCAAGGTGCTGAACACAGCCAGGGGCCGGCCCCATAGCCTGGCCCCACAGGCAGCCTTGTGGACAAGGCACCAGCCAGCACTCACGCACTGGCCTGGCTGTGGCCTGGGGAGGGGGCAGAGGAGAGGAGCAGAGGGAGGGAAAGGCGGAGGGGAGGCGCATCATGGGGACAGGATGTGCAGAATGCTAGCCTTGCGTCCGCTGAGGAAAGGCACGCCCTCCAGGCGCCCGCCCTAACCTCAGGGCCTTGGGGCCTGCCCCACTCTGACCAGCCGCCCCTGGGACCCAGGACATCAGTCTTAGTTGGTCCCCCGCAGCTCGGCTCCCAGGGCAACAGCCATAGCGGGTGGCCCCTTCCTTCTCTTCTGCGCGGCTGCCCTCTCCCTGGGGTCAGGGGTGCACATGGCTGGCTCTGACCTGCAGCAGCCTAGCTGTCCACGGCACCAGGGGCAGCCCTGGAGAAAGGGTCCCCCAAGAAGCCATGGCGTGGAACCCTTCCGTGGGCAGGGGTCGGGCGACTCTGCACTCTGCATGGCATCCAGCTGCCAGCAGGAGACCAGAGGTACTGGTCCACGGAAGCTTCTGGAAGGCTCACTCACAGGTAAGCCTCAGGACTGCAGCAGTGCCTTGGCCCGGCTCCAGCCCAGGCCTGCGCATGAGCCTGAGCTCCCTCACCTCACTGCACATGGGAGCTCCAGGGGCCTGACCACCACTGAGCATAGCCAAGTGACGCCAAACTCTGACCCCCTCAGCCCCCTCCCATCCAAGCTGTGGCTGGTCCACCCTCAGAAGACCCTGGGGTGGGTCCAGGGCCAGTGCCACCCTATCAGCATCCCACCTGCCCCGCTGGACCAGAAGTGGAAGACACCGGTGTGGGGGGTCAGCTTCATGTCCCCATCCCAGAGCCCCATACTCTGGGGGGAGCTGGGGCTGCAGAGGGAATGGATGCTACAGGAGGAAAGACTGCGGTCCCCTGGCCAGCTGGACACAAATAGCCTGGGTTTTGGCAGTGGAAGTCCTGTAGCCCTCTCCTTATGCTTTTTTCCCCCTTCCAGTTCTGGGTCTTGAACTCAGGGCCTAACCACGGTTGCTGGGCTTTCTTCAAGGCTAGAGCTCTACCACTTGAACCACAGCACCACTTCCGGCTTTTTAACGTATGTAGTACCGAGAAATGGAACCCGTGTATTTGTGCATGCTAGGTGAGCACTCTGCCACTAAGCTATACTCTGGCCTCCTCTGCCTTCTAAAGTGCTGGGAAAGTTCCTGCTACTGGCATTCTATTGCAGTAAAGGGACTAGCACCCACTGAAGCCCCATATCCCACACCGGCAAACCCCACACGAGTGTGCCCCGCGCTGGCAAACCCCATGTGTGTTTACCCCACACCGGTTTACCCCACACTGGTATGTGCCACACTGATATACCCCACGCTAATAAACCTACATTGGTTTACTGCACACTGGTAAACCTCATGCTGATATCCCATGGCAGTTACCCCCACACCAGTATATCCCATGCTGGCATACCCCACACCGGTACACCCCATGCCACGCTGGTATATCCCATGCCATAAATCCCCACTGGTACCCTTCCTGTCAGTACATTCCACACTGGTATATCCCATACCAGTAAATCCCCACTGGTATTCCCACACTACTCAACTCTGGTATATCACACACTGTTATACTCACACTAGTGGACTGATTTCACAGCTCTCGTGTGTGTGTGTGTGTGTGTGGACAGGCATCCACAGGGCAGGCAGGAGTCTACCCAGGAGCACCCTGTCTTCAGCTGGCTCTCTACTCACAGCGAGGCTCTCTTCCCTGACTCCAGGGAGCCTCTGTGCCGCCCAGGCAGCAGGCAGAGCAGCTCCTGAGCCTGGGGGCAGGAGGTACCATGTGGAGCCTGGATGACCACAAAGGGTGCCCTTGTCCCAACACCCAGGACACACAGACAGAACCTGGCTTGGAAAGGGCCTTTGCCCAGGTCTTAGGTTACAATGCCAACATGAGCTCTGGGGTTTAGGGCTGGGGAAACCACAAAGTCCCGGAGCTGGAGACACAACAGACCTCACCCCAGCCTCAGGAAGACCTGCCATGCCACCTGGCAGAGGCAGCACAGAAAACACACCTGTCTTCTCTGTTTCATTGCAGGCCTCTTACATCCCTGAGGGCTTCTGGGCTTTCCCACAAGGACACCATTGCTCCATGCAGGTCTAAGTGCCCCTGTGCTGGCCAGAGGCACCAGGACCCCTCCCATCCCTCAACTCCAGGCCCGAGCATGACATCTGTTCTAGCCACAGCACTGGGGCCAGAACAAGGCGCCTGTGGATTTACCCGTGGCCCCTCAATCCTCTCTAAGCTTTGCTCCCTCCCTCAGAAGGGGACACGGAGGCTCAGGGACCTCAACCTGCAGGACTCAGGCCCACACTCTCCACCACTGCGCCACCGGCAGGGCTTCCTGGAGGGCAGGGTCCTCCAGCAGTGCCAGCATACCCCGACTCCCTTGGTCTAGGTTGGAGCAGCCATCAGACATTGGGCAGAGGTGGCCAAAGGAGAAAGACCAGGGAAGCACATCATTTCTCCGTGCTCGTATGGGCGGGTGGTGACAGAGGGGTCCTGACTCACTGTGGACACGGCTGAGCAGCTCGGCACGAAGTGACGGGGCCCCAGAAGGGCGGGTGTCCCTGGAGGTCAGCGTCTCACGCCCAACAGCTCCAGTCCACTACAGCTGTGCCTGTGCCCGCAGGCAGCCCTGTGGGGCTGGGGGAGGCAGGCCACCTGAGGCCGACAGGGCCTGGATGCCCAGCTTCTGGGAAAGCCACAGCTAGCGGGGCTCCAGGGGCAACCAGAGCAGCAGGAGTGCAGCCCCCACCACCCTGACAGCAAAGATCACATCAGACCCCAGGTCGCCAACAGCAGGCGGCGGGCCTGGATGCCTGGGGGCAGATGTAGGATGTGGGTCTGGCTCCTGAGTTGGAGGTGCCAGACCCAGTGGGCTCACTTCAAATACAGCCTGGCTCAGAGCAGTGCCCCTTCCTGCCCTGCGGCCAACTGACAGGCTGGACCTTTGAAGTTGCAGACATCAAAGCACCGATTCCTCCGCAGCCATGAAGCTCTGTGCTGAAACAGATGTGCCCAGCCTCTGCAGCTGAGCGGTCCTGCATCCCACCCTTCTCCTGTGCACGCACGCACGCACGCACGCACGCATGCAGAGCCCTGGAGCCAGGACCACAGCACCGGGCACTCCACTGCCGTACACATACCTGGGGGCAAGCAACCGCATGCAGGAGGGAGGAGGAGGAGGAGAGGGGAGAGAGAGAAAGAGGAGGAGGAGGAGGAGGAAGAGGAGAAGGAGGGAGAGGAGGAGGAACAGGATGAGGAGGAGGAGGAGGAAGAGGAGGAGGAAGAGGAGGAGGAGGAGGAAGAGGAGGAGGAGGGGAAGGAGGAGGAGGGGAAGGAGGAGGAGAGGGAGGAGGAGGAGGAAGAGGAAGAGGAGGAAAAGGAGGAGGAGGAGGAGGAGGAGAGGGAGGAGGAGGAGGAAGAGGAAGAGGAGGAAAAGGAGGAGGAGGAGGAGGAGGAAGAGGAGGAGGAGAGGGAGGAGGAGGAAGAGGAGGAAAGGGAGGAGGAGGAAGAGGAGGAGGAAAGGGAGGAGGAGGAAGAGGAGGAGGAGAGGGAGGAAGAGGAGGAGGAGAGGGAGGAGGAGGAAGGGGAGGAGGAGGAAGAGGAGGAGGAAGAGGAGGAAGAGGAGGAGAGGAGGAGGAGGAAGAAGAGGAGGAGGAGAAGGAGGAGGAGGAAGAGGAGGAGGAAAGGGAGGAGGAGGAAGAGGAGGAGGAGAGGGAGGAGGAGGAAGAGGAGGAGGAGAGGGAGGAGGAGGAAGGGGAGGAGGAGGAAGAGGAGGAGGAAGAGGAGGAAGAGGAGGAGGAGAGGGAGGAGGAGGAAGAAGAGGAGGAGGAGGAGAAGGAGGAGGAAGAGGAGGGAGGAGGAGAGGAGGAGGAGAGGGAGGAAGAAGAGGAGGAAAAGGAGAAGGAGGAGAAGGAGAAAGAGGAGAAGAGGGAGGAGGAGGAGAGGGAGGAAGAGGAGGAAAAGGAGGAGGAAGACGAGGACAAGAGGGAGGAGGAGGAGGGGAGGGAGGAGCAGGAGGAGGAGGAGAAGGCACCTCCACATAGGCCACACGGCTGCCCACGCGTCAAGGAAACCATTCACACTCTAAAAAGGAACTTTCAAACTGAATTAATTGAGCCCACAAGTGTTACAGGCACCTGCAGCCCTAGGCCCACCTCTGCCACAACCCTGACCGCGGGCGCCTAATGCTCAAATGTGGGTGCCAGGGAGGCCTGCACCCCACAGGGCAGGGCCAGCCAAGGGAGGCCCCTAACCTGGGCGGGTGAGGAGGGAGGGAGGGAGGGGAGGGGAGGGGAGGGGAGCAGAGCAGAGCGGCCACTGCAGCCCTGCCTCCCTCCCTCCCTCCTGGCCGTAGACATGAAATGAGAAGCCTCTTCCCATCTGAGGGCCCCGCCACCCCACATTGCTCCCCCCTCTGCTGAAAGGTAGCTGGGGTCTCCTCCAGTATTAGACCCCAGTGTGGGATCCCGAGCCAGTCAGCGCCTGCAGGAATTCAAAGCTCACCTCTCACTCCTAAGGCCTCTGTTCTGTACCCAGTGGAGGAGGAGGGTGAGAGCCCCTGAGGGCTGAGGGCCGTCCAGGATGCACACCCTCCCCAGACACCCGGGCCAGGCTCCTGGTGAGTAACCACGAGACGCTGCTGTGTTCCCACTGGCAGGGACCCGGGCTCAGGCAGACCGTCAGGGATGGGAACAGTGACAGGGGGACGTGCAGGAGCAGGTGGCTGTGCAGGGCTGCAGCTGGGTGGGTTTCCCCTCTCCCAAGGCTGGTGGCCTGAGGTGGCATCATCCCGTCCCCAGCTCTGGGGACAAGGACCTACCCCATGGTTCCACAGGCTTGGCTTGCGGCAGTACAGCATTTCTGGGTGGTCTGAGCACTGAGGTTCACACGGGACAGGTGGGTTCAGGGCTGCCTTCCAACCCCACGGTCTCCACCTGAGGGAAGGCTCTCCCACACCCTCCCCTCTCCCCCAGACCCCTGGCATCTTCTCCTCCCCTGCTGCCGACCCCCCCCCCGCCCCACCCATTGCCTCCTAGGAAGGCAGCAACACAAGTGGCATCTGAGAGGGCTGGACTCCTACAGACGTGGCAGGTGGGGTCTTGAATGCTGGCCCGGGCTGTGTGCTGCCCCTGGGCTCTGTGGCTAGGCTCGGGGCCAGTGTCCACCCTCATGGTAGGTGGTGCCAGGTTCAAGGACCACAGTGGTGGAACCACTGCCCAGCTGCAGCTGGGCTTGCCAGGCTGCCACCCAGCCTAGGGAGGTGGGTGAATGTCCCCACCACTGCTCAGGACGCCTCCTGGGCCTACCTGCCTGCAGACACACAGCCCATGCCTGCAGCACCGGCACAGAGGACAGACTGACACCAGGCAGTGGGTGTCCTACGCGTGCCTAGCCCTGAGGGGGTCAGTGAGGCTAGGCAAGAGCTGGGCCTGGGAGAGCAGCCAGGTGGGAGCCAGACAGGAGCCTGCAGGAAGAGGTCCGGGCCCTCTGGGGAGCAGGCAGGGAGGGGCCAGGGCCCAGGGCTGGCTGGAACCTGACCACCAGTGGAGGCGGCCCTCAACTCCACAGTGAGACCTCCATGACTGGAGACTCCAGGGTGGGGGGGCAGCTCTCACGCTGTGCTCAGGACCTCCAGACCCAGCCAGCTGGGTCTGGGCATTGCAGAGTGGCACTGCCCAGTGCCCCACCCCATGGGCTATCCAGCTCGGGGACACAGGCACCTTCCAAACCAACAGCTCTGGCTTAGGAAGTAGGCTAGGAGACCCCGGAGGGGAGGACCACCCTCCATCCCTCCTGGGGGAGATGTGCCCTGCGGGGTGGGGGGCTGTAACCCTGCCATACCGGTGCTCCAGAAGGAGCCTTGGGGTCTCCAAATCATAGCCACTGCACACAAGGCCCTCTCCTCCCTTTCCATCTGTTGCCATGGTGATGGGAGCAGAGCAGGCAGGAACATCCCCACCTCTGGCCCCCACCCTGCTCCTGGCCCACGGAGGCAGAACTCTCCACTGGCCTGTCTTCCCTGCTGTGTGTAGCTAACAAAGGGCCTGAGCCTGCAGCTGCCCAACAGAAAGGTGCAGCCACCCCTCCAGCCCCAAGAGCAGGCATCTTGGCAGGGGTCCATGTGACCTGCTTCCTGAGACACAGCAGGTGGCTCCTTCTGAGCCTGCCACACCCACGTAAGCCCCAAGGCCTAAGAGAGGAGGACGCGGGCCTCCCTGTACTCTCCCCAGGAGTTGCTGGGGCCCCCTGCGTTGTGGGCAGGACTTGCCAGCTTCAGGGGGAAGAGGCCTGGCGGCCGCAGCAAATAACACATACCAGCCCCACACCTGCCTGCCCTGGGCACCCCAGTACCCCCCACACGGTGCACAGGCCCCGGGGCTGCAGGAAGTGGCGCCTGCCAGCCCCAGCCCACCTGCCACCACTTTCCCCAATCTGTGCTGCACTGCCCTGTGTCCCCAGGCCGTCCCAGGGCTTCTCAGGTCTGGCTGCCCTGCGACAGCCACACAACTTTCAATGTTCCTTCAGACCCTCCAGTTGGAGCTGACACGTGTGTGTGACACCGCCCTCCAGTCAGAACTTGCACACCTGTCACCCACAGAAGGGTCCGGGGCCCTCACAGCCGGAAGGCCCTCTTCCATGGCTGCAGGCATTTCCAGCCTCTTGAATGGACTCACACTGTGTGCGCTCCAGCCCTATGGAGACCTGGACCCCAAGGCCCACAACCCAAACACACCCCAACAGAGCCCTTCCAATTAGTGAAAAACTCCACCAGCACCGGCTGCTTGTCAGTGAGTGGGAGAGAGATGTTTCCATCGACGAGGAGACGGTTAAGCTCCAAGGCCCAGGGCTTCTCCAGAGGTGAGAGGAACCCACCCCAGAGCTCCCCCAGAGCTGGCAGGTCCACCTCCCAGCATGCCTGGGAATGGCTCCGGAAGGAAGCCAGTGGGGGCTTCCCACACCTCCCCCCTCTGGATGTCCAGTTCTCCTGGTGGGTCCTGCACCAGGCATAGGCCACTCTGTGCCAGAGTCCCGTGGGCAGAGGCCAAGTGGAGGAGGGCCACAGACAAATTGCCTGGAAGATGGCTGTGGGAGCTCCCAGGAGACCCTCTGCCCCTCGCCTGCCGGGAAGGGGCTGTGGGGCTCAGGGGTACAGGAGGAGGACAGGGTGCTCCCCAGTCCACAGCTGTGTGAAGACTTCTGTGGTACAAAATCCAGAGCCCAACCCAGGCTCCTGGGGCAGGGGCACGCATGCACACACACACACACACACGCGTGCACACACACACACGCACATACACACGCACACACATGCATGCACACACACACACCTGGGCACAGCGGGGGCTCAGATCAGGTGGTATAACCCCCAGGGCAGCCTGGCCTCTCTCTGTGGGTAGGAGGTGTTCAGGCCTCCAGGCGGGCAGCTCCCCCAGGCCTTCCAGACAGCAGGAGGGAGCTGTGTGAGGCAACATGGTCCAGGGGTGCCCAACAAGACTCAGATGGGTCCCTAGAGCTGCATTGCCACCAAAGGCACGGATCCCTGGCCCTGCTCATGTGGGGCCCATGGGGACGGAGCAGTGCCCCGTCCCTGCACTCACTCCCTGCTGCAGCCTTCTTACTGGGGCCCTGACTCCAGCCCCTGGGCCAGGAGATCACTCAGATGCTTGCGTACTCACTGGTTTCTGCGGCCCAATACTGTAAAATCAGCCTGGTGCAATATTCAGATGCATCCCTTCACTGAGCTGTCCCCACCAACCTCCGTCTGCGCTCACACCCTACGCAGGAAGCCAGGCCTCCTGCAGCGCAGGCTGAGGCAAGTGACAGGGCCACCGCTGAGCCTCTGCAAGTGAGCAGCCTGGGCCCCGGTGGGAGGGCAGGGGTTCTGGACCAGGAAGAAACCTGGAGACCATGTAGGGAAGAGGGGTGATGCCCTGCTAAGGTCACACGTGAGCCCCCCAGGCTCTCTGGGGACACACATGGATGCAGGGTGACCTGAGGAGGCACACCTGGCCACAAGGACCTGGCTGGTCGCGATCGGGTCTCTAGGGAGGTCTGGGACATGGTGGGGTGGCAGAAGTGTTCTGCTGTACAGGGTGGGGAAGGCAGGGGCTGGGAGGAGCTGCTGCAGACAAGACCAGCCTGGGGGAGACGGACAGACAGACACTGCTCCCCCACGCCCAGATCCTAGGCCTGGGACACACCTCGTGCTCCACACCAGCCAGGCCCCAGGATGGTGGTGGGGTGGCCCAGGGAGCTCCCGCCTGTAGCCTCCCACACAGGCCAGCACAAGCAGGAAGACCCCCGCTCATACACTTGCACACACACAGAGGCCAGTGCACACAGGTACGTGCGTGCGCGTGCACACACACACACACATACAGACACCTACACAGAGTTGTACATGCATAGGCCTGTGTATACTCAGACACGCCTGACACACAGACCTGTGCACAGACACAGACCACTGCACAGACACACAAACACCGACAGGCATGTGTACAAAGACACATGCATAGACACACCCACACACGCAGACCTGTGTGCACACCCAGGCCAGTACACAGACATGTGCACACACAGACACACCTGCACATACAGAGTTGTACATACACAGACATGTGCACACACAGGCATGTATACAGATATCTGCACACACATGCCAATACACACAGACACACACACATATAGATGGGCCTGCAGAGTCGTATACACACAGACCTGTGCACACATATACATGTATACATAGACACATCACACATAGACACACCTGCACACACAGACCTGTGCACACACAAGCCAGTGCACACAGACACACACCTGTACATACATACATGAGCACACAACCATAGACCTAGGCACAAAGATACAGATTTACAGAAACAAATGCACATGTACATACATGTGCAAAGGACCTGCACATGTATATGCAAGTTCAGACATGTACATGCACATATACAAGCCCCTCGTGTGTAGGCATGTGCACACAAGTTTGCATGTACACATGACATGCGAGCACAGGGCTGTACCAAAACAAGGCTATGCACACACATACAGATACACACGAAACATACATGCAAACGTGCACACATACACATCTGGAGACCCAGACCTGCACACACACTGTACACACATGTACACACTCAGGCTTGCATACGTGCATATGCATGTCCACACAAACAGACCTATATACAGAGGTCCTTGCAGACACAGACCTACAAGCACACACCTATGCTGCTCGTGCAAACAGATGTGAGCACAGCCTCTTGAGGCAACCCCCCCATCCAGAACCCCCTGCTCCCCCAGAAGCACACCCAGCAAGGCCAAGACCCGGAACTGCCCTCTACACACCGCGCTCCTGCACCTGCCTGGCCTGTACTGAGAGCTCAGTGCCTCTAGGTGGCACCCTCCTCAGTATGCGAGGTCCTGGAGGGTCACTGGATCTTTCAGAAAGCCCCCTCCCCGCCCCTTCTTTCTTTCCAGGGCTGTCTCTGCCCATGTGGATGAGACCAGGCGAGGTCCTGGAGTTTGGCCAGACCTAGCATCCTTTGCCTGGTGCAGAGCCCCACGGGTGTTCCACCTAAATCTGCACCCCTGTGAAGGGGGCTCTGTCTGCTCCGGTCAGGAGGAGGGGTGGCTCGGCCAGCCCTGAGCCCCACCGGCCCCAACACACAGCAGATCCAGGCAGCACCCGTGAGGGGCCCAGCGGACCTGCTCTGGCCCAGAGAGAACGAGGCAGCCCCCACCCCCACAGGGCAGCAAGCTCCCTGGCAGAACCTGGGCCCTGCCCACGGGCCTGCAGACCACACAGACACATGGATGGACAGACGTGCACACGCCCAGCTGCCCTGGTCACCCAGGGGTCTGGGCTGGAAGGCCACCCCGCCCCGCCCCAACTGGCCCCTGCCCACCCTGCGGTGGAGGAGCAGGCCTCCGGGCAATCTCCTGCCTGGGATAATAACAGAATCCACTTAGTGGGCAGCAGGCAGGAAGGACAGGAGAGGAGACAGGCAGAGCCTGCCAGCCCACACACAGCAGCACTGCCCAGCACGGGCCTCCGTCCCTAACAACCACTAAGCTGGTGGCCACAGGAGCCTGGCAGGATGCCCACCCGGGCTGCCCATTCCTCTCTGTGCTGGGACACAGGCCATTCCTCGCTCTAACCCGCTCCAGGAGCAGGGACCTGGGCCCGGGCAGGGAGACAGAGGACCAGGCACTGCACGGGGGCAGATTTCCAGCCCCACGGCTCCCACACAGCAGGCGGGAGCCCTCTCTCCTGAAGTGCACGTCCTGGGTCAGAGCTCCCGAGGCGGAGGTGACAGTGTCCTGGGGTCAGGGAGAAGCAGGCTTCAGGAACTGGGATAGAGGACCTGGAACCCAGGCCCTGGCGGCCCTGGCACCTGGCATCCATGACCCTGTGTCCTCAGAGCGTCCGTCCCACACCGAGGCAGCTCTCGGGCCCCTGGCCACCCACAGGGGAGAGGAACCAAGTCCAAGAGCACCAAGCTGCCAGGACCCAGCAAGGAGCCCCAGCTGGTCACTGAGCTACAGTAATGGGGGGCTTCCCACCAGTGCCAGACACCTTGGGAGGGGGCACAAGCTTCCCAGAAACCAGCTGGGCAAGGACAGGTGGGCCCTTGTGGGCCCCACGGGCCAGTGTCCAGGACAGCAGGCCGAGCTCCTGGGGGCCTGGGCTTGCCCTGCAGACCTCTGTGGAGAAGGCCCCGGCCAGGACTCCAGCTTGCAGCCAATCCACCCACTCAACAACGCGCAGACACCCCCACACCGTGGCATTTGCTGAGCATCGTCTGAACTGCTTTATGAGTAGGTGTCAGTCCCTTGGGATTTGGAGTTTAGAGCCCACAACCCCCAATGCTGGGCACACTCTCAGCCCTCCATGTGACTGGCCACGGGCCCCTTGCTGATCTGATGACCTGACAGCCGGCCCTCAAGCCCTGAGCCGTTCCCCTTTCCAGCATCACCTGCTCCCAGCCAGCACGCAGCCCCCGAGCCTGGGCCAGTGGGAGGTCTGCAGGCCAGGGCAGCCTCCATACAAGCATGAGGTCTGGCCAGGCCGCCTGGAGGCAAGGGCCTCTTGGTGCATGTGGGGCTCCGGCTGGGGTACCCAACGGGGCTGCCTGCACCCCTCGCTCCCACGCCTGCCCTGCCCAGCAGCATGGGCTGTAGCATGCCTCTCTGCATCCAGCGGCCTCCCCAAGGTTACCAAAGTCCTGCGTGTCGGCCACTGTTGGGCCACAAGAGCCGTGGAATGAAGGAGCCTCAGGGAGCCTGTGAGGGAGCCATGCCCCTCCAGCGAGGCCATGGGAGTCAGAATCAGCACCGAGGGCTGCCCCGCCGCCGGCCGGAGACACAAGGCCTGCACTCCACACACACCCGTGCCCGTGAGTGCCCCGCTTCTGCTTCTGATCTCGACCACACAGAACCCAAGGTCCACAGGCAGAGAGAGGCTTAGAATTCACCAAGACTGAGTCCTTCCTGTGGCTCCGTCCACCAACAGCCAGGGTCCAAGACCAACAGCTGACCAAGAGTCTCCTGGTAGAGGTGTAACGCTGGAGACTTCAGCACAGCCCAGCTGGACAGCGCCTGGCTGGCCACAGCTCGGCCTCGGAAGCAAGGCACAGGGCCTGAGGACGAGCCCCTCCCCCACCACCCCAGAGGCCCCGCAGAGATGGCATGCAGGTCTGAGGCCATCGAGTGCCACGTGTCTACCGGCCTGCTTGTGGTGTGTCGCTTCTCCCGAGGTGCCACACTCCTGTCAGTCCCGCTAGTGTGGCATGGGTTCTCATCACCGGCCCGGAGCACAGGCCCCAGGCCCCAGAGGAAACCCCAAGTCACAGACACACAGACACCCTCCAGGCCGCCTGGGGGCAGCGGAGGCCTCACAGCCAGGGCATGAGCCGGCTCCTGTGTTGGGAGCTGAGGTGTGGGCCAGGGTAGCCCTGGCTCCCTGTCCCCACGGCCCGTCTGGTGGGCCCTCTAATCGCCAACTGTGGCCCACGGAACCCCTCATCCATGGACTGGACGGAAGCTGCCCGATCTGTTGTGAGACCGCGGGGGCGGCCCAACACTGGGACCCTATACTGTCCCAGCCAGGCCACAAGGGGTCACCTAGACTGGGGGAAGTCCTCTCAGCCCCCACTGCTGCCCCACCCATAGGCCTGGGGCAGAGGGCGGCGGCCGGCAAGTGGCTGGGGTCACCTGGAGCAGCAGGCCCTCCCCTCACCCCCACAACAGGGCTGACATGGGCTTCACACCTGCAGGGTACCCCCCCCCCCGGGAGAAACTATATGCACACACATGGTGAGCATTCCAGTGTGCGCCGAGAACCCCACTCAGGACCCCACTGCCTGGCACGCGAGGGCGTCAGAGGTCAAGCGAGAGGAGACCGGGAGCCACCCCACCAGCACGCCCGAGAGGAGCTCAGCCTCCCAGGCCAGGCCCACACTGGGGCCTGTGGGGAAGCACTGCACCACAGCTGCCCAGACAGGGTCCTTCCATGACAACTGGACCTCCCGGGCTGGGCAGGGGTCTGCTGCTGCTCGGACACCAGTGTGGATGTGTGGGCGGAGGGCGACTCTGCTCCTGTCTCCCCATTCACAGCAACACCAGGACACACACACACACACACAGGCTGAGGGCAACTCTATGCTCCTGTCTCTCTTCATTCACAGCAACACCAGGACACACACACACACACACAGGCTGAGGGCAACTCTATGCTCCTGTCTCTCTTCATTCACAGCAACACCAGGACACACACACACACACACACAGGCTGAGGGCAACTCTATGCTCCTGTCTCTCTTCATTCACAGCAACACCAGGATACACACACACACACACACGCACGCACACACACAGGCTGAGGGCAACTCTATGCTCCTGTCTCTCTTCATTCACAGCAACACCAGGACATACATACACACACACACACACACACACACACACACACACACGCACACACACACACAGGCTGAGGGCAACTCTGTGCTCCTGTCTCTCTTCATTCACAGCAACACCAGGACACACACACGCGCACACACACACGCACATGCACGCACTCACTCACACACACACACACACACACACACACACACACACACTTACACAGCTTAGGATTTGCCCTGGAGGAGTGTGGAGCCTGGCGGGCGGGCGGGCAGGTGGGCAGGCGGGCAGGCAGGCAGCTGCTGAGGTGAGGCTGGGGACAGGCCTGGAGGCCCTCCCCTCAGCACACGTAATCCATGCTCCGTCTGGGCACCGCTCCTGTGCAGCTCAATCCACAGAAGTTCTGGACACCCCAGGTCTGTGGCAGTCAGGGTGGCTGCTGCAGGTGGGGAGGGGCAGGGGAGGGCTCCGAGGCTCCTCACGGTCTCTAGACTGCTGTGCTGCCACGGGGCGGGTGACACTGTGACAGCATGGACTGACCGTCAGGGGCAGCAGAAGCCTCTGCTCAGCCTGGGCCTGCAAGGCAGGGGCAGCTGCCAGCCAGAGCCCCAGGCAACTGTGCAGGCCCAGATGCCCTTTGGCAGGGCACAGCTGGCCAGCAGCTTTGCCACAATCCCATCAACTCTCTCAGCTCACTGTCGAAGGAATGAGGGCTGCTGGGTAGGGAAATCCACCAGTGGAGGGGGAGGGTGGGTGGAGGAGGGGGAGCGCCTGGCATGATTCACATCTATAACTCCACCACCCAGAAGGTGGAGGTCAGGAGAGCCCCAGGAGGACCCAATAGCAAGCCCAACCTCCCCTAACAAGCCAGGTGTGGGTGTGTCCACAGGGTCTCCCCTAATAAGCCAGGTGTGGATGTGTCCACAGGGTCTCCCCTAAGAAGCCAGGTGTGGGTGGGTGTGTCCACAGGGTCTCCCCTAACAAGCCAGGTGTGGGTGTGTCCACAGGGTCTCCCCTAATAAGCCAGGTGTGGGTGGGTGTATCCACAGGGTCTCCCCTAACAAGCCAGGTGTGGGTGTGTCCACAGGGTCTCCCCTAATAAGCCAGGTGTGGGTGGGTGTATCCACAGGGTCTCCCCTAATAAGCCAGGTGTGGGTGTGTCCACAGGGTCTCCCCTAATAAGCCAGGTGTGGATGTGTCCACAGGGTCTCCCCTAAGAAGCCAGGTGTGGGTGGGTGTGTCCACAGGGTCTCCCCTAAGAAGCCAGGTGTGGGTGTGTCCACAGGGTCTCCCCTAAGAAGCCAGGTGTGGGTGACCACAGGGTCTCCCCTAACAAGCCAGGTGTGGGTGGGTGTGTCCACAGGGTCTCCCCTAATAAGCCAGGTGTGGGTGTGTCCACAGGGTCACCCCTAAGAAGCCAGGTGTGGGTGTCCACAGGGT
Organism: Megascapheus bottae; assembly: GCF_031878675.1. Classification (NCBI taxonomy): domain Eukaryota; kingdom Metazoa; phylum Chordata; class Mammalia; order Rodentia; family Geomyidae; genus Megascapheus; species Megascapheus bottae. The sequence continues at coordinate 994,662 of NC_143524.1, read as the reverse complement.
CTCCCCTAACAAGCCAGGTGTGGATGTGTCCACAGGGTCTCCCCTAACAAGCCAAGTGTGGGTGGGTGTGTCCACAGGGTCTCCCCTAACAAGCCAGGTGTGGGTGTGTCCACAGGGTCTCCCCTAACAAGCCAGGTGTGGGTGGGTGTGTCCACAGGGTCTCCCCTAACAAGCCAGGTGTGGATGTGTCCACAGGGTCTCCCCTAACAAGCCAGGTATGGGTGTCCACAGGGTCTCCTCTACTAGCCAGGTGTATCCACAATCCAAGCAACTGAAGGGCAGCAGTACAGAGACTGAGCTCGGAGACTAACCCCAGGAGAAAATGGAAATCCTCTGAAAAACAACTGAAGAAAAAAGGATAGAAGTGGCTCAAGTGGTAGAGCACCTGCATAGCAGGCAAAGACCTTTAGTTTAAAATCCAGTAGTGCGCGTGCGCGCACACGTGCACACACACACGCACACACACACACACACACCCCATCCTCATGTCATATCAGCCTGGGGTCAGGGCTGCCTCCCCATCCTTACGCGTCAGGCCGAGGACCCTGGTGCAAGGCCCCTGCCCGGAGCCCTTCTGAGGCAGGCTGCCATGGCCAGGCACTTCTAGCCGACAGAACTCTCAGACCAAGAGTGGTGAGGCCAGATGTCCAGGAAGCAGGCATCCACCCAGGAGCCCAGGTGAGTTTCCAGCCTTGGCGTTGTCCGGCCACCAAGGACCCCTCCCCCATGCAGGCTCTGCTGCCCGGCCTCTGGCGTGACCCAAGCTCTCCCAGGCTAAGCCACCCCTCAGAGGCCTGGCTCAGAGGCTCCCTGCGCAAGCCGCCCACGGCTCGGAGCCTCTGCTGACGTGACGCCACCCCCGCCTGCGTCACTGGCCAGGCTGCCCTCCACCTTGCCTGTGGGCCAGGGAAGCCAGCTTTACCCTCCAGGACTCTCAGCCTTAGCCCGGAGTGGACAGCAGTACGAATTCCCCAGGGCGGGGGCATCCCCAAGCAGGTCACGGCACTGCAGAGGACCCCAAACCCACCCACCCTGTCAGCCCAGGGCCACCAAGGCTACCAATTCTCTATCCAAGCCCAACAACTGTGGCCACAGAGGGAAGTGGCTCTGTCCACACAGGCCAGGACCCCAGGACGGTTACTGCAGGAGCTCAGTCTACTTGGTACTCACGGACCTCTAAGAGCCTCATACTCTCCTGATGGCAGCTAGGCCCAGGTTCCATGAGGACCCCCAGAGCAGGACACCGGCGACAGGAGAGGCTTCTCTTGCACAGCTGGACTCCCAGGATACCGACCTGCAGACGGAGCCAGCTCCCACTGCAGGGCCCCAGAACCCTGGACCAAGCAGGCTGGGCCCAGAGGTGACTGGCCTGACACAATCTCTGCTTTGTCCCTGCAGCCTCAGGCCCTGCCCGGCCTCTGTCCACCCAGAGCCCAGAGGAAGCTGGTCCACTAGCCTCCCCAGCTGAGGTCTTAGAGGAGCCTGTGGTTGCCTGGTCACCTTAGGCTGGGCCCCAGGCATGACGCCAGGTCCCCTGCCTACCGCTGTGTGGTTGGCCACACTAGCCAGCTCTGCAGGTGAGCCTGGGTCTGTCCTGGCACCAAGATATCTCTGTGTTGCCATTAACTTCTTGCCGAATGAACAGCAGCACAGAGACCCTCCTCTCAGGTACAGAGCAGACAAGAGGGCTCCTGGCCTCCCACTGGACCCCACTGGATCCCACTGACCGGTCTAGCCTTGGAGCCCCACAAAAGCTCGGTAGAACCCCACTGGGCAGCCGGAGCTAGAAGCCCAAAGCCTTTCTGCTACCAAGTGGTCAGCGCCCGGGAGGCAAGCAGCACAGAACTGCCCTCTGGTACTGTCCCCACAGGCCCACGGGCCCAGGTCTAGTCCTCCAGCCACCCCACAAGGGGGCTGACTTCAGCAGCAGCCTGACACTCCCCAGGGGCTCTCCAGAAAAAGTCCCCATGAAGGTGCCTTCCTGGCGGCAGGAGCCCAGGTGAGACGCCTCTCTGACAACATGCCCGCCTGCAGAGTTGGCAATGGCAGGCTGGCTTGGGGAGGGCCCGCTGCTTGCAAGCCCAGTGTGGGGGGCCGAGGTAAGGCTGAAGAGGCGCCCTGGGGCCTGCATACTAGGGCCTGTAACTGGACAGGACTCCCAGGCCAACACTGGTGGTAGGAGTGGACAGCGGGTAGTTCTGAGGTCCCCTGGGCAGTTCCTGCCAGCTTCATAGTGTCCTGGGGGTATGGGCTCATGAGGTGGACCGAGGAGGTCTGCAGCACAGAGTACCTGGCTCCTGCAGCACCCACCCAGCCTGGACACCCAGGGATGGGGCCCGAGCTCCCGCATTGTTAGGGAGCCCCTCAGACTCAGACTGCAGCAACTGCAGCTTCCACTGGCTCCAGTGGTATTGGCCTCTGGGCCTGCACCAGCTGCAGGCTGTGAGGTGAGGACCAGAGGCCTGGCCTTGCGTCCATGTGCAGCCAGGGGGACTGCACGGAGTTTGACGTGCTGTGGGAGTCGACTTCTAGAACCACCAGATGGCCTGGGTGTGGCCAAACGGGGATGGCAGGGCAAGCCTGCCTGGGACAGGCCCCTCCCGCCAGTGTCGGGGCACAGCTGGGCCTTAAGCAGAGCCCATGCATGTCAGTGCACCAGCATACGGGGCCTGGAACATCCCACCCTGGCAACTCCCACTGCCCAGTGTGCCAGGGGCCCACCCAGGAACTGCCCGCCCTCCTTGCCGGGTCTCCTGTGAAGGTGTGAGGGCCAATCCCCACCCGCTGGCCTCGGCAGGGAACGGGGCCCAGCAGGGTCTGCACCCTGTGGTTCCTGGAGGACCAGGGCTGCCAGCATGTCCCCCATGGCCACACACCACTGGACACCCGATCCCCTAAGTCAGCCCTGGGACCTGCCCTCAAGAAGCACGGCCCTTGGCAGAGCACCCGGCTCTCGCCTCAGTTTCCTTTATTATACAACTGATAACCAGAAGATGCTGAGGGCTGCAGCCCCACTGTGGGGCTCACAGCTGGCAGCCAGAGGGACCAGGCAGGATGGTGGACACCAGACACTATGTGCTGTCCCCTTAAATGCCCCCCAAACTCAAGTGCAGGAGTGGGGCTCTGCCTGGCTCTGTGGCACCTGCAGGCCCTGGACTGGAACCACCACAGGCTCAGCCAGACCTCTGCCTCGCTTGCCTTCCCTTCCTCTGCTCTCCCGTCCTGCCCTCACGGGGTCCGCCCATCCCACACTCCAGCCACCAGAGCTCCACATCCATCTTAACAGCCACATGGGAGCATGGGAGAAACGACCCCGACCCCTAGGCTGGCAGCTCATCCACCAGTCTGGGTTGGCAGCCAGGTGAGCTGTCGGGCAGCCCCCACCAGCCATACCATCACCTCTCTCTGGCCTGGCTGTTTCCTAGAGCCCTGGCCAACCTCCTTCCTATCCTACGACCAGGGGTCCTCCAGTGACCACCATCTTCCTGAGGAGCCTGGCCCTAGGGAAGCCAAGGGCCTGTGCTCTCCTCCTCTTCTACAGGCGCAAGGTTCTCCTGGGCTACGCAGCCTATGTCGTCATCATCGTCGTCGTCGTCCTCCTCCTCCTCCTCCTCCTCCTCTTCCTCCACCTTCAGGGTTTTCCTGCACCAGGGGACCTATAGCGGCCGCCGCTGCCACCTCCACCTCCACCTCCACCTTCACCTCCTCCTCCTCCTCCTCCTCCTCTTCCACCTACAGAGTTCTCCTGCACCAGGCGATCTATGTCGTCATCTTCTTCATCATTGACATCATTCTCCTCCTCCTCCTCTTCCTCCTACAGGGTCCCTTGCACTGGAGGTCTGTGTCCTCTTCCCCCTCCCCTTCCACCTTCAGGGTCCCCTGCACTGGGGGCTCTGTGTCCTCCTCCTCTTCTATTTACACTAGATCCCCTGCACTGGAGATCCAAGTCCTCCTCTTCCTCCCCCTCCTCCTCCTCTTCCACCTTCAGGGTCCCACTGTGCTGGGGCTCTGTGTCCTTCTTGTCCTCCTCCTCCTCCTCCTCCTCCTCCTCCTCCTCCTCCTCCTCCCCCCTTCTACCTACAGGGATCCCTGTGTGGGGGCTGAGACCACTGGGTATGCAGGGTCTGGCCCTGGTGGCAAGGTGTTCTGCTATGTCCACCAGCCAGTGGGGGCGCAGACAACTCAGCCACACACCCTCCTGCAGTTGCCACTTGGATTTGAAGAGTTTTCTGCTCCTCCCCACATCTCTGCAGGTATGAAGTGCCTAAATAAGCATTTCAGGAGGAAAGGCCCAGCAGAGGCCTTGTCCAGGGCAGCAACGCCTGCCTCAAGCACCTCCCCCCATCTTTCCCACAGTCTGGGCAGGGGACAGCCCAGTACTTTGGCTTTGCTGGCACCTGGCTCAGTGCTTTAGCCACCAGAAGAGACACTCCAGGCCACCAAAGGACATGCCCAGTAGTCAGTCCACAGCCCTGTGGGTGGCCAAGCACTGCCACAATGTGATAGGAGTGACTCATGGAGCCGATGCGGCTCGGGCAAGGCTGTGAGCCGAGGCCCACAGGGAGTGCAAGGAGGGTACAGGCTGGACCGCCAGTCTAGAGAGGAGGGGAAGGCTGCACCCCACCCCACAGAACTCCAGAGTGGCGTCCTGGGGCCCAGCAAGCCCAGCCTGCCTCGGGGGGTGGGCTCGGCCGCTCCACAAGGCGTTCCAGGAGCAGCTTCCCACAGAAAGGACTTGAGCAGAGGGAACCACAGGAGGCTTGAACTGGACAAGAGCTGAGGGCCAAGCCAGGGGGTCGACAGCTGCCATGGCCACAACCAGACCCCAGCCACACTCGTTCACAAGGTCTCCTGCAGGTAGCCTGTTCCCTTAAAGTGTAGGATGGGGACCTGGGAATGACAGCAAGGTGCTGGAGTGGCACCTAAGCAGGGACCCAAGGGGGCCATGCCCACCAGAGGACACAGGGCTGGGGCTGCCTCCCTGCCCTGCATTTCGGCACTGTGACCACCCCAGCTCAGGAGAGGGGGCTGCTGTGGGGGTGGGGCAGGATCTTCTAAACATCATACTGCACATTGACGTTCACACACACACCCCTGCAAGCCATGCTGAGACCCCTCCCCACACACACACAGCGGAAAACCTCCCGTAATTAACTGTACGACAGCATAACTCCAGGGAGAGCAGGGAAAGCAATCCCTGCCGTGAAGCCCCCGTGGCCCTGCACATACATAACTCAGAGTTGTCATCCCCTGCACGCCGAGGGTTCCTTATGCTAACGTTCTATTGGCACAGTAATTAGGTTATGTCACTGCCTCTACATCCATCCCCGATGTCCTGAGCCTTCACCAAGAGTCTCCCACGAAGTGTGCACTTCCCCAACCCAGCCAACACCCGCCGGCTGAGCCTCCCCTGGAACCCAGGCCCCGGGGCGGGGGTCCCCCACTCTGCGGTGATGCTGACTGCCAGGGCTGTGGGGTCACCACCAGGGAGGGAAGACTCCTCTCCCGGCCTGGACGCCGCCTGCCTCTGGCTTGGTTACATCACGGCGGCGCCTCCTGGGAGCTGGTCTTGGCCCACTTTCTCTCCAGGCACCGCCACCTTCCCAGCGCTGCCTCCTTGGTGAGGCCCGCGGACCCCGGCCCCAGGCGGCCTCCCGGCCGACTCCCGGGCGCGCCCTGGTTCTGGGAAACGTCCCCCCGCAGGAGAGGAGAGGCAGACGACGCCAGTCGGACCTCTGGCAGCGGGAGACAGGCCAGCCTTGGGAGAAGAAAGAAAATGGCTGAGTCTCAGCCTCCGACAAAGACGGCTGTGTGAATGCGCCTGGCTGACCAGAGGAGGGGGCCGGCTAGGCCCGGGAAAGTTGGCCGCCTCCGCGCTCCCAGGGCCGTGCTGGCGTCGGGATGGGCCTCGGAGGACCTGACCCGAGCAGGGGAGGCGGCGGGGCCCGGCTGGGGGACCCCGCTCCGGCGGGCCCCGAGCCCGCTCCCCGGCCGCAGACCGACACCTTCTCCCTCCCCGAGGGACCTGGGCCGGGAGGCGCTGTCCAGCCCGCGGCCCGTGGCTGCGCCGCGCCCAGCCGCGGAGGGAGGCCCGGCCGGAGCGGGGGTCGCGCGCCGGGCGCAGCTGCTCGGGCAGGCTGCCTATTAGCGCGGCCGCGGCAGACGGCAGATGGGGCCGCGCGGCCCCCGCCTCCCTCGGCACAATGGGCCCCGCGCCCCGGCGCACAATGCGGCCGGGCCGCGCACCTGCCGCGAGGCCCCTGCCCGTGCGCCCGGGACCGCGCCGCGTGTCCTTGGGCCGCGCCCGGGCCGACCGCGGCCTCGGGCCTGCGGGGCTCCGCCGCGGGACCCGGGCGCGCGGCGGCCCGAGGGGCCCCGCCGCCCATTGTTCGCGGCCGGCCCGCCCGGCCCGGCCCGCCGCCTGGCGACGCGGCGCCCCCCGGCCCGGCTCGGGCCGCCCGCCGGCGCGCACGCACCTGTCTGCCCCTTGCCCAGCGTCTTCTCCAGCCGGTAGGGCCCCACATACTGCGCGTGCTGCGCCCCGCCGCCGTCCTTCCCCGTCGATGTCATCGCTCCCGGGCCCCGCGCCGGCGAGTGGGCGCCCGGGCGCGCGGGCAGGGAGGGGCCGGCCAGCCGTGCGTCCGCGTCCACCGAGCGCCGTCCGCGCTGGCCGGGCCGGCGGTGCCCCCGGGCGGGCCGCGCCGCTCTGCGCCCCCGCCGCGCCCCGCCGCGCCCCGCCGCCCCGCGCGCCGCCCTCGAAGCGCCTGTCAGCGGCCCGGCCGCGGCGACGTCTCCGCCTCGTCGAGAGCACCGGGCGGGCGGGGGCACCAGGCTTCCGCCGTCGCCGCCGCCGAGGCCCGCGCCCCGCGCCCCGCGCCCCCCGCGCTCCCCGCGTCGCGCACGCCGGTCCGCGGCCGCGCAGCCGAGCCCAGCCGAGCAGCCGAGCCGCGTCGAGCGGCGCCGAGCCGAGCCGAGCCTGGGCGAGCGCCGCCGGCCGAGCGACCGCGGCCAGTGGCTCCCGCGCCCGCCGATCAGAGGCGCCGTCCAATCAGCGCCGCCGACTCCGCCGCCCCGCCCCGCCCCGCCCCGCCCCGCGCGCCCCCGCAGGGCCCGGCCGGCCGCGCTGGGCGAGGCCCGCTGGGCCGAGGCCGGGCCGCCCCGGGCTCCTCCCGCCCGCTGCCCCGCCGCGGCGCCCGCGCGGCCGGCCGACTGGCCGGCGTCCTTCCCGCGAGGCTGGGTCTCCGAAGGGCTCGCCCGTCCTTCCCGGGGCGCTGCAGGCGGGCACAGGTGCTTCACGCAGGGTGCGGCAGCCAGGCTGGCGGGAGGCCGCGCGCGGGCGCCCGGGCGGGCTGTGCACCGAGCCGGGTGCTGCACGCGGACCTGGGCTCTGCACGCGGCGGCAGTGCTGCGATCGGCGAGGGTTCTGCTGGCCGGCGAGAGTGCGTGGGGCTGTGCACACTGCAGGCCCAGCGCCTTTGTCCTCCCCGGGGCCCAGCGCCCCCTCGCCCTCGCCCTCGCCAGGGCCCAGCGCCCCCTCGCCCTCGCCCTCGCCAGGGCCCAGCGCCTCCTCGCCCTCGCCCTCCCCGGGGGCCCAGCGCCCCTCGCCCTCCCCAGGCCCTAGCGCCCCCTCGCCCTCGCCCTCTTTCCCTCCCCAGGACCTAGCGCCCCCTCGCCCTCGCCCTCCCCGGGGGCCCAGCGCCCTCTCTCCCTCCCCAGGCCCTAGCGCCCCCTCGCCCTCGCCCTCCCCGGGGGCCCAGCGCCCTCTCTCCCTCCCCAGGCCCTAGCGCCCCCTCGCCCTCGCCCTCTCTCCCTCCCCAGGCCCTAGCGCCCCCTCGCCCTCGCCCTCCCGGGCAGCGCCTGGCAGCTGTCTGCGCAGCCGCTCTGTTCCACAGGAGAAATGGGGCAGCGCTCCTGGTGGGTGCTGTGGGCCCAGGCAGCCGCGGGGCTGAGGGCTGCAGGCCACGCTGGGGCCTCCCAGACCCTTCCTGCCGTCCTCCCTCCCAGTGGCGGGGGAAGGTTCCTGGTGGAGAAGGCCCAGAGCCACATCTGGAAAGTGTGGACATCAGGCCACGCCACAGAGCCCACAGGCCTGGGGAGGGGCGTCTGACCTCCAGGAGAGCCTGGTTGGCTCCCCCAGAGCCAGGTCTACAGCAAGCCCGGGAACTGGGTGAACTCTGCCCAGGCCACTTCATCCCAGAGCCGTCCAGGCTGGCAGAAAGTGGTTTGTTGGTTTGTTTGTTTGTATTTTGTTGGTCGTGGGGTTTGAACTTTGGGCCTGCACCGCTGTCCCTGAGCTCATCAGCACAAGGCTAGTTAGTGCCACTTGAGCCACCGCACCACTTGTGGTTTTCTGGTGGTTAATTGCGGATAAAGTCTCACAGACTTTCATGTCGGGCTGGCTTTGAAGCTCGATCCTCAGATCTTAGCATCCTGAGTAGCTAGGATTACAGATGTGAGCCACCCGCACCTGGCTGAGAAGGTGTCTTGAGTGTTATGTTTTTAATCCAGGAAGAAGAGACAGCCCTCAAAGCAGCTGCTTCCTCCACCGGCATCTCTGCAGGGAGTGGTTTAGTACCATCAGACGCTAAATTTGGGGGTCGGGGGGATAAGGAAATACCAGCCAAAGACCTGTCTGTTGGTAGGGTCCTCAGACACCTGCAGAAAGAGGGCCGGCCCTAGGCTCCTTTCTGCTGGTGGCACCGGGGCAGAGCTTCATTTTAGCTGAGCTTACAGAGTGTTTTCAATCCTGGGTCAGCCAAGTCCCCCAAGTTTGAGGTCCAGCTTGAGACTGGAAGCACCAGAGGAAAACAGGGGGCCACTGGTGGTTCACGAGAGAGGAGGGCAGTGGAGAAGGAGAGGACCTGCCGGAGATTGCCAGGCTGACCCTGTCCGGGTCACCAGGCCTCTCCAGCCCACACACCTACTTCTCTGGAAACCCCGTTAGGGTTTGTCCCAGGGACCATTCCCATCTGCCCACGAAAGCTTGCCCCTTCCACGGTCCATACCTACCCCTCTGCCCGTGGTCTGTCTTCCCCTTCTGGCCCTCCTCAGTCTTCCCAGGGTCTGCACAGCCCACACCCATCGGCCACGGCCTGGTCTCTGGCTGGGAGCATCTTTCTGCCAGTATCCTCCCTGCGCTTCCTGGTCCCTGCCCCTGCTCCCCATGCCTCCTGGTCCTCAACTTCGTTTCGGGCACTCACCGGTGGCTGTCCAGGGTGAGATCCCGAAGCCCAGTCCTGTACTGCTCTGTCTGTGGCAAACTCATGAACCTGCATGGGATGCCCTGGCTCCTTCCTCCTGTAGCGCTGAGGAATGCTGAAAGAACACAGCTGAGGAGCCCTCCGGCTCCAGAGGCTGTGCCAGTTACATGGAGGGGATGGCAGCCCAGAGGCCAGTGCTGCCTCTGGTACAAGATGTGTGCCAGAGCTAGAGAAAGGCCCTCCGGGTTGACGGTCGTCGGGGGCAGGGGGCTTGCTGTCAGGTTGGCACCCCATGGCAGCACTTCTCCCCTCCTCCCCAGGAGGCAGCCCTCCTCCTCCTCCCAAAACCTTCCCTCCCCCACTGCTGCCAACACCACACAGGGACAGGGCAAGAGAAGAATGTGGAAGTCCACTGTTTCTCCTGAGCCTAGACACAAAAATCCCGAACAGAACCCGGAAAATTGAGTCTGGCCCATCTGTGAAAAGAGGCGTGCATGAGAACGGATGGGTTTCCTCCAGAAATGCCAACCTAGTGACTGTTTCTTTTTTTTTTTTTTTTTTTTTTTTGCCAGTCCTGGGCTTGAGCTCAGGGCCTGAGCACTGTCCTTGGACTTTCTCAAGGCTAGAGCTCTACCACTTGAGCCTCAGCACCACTTCCGGCTTTTTTCTATATATGGTACCGAGGACTCGAACCTGGGTCTTCATGCATGCTAGGCAAGCACTTTAACCACTAGGCCAAACTCCCGGCCCCCTGAGTGACTGTTTCTAAACCAGCTTGCCCTCTTGGCAGAGCAGAAAGCCACTTGACCATTCTGGGGGGAACAGAAAAGAAGTGTCTGGCAAAATGCAACATTCGTTCATGATTCATAAACAACTTAGTAAGTGAGGCTAGAGGGGCCCCTGCCAGCCTGGTGAAGGGGACCCCAAAGTAACCACCACCATCTCCACCACCATCACAGGCCCAGTGTGAGTTCCCTAAGGCAGGGACGAGCAGGGGTGTCAACGCTGCTCCCCGAACTCTGTGTGGCAGGATACAGCCCATGGACCATGCAAAGGGAAGCCTAAGTCTCAGCGGTCAGGAAGGAACACGTTTTGTTTTTTTTGCCAGTCCTGGGTTTGAGCTCAGGGCCTGAGCACTGTCCTTGGGCTTTCTCAAGGCTAGAGCTCTACTACTTGAGCTTCAGCACCACTTCTGGCTTTTTTCTGTGTATGTGGTACCAAGGAATAGAACCTGGGTCTTCGTGCATGCTAGGCAAGCACTCTACCACTAGGCCACACTCCCGGCCCCCTGAGCTGACTCTTGACTGCCATCCTGAGATCTCATTTTCCTGAGTAGCTAGATCACAGGCATGAGCACCAGCACCCAGCTCTGCACGGTTTATAGTTGTCATTGTAGAGGTTTCTCACTGCTTTGATCAAGTTAGTATCTAGATATTTAATTGTTTTGGGTGTTACTGTGAATGGAATTGTTTTCCTGACTTCTTTCTTTTTTTTTTTGCCAGTCCTGGGCTTGAGCTCAGGGCCTGAGCCCTGTCCTTGGACTTTCTCAAGGCTAGAGCTCTACCCCTTGAGCCACAGCACCACTTCCAGTTTTTCTATGTATGTGGTTACAGAGGAATTGAACCCCGGTCTTTGTGCATGCTAAGCAAGCACTTTAACCACTAGGCCAAACTCCCAGGCCTGGGAAGGAAACCTTTGTAGGTGACACTGGCGTCCTGTGAAAGAGAGCTGGAGTCACAGAAGGCAATGGGTAGCTCCAGAATGGGGAAGTCCCCGGGGTGGGGGGCAGAAACCTCTGTCATGATTTCTGGGCTTGTGCCAGGGTATCGCCTGTCAAATCAATCCCATCATGTGCCTAAAGCATTCTTCTCTACATAAATATTACTTGGATAAAACTGACCAGCACAAAATGAGGTTTACCTTGAGGGGACCAGACAGGGGGAAGCCAGCACCACTCTCCGGTTTCTTCATCCATGTCTGCTCCACAGGACAACATCCATCACATGGGCCCCTGGCAGGCAGCGAGGTGGAGGTAGGGAGGGGGGAGTGGGGAAAGGCCTCCCGCCGAGGCAGCCCATGCCACTTGAGAACACAGCACAGAGCAGACAGGTGGGGGAGTGGGGAAAGGGCCTAGGCAGCCCAGGCCACAGAGTAGACAGGTTGCTGGCCTATCACAGCCTGGGAATGGAAAAGGGAAGGGAAAAGTCTGTGAGGTTACCAGGATGCCCGCCCCCCCCCCCCAGCCCCACGGCCAGCCTCAGAGTTTCTGATTTCTGATTCCCCCAGCACCAAGAACAGCTCCTCGAGAAAACATCTGGCCATGGCAGAGGCAACTACACAGTTCAGGCTAAGAGGAGTGTTGTCACACACACACACACTGTCCATCAGGGCTGCGCCTGCTACAAAATCAGTCATCTTTATCCTCAGGTGACATCCCAGACTCAGAGTCCTGGCTGGGGTATGAGTTTCCTGAGATAGAGTGATACCCTCATTCATTCACTCATTCATTCATCCATCTACCCCAAGTTGTCAAGGGTCATGAGGCATTGGGAATTAACAACTGTCCCAGCCCTGGGCCTGCAGGTAAACAGCCCTAAGAAGAGCAGTTCATAGTGGTAGGACATAAAGTTTGAAGTTGGGACATGGGAACCGTGTTTTTTTTGTTGTTGTTGTTTTGCTTTTTGTGGGTCATAGGGCTTTAACACGGCCTGGGTGCTATCCCTTAGCTCCTCAGCACAAGGGTACTGCCCTACCCCTAGGCCTGGGCGCTGTCCCTGAGCTCTTCAGCTCAAGGCTACCGCCCTACCCTTGAGCCAGGCCCAACTTCCCATTTTCTAGGGGTTAATTGGAGATAAGAGTCTCACAGACTTTGGTGCCCAAGCTGGCTTTGAACCAAGATCCTCAGATCTCAACCTCCTGAGTACACGAGCCACCACACCCTGTCCCCATGTTGTTTTTCATGCCTCTTTTGGCTCTTTGGATCCCTTTCAACTCCATATGAATTAGAGGATGAGCTTATTGGTTTCTGCAAATGGCGGCTGAGGGTTAGAGCAGAGGAGCAGAGGTTTATAAGGACTTTGGGGCCAGGAGTTTTTGCCTAGTGGTAGAGTGCTTGCCTAGCATACACAAGGACCCGGGGTTTGATTCCTTGGCTACTACATACATAGAAAAAGCCGAAAATGGTGCTGTGCCTGGAGTGGTAGAGCTCTAGCCTTGAGGAAAGCCCAAGGATAGTGCTCAGGCCCTGAATTAGAGCCAAGACTGGCACAAAAGATGGGGAGCTTTGTGGTATGAATAGATCTTTCTAAGATGTATGATCCAGCATCTTAACCATGTTAATTCTTACAGTCGTTACAATTTATTTAGCCTTCTTTAATTTCTCTCAGTAATGTTTTATAGTTTTTAGTCACATTGTATACTTCCTTTATTAAACTTATTCTTAAATGTTTTGTTCTTACTCTTATTTTGATTACTCACAATTAACACTAAGGTACACAATTGATTTTTTTCCTCCAGTCCTGGACTGTCCCTGAGCTTCTTTTACCAGTTGAGACTCAACACCATTTCTAGGTTTTTGTGTGTGTGCGGTGCTGAGGGAACGAACCCAGGGCTTTCTGCCTGCTAGGTGAGTATTCTATCACTAGGCCACAGTTCCAGCCCCTACAATTGACTTTTTTTCATATGGATCTGTACCCTGCAACTTTGCCGAGCTACTGATTAGTTCTAATAGTATATAAGTCAGTGTAAATTCATAACCTCCATAAACAACCATGGTTGTACTTTCCTTTCAGTCTGATTCCTTTCATTTTTCTTGTCCTGTCTAACTACTTGTTTCTAATCTGTGCCATTAACTAGAAGAAGTGAACGCATACGTCTCCCTACTCTTACTAGTCTTAAGAAGGTTGCCAGAAGTCAGGCAAGCAGGTGCAGCCAGCACTGGAAGGTGATGGCCACAGGGAAAGGATCAAGTTTGAGATCAGCCTGGATGGAAAAAGTTCACTTCTGCTTCTACTTTGTTGAATCTTTGCTTCTTTTAATCATGAGAAGGTATAGCATTCTGTAACTATTTTTTTCTCTGTCAGTTGAGATGGTCGAGTAGCAATTTTATTATCTTTTTGATGTACTGGATTACATTGAGTTTATTAAGCCAACCTTGCATTACTGGGATAAATGCTATTTGGTCATGGTGCATGATCCTCGTTATGTTCTCAGACTCCGTCTGCTAACATTTTCTTGATGTCTGTGTGTACATATGCACACGTGTGCCTGAGGCCACTCCACTGCTTATTGGACCCACTGGGTCCTCCCAGACACACCCTCAGCTCGCTGACCCCCAGAGCCTGCGTGCCTTTACGCAGAGGTCAGCACATCCATTGGCTTAGGCGCCAGAGCCAAGGACCACATCTGGCCAGCTTCAACCCCAACCCCCCCCCACCCCCCAGCCTCCTGAGGTGGTGGTGGGACAGAGCCAGCTTCTTCAGGGCCCTCCCTGGCATCCTCTCTGGGCAGCCTCAAGTGTCTGTGTCTGTGTCCTCCTCTCTTTGTGTAATGACAGTCAGATACTTCACTCTGCCTCTGTCTCCTCTTTGAAGACTGGGCCTGAGGTACGGGGGTTAAGGTGCGGGTACCTGAGCTCTGGAGAAGCACGTCCTTCAGCATGTAACTTTCTCAGTGAGGTCATAGCCCCCTTTCTTAGGCAACAACCAACCCCCTCACTCACTGCCATCTGTGCCTTGATTATCTTACTCCATGGCTCCTCCCTCTTCCCTCCTCCATACATGCTACAAACTTACTCCTTTCATCTCTCCCGGCAACTCAGGCTTGTTTCTCTCCTGTGTGATTTCAGGAGCCAGGGGCCAGGCTGGTCTGCAGCAGGCACCCAGCGAGGGCACCAGACATGAATGGATGTTTTCATTCATTGGCACATGCTCCTTGTAGGAGTTGTCAGAAACTTCTGCAGTCTCACCTTGTAGACTGGAGCGGTCTTCCTGAGGAGAAGTTCTTGTGAAGAAAAGACTTCTATTGAGGTCATAGATTCAGAGGCGTCCACGGAGACGCTTCACAATCTGTGGTGCTGAAGTATGCAGCAGACACAGCCTGGCCACGGCCTGGGCCCATCCTGTGTCCTCCCTCCATTTCCCTTTCCTCCCAGGGTCCCCCTGGTGTCACCACCCTCTCAGTGTTGGCCCCGGGGCTTCAGGTCCTGCAGCTATCTGGCAGTCTTCCTACCTGTCCTTCAGGAAGTGTAAGAACCAGCTGCCTGTGTCATTCCAGCTGGCCCCGGACCATCCCTGTGCTGGCTCCCAGCCAGCTCCTGCCCCCCCTGGGGTTTTCTAGTCCCTACTCCCTGAGCATAGGTTGGGGGAGGGAGTGGTAACAAAGGCAAGCTTGGATCTGGGGCCTGACACCCCAGACCACTGCAACCCAGATGTCCTCCGTGGGCCAGCTTCAGGACTCTGCCTGCTGTCCCCCAGTTCTCTGGAGTCTCATCCTGGGGTCCCAGCAGCAGTGTCTCTGCTCCTCTGCCCCTGGCTCCTGCCCACTGAGAGAGAGACTGCAGCTCTGCAGACATGAGGCATGAGGCACAGAGAGGAAGGGCTCAGGTCTGTGTGGTGGACTTTCCTTGACTGAGCAGAGCTGTCGCAGAGATGGGGGGGGCCTAGATGACCCCGTGACCAAGGCCTAGAGGCCCCAGAATGGGGGCTGAGCTCTGAGATGCAGAATGCCTTCTGGTGATTCTGCTGGGGGGCCCGGCTGGAGTGGAGCTTTGCTTCTTGGCGGCCAGGCTGCAGGCTTATTTGGGGTGTCACAGATGCACGGACAGACCGCGGAGAGATCCATACACGAGTTGATTTTACACTGCGGGCCCAGAGGAGTCCACTAACTGTGACTATGTGCACAGTATTTGCAAGCAATTTTAGGTGGGGAGGACGATGTAGGAAGAAGCAGGGGAAGCAAGTGTGAAAACGCTGATGCCCATTCAGGCCCCTTAATGGCTTCGCGGGCTACAACAGTAGCTGGTTTGCTTGTCACCAGAACATTTTCTGAAGGGGAGGGGTCCCCGGCTTACTTCAGGGTTCTAGATTGAGGTCGGCCAGGCCGGGCTCCTGGCCAGGGGCGACGTTGGAAAGTGCACTTCCACTCACTCCTCGTTCCTCTTGTTCTCTTTGAATCTGGGTGTGAAGGGGAAATGTCAGAAGATGTGGCACAGGTGGCTGGGGGCGGGGCGGGGGGACAGGACTTCTGGACATACCTGGAAAGGCCAGGTGGGCTGGATTTGAGAAGAGAATGGTATCCTTTCAAGTGGGGCTTCGGCGCCCCTTCTCCGCCGCTCACTGGGCTAGCCTGGACGCGAGCCCAGCAGAGGTTCAGGCTCCCCGGAGACCCTCCTGCCCCTCCCCCAGCTCTCCCGTCCCCAGCGTGTGATGCCCCCAGAAGCGCAGGGCAGGCTGGGACCGGCGCCCACATCCTGGTGAGAGTAAAGAGGCTTGCCACCACAGCATCAAGCAAAGGCAGTCCATGCAGGCACTTGCAGTTGCCAGGGGCATCATATTTTCTCCTCCCTCAGCTCCTTCTGGAGCCAGCCACGAGGAACTGAAGCGGAGAGAAGCCGTGCTCAAGGCAATTGAGCGGAGGGGGCTCTGAGCCGTGGGTGGATGGTTGGCCCACACGTCGAGATGGAATGGCGTTCGTCCGCTGGCGAGTTGTGCCTTCACACTGACGGTCTTTGTATTTATGTGTTTAATGAGATGGTTTTCGGGACTGTGACTGCGAGGTCAGGAGAGATGCCTTGCTTGGCCTTCCGCCCGTTTGCCCCTGCCTGTAATGAGACCGCTTATTTATGGCTTCAATTTGGTTTTTATTATTATTACTATTTGCTTTTCAGAATTAGGCGATTGCATCAAGCATTCTCCCACCGCCGCAGGCCAGAGCTGGCCAGTGGTAATAAAGGTACTACAGCTCCATGGCAGAGTCTGTACCTCCTGCAGTGTGTCTGCTCCATACCAGGCAACCCTCTTCCTTACCCCGGAATCGCTGCAGGATTTCCCCTTCTGCAAAGTTCCTGCTTCCTGTGAATGTGTGTGTCATAGGGGTGCCCCGACCCCATTTTCATAGGACTCCTCCCATACCATTGGTCTTCACTTGGTCTTGACCCCACCATTTCCTGAGGGGGGGGTGCCGTCAGCAGTTGTCATGGTTACCAGAATACTTCCTACCACTCCATCACGTGCCCCCACAGGCTCGGGTGCTGTCCCCAAGGGCCTGTCAGTGGGGCCCTAATCACAGCCCGTCCTCTCCTCAGTGGTGCTGTGCAGGTGGGATGCCAGGGCAGGGCAGGGCACCTGAACGTCCCCTGATACCCTTTGGGATCCCCTCCCAGCAGCCTGATGTGGAGAGCAGATCCCGAGGGCCACTCGCCCCCCTCCCCAGGCTGGGGACCTCGCTCAGGGCTCCCCGCTGCTGGGCTCTGAGGCTCCTTCTCCTAGCTTCCTCCCTTTCTCATGTGCCGACCTTTCCCCAGACCTCTCCCTGGCCTCCACGTGGCCAGCAGGCCATGGTGTGAGAGCCATGCCCATCTCGGGGTCCTCCAACAGGGGTTTGCAAATCCTCCCGCCAGCCGAGCCCAGTCTGCACACACCCCAGCTCCAGCACAGGGCGAGGGGGGACTGCTGTCCACAGGGCTCCCCAGGGCTCCATCACAGACCCGGGCCCCGGCCCTCCTCCCACAGGCACCAGTTCTGATTGTGGCCCAGAGACCTTGCGCCAATGCAGCGAGCACAGAGGGGCCTGAGAGCCGGTCAGCAAAGCAGCGTGGAAGCCGGCCACCTGTGCAGCGCGCGAGGACAGCTGAGAGCGGCTGGCCGTGAGGGCCGAGGGGAGAAAGATCCCTGGAGCCGCATCAGGTGTGGCAGGTGCGCGGAGGCAGGGCTGCGGGTTGGGCCTCCACACTGAGGCCCTGAGGCTCACACGGCTCACACCGTCCCTGCCCTGGAGCCTTGAGGCTGTCCACAGCCCCAGTCCCCTCATCCCCACAAGCCACCATGAGCTGAGCTGGCAGAGGGCTCCTGCCCCACACTGTGTCAGGACACTGGCAGGGCTGCACCACAGCTCCATCCTGATCCTCCGCCAGCCCTGACATCTAGAAGTAGCAAAAAGTATCTAGCCCGCCCAAGGCAGAGGCAGAAAGTGGGCCAGAGAGAGGGCATTTCACCTTTGTCAGCGTGCATCGGATACAAAGTAGAGACCTGTGCCTTCCTAATCGAGGGTGCCCGGGTGCTCAGGCCTGGAGCCAGGACATTTCTTCCGGCAGGCAGCGGGCTGGTGTGGAGGAAGAAGGCGCCCACACACCTGCTGTCGACCGCGAGGCCCTGGCCGTGCCCACCGCTCCCTGGCCACAGATGCTGCAGGTCTGCCTGTGTGGGGTCTCCACTCTGCTCCATCTCCACCCTGCCTGTGGTGGGCCCTCGCGGGGCGGGGGGGGGACGCCATGCCAGGCTGGGCGTGGATACCTCAGGCCAGTGCAGCCTG
This sequence comes from Megascapheus bottae, assembly GCF_031878675.1. Taxonomy (NCBI): domain Eukaryota; kingdom Metazoa; phylum Chordata; class Mammalia; order Rodentia; family Geomyidae; genus Megascapheus; species Megascapheus bottae. The sequence continues at coordinate 976,933 of NC_143524.1, read as the reverse complement.
CATGTTCTCCTCTGGACACGCGTGGAGCAGGGACGCAGCCTGCTCAGGCAACCGTGGGTAGCCGAGGATGGCGAGGCTGCTTGTGTGTGGCGAGTGAGGGCTGGCCACAACAAGCCCTGATCTGAAAGCACAATCTCCCTTCAGGTCAGAAGCCAGTTTCCGTGGCAGCCTATGTGTGACCCAGATGGCTCAGGGGTTCCGTGCTAAGCAGCGTTGGGCACAGAGTGGGGCGTGTGTGGGAAGGAGTGGGTGCAGCTGCTCGGTGGCCCGGTCCATGTCCAGCACTGTCCACCTGGCCATGGCGGCGGCCCAGCAAGGAGCAGGCCCTGGGACGGGAGGCCGCTCTGCTCTGTCCTCTGCCCCCACCGCTCCCTCCACCCACAGCTGGCTCACCAGTGCCACTTGCACGGCTACCCGCTGACCAGGGCGGCGGGGCAGCAGGGCAGGCAGGACCCGTGAAGGCCACTCTTTGTGAGAGGGATGAAGATGGCGTGGTTTTCAGTGTCCTGTAGGTGCCCCCGTGGTTTGCCCTCCCCACCCAGGGTTCTTATCAGCTGGCTCAGAAGGGAGGTGAGGCCCTGGGCCTCCGGCAGCCTGGCATCAGAGAGCCCAACCCCGTGACCCCTCTGCGGCCAGAGCTGGGGAGCAAGGGAGGCACCTGGCCTGTGGAGCCCGAGCTGGGGCCTCAGCCCCTCCTGTCCTTGTCCCAGCACTGGACGCTGGCAGCACCAGCCCCTGGGAAAGCGGGGAGACAGAAGCTCCGCCCAGAGCCCGCTCAGGTCAGCCCGCTCAGGTCAGCTTGCCAGAGGCCGCTCAGGTCAGCCCGCTCAGGTCAGCTTGCCAGAGGCCGCCTCCGTGGATTACAATTTGAATTCAGCGGCAGAAACACCACAGGTCTCCTTAGGTCTCAACTTCAGGCGAACAGGAAATACTCGGTCTCCGATCTATACTGAAAACTCGATTCATTATTTCCCTGAAATTCAGCCCTCACCTGCATTTGGGTTCCCATCATGGCTACATACCTGGAACTTGCCACCAGGCCTGGCTCTCAGCTGAGAAGGGAAGCGGGCTCCAGAACATTTCTGTTCTGGCTGGCCTCCAACCAGCATCCTTCCGCCTCAGCCTTCCAGTTGCCAGGATTACAGGCAGGAGCTACCAATGGAGTGCGGGCTGGTCCAGCCCCTGCCCCCTCCCTCTGCCCCTCCAGGCCACCAGGGCCCTCCCCTCTCCTCACCACAGGCCTCCCGGCCCCCAGATCCCCACGAGGCCAGCTTCCTCCAGTCCCAGGTGTTGCCTGGGCCACTCCTCCTCCATCTGGCTCTGCACTCCATCCTTGCCCTCCAGACACAGGAGGTCTGTGCCTGGGTCCCCTGCCCTGCCTGGCATGGTACCCCCACCACCGCCCCTCTGCATGCTGCCTGCCGGCCCCTCAAAGCATTCGGGTTTGTACGTGCTGAGCTCCTGACTCCCTGCACAGACAGAGGGTCACTGCAGCCCTTGAAGGCCGTCCTCTCTCCCCGGAGGCCCCAGGACTGCTGGGCAGGATCCCGGAGCAGGGCTCTGAATTCCTCAGACATCTGACCTGCACCATCTCTCCTCTGAGCAGTCCTGAGAGGCGATCCTCTGTGCTCAGGGTCACAGAAGAGATTAACATGGTGTTCACAGACAGTGCATGGGGGCGTCTGACCTGCTGACCAAAAGGGACCCAGGGGTCAACCTGAAAGCGGGAGTGCAGGGGACCCTGCCAGGGCAGCTTTGCGGTGCGACACGGCGTCCATCTCCTCTGAGGGCGCTTTCTCGCAGGGTCAGGAGGCTCCAGGCATCTCAGGGGCCGTCAGCCAGGACTGGGTCCAGAAAACTAGGGTGTATGCAAGGCAGCTAGCCGCCCCCCCGGATGGGGTCCTGCCCCGGTCTGGGCTCTAGCATCCATCGACCCTGCTCTGACATCTGAGCACATGGACGGCTGACTGCAATACCCAGCACCATGTGTCCCCCCACCCCACCCCTTCCTTCTGGCTCTGAGAGACCCCCACCCCATCCCACCCCTTCCTTCCGGTTTTGAGAGCCCCCCACCCCACCCCACCCCTTCCTTCTGGTTCTGAGAGCCCCCCACCCCACCCCACCCCTTCCTTCTGGCTCTGAGAGCCCCCACCCCACCCCACCCCTTCCTTCTGGTTCTGAGAGCCCCCACCACACCCCTTCCTTTTGGTTCTGAGATCCCACCCCCCACGCCCCTTTTTTTCTGGTTCTGAGAGCCCCTCCAAACCCACACACCTCTTCCTTCTGATTCTGAGAGCCCCCCAACACCACACCCCTTCCTACTGGTTCTGAGAGTCCCCCACCCCCCCACACCTCTTCCTTCTGATTTTGAGAGCATTTAGCCCACAGTCCTTGAGCCATGCCTCCATCTCTACTCTATTTGTTTTCACGTTTGCTTAGATTAACCTCTGCCCTTGAGCCTCCTGCCTCCACCTCCCGCCGGTGGCAGGATTACAGCCCCATGACATCACATCCAGCTCGTGCCTGGTTCTGAACCATCTACTAAGTGGAATGGAGCCTCCTGCCCTGGCATTTCTGGGAGCAAGTCTGTTAATGATGAGATTCAACTTCTGTAGCCACTGACTTTCCTTTTGGCTGAATTATCTATGGAGGGAAGAAAATGTAGATCTCCGGGGCCGGGAGTTTGGCCTAGTGGTAGAGTGCTTGCCTACGATGCACGGAGTTCTGGGTTCGATTCTTTGGTAGCACATACTTAGAAAAAGCTGGAGGTGGTGCTGAGGCTCAAGTGGTAGAGCTCTAGCCTTGAGAAAGTCCAAGGACAGTGCTCAGGCCCTGAGCTCAAGCCCAGGACTGGAAAAAGAAAAAGAAAAAGAAAGAAAATGTATATCTCACAAATCCAGGTTTGTCAGCTCCTCCGTTTAGTTGGTTGCAGTTGGTTCATTTTTAAATGGGAGGCAATGGTCATGTACAGGAAGGATGGCTTGGTGTGTGTTGGTAAAGACACCAAAGGCTCCCGCGCTTTGTCTCAAGTCTCAGCCTCCGGAGTGGCTGGGATTACAGCCGGGAGCCCTGGCACGCCACAGTGCCTGGCATTCCATCCACAGCTGGTCCCTGCCCTGTCAACACAGGACACCCAGGCTCTCAGCCCAGACCTCCTGCACTGCTCAGCCACCAGGGGGCCTCAGGCCCCAGGCTTCTCCTCTGAGCCCAGGCAATGCCCTAGCTCCGCCTCTGTCTGAGAATATTCCTGTGGAAGGGAGCCAGCCTCCCAGGACTGCTGCCACACCCCCAGAGCCTCAGAGGTGTGACAACCCCTTCCTTCCTTCCTTCCTTCCTTCCTTCCTTCCTTCCTTCCTTCCTTCCTTCTTTTCTTCCTTGCTTTATCTCTCCCATACAAAGTCCACTCACAGGCTCCAGAACTGGAGAACAGCTGGACTCTGGGACCCCTGCAGCCTGTAATACCCTTGGTCTGGACAATTACCTAAATGAACTCTAACCTGAACTCCAGGGCAGGAACCCAAACCTGGCTGCCTCTGCAGAGGAGAAGGGGGCAGGGGTGTGCTAGGCAGACAGACCCTCACAGAGGAGGCCGAGGAGCAGTCCCGGGCCCTGCTGCTGGGAGCCCGGCCAGCGCATGCCCCACCTGTGCTCTCCAGCTCTGAGCCAAAGCCCAGCTCTTCTCAGCCTCACAGAGCGGCAGCTGGAGACGCTCCCAGGGAGGACCTGGTCAGATGTCCCTCAGGAGCCACGCAGGACACCAAGGAGAACACCCAGCCACCAGGGTGGCAGGAGGCTAAGCAGTGTTCGCTAATTACAGGTGAGGCCAGAGGACAGGCGAGCCAATGCCAGCTCTTCCCAAGGCCTAGGAAGGACCCTAAATCTCCCCCACCATCTCTGAACCCTGCCCTGGTCATCTTGGAGTTATCCTGCTGGGTCCTCAGATGATACCCCATCCCCTAGAGTTGACCCCTTAGTGGACCAGACAAAGGGACAGCAGCTTTGTTCTGTGTGGGAACCCAGGGTGGGAGTGACAGGCTGACTTGTCAAACACTGGACACCCTGGCAGGACACGGACTCTATGGCGAGTCCAGGGACAGACTGGCCAAAGCGGGGCTAGGAGATGGTGGGGCCGGGGCCGGGTGCTGAGGGCCCTGGAGCACAGGCTCCGAGGATTTGGGCAGGGGACTCGCCCCACCTGGCTGCCAGTCAGCTCTTGAGGCCAGCGCTGGGCTCCTCCTGGCCTGCAGAAGGGAAGCCCACAGTCGGGGACAGAGGAGAGTCCAGGAGAAACAAAGGGACTGGGGCAGCAGCTGGACGCCAGCCAGTCCCCGCAGCAGCCAGCCCGCCTCCCCGTATCTGTCCAGATGGACAGGCAGGGGCTTTGTGCCGCCAGCCCGGGGTTTGCCACAAAGCATCCATCAAACCAAAGCGCCCTCATTTGAATTCTAATGAGGAAGGGGGCTGGGGCAGGGCTTCCCCGAGACTGCTGTCCAGCCAGGACCCCGGCCTGGTGAAGCTGGGCACAGGGAGCCTGTCTCCCAAGAAAGCTCGGGCTGTGACTCTCAGGCGCTTTCATGGAAGTCCACTTGAATTGGCATCCTGCCCCAGGAAAAGCCTCTAACTGCCAGTTCACTCGTGGGCACAGAGCGAAGGCCTTCCGCTGGGGACTGACTCTTGGGACGAAGGCCCCCTCCTAGTGCAGGCAGGGGCAAAGGTTTTCTGGTGGGGACAGGCTCCCTTCGCGCCCTCCCAGGGCCCCACACTGGGCGGGGTCAGTGTCCTGTAGGGCAGTCCTCAGGAGGACTGCTGTGCCTGCTGCCATGGGGGGAGGAGGGCGGCCAGGAGGGGCCCTTCCTCCTGAAGCACTGTGGGGCTGTGGGGCGGGGGAGGACCACAGCTGTCCTTAGCTCTCTTTCCACCTGAAGAGTGGGTAGGATGATCCTCTGTGGAGGGGTTACCCTGGGCACAACCAATTGGATCACAGTTTCACTTTATTTTTTGTCATGGTTTCTTAAACAACTCAAGATAACAGCTATTAAATCTGGGCATGGTATCCTAGGCCTGGAATCCTGGAACTTGGGAGGTGGAGGGGGGTGGGGGATGGCAGGGGGGATGGAGGAAGCTCGAGTCTGAGGCTGGCCTGCATAGTGAGACCCCACGATGAGCCTGGGTTTGAAAGTGGTGTGGAGCTGATTCCAAGAACAGGAGGGGATGGGCGTGGCCTATGTGCAGATGCCGTTTTATCGGGAGCGCAGGTCCTGGTACCTTTGAGGGTTCTGGACACAGGAGGCAAATAAATGTATGCGGCAAGGCCTCGTTTTCTCAGGGAGACTTATTCTTAAAATGTGAGCAGGTCAACCTGGAAGAGACAGACAGCCTGACCCTCATCCATGTCCATTCAAGCCCCATCCCTGTTGACAGAAAAGTGTGGCTCAGATTCAAGATGTCTTCCTCCTCGCAGATCTTCTGAGGAGCACGGTCCGTGCAGCACCTCCTCTTTCCACACTGCTACTGCGTATCCACCGCTCGTGGCTTCTTTGCTTGGTGACTTGTGATGGCCCCTTGCCCAGCTGTGGTCCACCCTTCTCCAGCACCTGCCGCACCAGAAGCTGTGCAGCCGACGCTTCTGCACGGCCTGGGCCCTCACCGGTCGTTGTTTTGTTTTGTTTTTTATTGTTGTTTTGTTTTGCCCCAATTATTTTTCCACAGCTGCTTTGCTGTGAGGACCCTGGGCCAGCACAGCCCACTCCTGGGCGTGGTGTGCGAATGTTTGCTGGATCCGCTCTGAACTTGTAAATCACTGCTGGAAAAGCTGAGTGACTCTGGTGGCGTTTGGGTGCCTGAAGATGACCTTGGGGGTCTCAGGGCAGCTTTGTACAGAACCACGGCCGGTGGCAGCGCCAAGGCAGACTTCCAAGTGACAGACACCCACCTTGCCTGCGTGGCCTTGGGCTTACCAGAAGGTTCTCCCCAACACGGTTCTGAAATCATTTTCTGTGGGCTGTGCTGTAGCTCCAGACATGGCCTGGGCAGAAACACAGCGTCAGCCGCTGCTCCTGGGGTCCCAGCCTCACCTCAGGTAAGAACTGCTAGACACAAGCCCTGGGAAACCTGCTGGGGCTTTCGAAGTAGGAAATGAACACCTGGGGATATGCGGCCTAGAAGACCCCAGCATTCACCACATAGCACCCCGCATGCACGCAGAAGAAACGCAGGAGAAGCCTTCGCCCACGAGTTCATCCAAAGCCCTTGCAGACAAGGGACGGAAAGAAGTGTCCTCAGCTCAGCATCCTGGTGAGTCACCGGGAGCTGTCCGGGTGTCCCGAGCCTGGCTCAGCACCAGTGCTGAGTCACTGCCACAGCCTTTGGGATGACGTGTCAGGGCTCATGGAAAGTCCAAGTGCAGTTCCAGAACGGCAGGCTGGCCATTCGGAGATGAGGCCCGTATTGGTGGGTCCAGCGAGGCCACTTGGTGGCCCCTCTCCCCTAGGCCCGAGCGCCTGGTGAAACAGGAGACAGGACACACACAGATGGAGGAGGAGGAGGATGGGGTGGGGGGGTAGAGAGAGGGGGCTGAGAGCCGAGGAGAGCCGAGGAGAGCCGTCCCCCGAGGAGCCAGCCAGAAGTCTTCTACACAAACCCTGGGCCTGTGGCACGTTATCACAATGGCCTGAGAAAACCCACAAGCATGAGAAAGTTCTGATGGTGGATGGCGATGGCTGCACAACAAAATGGATGAGCTCACTGCCGGTGTGCACGTAGACTAGCTCAGGTGGGCAGGAGCGGCTGTCTCTCGCCTGGCCTCCTAGTTGCTCAGGCAATCTGAGGCGCGTGGCTGGAATAGCCCTGCTGACCTGTCGGAGTGACTTATCTCCAGTTACCAGCAAACCCTGAGCTGGAGGCAGGGCTCAAGTGCTCTCCCTGGGCAAGAAAGCTAAACAGTAAACATTAATTAAATAAAGGCTCAGTACACACACACACACACACACACACACACACACACACACATGCATACACACACTGGCTAAGACTGTCCATTTCATGTTACGTGTATTTTATAAACACAACAAAAAATGAGTTGTTTGTATGGAGACTATTTAAGATGGCAACCCAGAATCTCAAAGACCCATGAACCAATCCAGCTGAAGCATGTCGTGCACGGAGTCAAGGAGGGTGGCCAGGGGCGATGTCTCAGACCATCGCTGGGAAAGGGAGGAAGGGGCCATAATAATACAGGAAAAACTCCACATGATGGCGTCGTTTCTCCAAACTTCCTGTGTACACGTGTGTGCAGACACAGATGCACAGACATACACACTGCGCCTTCCTCCAGGCACCAGGCAAGGCCTCTGCCACAGAAGACACGACCTGGGCAGGCGGGCGCTGCGGGTGACTCAGCCTCCCCGCCTCCAGCTCGGGCGTGCATGCTGGAGCACGAATAGCCTTCTTCCACGCCGGCGCCCCCGCGCTGAGACCGACCTGCTTCCCACCACGAGGACCTGCTATTTTCGTCCGCTGCTGAATCCGGCTCACTGGGGATTTATTTAGGAAGCACCGAAGCAGCTCTGTGTGTTTCCACAGAGCGCCCCGGGCTCTGCGTGGTTCGTGGACGAGGGCTCACGTAACCAAAATGAGCATGAGCAGTCATTTGTGAGATGCCTCTGCTTCCTTACGTGGTGGTGTCCCGAGAGTCCTCTATGATTTCTTCCTGTTGACCTCACCGGGGTGTTTATCTAATCTAACAGGGACACCTGTGTAGATGCGTGTCTGTGGATTGCTAGGTGTCTTTTGTTTGTGTGTGACCACGTGAGGGTGTCTCCAGGTCAAGTGCACCGCTGTGTGTGTGTGTGCCAGTCTTTGGCCCGCCTGCCTTTGGCTGGACCGTGTGCCCAGGCGTTAGAGGCAGAGAATGCTCCTTGAAGAGGTGCTCCATCCACCACCACTTCCCTGCAGAGATACAGACACGTGGCACTCCCCTCAGCCTGGCCAGGCTTCCTGCTGGATTCCTGTCTCTCTCAGGGCGGGACCCCAGCTCTAACACCAGTCAGACTCCTAGGAGGGGCCCCTCAGAATCGGTAGAATGAGTGCATTAGTGACCGACCCGTTCCTGTATTGCCTTAGAAGTGGGATGTTGCATTCACGTCCTACTCGCTCCATGGAGAAAAGAGGTGTCTGTTCCATCAGGGCTCACATGTATTTGTATAAACTTGTGCTATAAAATATTCTCTCCCATCATTTGCTCTTCTCTTCCTTACAGTTGTTGCTTTTCTTTGTTCCTTTACTTTTTTTCTTGCTATGTGGCCCAAGCTAATCCTGATCTTAGACCCTCCTGCTTCTGTTTCCTAAGTGCTGAGATGATGTGTTTCACACTTGACTGGCTAGTGCGCGCTCTCTCTCTCTCTCTCTCTCTCTCTCTCTCTCTCTCTCTCTCTCTCTCTCTCTCTCTCTGACTGGAGTTTGAACTCATTCCCCACATAGCTGGGAAGACTGTTGTGTGCCGCTCATCCAGCTGTCTTGATGGGCTCTCCCTGACATTTTACCCAGGCTAGCCTAAAGCCATTCTCTTGATCTCTGCCTCCTGAGAAGCAGTGGTGAAGGCATGGGTCGCCTCTCCCATGCTTTTTTTTTTTTTTGGTCAATCATGGGGCTTGAACTCTGGACCTGGGCACCGTCCCTGAGCTCTTCAGCGCAAGGCTAGTGCTCTACTCTTTGAGCCACAGTGCCACTTCTGGTTTTCTGGTGGTTAGCTGGAGAATCACAGATTTCCATGCGCGGCTGGCTTTATCCCGTGATCCTCAGATCTCAGGCTCCTGAGAAGCTAGGATGACAGGGACAGGTGTGAGCCGCCGGGCCCAGCTTGCATTGTCTTTTAGAAATTTATATTGATTAATTCAGTTCAAAGTCCTTCTTTAGGTTTTAAGTCTCCTGTGTCATCGTCTGTTTTGCCTGTAGTAACTCCTTCCCTCTGCTCTGCTGCAGCCTGGAGGACCTCGTTCTAACTCACTGCTGGGTTCCGCTCTCCCTGCCCAGGGGCGACGGCCGGGCCGGGGCTGGGGGTTTCCAGACACTGGTTTTAGCTTTACCGCATCTGTATTTCTGCTTGGCAGCTCTCACCAGGGCTGTTTGTTTTTGGTTTTTTTTTTTTTTTTCCAGTCCTGGGCTGGAACTCAGGGCCTGGGCACTGTCCTTGGGCTTTCTCAAGGCTACAGCTCTGCCACTTGGGCCACAGCACCACGTCTGGCGGAGGGAGGGGCCCAGGGCGTGGGGAGGGCGGAGGGATGAGCCCAGGGCATGGGGAGGTTGGAGGGAGGGGCAGGGCGTGGGGAGGGCGTGGGGAGGGTGTAGGGCGTGGGGAGGGCGGAGGGAGGGGGCAGGGCGTGGGGAGGGCGGAAGGAGGGGCAGGGCGTGGGGAGGGCGGAAGGATGAGCTCAGGGCGTGGGGGGGGCGGAGGGATGAGCCCAGGGCGTGGGGAGGGCGGAGGGATGAGCCCAGGGCGTGGGGAGGGCGTGGGGAGGGTGTAGGGCGTGGGGAGGGCGGAGGGAGGGGGCAGGGCGTGGGGAGGGCGGAGGGAGGGGGCAGGGCGTGGGGAGGGCGGAAGGAGGGGCAGGGCGTGGGGAGGGCGGAAGGATGAGCTCAGGGCGTGGGGGGGGCGGAGGGATGAGCCCAGGGCGTGGGGAGGGCGGAGGGATGAGCCCAGGGCGTGGGGAGGGCGTGGGGAGGGTGTAGGGCGTGGGGAGGGCGGAGGGAGGGGGCAGGGCGTGGGGAGGGCGGAGGGAGGGGGCAGGGCGTGGGGAGGGCGGAAGGAGGGGCAGGGCGTGGGGAGGGCGGAAGGATGAGCTCAGGGCGTGGGGGGGGCGGAGGGATGAGCCCAGGGCGTGGGGAGGGCGGAGGGATGAGCCCAGGGCGTGGGGAGGGCGTGGGGAAGGTGTAGGGCGTGGGGAGGGCGGAGGGAGGGGCAGGGCGTGGGGAGGGCGGAAGGATGAGCCCAGGGCGTGGGGAGGGCAGAGGGATGAGCCCAGGGCGTGGGGAGGGCGGAGGGAGGGGGCAGGGCGTGGGGAGGGCGGAAGGATGAGCCCAGGGCGTGGGGAGGCCTTGGACGGGGCTGGGGTCGCCGAGGGTCCCCTGCGAGGGGTGGACGGCGGCGGTGGGCGGGCGAAGACGGGTGGCCTGGGTCTGAACGCGGGCCTGGAGCGCGCGGTGCTCGGCCGCCTCCCCCGGAGGAGGCCGGCAGGTGGCAGCCGAGGCGGGGCGGAGGAAAGGCCTGGGTTCTCCGCCGGGCCTCCGCTTCCTTCCGGTGACGGGCGGTTCTCAACTGGGCAGGACCCGAGCCAGAGCCGCCGCCACTGGGGGATGGCGGAGCCTGGACGGGGCGGGCACGGAGCCTTGGGGGGCGTGTCCTGTGGTCCTGGGCGTGGCCAGAGGGCGGAGCCTGGACGGGGCGGGGCATGGAGCCCTGGAGGGCGTGTCCTGTGGTCCTGGGCGTGGCTAGAGGGCGGAGCCTGGACGGGGCGGGCACGGAGTCTGGGGGGCGTGTCCTGTGGTCCTGGGCGTGGCCAGAGGGCGGAGCCTGGACGGGGCGGGGCATGGAGCCCTGGAGGGCGTGTCCTGTGGTCCTGGGCGTGGCTAGAGGGCGGAGCCTGGACGGGGCGGGCACGGAGCCTGGGGGGCGTGTCCTGTGGTCCTGGGCGTGGCCAGAGGGCGGAGCCTGGACGGGGCGGGGCATGGAGTCCTGGAGGGCGTGTCCTGTGGTCCTGGGCGTGGTTAGAGGGCGGAGCCTGGACGGGGCGGGCACGGAGCCTGGGGGGCGTGTCCTGTTGTCCTGGGCGGGGCCAGAGGGCGGAGCCTGGACGGGGCGGGGCATGGAGCCCTGGAGGGCGTGTCCTGTGATCCTGGGCGTGGCTCAGAACAGCGCCAGAGGGCGGAGCCTGGACGGGGCTGGGCATGGAGCCCTGGAGGGCGTGTCCTGTGGTCCTGGGCGTGGCCAGAGGGCGGAGCCTGGACGGGGCGGGGCATGGAGCCCTGGAGGGCGTGTCCTGCGCTCCTGGGCGTGGCTCAGAACAGCGCCAGAGGGCGGAGCCTGGACGGGGCGGGCACGGAGCCTGGAGAGCGAGTCCTGTGGTCGGAGGACAGAACATTGAGTCCTGGTGGTTGGATTCTGTCACCCTGGGCGGGGCTTTGGCGGTGCCTGTGGCCTGGTGGGCAGGGCCTTGACTCTGGGGCGGGGTTTGGGGCGGGGCCTGTGGCCTGGCGGGCAGGGCCCTGACTCTGGGGTGGGGCTTGGGGCGGGGCCTGTGGCCTGGTGGGCAGGGCCCTGACTCTGGGGCGGGGCCTGTGGCCTTGTGGGCAGGGCCTTGACTCTGGGGCGGGGCCTGTGGCCTTGTGGGCAGGGCCCTGACTCTGGGGCGGGGCTTGGGATGGGGCCTGTAGCCTGGTGGGCAGGGCCCTGACTCTGGGGCGGGGCCTGTGGCCTGGCGGGCAGGGCCTTGACTCTGGGGCGGGGCTTTTGCTGGGGTCCATAGGTCAGGAAGACGCAGGTTCGGTTCCCACACCCATCCCCAGAATGCCTGGTCCCTGGGCTCTGCAGTTCTCTGTCCCTCTCCTTAGGGTGGAGTACTTGTCAGTGGGGTGTGCTGTTGGGGTCTCCATCCCGGGGCTGGGAGGTGGCCTACTGGAGGGGGGCGCCTGCTGGAGGGGGGGCAGCCTGCTGGAGGGGGGTTGGCCTGGTGGAGGGGGGGCGGCCTGGTGGAGGGGGGGGCAGCCTGGTGGAGGAGTGGCGGCCTGGTGGAGAGGGGGCGGCCTGGTGGAGGAGTGGTGGTCTGGTGGAGGGGGGGGGCGGCCTGGTGGAGGAGTGGTGGTCTGGTGGAGGGGGTCGGCCTGGTGGACGGGGGGTGGCCTGGTGGAGGGGGGGCGGCCTGGTGGAGGAGTGGCGGCCTGGTGGAGAGGGGGCGGCCTGGTGGAGGAGTGGTGGTCTGGTGGAGGGGGGGGCCTGGTGGAGGGGGGGCGGCCTGGTGGACGGGGGTGGCCTGGTGGAGGGGGGGTGGCCTGGTGGAGGAGTGGCGGCCTGGTGGAGAGGGGGCGGCCTGGTGGAGGAGTGGTGGCCTGGTGGAGGAGTGGTGGCCTGGTGGAGAGGGGGCGGCCTGGTGGAGGAGTGGTGGCCTGGTGGAGAGGGGGCGGCCTGATGGAGGAGTGGTGGCCTGATGGAGGAGTGGTGGCCTGGTGGAGGGGGGGGCAGTCTGGTGGAGGGGGGGCGGCCTGGTGGAGGAGTGGTGGCCTGGTGGAGGGGGGGGCAGTCTGGTGGAGGGGGGGCGGCCTGGTGGAGGAGTGGTGGCCTGGTGGAGGGGGGGGTCGGCCTGGTGAAGGGGGGGCAGCCCGGTGGAGGGAACAGCCTGGTGGAGGGGGGGGCAGTCTGGTGGAGGGAACAGCCTGCTTGAGGGGGGGCGGCCTGGTGGAGGGGGGGCGGCCTGGTGAAGGGGGGGCAGCCCGGTGGAGGGGGGGCAGCCTGCTGGAGGGAGCGGCCTGTGAATTCCTGGCCTCCTGAGCTCACTGAGGTCTGGTCTTAATCTGCCTCCCCACTCCCAGGGTAAACAGAGACAATCCTTTCATTTATTTCTTCTCTTTCGGTGACAACTGACCTTCATTGCCTGATGTGCTGTGGCCTTAAAACTGCTGCTTAACATTGTGTTTCCTGGATTCAAAAGGTGGATGGACGTTGTTCTGTAAAAGTCTACTTGGTTGCTTCTCCCTGCTGCATAGTATTCCATGGTGAATATCCATCACGGTTTGTTTATTCTTCCTCTAATGAGCAATGATTAGGCTACTCACTTCTGCTACATAAACAACGGCAACAAACCACCTTGGGTGTGTTCCCTTGAGTTCACCAAGTGTGTTTACAGAACAGACCGAGGAGAGCTCAGGGCTCGGTCAGGACCACTGAGCATGGCTCCTTAGCTTCAGAGTGCCTCTGCTGAGCTGCCCTCTGCCTCCCCCACACTCCATATCCTCTTCCTCTAACTTTCGTTATTCTGACAAGTACACAGAGGTGTCTCAAGGTTGTTTCATTCCATTTATTTGTACGTATCAGAGCCTTTTGATATATTTGCCAAGCATTTGGAATTTTTTTCTCTATTTGTGCGCGTGCGTGCAATCCTGGGGCTTGAACCAGGTTCTGGGTGCTGTCTCTGGGATTTTGTGCTCAAAGCTAGCACTCTTCCGCAGCCTGAGCCACAGCTCTGCTTCTGGCTCTTTGGTAGTTAATTGGAGATAAGAGTCTCAGAGACTTGCCCGCCCAGGCTGGCTCTGAACCACGATCCACAGATCTCAGCCCCCTAATTAGCTAGGATGACAGGCGTGGGCCACTGTCACCTGGCCCATGAACAGTAGCTTTATCACCAGCATTTCCTTTGGATCCTTTCTCATCTCATACATTTTCTGCTTCTTTCCCCTGGATTCCTGAGCCTAGCAACCACAGTCCTCTTAAATTCCCACCCAGCACTCTTACTGTGTCTGGGCCTGGCTGGGGTTTTTGTTACACTTCTGTCATTGGCATGCCCTGGAATGTTCTGTTGGAAGGTAGGCCTGATGTGCTAGGAGGAGGCCTTTATTTAGTAGTGTGTGCTCAGGTGTGGGAAAGGAAAATATCTATACCGTGTCTGAGGTTTAGACAGTAGTGGGTTGTGAACTTCCCCAAAGGTTTTCACCATCACTTTATGGAATGGATAAAAGGGGCTGATGTTTCCCTGAGAAAGCAAGAAAGAGCTGGATTCGGGCAGAGCTGTTCCCTCAGGCCTGAGGGTTCTGCAGAGAATCCCAGTGGGCAAGTGCCAGTCAGTTATTTTCTCTTGAAGATGGGCCTTTTTAACAATGCTTTTAAATGATGCTCTGAACACGTGCAAATCTACAGTTCTAGCACTGAGTGAAGCAGGAGATTCACAAGTTCAGAGCCAGCCTGGCCTAGATAAGAAGACACTGCCTCAAACACCAAATAAGCAGAATAGAATGGTGTGGCATAATCCACACTCGCCCCTTCTCCTCCTGCTGCCGGACACTGCGTCAGTCCTCCCTGGGAGAAGGAGTAGAGCGCCAGAGGCCGGGGTCAGCAAGTGCTGGGCTCCCAGGACAGGGTCCACCTGCTGGAGGTCTAGCAGGTGGGTTTCTGCTGCGGGAACTCGTGAGTCTGTCTGTGCCCATAGCCCCTGCAGTGCTGGGGCTGTAGTTTGCCCACAGCCTTGATTCTCTGACAGATCTAAGAATGATTGATGCTTCCGTTTTGTTTTCTGCTCTTTACATGCAGTTAGGACAGTGTCTCCTTATCTTTTCTGCGTGCCATCTGCTGCCAGCAGGGATCCCGCCCGCCACCCTCATGGGCCTGAGCAGGGTTCCGGCAGGCAGACCTTCAGCGGGGTTGAGGTGTGGTACTGTTCACAGGCTGATGGGCACAGGGATACCATCCTTGCCAAGGGAGAGCGGAACTCTGGGAGCCCCTGCCCTGCAGAGACCGTGTTTTCTTGGTGGTGTCATGTGACACTGCATAAGTCAACGGCTGACGCTTGGTTGCTGTGACACAAACACTAAGCAGTGTGATGTCTACCTACTTCTTGTGTCCTCCGGTGCTGTCCACAGGAGACAGGGCGGCCGAAGCCTGCTGGAGAAGGTGTAAGGGGATGGCTTGTCACCGTGAAGGGTGTACAGGGGGTGGCACCTCCAGTGAACACCAGACACCCCGGCCAGGCAGGAGAGCCCGCGGACGCTCACCTCCAGTGGACCCCGGACACCCTGCCCAGGCAGAAGACCCTGTGGACGCTCACCTCCAGTGTCACCTCAGGTGGACCCTGCGGACGCTCACCTCCAGTCCACTGTCCAGTGTCACCTCCAGTGGACACCAGACACCCCGGCCAGGCAGTAGAGCCCGTGGATGCTCACCTCCAGTGTCACCTCCGGTGGACCCTGCGGACGCTCACCTCCAGTGGACCCAGGACACCCTGCCCAGGCAGAAGACCCTGTGGACTCTCACCTCCAGTGTCACCTCCAGTGGACCCCGGACACCCCGCCTATGCAGGAGAGCCTGTGGACTCACACCTCCAGTGTCACCTCCAGTGGACCCCGGACACCCCCCCCCCAGGCAGGAGAGCCCGCGGACGCTCACCTCCAGTGTCACCTCCAGTGGGCCCCACAGACGCTCACCTCCAGTGTCACCTCCAGTGGGCCCCGCGGACTCTCACCTCCAGTGTCACCTCCGGTGGGCCCCTCGGACTCTCACCTCCAGTGTCACCTCCAGTGGACCCTGGACACCCCCCCAGGCAGGAGAGCCCGTGGACGCTCACCTCCAGTGTCACCTCCGGTGGACCCTGCAGACTCTCACCTCCAGTGTCACCTCCAGTGGACCCTGGACACCTCCCCAGGCAGGAGAGCTCATGGACGCTCACCTCCAGTGTCATCTCCAGTGGACCCCAGACACCCCCCCAGGCAGGAGAGCCCGTGGACGCTCACCTCCAGTGTCACCTCCGGTGGACCCTGCAGACTCTCACCTCCAGTGTCACCTCCAGTGGACCCCGGACACCCCGCCTATGCAGGAGAGCCCGTGGACTCTCACCTCCAGTGTCACCTCCAGTGGACCCCGCAGACGCTCACCTCTATTGTTACCTCCAGTGGACCCTGGACACCCCCCCAGGCAGGAGAGCCCGCGGACGCTCACCTCCAGTGGAACCCGTGGACTCTCACCTCCAGTGGACCCCGGACACCCCCCCAGGCAGGAGAGCCCGTGGACGCTCACCTCCAGTGTCACCTCCAGTGGACCCCGTGGACTCTCACCTCCAGTGTCGCCTCCGGTGGACCCCGCGGACGCTCACCTCCAGTGTCACCTCCAGTGTCACCTCCGGTGGACCCCGCGGACGCTCACCTCCAGTGTCACCTCCAGTGTCACCTCCGGTGGACCCCGCGGACGCTCACCTCCAGTGTCACCTCCAGTGTCACCTCCGGTGGACCCCGCGGATGCTCACCTCCAGTGTCACCTCCAGTGTCACTTCCGGTGGACCCCGCGGATGCTCACCTCCAGTGTCGCCTCCTGTGGACCCCGGACACCCCCCCCAGGCAGGAGAGCCCGCAGACGCTCACCTCCAGTGTCACCTCCAGTGGACCCCGGACACCCCCCCCAGGCAGGAGAGCCCGCGGACGCTTGCCTCCAGTGTCACCTCCAGTGGGCCCCGCAGACGCTCACCTCCAGTGTCACCTCCAGTGTTGCCTCCGGTGGACCCCGCGGACGCTCACCTCCAGTGTCGCCTCCGGTGAACCCCACGGACGCTCGCCTCCAGTGTCGCCTCCAGTGTCGCCTCCGGTGGACCCCGCGGACGCTCACCTCCAGTGTCGCCTCCGGTGGACCCCGGACACCCCGCCCAGGCGCTGTGCTGCGGCTCGAGTGGTGGGCGCTGGCCTTGAGCACAGCTCAGCGCCCGGGCCCGAGTTCAAGCCCAGGCACCGGCAGAGCCGAGCAGGGACCCCCGCCCCTGAGCTGCGAAGGTCGCCGTCCTCCGGAGACGGCCTGGGGCTCGGTAGTGGACGCTGTCATCGCCGAGCCGCGCCGCCAGCCCAGCCTAGGTCTCCTCTCCCGCCCCGCGCCTCGGTGCCCGCGGGTGCTGGTCCTCCGGGCGCCGCTGCGCCCGCCCAGTGCCTGGCTTCGCCGTCGCCGCTGCGCACGCGCAGATCCTTGGCCAAACGCCAACTCGCCTAAACGCCGAGCTCCAGAAGAGCGCGACTGCGCAGGCGCCCGCCTAGGGCCTGGCCCCGCCCCGGGCCGGGAGCGCGCGTGCGCGAGACGGGCTGGGCCGGGTGGGGCGCATGCGCCCGGCGCGGGCCGGGCGGCCGTCAGCTGACTGAGGCGGCGCAGCTTCCCGGGGACGGACGTTGTCGAGGCGGCCCCGGCGCGGGCGGAAGAGCAGGTCCGGCGCGGCGCGCGCGGAGGGGTCGACGAGGCCCGGGAGCCGCCGCAGCACCATGGCGACCACCGTCAGCACGCAGCGCGGGCCGGTGAGGACCTCCGGGGGGCGGCGGGGCGGGGGGCGGCCTCGGGCCCGGCTTCTTCCTCAGCGCCGGCGGGCGGGCGGGCGGGCGGGCGGGCCGGCCGGTACCGACCCCTCAGCTCTGCCGGCCTCGTCCGGGCGCCCGCGGTGGGGGACCTGGGAGGCGGGTGGGGACCGGGGCACCGGGCGGCGGGGCGGCGGCGGACTGGAGGACCGGGCGGCGGGGGTGGCGGGGGGGGGACCCGGGCGGCGGGGCGGCGGGGTTGGCGGGGGACCGGGCGGCGGGGTGGCGGGGGGGACCCGGGCGGCGGGGCGGCGGGGGTGGCGGGGGACCGGGCGGCAGGGTGGCGGGGGGGACCCGGGAGGCGGGGCGGCGGGGGGGACCGGGGCGGCGGGGTGGCTGGAGGGACCCGGGCGGCGGGGCGGCGGGGGACGGGCCCGCGACGTCGGGGCGCCCACCCTCAGGTCCCGCGGGGCGCGGCTCCGCGGGCCGAGGGCCCCTCGGACGGGGACCCCTCCTCTCCCGAGCCGGGCCACCGCCCTCTGCCGAGGGGCGCGGGTTGCCGCGGGCCTCCCCGCGGGGCAGGGCTCCCTCTGAACTGGACGGAAGCCCCAGGCTTGGCTTTGCTCAGTCTCCTGATCCGCTCGGCCCGGGGCTTTCCAGAGCCCGGCGGCCACAGCGCCCGGGGTGCCCCTCTCCATCTCCACCCCCACCCCCAGCTAAGCTGCCTGAGAGGAAGGGAGACAACTTCCCATAAAGCAGTGGGCACGCGGCCCGGCAGCATAGCCCCTTCCGCCCAGCTGGGTGGTCGAGGCGTTCGTCCTTCTAACCCTGGCCCTGCCCTTGTAGCGTGAGACCGAGTTCACACAGTACTGAGCTGTGGCTGGCCTGGACTGAACAATCCACTGAGCTTTCCTGTAGCTGAGAGAAGCTGGTGCTGTGCTTGTGCTGAGCTGGAATAACCTTCCACCTGCGATGACTTAGTGGGAGTGGCAGTTTGTGTCTAAACTTGTAGGAGCTGAGGTGTCAGGTCCTACTGTTGGGTCTGACCTTCCCCCAGTCTGGGGTCAGGAATCATGGAGTCATCCACCCACATTCTAGGCAGACAAGTGTTTTCAGGTGTGTGCTCGATTCAGTAACCCTGGGCCTGGGCTCTGAGGATGTGTCCCCAGGGACCAGACTTCCAGTTTTCCTTGGGGTAGGTGTGATTTAGCCATTCAGCAGGCCAAATGACCATGATACACAGGCAGCTGTGACAGTGAACCACAGGTCCATAGCACAGCATAGGGAAGGCCGCATGTGAGAACTCATGTGTTAGTCAGGGACAGTCACCGTCAGGTCTGTGGTCTTCACTTGAGGATTAGGTGCTGTGGGAATGTTGCCTGGGCTGGGCAAATCTCTTTGAGGCAGTACCTTTAAACTCAGAATTGGAGGGGACCAAAAATGTGGCATGGGAGGGAAGGCAGAGAGGAAGGAAGACTGCTTGGGCTGCAGTCAGTATGTCTTACAGATGGAAGCACCTTGGGCTTTATGTGGCTGGATTTGGCCCTGAGCTTTCTGTGGTCAGGGCAATTTTTGATTTGTTTATTTTTATTTTTTTGCACACCCACTTTAGTTTCCACCCTTTCCACTATCTGGTTCACCCAAAGGGACCTGCCCATATCCCTCTAGGTTGACCAAAACTTGCAAAAACTTTTTGGCCAGTTTGTTAATGTTGTTGGGGTGTGATAGTACCCTTTTTCTGGTACATTCATGGGACAGTGGCAGCACTGACATAAATAGCAACACTCTTTCCTGCCTTAGTCCACAGGTTCTTTTTTTTTTTTTTTTTTTTTTTTTGCCAATCCTGGGCTTGAGCTCAGGGCCTGAGCACGGTCCTTGGACTTTCTCAAGGCTAGAGCTCTACCACTTGAGCCTCAGCACCACTTCTGGCTTTTTTCTATGTATGTGGTACCGAGGAATCAAACCCAGGCCTTCGTGCATGCTAGGCAAGCACTCTACCACTAGGCCAAATTCCTAGCCCCGGGTTTTGTTTTTAAGCACCTGTTGGATAGTAAGTGTGTCAGAGCCCCTGCTTCTCCGAGGATCCACAGAAACGCAGAAGGAGGTTCTGCTTTCAGTCCTGCTGTTCCTGTGGCTGAAGTCTGTCCCAAGGGCAAGGCAGTGTTTCCAGCTGACCTCCCTCATAAATGTGTGTCCTGTGGAGTCTGGCAGGTGGGATGGCAAAGAGTAATTTGCTAACTGGGACTGTAGGTGAAGGTAGGCTTTCCTGCTGTTAGCCGAGCTGCCTGGTGGTCAGTTTCTGGTCTCACAGTTTATAAAGGTAGAGTAGACTATATATATATGGTCCTTGCTTAACAGTAAGAGAGGATGAGTTTGTTTTGTTGTTGACTTTCTCTTTTGGACTGTCCTGGACCTTCATTGTCAGTCAGCCCCTGCTCAGCCCCCACCTGTTGATATGCTCACAGGCAGATGGGTTGCCCACCAGCTGGCCCTTAGGTTGGTGTCAGTCTGTGAAGGTCTGCTCTGTATTCTGAGGCCATGCTACTTGTGCCTTGTATGTGCAAGCTTAGCACCCTTGCACCTTCTTGTAAGACTGGCCATCAAATTGTGACCTTAGGGGCCTCCAACTTTTTATTTTGTCGGAAACTAATATAGTTTCTTCACCTTCCTTTTAGAATGTTCATCTGATGGTGGTTTCTCTTTACATTTTGGTTAACATTTCTATTTAAGATCTATCAACAGCAGCATGTAACTACATATTTTAAAAGTAAAATCTAAGAAATTCTAGTTTTTAGCCAGGCACGGTAGCTCACGCTTGTAATCCTAGCTACTCAGGAGGCTGAGATCTGAGGATCAAGGTTCAAAGCCAGCCTGCGCACAAAAGGACGGGAATTGGGGCTTGGCTCAAGGGTAGGGTGTTAGCTTTGAGCTGAAGAGCTCAGTGACAGCGCCCAGGCCAAATTCAAGCCCCATGACCAACAAAAGAGAGAAAAATTTTAGTTTTTGTCTTTTTACTGCAACGTATTAGTTTTTCCTTTGTAGTTAAAGACACATATACACATATCTATGTTTATCACTTTTGTGCTTTTATTTTCCTGCTTTTTTTCTTGCCTTTTGAATTGATTAAACATAGGTCTAAAAAAACCTCAATGGTGTATATTCTATGACTTGGGAACTGCTTGGTCGGTCCTCCCTCCCTCCCTCCCTCCCTCCCTCCCTCCCTCCCTCCCTCCCTCCCTCCCTCCCTTCCTTCCTTCCTTCCTTCCTTCCTTCCTTCCTTTTCCACATTTGGCATCCCAAGGATGTGAAGGAGATCACTGAACTTGTCTAGCTGGGTAACACAGGCCTGGAGACATCTGGGTTGCATCTTCCTGCTGGGCATGGTGCCGTCTGTGGTGACTCCTGCCTGCCTTTGGAGGCTTCCACATGGAGCAGCGTTGTTTCTGTGCAGGCAGTGCTTGCTTAGATTTGCTTTCTTGTCTTACTTTTCCCATATTTTAGGTCCACCTAAGTTCCTCTATTAGACTCTTGGTTCTTCACACACTCAGTTCTTCATTGCACACACCTTACCGAAGCTCCTGGGGGCTCTCGATGCTGTGAGTGGAATTTTGTTTGACATTTGTTTCTCTGTTCTCTGAAGGTTTGTTCTGCCATCTTCTTCCTGCTTTTGGAGCCCCCTTCTGGTGGGACTCCAGTGTCAGTGCTTTGCTTTCACTTTACTTTTTGATGTTCATTATGGGAGTATAGTTACGGCTCTCCAGCTTTGGGCTGACACCATTCATAAAGCCAGTCTTGGGACTCATGTTGAAGGTAGGCTAAACTTATGTGTAGGAAGTGCTTGCCCCAGGCTGCCTATGAAAAATAATACCATGACCAGGTTTGCTTCTGGGTCTCCGTGGATTGTTTTTCATTTCTCACACATTGGGGCTGTTGCTGTGGCTAGGTCCCTGCGTTGGTTTTGGCTTTGACGTCAGCAGTGCAGTGTTGCTGCATGCAGGGAAGATGTGTGTGTGCTGGGGCCCCTGGAGGCAGGGAAGGGCTGCTGTGGAGGCGGCGGCGGCAGCAGCAGCAGCTCTGGGTTCAGCCATTCCGGGAGCTCTGGTCCTGGAAGGCTGCCCCCAGTCTTGGTGCCAGTGCAGCAGACCCTGCCTTGGCTCAGCCACTGAGATGCCCCGACACTGAGCTGCTGCTGTTGGGCTGGTGCCTCTCGTGCCTCCTCTGGACCTTCCCAGGGCCACAGCTTTACATCTCCACAGCAGTAGTGACCGTCTCCTCCTACCTCTTTCCTTTGTTCTAGACCCACGTCCAGCAGTGCCTTGCCTTTGTGTAGAATGTTCCAGACATGTAGCCAAGTCCTTCCTTCGTGTTGCATAGGGTAAAAGCCTTCTCATGGCCAAGTTCCCCCACCCCCACCCCGTGTCAGGAAGGTAGGGTGCTTTTGGGGTGCAGGTTCTGCCTTCTAAGTGTGTCCAAAATTGGGATTGTGTGATATCTTTCCCTCTTGTGCTTGCTCCCACTCTTACGTGCAGTCAAGTACCTAGCAGAGCCAAGTGTGAGTCCCCTGCCTCCTGGCTCTGGTCAGGGTCCTGGGAATGCCCTTGTGTCGTCCTCCTCAGGGCTTCATGGATCTGTGTCATACAGTTGTACCTGACTGGGGGCCCAGGAGCTGCTTGGTGGCTGTGCCTCTTCCCAGGCATCAAGGCCACAGTACACTTACTTTACATCCCTCTGAGTGCTGGTACTTAGCGACTGGGCACTGCCCTTGGGTCTTTTCTTAAGGATAGTCTTCTGTCACTCAGGCCACAGCTCCACATGTAGCTTCTTAGTGATTGAGATACCAGTTTCCTGGTCTGGTTTTGAACTAGATCTCAGCCTCCTGAATAATTAGGATTACAGGTGCCTGGCCTGTCTGTGTATGTTTGTGTATTTGTGTGTGTTCTTGGGTGTGCACACATGTGTTACTGGGGCTTGAGCTCAGGGGACCTGGCAATGGCTAGGCAAATATTCTACCATTTTGAGCCACATTTCCTCTCCCTTTGTTTTAGGTTTTCTGAATAGGGTCTTACTTTTTGCCTCGAGCTGAAATCCTCCTACTTAAGATTCCTGCATAGCTGGCATGGCAGGTACAGGCAACCTTGCCTAGCTTTTTATTAATTGAGATGGAGTCTCATAAGGATTTTGTCTGTACTGGCATTGAACTTGATTTTTCTGAACTAGCTAGGATTACAGGTGTGAGCCACTGTGCTTGGCTACTCCTGTGTTTTCTACAGGAGTGGTACCTGGAAATGGAATTGTTGGGCTTAAATAAGTGTATAAATCTTTTGTTAGTATTGACCAGGTTCATCTTTGAGCAGAACTCTAAAAAACATTCCTATGTATCTGTTATCAAGACTTTTCTTTTTATACACCTGACTGTGTGTGTGTGTGTGTGTGTGTGTGTGTGTGTGTGTGTGTGTGTATCCCGGACATTGACCCTGAGCTTTTGTGCTCAAGGTTAGCATTCTACCACTTGAACCATAGCTCCACTTTAGCTTTTTGGTTGTAAATTGGAGATAAGTGTCTCAGACTTTCCTGCCCAGGATGGCCTTGAACCACAATCCTCAGATCTCAGCCTCTTGAATAACTAGAATTACATGTATGAGCTACTGGCACTCAGCTAGATTCCTGTTTTTGAGGCCATAATAAAGAATGTATTCACAGGGCCCAACATTTCCTTCATCATTACAAAAACATACAAACATTTTAGAATTAGCACTGAATTTTAAAAATACCTGTTTATCAATGACATTTTCAGGTACCGTCACTGACATCGTAGGTGCCCTGACCTATATTCTGCTGTGACTTGTGAGGCATTTTATTTTGCTAACAGTGGTTGCTTTTGAAGTGTAGAAACGTGTCCTCATTTGGACAAATTGAGTTTCAAGTTGAGAAATCTGGGACTTGCAACAGCAGGCAGACTTGTCTTTCTCCTCCTGCTGACACTGTGAGTTGTTACATAACAAGTTTGTTATGGTTTGGTTCTGGCTGTATGGGCATCCTCTGCCCTTTGAATTAAAGTGGATTTTTTTCTGCTAAACTTCTGATCTGAGAATAATTCGATATTTACGAAAAAGCTGCTGAGGCACTCGGGCTGTGACTGTATTTTGCTTGTTCCCTGTTGCATGTACCCTTCCTTGCATTTGATTGTCCTTCTCCTCCCGCCCAGGGCCATCTCCCAGGTGTCCTTGGGAGGGACTTGACAGCCCAGCCCACGGGTTGGGTGTTGTAGCATATCCTGGCTTGGGTGAGGATCTGCCCGAGCTCCAAGGCGGTGTGCACTGGCCTTCCCCACCGCCGTGAGGTTTCCTTCTTCTCAGTCACGCTCTAGCTCCCGTGGTAACACTGTCCTAGAGACGTAATACATCTGATCTTCGGATTGAATTTGCCTCCATTAAAAAGTGGCTCCATTCTCTGTAGTGGAAGCCAGTTGCTGAGAGGCTGTACTCACTGGGGGCCAAAGGTCAGCCCGGGCTTCCTCCATCCTGTCCTTCCTGACCCCGCAGCCACAGTAGCCTGCATGACCCTCCGAGAGACCCCGCCAACTGTGTCCTAGGAGATTCTCCTCTGTGTCCACAGTTGGTAGTGCATGGCATGTGGGATGCACTATATGTGAGAATGCAATTTGTGTGTTAATCCTAAGACCTTGTTGACGTGAGAGTATCTCTGCCAACAACTACATTGGTGGTGAGCAGAGCCCAGAGGGGTGTGAGCCATGCTAGACCTCACTCCCATGTAAGGCCAGCTGCCCTTTAGGAGGCACCCCTGTGGTACAGGCCCAGCGTATGGCATCTTGTGTCACAGCCCCTTTCCTCTTCACATGGACTGGCATCCTGTGTAACATAGCTGAGGAAGTGCTGTCCCCGAGAGGCAACTGCAGCCTCACAGGTCCCCCTTTCCAGGGAGCCTCTGTGAAGGCTGGACCCTTCCAGCTTCTGCCCGTGAGACACCTCAGAGGTGTGAGGGGTGTGAATGGTCTCGGAACCAGGTGCACGGGTGGCAAGATGGAGAGGGGCCAGACCTGTCCAGACTTGGAAAGCAACAACTAAGTGCCTGGGGAGAGGAGCTTCCTTGGCATGTTAGGAGCCAAACAACCCATAGAAGCTTGCAGTGAAAGCCCAGGGGAATGAGTACACCGAGGCAGTCGGGTAGTCAAGACGCCTGGGAGCACACTCATGTCTTCCTGCAGCAGCTTTCGGCCAGGGCCCTTCCACAGCTCACACCCAGGCCGCCCAGTTTTCCCTCGAGGTGTAAGGGTGCCACAGGAGTGTGTACCAGGTAGCGTGGGGGCCCGCAGCAGCTAGACGTGCCCACTTGGGTGATTTGGCCTGGCAGGGCTCATCAGCTGTTTCTGGTGTGAGCATTCCCCACACGGGACCTTCAGGTTCTGTACTCGGCACAAGTTGCAGCCCTTTGGGGACCTCCCTCTGGAGCAGCCTCCCAGGAGCTGCAGGTGGAGGCTCCTCTCAGAGAGCCCCTCCTTGACCCTTGCATTCTTGGGCTTCTGCCTGGTCCCAGGCAGGTGTGTGCTTTCCAGTATGGCTGCTTTGTCACACTCCCTGGTGTGGCTGTGTTCATTTATGTGGTCATACTCCCTGCTGTGGGTTGTGCTTGTCTGTGTGGTCACACTCGCTGGTGTGGGCTGGTGTGGGCAGGAGCTTTGGCTAGGATCACTTCTAGGAGTCTCAGCTCACCCTTGGGTGTGTGGGTGTGTGCTCGCATTCCCCCCCCCCTTTGCCAGTCCTGGGGCTTGAGCTCAGGGCCTGGGTGCTGTCCCTGAGCTTCTTTTTCTCAAGGCCAGCACTCTACCACTTGAGCCACAGCATCACTTCTGGGTTTTTCCTGTGTATGTGGTACCGAGGAATCAAACCTAGGGCATCCTGCATGCTAGGCAAGCATTCTACCACTAGGCCACACTCCTGGCCCAACACTTTCTGGTTTTCTTGTGAAACTTTTCTCAGAATCTTTGAGTGATCTCGCAAGATTCCTTCTGTGGGGCTTGCTCTGAGGACTGTCTGGGTCTGGCCTCTTAGGTGTCCTCCTTTCCCCCATCGTGGTTGGACAGGCTGGTCAGCAGAGTTAGTGAAGCCTTTTGAATTTGTTTGCATCTTATATTCTTCTGAGGCACTCTTGGTCTTGAGCTGCATTTTAAAGATTGTCAGGATAGAGTGCTTGCCAGATAACTTTATTCAGGGTCCTGGCCTCATTTGCCCATTTAACCCAGTACTTTGCAGTTCATAGTTGTGGTCCAAAGAAACATGGATGATAGATGCAGACCAGAGCCCATGAGAACCTGACAAAGCACCATAGCAACTTTCTGAGGGATAGGAATAGATTTTAGTGTTCTAAGCTTTCCAAGGATGCTGGTTTGTTTTTGAACACCTTAAGTGACAAAGTTCCTATTTGGGGACAGAGTCTCCTGGCCCTTATTTTTTTTAGAGAGACTGAGGCGGAGTGTGGTCTGGGCCTGGTGAGGACATGGGGTGTGTGTGTGGGGAAGACATTGGGCTCTGGCAGACACTGGTCTTAGGCGTGCAGGATGCGCCGTGAGGTTGCTTGGTCCCTTGCCAAGTCTCTGCCCTGGTGCTCATACTGTCTCCGCCTCCGCCTGAAGGTGTACATTGGTGAGCTCCCCCAGGACTTTCTCCGCATCACGCCCACACAGCAGCAGCAGCAGATCCAGCTTGATGCCCAGGCGGCCCAGCAGCTGCAGTATGGAGGAGCAGTGGGGACCGTGGGTCGTCTCAGCATCACTGTGGTGCAGGTGCGTGGCAGACTCCCCTTCCTGAGGGACTGGCATGGACTGAGGAAGAGGCGGCAGGCTCACCCAGGCAGAGAGTATGTGCTTCATCTGGTATAGCAGGTTTTCCCGTGTGGCAAGATGATTCCAGTTTTGCCAGAACGTCGGATGCTGAAAAAGAATGTGTGAAACATATCCCTGCTTTCCTAGGAGTCTGCCTAGAATAATTGCAATGAACGTTGGTGGGTGTGAACTCCAGGCTGGGTCCTGTTCCTTTGAAAAGATGGGTTCTATGGCTCTGGTGGCTGCTGAGGAGATTGGCACTGTCCGTGGCCACGTGAGGAGCACTGGCCAGGTGCTGGCCCAACACTGGCCCTGCTCGGCACACCCTAGCAGCTTTATGCTGACGGCCGTGTGAAGGCCACATGGAAGTGCTGGTCTTGGCTGTGCACTGTGGAGGCCACTCGGCCCTCCCTCCCCCAGTGCTGTGTGAGTCTGCCAGTGACTCTGGTGCCCCGTCCTGGAACACAGCAACTGTAGTTCATGCCCTGGGAAATGAGAGTGAACAGCCCCAGGAGACAGGCAGCTTTGGTGAGTGCTTGTCTTTCCCTCTGGTGTTGGGCACCTCATTTGCCTGAATTTGGCTTTATTTCAGGCAAAGTTAGCAAAGAATTATGGTATGACTCGCATGGACCCCTACTGCCGCCTGCGCCTGGGTTATGCCGTGTATGAGACACCCACAGCCCACAATGGCGCCAAGAACCCTCGCTGGAACAAAGTCATCCAGTGCACAGTGCCCCCCGGTGTGGACTCTTTCTACCTTGAGATCTTCGATGAGGTGAGCGACACTTCAGTGTCACTTCTGGTTGTGTGAGCTGGGGCCGCTCCCCCTTGCTCTCAGTTCTGACAGCCTCCATTTAGGAACATCACAACACAAAATCTGGCAACTCTGTGCATAGAGAATGGATGTGCCCCTGCCTGCTATTCGTGGATAAGACCAATTTTAAGCAGCCAGACTGGTGAGAGCCTTGTTCTTGTTGGCATGAACCACGGGCCCACTAGCAGTGCCCTTCTTATCTGCAGTGGCTGGTCAGGAGGCTGCAGGAGGCTCATGAGAAGCTGGGTTTGAGTATCACATGTCTTCTGAGACCTAAGTGTAGGCTGGAGGAGGAAGGCCAGATAGGCCCTGGAGCATAAGCAGCTCGGCCAGGAGGGCACAACTTTTCCTTATCCTCATTCCCTTGCCTCTTCCTTACCATATCCCTCTTGCGGTCCCTCCCTCTTCCCTTCTGTGGCCCTTGAAAGAATAGGAGCATGCAGGAGGATGCTGGAGCTCTGGTGGATTTCTGTGTTTCCTTCCTACTCACTCTGTGCTTTCTGCGCTTGGGACTGGAGGCCCAGGATTGTGTCTGTGACCGCCTGGGGGAGCAGTGGGCAAGCTGAGAACAGCAGCTCAGCTGCGTTCTCTTTCCTGTGGGTTTCGTGAGGGAGGCTGGCAGTAGTTCCAGAGAGCACCCATGTTCCCGAGGCTATGGTGGGCCGTGCAGCACAGCACATCCCTGGGACAGGACACTGCAGGCGGTGACCATTCCTTCCTCTTCCTCCCAGCGAGCCTTCTCTATGGACGACCGCATTGCCTGGACCCACGTCGCCATCCCTGAGTCCCTGAAGCAGGGCCAGGTGGAGGATGAGTGGTACAGCCTGAGTGGCAGGCAGGGTGATGACAAGGAGGGCATGATTAACCTGGTCCTGTCCTACACGGTGAGTGCCAGCGCTTGCTGTCTGTCTGCCCTGTCCTGTCCTACATGGTGAGTGCCTGCCCTTGCTGTCTGTCTGTCCTGTCCTGTTCTACATGGTGAGCGCCAGACCTGCCGTCTGTCTGTCCTGTCCTGCATGGTGAGTGCCAGTGCTTGCTGTCTGTCTATCTGTCCTGTCCTACACGGTGAGTGCCAATGCTTGCTGTCTGTCTGTCCTGTCCTGCACGGTGAGTGCCAGCGCTTGCTGTCTGTCCTGCACAGTGAGTGCCAGTGCTTGCTGTCTGTCCTGCACGGTGAGTGCCAGCGCTTGCTGTCTGTCCTACACGGTGAGTGCCAGTGCTGTCTGTCTGTCTGTCTGTCCGTCCTACATGGTGAGCACCGCCCCTGCTGTCTATCTGTTCTGTCCTACACGGTGAGTACCAGTGCCTGCTGTCTGTCTGTCTGGAAGGTGGGCAGGCCCTGCCCTAGCACTGTCCTCCATGGAGGTGTGACTCTACTTTGTCAGGCTGTGCCCTTGAGCTTGAGCTGTGGAAGGGTAGTGACCTGGCAGCTGGCCAGGACCTGGGATGGGGGCAGAGCAGTTGCTTGGGCCTAGCGTGTGACTCGAGCTCTGGAGCCTCCTGAGGCCATGACTGGACATGAAGTGACTCTGGTCACTTCGGGGTCCACTGCCGTCAGAATTGTGGACCTAAGCCTGGCTGTGCTGGGGAGTGGGCCTGGTGTCCTCAGAGCAGCTGCAGCTCTGCGCTCTTGGGGAGGTCATCTGGAGGCACAGTTGGGGCAGGACTCCTTTTTTTAAAAAATTGTAACGTATAGAGGGGTTACAGTTAAATTTGCCAGATACTTCTCACATAGTGATACCCCTTCTCATGTTTTTGTCCCCATTTCCCTCCCCCCACCATCCCAATCATCTTGTTTTCCCCCCTTCCCTGGATTTTTCTTTTAGTGATAAAGAATGTAAGCCTCTGTGAATATGGTTGAAGTGTAGATGGTTTGCAGGTGTAAAAACAGAAGCATAAAAAGTGTTCAAATTGGTCTATGAATAGGAAAAGAGGATAAGACAGTGAAAGGGCAAGACTGATTTGGAATACATTGTAAACATGAGCAGAAATGTCACAATGAAATCCTATAATGTATGCAAAAAGAAAAAAAATAAGAAGTCATCTTCTGGGTGTGGAGGGCGTGTGCCGAGCCCGACTTGGGGTGAGTCCTGTGCAGGAACGCGCCTCCTTGGTCTCCTTGCTGAGTGCTCAGCTGAAGCAAAGCCTGGGTTTCACGCCAAGGCTCATAGTACATCTTCAGCAGACATTGCTGCACAGTCCAGCACTGCTGTCAGACTCAGCTACTTTGTCTGGTAAAAGTTCTTTAACTAAAGTCTGAGATTCTAAGAAACAGTGATGGTGAATCAGTTTTCTTATAAAACAGCCTTAAAATGTGTACTTAAGGGGCTGGGAGCATGGTCTAGTGGTAGAGTGCTTGTCTAGCATGCACGAAGCCCTGGGTTTGATTCCTTCATATCACATATATAGAAAAGGCTGGAGCTGTGGCTCAAGAGTAGAGTGCTAGCCTTGAGAAAGCTCAAGGACAGTGCCCAGGACAGTGGCTCAGGGATAGAGTGCTAGCCTTGAGAAAGCTCAAGGACAGTACCTAGGCCCTGAGCTCAAGCCCCAGGACTGTTAAAAGCAAACCGTATACTTAAGTGTACACCTTTTCTATTTAGTTGTTTTTCAGATAAGAGGCTCAGGTGTTTTCCTGGGGCCACCCTGGAGGCTCTTGTGTACCTGGAATTAAAAGTTACATACCCCACACCTGGCTTACTTGTTGAGATGGGGCCTCCAGTGGCAATTGCGTCCTCCCTGTTATGGCCCTCCCCCAGTGGTCCAGGCTCTAGGTGTAAGCCACTGTGCTGGCCCTGCACGTGTCTTCTTCAGTCCTGGTCTCTTGATCTCATCTGTGCCATCTTTCAGTTCAGGTTTTCCAGCAGAGGTGAGGTGGTATACAGGCTGGTGTGGGTAGTGTGATGATGAAGCCACCGCATCCATGCTGTAGACTCTGTCCTGGGTCGGGGCTCTGGCCAGGACAGTTGTGGTCAGACTAGAGGTATCACGGGTATGGCATGTGGTGGTCCTTCCTGACTCTACCTTGTCTTCTGTGTGTTTCAGTCCCTGCCGGCTGCCATGATGATGCCACCCCAGCCTGTGGTCCTGATGCCAACCGTGTACCAGCAGGGCGTCGGCTATGTGCCCATTGCGGGTATGTGCTGCTTCTCCATGATGATGGGCCCTGGGACAGAGTGGGAATGCAGCAGGGACCACAGAGCATCCCTGTGGGGCTTGGGCTAGGGCAGAATTGTGTGAGGACCCCAGGAAGATTCTTCTAAAAGCAGAGCTGTTACATTTTAATGTTCATGCATATGCCTAATTGTTGGCACACATAAGATGGGCTGAAGTATTTGTATTTGCAGACATTATCCAGCAGAAAAGTCTGGCTTTGACTGTAGATGCCAAAGCATCTCCAGTTCTCTGTCATGGTCCAAGGAGCTGGAGTCCAGCTCAGCCTGGTGGTCCTGTTGCCCAAAGAGAAAAGGGCAGGACGGTGGCCACATCTGTGGGGGATGGCCACACGGTGCGGCCTCCAGCTGCCAGCACTAAGTGTGGAAGCTGCCTGGGAAGGCGGGTACACTGGTGGCCTAGCTGTGTGGGCACTTGAGCGGAGAGGCTCATCATCTACTGCCCTACCCCCGAGGCCCTGCCCAGAAGTGAGGACCTGGACTGGAGTGGGTAGAGCTTGCTTCAGGCTGTACCATGCTTAGGACTTCTGTCTGTGGCCTTCTGCCATCTGAGGTAGACCTGCACTGAGGGAAGCACTAGGAAGTTACCAGGGCCATAGGGTCTGGAACGTGTGGAGATGGGGCAGGATGACCCCTGACCATAAAGCAACGTGGCCATCTGGAGTCCAGGGATGTGCGGGGCGGGGGGGGAGGGGGGATGCCTCAGCAGGGGCATGGTGTTTGCACAAGGCCCATCGGGTGCAATGACAGGGTCCTGAGTCCTGATGGGACTGGGTCCCTGGAAGGCAGTGCTTCTGTTTTCTGGATTTCCTTCCTTTGCTGTTCTCTTGAGTGCCAGTTTTCTGTCCAGCACATGGCGTGGTGTTTGTTGGGTTGTCTTAAGGTAGAGGTCTGAAGGAGGAGCGGCATCATGGTGTCTCAGTTGTGCTGGAACAAAAGACCACAGTCAGGTGCTTACATCAGCAGACATGCATTCTCTCCACTGCTGAGGTCAGGGCCCAAGTTAAGGGTCAGTGCTGTGATTCCTCCGGAAACTAGGTTGTGACCTTCTGCTTCCTTTGATTCTAGAGCCTTTACCGTTTCTTGGCTTGTGGCCACACTGCCCCAGTCTTTGTCTCCATGGGGTCATCCCCCTTCTATTTGTGTCTTTGTCCTCTCCTGTCATTGGACAAGGGCCCACCCTGCTCCAGCAAGGCCTTGTTTTGGCATGAGCACCTCCACAAATTCCCTGCTTCTATAAAGGCCTTGTCCTGGCATGAATACCTCCACAAACTCCCTGCTTCTGAAAAGGCATTTGGAAGTGGAGGATTTGTGGCTAGCTGGTGAAAAAGGTAAGGACAAGAGCCCTAGCGTGGCTACACATATGCACGCGTGCACACGCATGCATGTACACACACATGTACGCGCACACACACACATGCCTAGATCTAAATAAGCCCAAGGCCAGTCATGGGCCCTGAGGTCAGGATTTGAGCCTATCTTTTGGGGGTATACAGTTCTGTCCATCAAAAAGTATTTGGTTAATAGTCTACATCTACATAGAAGCTTTTGACCAGTTTCTGGTTTGTTCTTAGTTTTCTATATGCTTTTCAAGTTTGCCCTAGAATGTGTATCTTAGGAAAGGTTTCTTTAGAAACAGACTTTGAACTTTCTTTTGTCATACATTTGTAAATTTTAAAATAGTCTCCTACTTACAGAAAAACTTCCATAGAGAAAAAAGGTTTTGCTAGTACCTTTGAAGATTGTGACCTCTGGTACTCCGCATCCCTCCCCTTCCCCTCCCCTCCCCCCTGGTAGGAGGCCAGTGCGTGCTATGCATGTAGTGTGTGCACTGTGCGTGGTGGGAGCCAATGTGTGTGTGTCTTAACTATGATTTCACTACTGTTGCTTCCTTCCCCATGGCATGTGGACAGTTGGCTGGGAGCTTGGCTGCCGAGTCTCCCAGCTGGGACTCTGGATGTTCTGGTACCTGTAGGCTCAGTGCCCACACTCACTGGTGTTGGCAGATCTTCCACTATGGCTACAAATGAACCTTTCTGTTTCTTGCTCTCATGCCTCCCTGTCTCCACAGGCCTCAATAGAGCAAGCTGTGCTGGGCAAGTAGACAGAGCTGCTATCCTCTGCCCAGAAGTCAGTTGCTCTTGTCCTTTGGTTGATACCTCTTGATCTCTGAAGAGAGTGATGCCGTGTTTCCACAGGCATGAAAGTAGGGCTGTCCTTCATCGCTACCCCTGCACTGCGACTGGCACCCAGAGGAGGCCTGCCTGGACAGCCAGCACCCTCTCTTCACAAGGAAATGGGCCTCTCGCTAACTGTCACTCACTTTTAAACTGCGGAAGTGGCGAGGTTGAAAGTACCACTGGGTTTTTATTCCCCAGGCTTGGTTGGGATTCTTTCTCTTTTGCTCCTCTATGTTGGGGTATACTAATATTGAAAACTCTGAAATGTGACATGACGGTGGGTTTTTTCCTGTCAACTACTCACTGCGCCCAGGCTGCAGGCAGCACAGGGTGGCCCCATGTGTGTTTGTGGACTTCATTCTAGACCAGGACTTTGCTCTGGGCCACGTCTTCTGTGCAATAACAGCCTTGTGGCCGTCAGCTACTAGAATCAGACAGTGTGCGTGCGTGCGTGTGTGTGTGTGTGTGTTGGGCAGTTGCTGTGAGTGAGGTCCATAACACTGCCCTAGTTTGTGACAGTGATCTGAGTGCTAGAGAGAAGGTTGTGGGGACCCGCCTAGGCTGGTTGCAGATAAGCTCCTTTCCTCGTGTGATAGCTGATAGGGTAGGTGTTTTAGTGTGTGGTGCCATGTCTGCCCCAGGACAGGCTGCTGCCGAGGACCTAGCAAAGTGCCCAGCTGTGGCTGCGTACCTGCCGCCCATTCTGCCCGTGCCAATTGTTTCGGGGTCCTTTTTTCCAGTTTTACTTTAGGCTGACCTTGAGGTGCCATTAGTCGTTTGGATTAGGAGGGAAATGCTCCCTGGCTGTATACAGGCCTCCCGGAGCGTGCCCAGGCTGCATGTGGAGCAGCTGCCCATGCATTTAAGGAAGTAGTGTCTGAAAGTTTTCAGGAGGATTAAGTCCAATTCTGTGATTCTTGGTTGCTCACTGGTCGCTTCCTGTGTTCTCGCTGGGTACTGAAGGATGTGTGCATGTCAGGCACACACATGGTCAGGCTCTTCCCTTGGTTGCTTATTCCTTCTGTGTCTCTCCATGTGTCCCCTGCGTCACACATGGTGTGCAGCTCTGCCAGGAGCCCGTATAGCACTGGCCTGAGTACTGGGCCTACTGCCCCACAGCTGGCCACGCGTCTGTGGATACTCGTGCTACCTGGTTTCTTGGTGATTTTGTGAGTAGTCTCTTATGGTATTTGTAGTAGTGTTAGTTGTGTGGGTCAGTGTGCAGCCTGCTGAGTCCTGTTGTGGTTTCTTCTCCTTACCAGCACATGTGCCCATAGTGACAGTGACATCCTCACTTGGCTGCTGTAGTGTGCTCTAGAATGTCTAGCTTTGAAGTGTGAGATGAATGAACATGCACTGGTGGGCAAGTTCCCAGGAACAGCTCAGGTCCATCCATGGTGGTTCTCCAGTCTCCGAGGATCGGCAGTGGTCACGCTGTCTTTATCCTAGTTCCTGGAATGGGTACTAGCTTGTCAGGAGGGGGGCCCCATGCCAGGCCTCCTGGTGTGCCTGCTAGAGGCTAGTCCATATGTTCCTCCTTTTGTCAGTTACCACCTCCGCTGCCTGCTGTTTTACCAGAGTCAGTCTTTTGTTTCCAGGAATGCCCGCAGTCTGCAGCCCCGGCATGGTGCCAGTGGCCATGCCCCCGCCTGCTGTGACCGCCCAGCCCCGCTGTAATGAGGAAGACCTGAAGGCCATCCAGGACATGTTTCCCAACATGGACAAGGAGGTGATCCGCTCTGTGCTGGAAGCCCAGAGGGGGAACAAGAGCGCTGCCATTAACTCCCTGCTGCAGATGGGCGAGGAGTCCTAGGCCTGCCTCTGCCCTTTGACCTGCCCTCTGAGGCTCCCAGGGTCAGGTCCCAACAAGATTCCTGTGAAAGACCATGTACTCCTTCCTTGGACTTCTGTACTGCCCCTCCCCACCTGTTTTGGGATGCATGTGGGTTTTCCCTTCCTAGCAGCCCTCTTGCCCATTGGTGGGGTGTGGCATCCCCCCTTGTCTTGTCCCTTGGTGGGGTGTGGCATCCCCCCTCATCGTGTCCATTGGCGGGGCGGGACATCTCCCCTCATGTTGTCCACTGGCGGGGTGGGGCGTCTCCCTTTCGTCTTGTCCATTGGCGGGGGGGGGGGGGGGGAGGGGGGGCGTGTCTCCCCTCATCTTGCCCATTGGTGGAGTGAGGCGTCTCCCCTTGTCTTGTCCATTGGCGGGGGGAGGGGGGAGTCTCTCCTCATGTTGTCCATTGGTGGGGAGGGGGGGTGTGTCTCCCTTCATGTTGTCCATTGGTGGGGTGGGGGGCGTCTCCCCTCATGTTGTCCATTGGCAGGGTGGGGCGTCTCCATCTTGTCCATTGGCAGGGGGGGCGTCTCCCCTCGTCTTGTCCATTGGCGGGGGGGGCGTCTCCCCTTGCCCTTTGGTGGGGCGAGGCGTCTCCCCTTGTCTTGCCCTTTGGTGGGGTGAGGCGTCTCCCCTCGTCTTGCCCATTGGTGGGACGAGGCGTCTCCCCTCATCTTGGGTTAGTGATGGTGGCATAGCCACATCACTGCAGGCCTGTGCTCTTGTTGCTTGGGGACTTGTGTCTCCACTTTTCACACTGTCTGGAAAGCAGCTTCTTCTGCCAGGGCCTTGGAAGTTATAGTGTCCTTTTGGGTCGAACGGCATGGGGACAGACTTGGTTAAGAATGTGTTTACTGACTGTGGTTGTGTTGAGACCTTGTATCCTTCCTAACATTCTTTGTAAACATGGGCTACTTCCTCACTGGGTCCTGGGTCAGTGAGCTGTGCTTTCCAGTCATGGCCAGCAGGCCGACCTGCCCAGCTCACCTTGTCTCTGTCAGCCAGGCCTCAGCTATAGTTTCTATGGTGGTGCAGAATGAGTCCAGACCTGCAGTGTGAAGGGAATCTGGGCAGGAGCCCCCTCCCTGCCTGCCCGCCCAGCTGTGTCTCCTGTCTCTTGCCCTGTCCTCCTAGCTCTTTGGAGTTAGCCCCAGGGCTTCTTGCCACAGTACCTAGTGCCCAGCAGAGGGACAGATGCAGCACTGTGCTTCCTGCAAGCAGCCAGGCATTGTGGCTACTACTGATCTGTGTAAGAAGACACCACGCGCCATGTACATGTAGTTCAGTCTGGGTGACCCAAACCAGTGCTGCTCAAGCTGAGGCTAGCGCTGCCCACACCCTGCCTGACCCCTGGTCACTGTGGGTCAGACTTTTGGACCCATGTCCTGGCTGCAGACTCAAGATTTAGGGACAACACAGAGAACCTCATTGTGAGACTCGGAACCCTGAGAGCTCTCTCAAGTGATGCGTTAAGTACACCCGCCAGGGAAAAGCTGGCGTGTTCATGTTGTATTCCACATTTTAAGTTACAGTTTCTTCTTCTTCTGAGTGTTTGCCCCCAGCCTCTGGGGACCAAAGCCACTGACAGGCAGGAAGGGAAACCGAGCAGTGTGGACCTCGTGGAAGAATTAGAACGAGGAGCTTAGCACTGGAATTTTAGTCTTTTCCCCCCAAAAATGTAGGGCAAATTTTCATGATAGCTGGAAAATACTGCTTTCTGCCACCTGTAGAGGTGCTTTTTTGTCAGATATATTATTCATAAATATTTATTTTTGTAACCCTGAACATGTGTGGGTGGTGGTACCAAGGGCTGTGCTTTCCCCTTGGGTAGTGGAGAGGAAAGACGCTGATGTTTGGTTGGAGCCCTCACTGGAGCACTGGTCACAGGAAGCCTCCCTCTCAGGCTCCTGAGAGGGTCCTGGGTGGGACAAAGTGGACCCTTCCAGGCAGTCCTCTCAGTGCCATCGGCGGGCCTGGTGTGGCTGCAGGGCCAGCTTCTGCCTTAATGTCGTTGAGCATGTCTCAGCATGGTTCTGAGCAGTATCAGGAGAGGGCATCACCCCCTGTCAGCTGCCAGCCTGGAGCTGCCACCAAGCCAGCACCGTGGCACCCACATAGGAGAGAGAGAGATTGTTTTAGGGTAGATTTCAGGCTGAACTTACCGTAGTCTCTTCCCTTTTTCATGAACACTTTATTTTTTTAAGATTGAGAAAGATCACATTTTATAAGGCCTTTAATTCAGTGGGACTCTTCTCTCCTTTTTCTTTCTTTGTTTTGTTTTGTTTTGTTTTGATATGTGTGTGTGTGTGTGTGTGTGTTGTCCTGGCCTGTCCCGGGATGGGGGTGCCCGTCAGCTCTGGCCCTGTGTCTGGTTTGGATGAAAGTTGGTCACACTGGGAAGGTAGACGGGGGGTAGATGCAGACGGCTCCCGGCCCAGGCACTGGCCCTCTCTTGGTCTCATTGCCTCTCCTGCCCATGTTTGAAGATGCGGTCATTAACAAAGCTGCATGGGACACTGAGGGGAAGCGGCCTGTCAGCTTTTCCACGGTGGGCAGGGGTCTGCACAGTAGAGGCTGGCATGTTTTCATAGCAGTTGCTGGTGGTTATAGTCTGAACCCATCTGACGTCTGTGGGCTGACGTGGCCTCTGGCTCCGTCTCCTGTGTGAAGGGTGCGTGGCTCAGTGCTGCCTACACCCGCTCAAGACCACCTGTGTCCTCTGTGGGTATGCTGGCCTTGGTAGAAGAAGCTCTGTGGGTGACTCTCAGAACTTAGCGTTTCTGGTTATGTAGAGGCAGCCCACGTCCAGATTTTCCTTTGATTGTAAAAAATATTTTTATCTTTCAGCCTTCTAATTTAAGTGGTCCATATAAAAATAAATAAATAAAGAAGGAAATGTTTCTCACTGTTGTTCCTGAGTGTGTTGTTAAATGTGGCTTACACCATGCAGAAGCAACAAACCAGGCACAGCTAGTAAGCTCACTCATTAACGAGCCTGTTCCAGGTTGTGTAAGAGAAGGTGCTGTGGAGAGGCACACCTGTGGGCAGACTGGACGTGAACTGGCGTACCCACTGTGGGCTTTTGCTCCTGGTCAGAACCGGGAGGAAAACCAGCGCTCTGGTGCAGAGGTGGTAGCAGGCAGGGGTGGCTTTTGTTGGATCACCCGCCCTCTTCCACTCATGTCTGTAACTTCTTCTTTCCAGGCCATTTAAACTTGGGGATGAACAAAGAAGTGAGCCCCAGCACTTCCCTTTCAAGGGGCTCACTGGACCCCAAGTGGTGTCTGTCTGCCTTAGGAAGAGAAACAACGGCACTTGGTCTCTGGACACTCCAACAAGCTACTTGAAGGCTGGGTTTGGTGGCTCGTGTCTGTAAACCCAGCTGCTCAGGAGGTGACCAGGAAGAAGGTGATTCAGGCTAGCCTGGGCAAAGGGTGGAGGAGATCCCATCTCAGTAATCGGGGTGTGGTGGCACACATCGTGGACCCAGCTCTGGGAGGCTGTAGGTAGGAGGGTCACGGGGACAGCCTCTGCTCACTGGGCAAAAATGGGCTTACGTGCCTGCCTGGCAAGCAAACTCAAGGCCCTGAGTTCAGCCCCCAGTTACACCAAAGAACAAAGAACTGGTCGCTTGTCTGTGCCTGTGTAGCTGGGGCATGTGGCGGTGCTGAGTGGTAATGGTTCATCAGGGTTTTCCGCCCTCCTTTTACATCAGGGGACTGTTATCGTGGGCTCTGGCTGTGGCTGGATGTACGTCACTCCTGAGGCAGCAGGATGTGGTACCCCCTCTACTCCAGCTGTGGCTTCTGAGTGTAGCATTGGGTGATGTTTCACTCACACATGTTAAATATCATCAGGTGTTTTTTTTAGTTCAAAACACCCGATAAAGGTGCATGTGTTGGTAATGGCCATGATGCAGATGGGCATTCCAGAGGGGATATGTTCTTCAAGTTCAAAGCTGAGCTCGCAGGAAAGGGGAATTCCCCGCATGGAGGGAATGCTTGGGGTTGCACACGCTGGAGATGGGGTTGGTCTGTCTGCCACTGCTTCCACAGGACATGGCACACCACCTCCCTGGGAGGGCTCTGGCGCTTTGGGTGGGTGAGGAGGGCTGTCACTGGGTGGAGACCTTTGTTGCCAGGCTGAGCTGGGGGGAAGAGCTGCCACAAGGAGAGGGGCCTGCCAGCTCTCAGATTCACAACCTAGCCTCCCCCTGGCTTTGGGTTTGGTCCTGGAAGTACCTCACCCACACAAGCCAAAGAGCCCTGAGGATTCCATCGCACAGACCTGCCCAACACGCGCCACACCAAAGTGTTTGGAAACGTTGGGAAGCAGCAATGCGGGGTTCAGCGGAAGCAACCCCCCGGCGCCCTCAAGCCTTGAACAGTATGTACTACTTACTGTTGGTTTTGTTTCATGTAAGGGTTTTTCTTTGGTTGGTGGTTGGTTGGTTGGTTGGTTGTGTGGGTCCTGGGACTTGAACTCAGGGTTTGGGTGCAGTCCCCAAGCTCTTTTTTGCTCAGGGCTAGCATTTTACCACTTGAGTCACAGCTCCACTTTTGGCTTATTTATTTATTTATTTATTTTGCCAGTCCTGGGCTTGAGCTCAGGGCCTGAGCACTGTCCTTGGACTTTCTCAAGGCTAGAGCTCTACCACTCAAGTCTCAGCACCATTTCTGTTTTTTTTCTATATATGTGGTACCAAGGAATCAAACCCGGGTCTTCGTGCATGCCAGGCAAGCATTTTAACCACTAGGCCAAACTCCCAGCCCCTTTTGGCTTATTTTTAGTGGTTAATTGGAGATGAGTCTCACAGGCTTTTCCTGTTGTGGTTCACTTTAAACTGTTATCCTCAGACCTCAGAAGTCCAGGCCTGAGAACTGTCCAGGAGCGTACAAAAGCTCAAGGCCACAGCTCCACCTAAGGTTTTGGAAGTTAATTGGAAATTAGGCTCGCCTGAACTTCCTGCCCAGGCTGGCTTTGAACCATGATCCTCAGGTCTCAGCCTCCTGAGTAGTTGGGAATGCAGGTATGAACCACTGGCACCTGGTACAATTTTTATTTGTACAAATAACGTTCACAGCATCTGCCAATGGTACCTCTCTGTCCAGCAATCCTTGTGGAATCAGGACCCACAGGCAGGGTTTCTCTACAAGCCGCAGGGCCCACTCCGGGAAGCAGGGAGGTGTGGGAAGTAGCTCTCCTCTGCTGGGGGCAGGTCTGGACTCAGCCCTGAGCCGTGCCCAGTAGACTGCGGTGGCTCACCACGGCCAGTGAAGTTTCCTGAGGTGGATAATGTGGGAAGCGCAGCGTCCAGGCCCAGTAGGTGGCAGGCTTGTGCAGGGCAGCCTGAGGCAGGGCCCCTCTCCTCTGACATCTCCCAGGGCCAGCTGCCGGATCCTCACTGACCTCACC
Organism: Megascapheus bottae; assembly: GCF_031878675.1. NCBI lineage: Eukaryota > Metazoa > Chordata > Mammalia > Rodentia > Geomyidae > Megascapheus > Megascapheus bottae. Next base: position 937,662 of record NC_143524.1, on the reverse strand, counting down.
CCTGCAGGCCAGGCCTTCCAGGTAGAAGACAGCTCACCCCGCACCTAAGTACAAGAGTCAGACTCGTGCGCCCCACCACCCAGGTGGCCTTCTGTTGGATTCAGAACTCCAGAAGCTGTGGAGCTGGGTGGATGAGCGGCCTGGTCTGGGGCAGCTGTGACCACCTCTGCCTGCCTTCTCCCCAAGCTCCCCAGATGGATTTCCTTCTCCTCTCATCACTTCTTAGCTTCATAAGACCCTGACGACCTTCCAGGTGGTACACCCCAATGTGTGTGCTTGTGCTCACTTTCTCCCCTCCCCCTCCCTCTTCTCTGTCTGCTCTTGCCTTTTGGAGCTCATTATAAAAAAATGTTCGGACTTCAGATCTGTCTTAAATACCATTAAATCTTGAGGCCAGAGGAAAGACCACCCTGTTACCCAGTGAGTCTGGATGTGAGGTAGGTCTTTTATCACCTTTGGGTTTGCCAGCTGCTGGTTTCTCAGGGCCCTGGTGGGCTTGGCAGTCAGAAAGGACTCTGGGTTCCTGATCTGCTCCCCAGGACCTTCCTGGCTCCATAGAGGTTTGCAAATGCCCTATAAAAAAAGGCATCTATCTATCTGCTTTTGTGATATCTACTGTATTCTTCCTTTTTTTTTGTCAGTCCTGGGCTTGAACTCTGGGCCTGGGCGCTGTCCCTGAGCTCTTCAGCTCATGGCTACTGCCCTACCCCTTGAGCCACAGCACCACTTCCAGTTTTCTGGTGGTTCATTAGAGATAAGAGTCTCATGGACTTAAGTGCCTGTGCTAGTTTTGAACCTCGATCCTCAGATCTCAGCCTCCTAAGTAGCTAGGATTATAGGCGTGAGCCACTGTGCCCGGCCTGTCCCTGAGCTGTTTTATGCTCAAGGCCAGCATTCGACTTCTTGAGCCACAGCTCCACGTCTGACTTTTGGAAAGTACATGGGAGATAAGAGTCTCATGGACTTTCCTCCTTGGGCTGGCTTCAAAGTGTGATCCTCAGATCTCAGCCTCCCGAGGTGTGAACCATCGGTGCCTAGCACAGAAGTCCTTAAAACCTACTTAGAACGAAGTAGTTCTGTTTTACCCGTATCTCCCCGGGGACAGTGGTTGAACTGTGGGCTTCCAGTGTATCAGAGCCCACTAGCCTGGCTGCAGCCAGCCATGCCTCTTCCGTCCAGTTTCCTCACCCCCAACGTGGAAGCACACTGTATGAGACCATGGTTAGGATGACAGAATGGCACCCTGGCCTGCGCCAGTGATCCAGGCTGGTGTCCTGCACGGGGGCGCCGTGAGAGTGGTCCGGGTCGATGTAAGCTTTTGCCTGTGGCTTAATGAAGACCCAAGCAGAGGAGCGGCCTGCTCCATGAAGCTGGCCCAGAGCCTGCTGCCTCATGTCCTCCCTGCACCTTTCACGCACGGACCATGTCCATCCTTGTCCAGGGAGCATGCCATGGGACAATAGGCAGACAGGAAAGACCATGCACAGCTCCCTGGCTTCCCCTGCCAGATGCTGCCCTGGCTGGTCAGCATTTGTCTGCTTACCATTCGTGGCCACCCCCTGCCCGCTTAGAGGTCATTTCCTACCCTTTCTGCATAGCCACACCCTAAGTTGGGGCCCCTGTCTGCCACCTGTAGACCAGCCTTGACTCTCTGCCATGTCTGTGGAGAATTCTCTTCTCTGGAAAGGGAAGGAGGGATAGAAAGGGATGCATGGCAGAGAAGAGGGTGGCTGTGTGTGCAGCAAGCTGACTGATAGGTGTACCGAGGAAGCACCCAGGGCTATATGCTGGGCCCCAGGGCCTGGCACCCTGCAGCAGGACAGCAGCTCTGCGTCGACAGGTACCTGGGTGGCCCCTGGGCTCTGGGCTCCCCTGCCTGCGTGGGAACCAGCCTCTATGCTGCCTTTATTGATGGACCATGAGGCTTTGGCCTGGGTCCCACAGCCCTAGACCTGTCCCCTGAGACCTGTCCCCTGAAGTGCAGTTGGCCAAGCCCTCCTGCCTGCAATCTGCTCTGTGGATTGTGCAGCCCCATCCTTGGCAGTTAGCAGAAAAAGACGCCAGGATAAAATGCACACAGTGCTCGGGTTTATTGCGGCGTGGGGCTGGGTGCTGAGGGCTGAGCCCTCTCCTAGTCCAGTCCCAGATTCCTCTAGCGGGCTGTGGGCAGGCCCCTGTTGGCTCGGGTGGCAGACTTGGGCTGGCGGGGGCTTGCAGAGGGAAGCCATGCTGCCGGTTCTCAGCTTTGCTCTAAGGCGTTTGGAGGCCACCATGGAGCGGTGTCAGGCCTGGGCCCGCTAGCAGATGTCTGAGATGAGCCACAGGGTCCCCGAGGGCAGGTTGCCATGGTGCCATTCTCAAGGGGACCCGTCCTGGGCACCCGTTTTTCTGAGGGGCAGGTAGAAGGTGGGACAGAGGCAGCAGGAACCACCTAAGGTTTCCATGGTCAGTGACACGTGTTCTGGCTCCGGAAGGGGGCAGTGGCCCCTAAGTGGAGGTTCCTGTGAGGACCCCAGGCTGGGGGCCACAGGTCAGCGAGCAGCTGCACTGGTCCACGTAGGTGTAGGTATATGGGATGGTAGAGCCGTCCGGGCAGTGCATGGCCACCGTCACCCTGTGGCCCTTGCTTTCTTGACAGCAGGGGCACATGTACTGCGTGGCCTGGGCCTCAGCTGAGTACCTGTGGACAGAGCAGGGCACCCCCTCAGCCCAGGGCATTGTCTGGGCTCCTGCAGCTCCCAGCTGCCCCATCTGTCCGCGGTGGCTGCTCCCTGTGCACGCAGCACCCTGCCCCGGGCTCGCTGGGCACTCTGAGTCCTTTGGAACCCACTCTGCCACCCGTGGCTCTCTCAGGACCATCCTGAGCCCTCGGGCTGGCCTGACTCCTCTTCCTGCATCTTCTGGTTCAGGCCTCCAGCCTTCTGCCTGGTCTTTTTCACAGTTGGCAAAGACCAGGGGCCATCTGGAGGTCCACAGAGGGTGCCCAGGCGACATGTCTTTGTGGGTGGCCACTGACCCACAAGCCCATAGACTGGGGTCCACAGCCAAAGCGCCTGTCTCATATGGCAGAGCCTTGCTTGCCTCTTGCCCGAGGCTTTGGTGCAGGTAAGCACACAGAGCGCCGAGCCTGCTCAAGTCCTGTCCCTCCTTCTGTAGCAGGCGTGGCCTCCTGACCTGGGGAAGGGCAGCCACTAGGGGTCCTGGTGGCCGGGGTGGCCCTGCTCTCCCGCATCCCAGCCCACTCACTTGGACAGTCCAGGACAGGAGCCCTCGCAGAAGGTGACGTTGACGGCGGTCTCCGTTGCACAGCCCTGGTGCTGCAGGATGGTCGTGTTGGAGTGGACTTGACACGCGTCTGGGGAGAGAGAGTAGATGCAGGAACCCCAGCCCTCCCAGCCGCCCTCCTGCCGCCCTGGCTGGGGTCCCACCGACCCCCAGTGGGAGAAGCCTGGCTGGCCTCCACTTACTGTCTTCCTCACAGGAGTAGCAGCAGTTCTTTTTCCTGAGGACCCCCTGCAGGGCCAAGGACAATGGGTAGAGGTTGGGGTGCAGTTAGGGTATTGGGTGGAGGTGGGGGGCCATGGGACATGGCAGGGACAGGCTGGCATGAGGAGGGGTCTCCCAGACACGCACCCTGCAGCTGGACACGTCGGGGCAGTGTGTGGGCTGTGGGGTCAGCACGTAGACCCCGCTCTTCTCCTCGCAGCGGTACTCCGTGCAGTTGTTCACCCGGCTGTCCACCCAGGTCTGGTGGGGCTAAAACGGAAGGCAGAAGGTGGAGCCCGGAGGGATTCTCTCACGGGCTAAGCCCTGCTGGAGTGAGGGTCTCCCAGGAGGAACCGAGACCACCCCACAGCCCTCTCCTGTTACCTGCACGGGCCCGCCCTCCGGTGTGAGGCAGGCCGCCTGCACACACTCCCCGCAGCACTGCCCCGCCTTCCTGGCCGACTTGAAGCCCTGTGGGGATGGCAGCACAGTCGGTCCCACTCTGCCCAGCCACCTCCTGTCCACGTGCCTGCCTGGCACATGGCACCCACACTTACTGGTCACCGCCCCCCCCCCCCGCTTCCTGTGCCTTCCCTCTGTCCACTGCCCCTCCTGTTCCCACACCGTCTTACCTCCCTGCTCAGTTGGGGTAAAAAAAAGCCCAGACCCCATCAGAGGCTGAGCTGGACCCTCCCTGCTGGGTGCTGGGAGGACCTGGGGCGGGTCTGCCGCCTGCAGCTCACCTGAGGGCAGGCGGTGGTGCAGGCCTCCTCCTTGCACTGGACAGTCGGTGCCAGGGTGTCCTCCAAGAGGCAGGTGCATGTGTGGCAGGGAATGACTGCAGGGAAACTTGCCCCAACCTGCAGTGGAGGCGGTGGCACTGAGCCACAGAGCAGTGGAGGCAGTGGCACTGAGCCACAGAGCGGCAGTGGGGGTGGCACTGAGCCACCAGGCTGGATAGGGCCAGGACCCTTCCTGGGGCGAGGCGGGGTGGGGATAGATGTGACCCTGGCTGAGAGGTGCCAGGCTGGCAGGGACCAGTGTGTGCAGTGTCCCCCGCCCTCCTGCTGGGAGACCCTTGAGACTCAGTGCTCGGAGGAGGCAGGTTCGTGACGCATGCTGTACAGCTCTGTAGAGAGGGCCGCTCTGGACCCACAGCCCTTTGCTGACCTGCCCTGGTTGGGTGCGTGCTCAGAGGGATGCTGGCTCCCCTTCTGCCCCGACTGACCCTGGGACACCCGCCCACCACCCCTGCCCCCGCCCCGTGTGCCGGGCTGGGCCTTGACTTACCCCATAGACTGTGCCATTGTACTCACACAACTTGGGTTCTGGAAGAAAAGGGGGGCTGAGGGGGGCTGGTGGCGGCGGGGAGCTATGCTCCCCAAACAAGCCCAGTAAGGTCTGGTCCAAGGGACCAGTAGTGCCCCGCCCCGCCCCCTCCCTGCCCCATCCCTTCCACCAGCCCCTACCCCTGCACACTCACTGCAGGTGAAGCTGGGGCAGCAGCCGCCCTCCTCCTGGACTCTGATCAGCTCCTGGCCAGGCCCACACTCAGGGGGCCTCTGGGTGCAGGTGGTTGTGTTGCAGACTGTGGAGAATTTTCCCTGTCGGGGTCCTGCCCGCCTGCCACAGCCTCCTTCCTTCTCTGACATGCTGCAATTTCTTGGAGGCTGGTGGTTCTCCTGACCCCTCTGATTCCCCTCCAAGCCCCCACTGCCATCCCCAGACCTCCTCCCACACCCCCAGGCTGGCCGAGGTCATCAGTTAGGGATAGAAAGTCCCCAAGGCCTTTCCACAGGGGTGGCCAGCCATGGTGGAACGAAGCCCCAGCCTCCTCTGTGCACAGGCGCCGCTGGCCTCCTCTGCTCACCACACAGTGTCTCAGGGCAGCACGGGTTGTTGGCTTGGGGCCTGGTCAAGGTCACAAATCCAGGCTGTCTGCACTGCAGGGGGAGGTCCTGGGTTGTGCACACCACCGGCTCACACTGCACCGACACGGAGCTTGCCTCGCACACACAGGCCTGGCAGTTGCTGACCCACCGCTCTCCCGGCTAGAACAGACCAGAGTAGGGCCCCAGGCTCAGGACGACATCCTCGGCCTCTCCAGACCGAGCCCTCTGCTGCCCAGGGTGACAGGGGCAAGAAGGACACATAGGGGCCATCCTTCTCCCTTCCCTCCCTCCCTCTGCTCAGATAGAAGGTGGAAGAAGAGCCACTCACGAGTTTGGGGAACCCATCTGGTCCCACGCAGGCTGGAAGAAAACAGGAATCACTGACAATGTCAAAGGCTGGGCCTGGCAAAGATTTCTACAGGCTGAGGAGACTGTGCCCTAGGCCGTGCTGCCCCCGTCTTCCCACCGGCATGGCACAGATCCCCCCCTGGGAGATTTTGGGGGCATTGGGAAAGTGAGATGGGGCTGGGGTAGGAGTGCTCAGAATCCAGTGCTCCATGAGCCTCATCGGCCAGCAAGAAGCCATGGCAATGGTAGGTTCTCAGAGCCCTGGGGCCGGAGCCTTTGCCGTGACTGCCTCGTGGTGGCCAGGGAGAGAGGGTGGGGCCTGGCCATGTGGGGCATGTCCAGCTGTGGGTGGGCAGTACTTACAGCACTCGGGCACACAGATGTCCATGCTGGAGCTGAAGAGGATCTGATCCTCGGGGCAGAAGCAGCCTTCCGTCAGCCCATGCTCCACGGGGCTCTGGGTCCTGAAAGTTAGGATAGCAGAGGACCACGTGACAGCCAGAGGCAGCCCACATATTGTGGCCAGGGGTTGGGGGGCAGGTGTCCTGCCTGAAGGGCACCTTGGAGCTCGGAGGCAGAGCGTGGAGGCATCTACCGGACTTCAGCCCAGATGCCTGCCCTCAGCTCCAGCTCCTCTCAGACCTTCGGGCGGAGGGGGTCAGAGTGGCTGCTGGTGTGACCCTGCACCCACTCGTGCCTACCTGGAGTTGCAGGACTCGGGCTGGATGGGGCCACATGGCCTGTACAGCTTGGATGGAGGGCAGGAGAAGTCTGTGGACACAGGGACAGCCGTCACAAGCAGCTCAATGGGCCCTGGAGGCTGGAGGCCCCGGGCTGCCCGACTCACCGCACTGCCCGCTGGTGGCATTGCGCCAGTCTGCGCATGTCCCCCGGACACGGCAGAGCTCCGCATAGGCCTCCAGGCTCTGGCAGAGCACCTTGGGGCCACTGGCCTGGCAGCTCTCACTCACACAGGCGTTAAAGAAGGGGTCGGGTGGGATGAGGCTGTGGCAATCAGCGAAGACCCTGCAACGGGGTGGGGGTGGTCAGTTCCAGGAGCCCCATGGCCAGCCAGGGGCCTGGCTCCAGAGGCTGCTGGACGCACCCACTGCCCCAGGGCTAAGGACTCACTGGCTCAGCATCACTTCACAGAGGTGCTTGAGGGGACACGGGGTGGAGCTGACCGCGCTGGACACGGTGGGTGTGGGGCTGGTGCTCAGGGCTGGCGTGGGCAGTACAGAGCAGTCTTCACCACTCCCAGGCAGCAGCCAGGACCGGGCCATGTCCTGGCAGGTGGGGGCCATGGTGCCGTCGGGCCGGCGGCAGTCGTCTCTCTGGTCGTTGGTGCAGGTTCCTGGTTGGGGGGGGGCATCAGTCCTGCGGCTCCTCCCCTCTCCGCTCCCCTCCGGCCGGGGGAGGAGCAGCTGGCAGCCCTGGGGACCCCCGCTTACCGCACTGGCCCTCTGTGTTGTGGTGGAAGTGGCTGTAGGAGAGCCGGATGTGGAAGATGCGGCCGTCGAAGGTGATGGTGGCGCCGAGGGCCGGGATGGCGACACTCATGGTGGTGGATCCGGTCAGGGACACGCGCACACCATCCCTGCTGAGGCCCCTGCTCAGCTTCACCTGGTCGACTAGGATCTGGGGTGGACATTGGGACCGGTCAGAGGCAGGGCCAGGGCACAGCGGGGTCTGACTTCGGGGGCTCTGACCCAGGCCAGAAGCACAAGCTCATGTTTTCGGTGTGCTCTTCCTGGGCCACCCCACCCCACCCTCGCGGTCCCCCCGCCCTGGAGGCTTTCTCCAGGCCCAGATCCTGATCTCTGGGGCACCTGGCCTCTGCTCCCGTCACCACCACGCCGAGGCCCTGGCTTTGCAGCTTGGCCTCTGGGGAACGGCCCTGCACACTCACCAGGCTCTCCTCCTTCCCGCCTGCGGTGGTGGTGGTGGTGAGAACAATCTCCAGAGACTGGAAGTTCACTTGGAGGGCTCTGGGGCAGCCAGCATGCGCGGCCGCCCCGCAGAAGCGGCTGTGAAGGAGGACGGTCAAGTTCCCCTGCTGAGGGTGGATCTCGCGCACCAGCACGTAGGTGCAGTTACCCCAGAAGGAGTAGGTGGTGCCATCGAACATCCTGTAGTGCGATTTCCCCCAGCCGCTGCAGGAGCCTGCGGACCGGACAACCACAGTGGGCTGTGGGCCTTGGCCCAGGGCGGCACAGACCCGGCCCGGCCGCGTCAGCTCCACCATGAGCAACAACACACGAACCATGTGCACTGGGGACCTGAGAGCTGATCCAGTGAAGGGTCTTAAAGCGGGACCATCCAGGGTTACCTGGGTGGGCCCCGGACCCCAGGGCCAGGCCCTTTTGAGACAAAGGAGAGGCACTGACAGAGTGGAAGGCCATACAAAGACGCCAGGGAAGGCGGGGAGGGGCCTCTCCAGACCCCAGATGGCCTCTGGGATGTGAGGCCGTGTCTGCGTTTTCAAACCTGGTTTGTATAATTCCAGCATCCTTGGCATTCAGTGATAGAAACCAAACACATAACCCCAGGAAATGACACTTGAGTGTGGCTGCATCCTTGCCTTGCCCCTCTGTGCTGTGTCTATTGCCCAGCCTTCCCCCGTGGATGTGGGGCCTGCAGGGCAGCAGAATCAGTGCATTTGCTGCCCAAGGCCCCCAGAGATTCCTGTCTCCAGATGTCTCCACCCTGAGCTAATTCACATGTATCCTGCCTGCACCGCCTGTCCTGCCGTGTCCCATCTGCATCCTATCTCATGTCTGCCTATACCCACCCGGTGTCTTGCCTGCACCCTCCTGGTTCCCTGCCTGGACCCCATGTCCTGCCTGCACCCTCCTCGTGCCCTGCTTGGACCCCATGTCCTGCATGCACCCTCCTCGTGCCCTGCCCATACCCCGTGTCCTGAATGTACCCTCCTCGTGCCCTGCCTGGACCCCATGTCCTGCATGCACCCTCCTTATGCCCTGCCCATACCCCATGTCCTGCCTGCACCCTCCTCGTGCCCTGCCCGGACCCCATGTCCTGCCTGCACCCTCCTCGTGCCCTGCCCGGACCCCATGTCCTGCCTGCACCCTCCACGTGCCCTGCCTGGACCCCATGCCTTGCCTGTCCCCTCCAGGTGCAGCCCCCACACCCAGGGACTGCTTACACTCGCACTCGTAGTGGAAGCGGCAGGTCTGGTTCTGGTCCCACACCTGGACGGGCAGGTGCCCGTTCACACAGGTGATGTTGGTCACAGGCTCGGGCTTCAGGAGGATGACATTGTTGTTACCCTCGCACTTGGCCACTGTGCAGTTGTCCAGGGTCCAGGTCTCATTCACCTGGGGCAGGGGACATGCCAGGTGCTGACGTGGGGGGCTTGTGGAGACCCAGTCCTGCCCTTCCTGCTGCCTGAGTCCTCCTGTCCTGGAGCCCCAGAGAACTGCCAGTTTATGGAGAGGGGGATATGAATCCTGTGTGCCAGCCAAAGATGGCAGCTAGCAGGAAACAGGGCTCGGATGCTGGTTCTGGTGTTGGTCCTAGCTCAGCCCCAGAGGCAGTCGTGGCCCCGGTGGGCACAGGCCCTGTGTCACAGCTAGGCAAGGGGGAGGGAGACTACCTTTCGAGGAGGAACAGCATTGTCACAGCCAGGGGGCAATGAAAACGGGAGTGTCGGGAGTGTTGACACGGAGGTCGCTGGTGGTAAGGGGGACGGACAGGCATCAAGGTGGCGGTCCACGGAGCAGTGCTGGTTGCAGAGGGCAGAGAAGTGGCAGCCGGCTCTGTCAGTCTTATTGTAGATGACATCCCCTGAGAAACAGAGACCCATAAGCCGATGTGCACAAGTCCAAGGGACCAGCCACGATGGAGGGAGGAAAGGGGTAAAGGGTTGGCTACGGACAACGTGGATGGAGAGTGGGCAGCAGAGAACAGCCCTCATCTCCAAAGCAGACAGATCCGGGTGGACAAGGACAGAAATAGAGTCACATAGTCTCTGGCACTCACCGGGTAAGAACAGCTTTCCAAACGCATGGCAGAAACAGGTGGGACTGGAAGCTGTGGTGGATTGGATGCTGATGCTCGAGGGAGAGGCAGTGGGCACACTAAAGGTCAGCAGACCATGGGGGGAAACCACTGGAGAGTATGTGGTCCCCAGAGGAAGGGAGGAGGTGACAGAGGAGCCAGTGGACATAGGTAAGGAAATGTTGGTGGTCAGTGCTGGGGTAGAGAGAGTGGACCCTGGTGTGGAGGAGGGGGTGGTGGTGGACACAGTGGCTGTGGGTGAGGTGGCCGTGGTGGTCAGTGCTGGGGTAGAGACAGTGGACCCTGGTGTGGAGGAGAGGGTGGGGGTGGACACAGTGGCTGTGGGTGAGGTGGCCGTGGTGGTCAGTGCTGGGGTAGAGACAGTGGACCCTGGTGTGGAGGAGGGGGTGGGGGTGGACACAGTGGCTGTGGGTGAGGTGGCCGTGGTGGTCAGTGCTGGGGTAGAGACAGTGGACCCTGGTGTGGAGGAGGGGGTGGTGGTGGACACAGTGGCTGTGGGTGAGGTGGCCGTGGTGGTCAGTGCTGGGGTAGAGACAGTGGACCCTGGTGTGGAGGAGGGGGTGGTGGTGGACACAGTGGCTGTGGGTGAGGTGGCCGTGCTGGTCGGTCCTGGGGGTAAATCAGTGGACCCTGGTGTGGAGGAGGAAACCACCATGGATTCTGTGGGGGTGGCTGCGGTGGTACAGTGGCTGTAGTCAGCACAGCACAGCAGGCGCACGTGGTAGTTGTGGCAGTACTGCAGGGGACCCGGCTGGTCCAGGTTTCTGCACACCAGCCCCATGCGCCTGTCACACTGCACCACCTGGCCCAGGGCCTCCAGGGGCTGGTCTGGCTGATCCTCAGAGCGGCACTGGATGTCCTGCGGGTGCTCACAGAAGACATGGCCGGCCGAGCGGAGGACTGAGAAGGTCTCAAAGTCCCCGCCGTTTGCACCGGGAGTGGGGTAGTCCGCGTCCATCCATTCTGTCCAGGCGCACCGGGGCTTGCATGCGGTGGACCTGGCTTCTGAGGTTGCAGAAGTCTGTGCGGGGCCAGCCGTCAGCCTGGGTGAGGTCCGAGTCTTTTCTGGATGTGCCGAGGTGAGGCTTGTGGTGGTGGTTCCGTGGGTAGAGACGGACTGCGTGACTGTGGTGTGGGCTGGAGAGCTGGATGTGGCCCGCACTGTGAAGGTAGTGCTGGAGGGCTTAGATGGGGTCTGAGAAGTGCTTGGGACTGTGGCTGAGGATGTCAGGTTAGTGGGCCTTGAATGAGGCCTGGTGGGGGACAGTGAGATACCTTGGGAGGTGGCCATGGTGGTCACTGCGGGGGGAGAGACAGTGGACCCTGGTGTGGAGGAGGGGGTGGTGGTGGACACAGTGGCTGTGGGTGAGGTGGCCGTGGTGGTCAGTGCTGGGGTAGAGACAGTGGACCCTGGTGTGGAGAAGGGGGTGGTTGTGGACACAGTGGCTGTGGGAGAGATGGCCGTGGTGGTCAGTGCTGGGGTAGAGAGAGTGGACCCTGGTGTGGAGGAGGGGGTGGTGGTGGACACAGTGGCTGTGGGTGAGGTGGCCGTGGTGGTCAGTGCTGGGGTAGAGACAGTGGACCTTGGTGTGGAGGAGGGGGTGGGGGTGGACACAGTGGGTGAGGTGGCCGTGGTGGTCAGTGCTGGGGTAGAGAGAGTGGACCCTGGTGTGGAGGAGGGGGTGGGGGTGGACACAGTGGCTGTGGGTGAGGTGGCCGTGGTGGTCAGTGCTGGGGTAGAGACAGTGGACCCTGGTGTGGAGGAGGGGGTGGTGGTGGATACAGTGGCTGTGGGTGAGGTGGCCGTGGTGGTCAGTGCTGGGGTAGAGACAGTGGACCCTGGTGTGGAGGAGGGGGTGGTGGTGGACACAGTGGCTGTGGGTGAGGTGGCCGTGGTGGTCAGTGCTGGGGTAGAGACAGTGGACCCTGGTGTGGAGGAGGGGGTGGTGGTGGATACAGTGGCTGTGGGTGAGGTGGCCGTGGTGGTCAGTGCTGGGGTAGAGACAGTGGACCCTGGTGTGGAGGAGGGGGTGGTGGTGGACACAGTGGCTGTGGGTGAGGTGGCCGTGGTGGTCAGTGCTGGGGTAGAGACAGTGGACCCTGGTGTGGAGGAGGGGGTGGTGGTGGATACAGTGGCTGTGGGTGAGGTGGCCGTGGTGGTCAGTGCTGGGGTAGAGACAGTGGACCCTGGTGTGGAGGAGGGGGTGGTGGTGGACACAGTGGCTGTGGGTGAGGTGGCCGTGGTGGTCAGTGCTGGGGTAGAGACAGTGGACCCTGGTGTGGAGGAGGGGGTGGTGGTGGACACAGTGGCTGTGGGTGAGGTGGCCGTGGTGGTCAGTGCTGGGGTAGAGACAGTGGACCTTGGTGTGGAGGAGGGGGTGGTGGTGGACACAGTGGCTGTGGGTGAGGTGGCCGTGCTGGTCGGTCCTGGGGGTAAATCAGTGGACCCTGGTGTGGAGGAGGAAACCACCATGGATTCTGTGGGGGTGGCTGCGGTGGTACAGTGGCTGTAGTCAGCACAGCACAGCAGGCGCACGTGGTAGTTGTGGCAGTACTGCAGGGGACCCGGCTGGTCCAGGTTTCTGCACACCAGCCCCATGCGCCTGTCACACTGCACCACCTGGCCCAGGGCCTCCAGGGGCTGGTCTGGCTGATCCTCAGAGCGGCACTGGATGTCCTGCGGGTGCTCACAGAAGACATGGCCGGCCGAGCGGAGGACTGAGAAGGTCTCAAAGTCCCCGCCGTTTGCACCGGGAGTGGGGTAGTCCGCGTCCATCCATTCTGTCCAGGCGCACCGGGGCCTGCATGCGGTGGACCTGGCTTCTGAGGTTGCAGAAGTCTGTGCGGGGCCAGCCGTCAGCCTGGGTGAGGTCCGAGTCTTTTCTGGATGTGCCGAGGTGAGGCTTGTGGTGGTGGTTCCGTGGGTAGAGACGGACTGGGTGACTGTGGTGTGGGCTGGAGAGCTGGACGTGGCCCGCACTGTGAAGGTAGTGCTGGAGGGCTTAGATGGGGTCTGAGAAGTGCTTGGGACTGTGGCTGAGGATGTCAGGTTAGTGGGCCTTGAATGAGGCCTGGTGGGGGACAGTGAGATACCTTGGGAGGTGGCCGTGGTGGTCACTGCGGGGGAAGAGACAGTGGACCCTGGTGTGGAGAAGGGGGTGGTTGTGGACACAGTGGCTGTGGGTGAGGTGGCCGTGGTGGTCAGTGCTGGGGTAGAGAGAGTGGACCCTGGTGTGGAGGAGGGGGTGGTGGTGGACACAGTGGCTGTGGGTGAGGTGGCCGTGGTGGTGGGTCCTGGGGTAGAGACAGTGGACCCTGGTGTGGAGGAGGGGGTGGTGGTGGACACAGTGGCTGTGGGTGAGGTGGCTATGGTGGTCAGTGCTGGGGTAGAGACAGTGGACCCTGGTGTGGAGGAGGGGGTGGTGGTGGACACAGTGGCTGTGGGTGAGGTGGCCGTGGTGGTCAGTGCTGGGGTAGAGACAGTGGACCCTGGTGTGGAGGAGAGGGTGGGGGTGGACACAGTGGCTGTGGGTGAGGTGGCCGTGGTGGTCAGTGCTGGGGTAGAGACAGTGGACCCTGGTGTGGAGGAGGGGGTGGTGGTGGACACAGTGGCTGTGGGTGAGGTGGCCGTGGTGGTCAGTGCTGGGGTAGAGAGAGTGGACCCTGGTGTGGAGGAGGGGGTGGTGGTGGACACAGTGGCTGTGGGTGAGGTGGCCGTGGTGGTCAGTGCTGGGGTAGAGACAGTGGACCCTGGTGTGGAGGAGGGGGTGGTGGTGGACACAGTGGCTGTGGGTGAGGTGGCCGTGGTGGTCAGTGCTGGGGTAGAGAGAGTGGACCCTGGTGTGGAGGAGGGGGTGGGGGTGGATACAGTGGCTGTGGGTGAGGTGGCCGTGGTGGTCAGTGCTGGGGTAGAGACAGTGGACCCTGGTGTGGAGGAGGGGGTGGGGGTGGACACAGTGGCTGTGGGTGAGGTGGCCGTGGTGGTCAGTGCTGGGGTAGAGACAGTGGACCCTGGTGTGGAGGAGGGGGTGGTGGTGGACACAGTGGCTGTGGGTGAGGTGGCCGTGGTGGTCAGTGCTGGGGTAGAGACAGTGGACCCTGGTGTGGAGGAGGGGGTGGGGGTGGACACAGTGGCTGTGGGTGAGGTGGCCGTGGTGGTCAGTGCTGGGGTAGAGACAGTGGACCCTGGTGTGGAGGAGGGGGTGGTGGTGGACACAGTGGCTATGGGTGAGGTGGCCGTGGTGGTCAGTGCTGGGGTAGAGACAGTGGACCCTGGTGTGGAGGAGGGGGTGGGGGTGGACACAGTGGCTGTGGGTGAGGTGGCCGTGGTGGTCAGTGCTGGGGTAGAGACAGTGGACCCTGGTGTGGAGGAGGGGGTGGTGGTGGACACAGTGGCTGTGGGTGAGGTAGCCGTGGTGGTTGGTCCTGGGGTAGAGACAGTGGACCCTGGTGTGGAGGAGGGGGTGGTGGTCGACACAGTGGCTGTGGGTGTGGTGGCCGTGGTCAGTCCTTGGGGAGTGAGAGTGGACCCTGGTGTGTAGCCAGTGCCTGGGCTCAGGGTTTGGGTTGAAAGCCAGGGCTGAGTGGCCTGGCTGTTGGTGGAGGCCCTGTTGGAGGTTCCCGAGTGGGAGGTGCCCTGGCCTGTTGTTAGGGGCCTTCTGGGCAGGGAGGTCTTGGAGCCTGGGGTTGGAGTCCTGGGTGTTGGCTGTCCGGAGCTGTGCGGGTGGCTGGAGGAGGTGGCTGGCATGGTAGAGGCGGTGGAGAGCCTCTCAGTGGTCCCAGGAGAGGTCTGGGCGTGGAAGGGGCTCGTCCGTGTCCAGGCTGAGGCGCTCCCGACGGAGCCTGTGGCTGCAGGCGTGGTGCCGGAGGGCCCTGGCCCTGGGCGGGCAGTGCTGCAGGGCCCGCGGTACTCGCAGCAAAGCACGCGGATGTGGTAGTTGAGGCAGGTCTGGCCGGCCGCCTGCTTGTTGTTCCGGCAGATGAGGCCGTAGTCCACGTTGCAGAGCACCACCTGGCCGAGCTGCTGGAAGGACGTGTTGGGGAAGAGGACGGACTCGCACTCGATGGCCACGGGTTTCGGGCACAGAGGGACCCCTGAGTCTCTGATGCGGTAGTAGGTTTCAATGTCACCCCCAAAGCGGCCTTCCCTGGGCTGGCTGGTGTCCAGCCAGTCCGTCCAGGCGCACTGAGGCTGGCAGAGTGTGGGCTCGGGTCCTGGGGTGGTGCGGGGGACGGGGTGGGGCGGGGGCGTGGGGCGGGGGGTGGGGCGGGGCGGGGCGGGGCCCGGGCAGTGGCTGTAGTCCTCGCAGCACAGCACCCGCACGTTGTAGTTGAAGCACATGTTGAACTCCCCGGTCTGCTCCTCGTTCTTGCAGACCAGCCCCTCCTGCAGGCTGCAGTGCACCACCTGCCCGATGCTGTCGATGCTCAGGGCGGGGTAGTTCTCCGCCCGGCACTCGATCTCCTGGGGGGCCTGGCACAGCTGACCGCCCGCAGCCCTGATGTTTTCGTAGGTCTCCAGGTCCCCGTGCTCCACCCCCGAGGTCGGGAAGTCCACGTCAAACCATTCCGTCCACTTGCACCTAGGCCAGCAGGGGGTGGGGCCTCGGCTGCTGGTGACCTCAGTCCCCGTGCCTGGTGGCCCTCCTGTCCCCGGGGAGCTGGTGTCCACGTGGGAAGTGGACGGCTGGCTCGTGTGGGTTGTCAGCGGCAGGCTTGTGGTCAGAGACGCCGTGGAGACGGTGCTCGCTGCGCCTACTCTGGTGGAACCAGCCGTGGACCCTGAGGCCAGGGCACTGCCAGTGGCCGTGGACAGCATGGTGAAGGAGGGAAGGGTTTTCGTGGATCCTGGAGGCGTGGTGGTCCTTTCTGTGGTGGCTGCCGTGGCCTTGGTGCTTTGGGGAGGCCCTGGTGGGGCGCTGGTGGCTCCTGTGGTGCCAGTGAGGGGGCTCTGCTCTGAGGATGGGGCCTGGGGGGCCGTGGTGGGTGGGGTGCTGGGGGCCCCCGTGGTGCCAGTGGTGGGGCTCTGCTCTGAGGACGTGGCCCCGGGGGCTGTGGCAGGTGGGGCAGTGGGGGGTGGCCTCTGGCAGTGGTGAAGGCTACAGCACAGCACACGGATCATGTAGTTGTAGCACATGGGGAAGGGTCCCTCCTGCTCCCGGTTGCGGCACACCAGGCCCGAGCGGACGTCGCAGTGCACGCGCTGGCCCAGCCTGTCCAGGCTCCAGCCAGGGTAGTTCTGGGCCTGGCACTGGATGTCCTGAGGCTGCTCACAGAGCTCCGCCCCCGAGGCCCGGATGCTGTCAAACGTCTCCGTGTCTCCCCCCGCCAGCTCAGACTTGGGGTAGCTGGTATCAAACCACTCGGTCCACTCACAGCGGGGCTGGCAGGTGGTGGCGCCCGAGGTCACCGGTGTAGGCTGGGAGCCGAGTGTGGTCTGCAGGGTGGCCGTGGTCGGGGCAGGACCGGGCAGGGACGTGTGGGTGGTCGTGCCCGGGGTGCTCGTGGTGGCTCTGGACGGGGACGGGAAGGGGCTGCCGCTCGGGGCTGGGGAGGCCCCACACGGCACGAGGTCACAGCACAGGACCCGCAGCTCGTAGTTGTGGCAGAGCGGGGGGCTCTGCTCGCTGTTGAGACACAGCAGCCCCTGGGCAAGGTCGCAGGCCACCTTCTGACCCAGCTCCTGCAGGGCCGTGTCAGGGAACTGCACTGCGCGGCACTCGATGGCAGCTGGGGCCTGGCACAGCGGGTGCCCACTGTCCCTCAAGTTCACAAAGGTTTCAAAGTCCCCGCCCGCCATGCCAGCCTCGGGACGGCCCCCGTCCATCCAGCCAGACCAGCGGCACACCTCACGGACGCACACGGACGGCGGAGTCGGAGCGGAGCCTGCTGGAGGGCACAGAGGGTTGCTCAGCGCCCCCAGCCTCGCCGTGGCCCAGGGAGCGGCTTCCGGAGAGCCAGGCGCACTTACCTGTTGTGGAGGGAGGGGCGGAAGCGGTGGTAAAGGTGAACGGCGTGGTGGACAGCCGTTTAGGACATTCTGAGGTCCTCCGGATTATCCTCCCACTTTCCCCACAGGTGGCTGTCAGGCAGGCGCCGAGGCCGTCGGTGGTGTTGTAGATGGTGGACCCGTAGCTGTAGGTGAGGTTCTCGTAGGTGCACTGGCAGGCTGGGGCGGCAGACGGCAGCTCACTCACCTTGGTTACTCACCTGGGGCCGCCAGCTCTGCCCCAGCCCACAGGCAGGGCCCACTCCTTACCCGAGAGGTTGTAAGTGCACTGGAGCCCCTCAGGGGTGCAGCGGCTGCGGGAGAGGCGTGGTGAGGTCCTGGAAGGTGGGCCAACCCCATCCTTCCCCTTTCTCCTTCACTCCCCCCCCCCCACCGCCCCTCCTCCGCCTGCCTCTCACCAGGTCTGGCAGTTCTCTGCAGCGGGGACCTGCGTTTCAATGTCGTAGTAATTTCCCTGGTCATCATAGCAGCCACACTGGGCCACACACCTCATCTGGTCCTCGCTGAAGAAGGGCTGGCTGTCGGGGCACTTCGGGTAGCAACCTGGGGTGGCATGGGGCTTGTTGGCCCTCCGCCCTCTCGGAGGGGCACTGGGCTTCTCCCAGCCCCGAGCAGAGCCGCTGAGAGAGCACTGGGCCCGCCCTGGGCCTGCCCTGGGCACGCTGTGGCTCCAGGGCCCTGCCCTGGAAACTCAGACCTCCTCACCTTCCATGCCAGGCAGCTCAGTCAGGCAGTGGCCGCTGGGATTCCGGCAGGTCTTCAGACAGGGCGCACCGCAGGGCTGGTAGTGCCACTCACACTCCCCACGGGGGTTGTAGTAGTCACAGAACAGAGCTGGGGAGACAGCAGGGACTAAGCAGACGCCCACTAGGCCTCCCCCCCGTGAGAGCCAGGCCAGCCCACGCCGGGCACGGGGCGCCCTCCAGGCCTCCCTCCTGTGAGAGCCCGGGGCCAGCCCACGCCAGGCACGGGGCGCCCTCCAGGCCTCCCTCCCGTGAGAGCCCGGGGCCAGCCCACGCCAGGCACGGGGCTCCCTCCAGGACTCCTTCCCGTGAGAGCCCAGGGCCAGCCCACAGCAGGCACCCACCAGGCTGTAGGGTCTGCACAGAGCTGTGTGTGTACACATACACATGTGTTGTGTTGATGCACACATACATATGTGCACACACGTGTGTCATGGACATGTCCGCGCACACCACACAGCCAGCCGTGCCCCGGAAGGAAGGAGGCAGCAGGCTGCCTGCTTCCTGGTTCAGATCCCCACTCACGGCAGACGTCCGGCGTCCTCCAGGACACGCACACGCCCACGTCGTGGCAGGCCTGGGCGTAGGCCGCCACGGCAGTGCAGAAGCACTCGCAGTCGCCCCCCGAGTCGCAGGCGCAGGCGTCGCTCACACAGGCCTCATAGTACTTGGTGGAGTCAATCTGGAGCGGAGAACCAAGGCCCCCTCAGGGAGGAGAGCGACACCGGCCCGGTCACCCGGACCGGTCCCTGCCACCAGTGTAGGCCGCCCTCCCACAGCAGCGCCCCGAGGTCCCGGTCTGTGCTATCTAGTGGGAGCTGCTCCTGGCGCCCCCTCTCCAGGGGACCCCGAGTGGGGGCCGCTCCTGGCGCCCCCTCTCCAGGGCACCTGCACACCTGCACTGCTCTTATGTTCCTCAGAGCTTTTAGTGATATGAGTGTGGTTGTGTGGCCCCCAGGCTCCAGACCCACCCAGGACATCACGTCCTGTCCCTGCACCCCACCCCGGTCCTCTGCCCGTGGGCCCTGGCTTGCTCTGCTTGGCATGCTGGCCTGTCCCGCCTCTGCCTCAGAGGGATGTTCTCACGGACTCTGCTCCAGCTGCTCCGCACAGAGCCCCTCCCTGGCCCCTGCTGCCTTGTTTCCCGAGGTTGAGCTGCTCCCCGGGGGCAGCTGGCACCCGGAACCTTCCAGGCTCCCAGCCCCAGAGAACACATCCTGGTGAGGGTGGTGGTGGGAGCCATGCCCAGCTTTGCTTCACTTGCAGACTGGCACATCCCTGCGATGCTTGGCTGGCCAGGGCGCACACAGGCGTGACCCCTGCGTACACAGACCCGGGCTGAACAAACGCCTTTGCCACCACCACCAGCAACCCACGTCCGCCAGCCTTCTCGGGCCGTAAGAACTGCCCAGGCCAAGCAGGAAGCCAACCTGCGGCCATGATGGCTGCCTGCTCCTTCTCATCCCGTTGCTCTGACAACAGTGATGTGCAGAGGTAGTTGCCTGCTCTCGAGGCGGGGGGTGGGGGGGGGTGAGTCAGCACAGGGAGGAGTGAGGCTGCTCTGGCCCAACACAATCATTTCCTCTCACCATCACTCGGGCCCTGAGTTAGGAATCTGGGTCCCTAAGTGGGCACTCAAGTATTGGTTAAACCCTCAGGGCAGTTTTCAGAAGTCCCAACCACCACGTCCTCTAGGGGAGCCCAGCTGGCCTTCCATCCAGCCACCCTGCCAACCAGGCAGGCCTGGGCCATTAACGAGACAGGGAGGACCCCTCACTGGAGCCACTGATGGCGTCTGAGACAGCGGCAGTAGTTCCATGCCCAGGACCTGGGCACCTGTCTTGTGGGAATTCCTGCCTACCGTTGAGCCTAGCCAGGTTCACCCAGCAGGAAGGAGGTAGCCCAAGACTGCAGGCCCCTACCCACTGGAAGGCCCCTGTTCTCAGACCCTTGTCCCCTGTCCCCTGCAGACCCCTGTCCCCTGCAGATCCCTGTTCTCTGCAGACCCCTGCCCTCCTGCAGACCCCTGTTCTCTGCAGACCCCTGCCCTCCTGCAGACCCCTGCCCTCCTGCAGACCCCTGCCCTTCTGCAGACCCCTGTTCTCTGCAGACCCCTGCCCTCCTGCAGAGCCCTGTCTTCCTGCAGACCCCTGATCTCTTGCAAGTCCTTGCCCATCTAGCTCAAGCCCAGGTGTCCTTGGGTCCCACCTGAGAGTGGCAGGCAGCGAAGGTCTGGCCGTTGATGATGCTGCACTGCTTCTGGGCCCAGGACTTGCGGTGAGGGTTGGCCGTGCAGGGGTCCTTGGGGGCCAGGGCATTGGGGCAGGACGGGGAGAACTTCCAGCTGTTGCCAAACTCCAGCACATCTCCCACCACGGACTGACTGCGCGTGGTGAAGTCGTTGATGGCGTTGTTGTCAAAGTTCCCGCACAGGCCGCAGACCCTGCCCTGCAGAGCCGGGGAAGAGCACACGGAGAGCACAGGGCCCCGTCAAGGATCCCGCTCAGGCCGCAGACCCTGCACACGGACAGCAGGCAGACAGCAGGTGGAGAGCACACAGCCCCAGCATCCAGGCAGGATGGCCCTGGCTGGCCTGAGAGCAGGTGACAAGGACACACAGTTCCTGCTGGGCAGACTGCTGGAGAGCCCCTGCTCCTTTCCCTGTCCCTGTGACTTCAGAGCCAGGGGCGGGGTGGGGCGGGGTGGGGTGGGCACCGACCTGCTGCCCCTGTCACCACATTGATCCTGTGCCTTCTCTCTCCTAGTGAGAGCCCTTGCAAGGGAGGCCCCTTGTCACTGGCCAGACTCCACCCCGCAGGACTCCTCCCCTCCTCCCTTCCCCTCACCCCGGGTGGGGGCCCTGCCAGCTGCGCCTACCTTGTAATGCTGCTGCAGCCGGATGAACACGCTGGTCTTCCGGTCCCACGACACAAACATCCCACTGTGCAGCTCGATGACCAGGAAGAGGCCCATGGAGCGGACCTTGTAGGGGAGGGCCCCGCCGGAGCCCCTGGGCACCACCTGCACGCGCCCCTCGTGCAGGACCAGATCTTGGCTCTGTAGGTGGAGGCACGGGGAGCTGGGAGGCCAAGAGCCAGGGGAGGCTGTGGAAAGTTCCCCCCACCCGCGGATGGGGCCCGGGTGTGTGGGGTGAACCTGTCTGCCCAGTCTACTCCCCTATAGATGCCATGTTGCTGGGAGGAAGAGAAGGGCCTTGGAAGGGCTGAGATGTAACCTGGTGGCAGAGTCCTTGCCTGGATTCATAAGGCCCTGGGTTCCTACAGCCCAGCAACCAAACTTCTCGTCTAAAAATTAAGGTCTCTGCAGCTAGTTAAGGGAAAAACCCTGGAACGGATCACCCTGAATTACCTGGATGAGCCTCAGATCCAATAGGGTGCCCTTGTAAGAGATAGAGAATGCACAGGCAAGGCCCCGACCGAAGCCCCAGGCTGGGAGGCAGGGAGGGTCCTCTCTAGACCCCAGCCAGCCTCCACGCTGGCCTTCTGGCCTCAGGGATGGGTGTGAGGTGGTGGTGTCTGGATGGGTGTGGTGTCAGGTGGTGGTGTCAGGCGGTGATGGGTGTCAGGCAGTGGTGTCTATGGATGGGTGGGGTGTCAGGCAGTGGTGTCAGGCGGTGATGGGTGTCAGGTGGTGGTGTGTGTGGATGGGTGGGGTGTCAGGTGGTGGTGTTAGGCGGTGATGGGTGGGGTGTCAGGCAGTGATGGGTGTCAGGCAGTGGTGTCAGTGGATGGGTGTGGTGCGAGGCAGTGGTGTCAGGCGGTGATGGGTGTCAGGCAGTAGTGTCTATGGATGGGTGGGGTGTCAGGCGGTGATGGGTGGGGTGTCAGGCAGTGATGGGTGTTAGGCAGTGGTGTCTATGGATGGGTGGGGTGTCAGGCAGTGGTGTCAGGCGGTGATGGTTGTCAGGCGGTAGTGTCTATGGATGGGTGGGGTGTCAGGCGGTGGTGTCAGGCAGTGATGGGTGGGGTGTCAGGCGGTGATGGGTGTCAGGCGGTGGTGTGTGTGGATGGGTGGGGTGTCAGGCGGTGGTGTCAGGTGGTGGTGGGTGTGGTGTCAGGCGGTGATGGGTGTCAGGCAGTGGTGTGTGTGGATGGGTGGGGTGTCAGGCGGTGGTGTCAGGTGGTGGTGGGTGATGGGTGTCAGGTGGTGGTATCTGTGGATGGGTGTGATGTCAGATGGTGATGGGTGTGGTGTGAGGCAGTGGTGTCAGGCGGTGATGAATGTCAGGCAGTGGTGTCCATGGATGGGTGTGGTGTCAGGCAGTTGTGTCAGGCTGTGATGGGTGTCAGGCAGTGGTGTCTATGGATGTGTGTGGTGTCAGGCGGTGGTGTCAGGCAGTGATGGGTGTGATGTGAGGCAGTGGTGTCAGGCGGTGATGAGTGTCAGGCGGTGGTGTGTGTGGATGGGTGGGGTGTCAGTCGGTGGTGTCAGGCGGTGATGGGTGGGGTGTCAGGCAGTGATGGGTGTCAGGCAGTGGTGTCAGTGGATGGGTGTGGTGCGAGGCAGTGGTGTCAGACGGTGATGGGTGTCAGGCAGTGGTGTCAGTGGATGGGTGGGGTGTCAGGCGGTGATGGGTGTCAGTGGATGGGTGTGGTGTCAGGAGGTGATGGGTGATGGGTGTCAGGAGGTGGTGTCTGTAGATAGGTGTGGTGTCAGGCGGTTGTGTCAGGCAGTGATGGGTGTGGTGTCAGGCGGTGATGGGTGTGGTGTGAGGCAGTGGTGTCAGGCGGTGATGGGTATCAGGCGGTGATGGGTGTCAGTGGATGGGTGGGGTGTCAGGCGGTGATGGGTGTCAGTGGATGGGTGTGGTGTCAGGCGGTGATGGGTGTGGTGCGAGGCAGTGGTGTCAGGCGGTGATGGGTGTCAGGTGGTGGTGTCAGTGGATGGGTGGGGTGTCAGGCGGTGGTATCAGGTGGTGGTGTGTGTGGTGTCAGGTGGTGATGGGTGTGGTGCGAGGCAGTGATGTCAGGCGGTGATGGGTGTCAGGCGGTGGTGTCTGTGGATGGGTGTGGTGTCAGGTGGAGATGGGTGTCAGTGGATGGGTGTGGTGTCAGGAGGTGATGGGTGTCAGGCAGTGGTGTCTGTAGATAGGTGTGGTGTCAGGCAGTTGTGTCAGGTGGTGATGGGTGTGGTGCGAGGCAGTGGTGTCAGGCGGTGATGGGTGTCAGGCGGTGGTCTCTGTGGATGGGTGGGGTGTCAGGCGGTGGTGTCAGGTGGTGGTGGGTGTGGTGTCAGGCGGTGATGGGTGTCAGTGGATGGGTGTGGTGTCAGGCGGTGATGGGTGTGATGCGAGGCAGTGGTGTCAGGCGGTGATGGGTGTCAGGCGGTGGTGCCTCTGGGCTGGGGAGCGTGTGGGCACTTTACCTCCAGGAAGATCTTGATGGCTTTGGAGCAGGTGGTCCCGGTGGTTCCGCAGGGGACGTTCTCCGTCACGATGCGGAAGGTCCCGTTGGCGCTGGCACCCCCACAGTAGTCCTGCCGTGGGAAGAGAGGGGCTGGGAACGGGGGCTAGGAGAGGGGACCGCCTGGGAGCTGTGGGGCAGCCGGAGCCACACACCTGGGCCAGGACGTACTCGCAGCTGCCCTGGAAGCTGTAGCGCTCCCCGTCGAAGGTGATGTGGTGGCCGTCTCCATAGGCCACACAAGTGCCCAGACAGGGCCGGTCTGTGCAGGCCCATCGCCGGTTCTTGCAGGTGCTGGGGGACAGTGGGGGGCTACTCACTGGCCCAGCTCCGAGCCAGCATGCTCCCTCAGTCCAGGCCTAGGCTCACAGCCCCGTCAGGGCAGGTCTTGTGTAGACCTCAGACTCCAGACCCAGGCCCTTCTCTGTAGACATGAGTGCTGCTCTGTCCCCGCTGTAGCTCCACACACCTGGGCCAGCTGAGGCCTGTGGCCAGTGAGTCCCTCTTGCTCCGCCTCCCGTGATCCCGTGAGCCCCTCTGGCCCGGGACCCACCCCTGTCCCCATGCTCCTCCCACACCCATGGTCCAGGGCCCACCAGGTGTTGCAGCCCGCCTGAATGGTCTCGCCGGGTCTGTACGTGGCCCCGTTGTGCACGCATGGACAGTCTTCCTCAGCAATGCAGCTCCCTTGTCCATTGGCCACCAGCCCCTGGGGGCACACGCAGCCCGAGACACAGTGTGTGCTGAACTGTGGGCACAGGTAGCCTGGTCAGGGACAAGAGAGTGGCCTGCTGGCCCATCTCGCCAGGGGGTTCCAGGACACGAAGCAGGCGGGCACTTCCCACCCTGGAAATGCCAGGCAGAGACCCCTTGGGGCGTGGGCACCAAGGCCGGGGCCCCGGAGGCCCCTCCCCACGCCCTCCAGAGTGGCGGCTCAGGTCCTGCCAGGGAGACTCACACAGTCCACATCCAGGGTGTGGCAGCTCCTGAGGCACTCGGCCCCGGGGACACCGGTCGACGCGTTGTTGCAGTCCAGGTACACCATGGGCGCCACACAGCCTGGGAGGCAGGGCGCATGAGAGAGGCTGCTGGGAAAGCCACCCACACCCCCGAGGCCTGTTGACCCCACTCTGCGGCCGGGGCCCTGACTTGAATGCCAAGCTGCTGCAGACGTGCCCTGAGGTGCCAGGATGCCCCTGCCACGGCCACAGCAGACACGGTGCACGGCCTCCCCTGCACCGCTCGCGTGGGGCTGGGATGGGGCGGGGGTTACCTGTGTCCTCCTGCAGTGTGGTTCCCAGACAATTCAGCTTGCCGTTTATGCATGAGCTACAAGACAAGAGACAAGTCGGCTGGCCTGCTCCCCCAGCCAGGATGGGACCTCCTCAGGCTGGGCCACCTCCTCCCAGACCAGGGCAGTGCCTGCGGCTCCGGTCACCGGATGGGCAACAAGGTGGTGTACACAGGGAGTGCAACACGGCCCTGGGCCCGAGCTGAGACTGTATCTCTAATGTCCCCAAGTCCAGATCCCCTACAGTCTCTGGAGGAGCTAGAGCTTTCAGGGGGCGTGGCCCAAAGGAAGGAGGTGAGCTGGGGTCACGCTTTGATGGGGGTGTGGGATTCTGGCTCTTTCCTCCCTTACAGCCAGCAGGGCAGTTTGCGGTGCAGCTGCAGCGTCAGAGCAAGGGGGCAGTGGACACAGGCCTGGGAGCCCAGGGGAGCTCCTTCTCCTCATGACTTGACCCTCTGAGGCATGTCATTCCAGAAAGGAAAGGCTGGCTCATGGAGAAGCCACCTTTGAGGTGGAGGGGGGTGCGGGGGGAGGGGCCTCTCCCAACCCCAGCTGGCAGACATCCGGCAGCTGTCCCCTCCCAAGACCGCAGCCCTGCCCTTTTTCCTGCACAACCCCCAGGCTTCTTTGCAGGGGGCCTGGCAGGTGTCTCCAGTGGTTGTCTGTGTATGCCTGTGCATTTACACACGTGTGTGCATGTGTGTGCATGTACAGATGCATGTGTATGTGAGTGTACATGCATGTGTGTGCATGGGTGTGTGAATGTGCATGTATATGTATGTGGCTGGCTTCGGTGTGATGGTGGACACCCCACCCCCGAGCCCGTGGGCTTCCTTACCACACCACACCATTGTCCTGCACCACCTCTCCGGGAGCCACCATGATGCCTCGGAAGTAGCAGGGACACTCCTGGGCAGGCACGCAGGTGCCCCTGTCGTTCAGGAAGGTGCCGTGGGGGCACCTGCAGCCGTCCACAGGCACGAAGGCGACGCCGCAGGTGGCGTCTGCCTCGCTCAGGGAGTGGCAGGTGGGCTGGCAGGAGTCCACCACATATGCATAGCTCTGGGACTTGGGGCAGCTGCTCATATACTTGGCTGTGGGAGGCACAGTGGGGACAGAGGTCTATGGCTAGCAGAGCTGACCCAGCCCTTCCTCTGCTCACCCTAGACTCAGGGTGACGTCCCACCCCAGTGACATGGTGGGAGTTGTAGAGTTCTTATGAGGTCAGGATGGGAAAAGAGAAGTCCCTCCCTGAGATGACAGGAGCTGTAGCTGCCTCCTTCCCTCCCGGTCCCCCCCACACCTGCAGAGCCCCCCTGGGCAGGCACACTCACTGCAGATGTCCTTCCGCCAGCTGCTGAGCAGCACGCCCTGGGCGGCGCAGGCGTGCACGTAGGAGGACAGGGCCGCACACATGCAGTCCTCGCTCTTCTCACAGTTGCACGTGTCGAACATGCAGTTCTGGGGGCCGAGGTCAGGGTGTCAGGGATCCCCTGTCCCTCGGGGCCCCATGGCACCCCCTCATTCTCCCACCAGCGTCAGCTGAGTCTGAGGAGCACAGCTGTGCAGGCTTGGAGAAGAGGCCTGAGGTTCATTTAAGGAGGTGGTCTGAGGCCACCAGGAGAGGTGACCGCAGCAGGGTGCAGGGAGCTAGCAGCTCTAAAGGAGGGAGAGGACCAGAGCGTCTCCTCAAGACAAGAAGCGCCTGCTAGGCTAGGGCCAGCAAGGGCTCGGGGGCCTCTGGGACTTTTAGCCACTTGGTCTGGACTCTGCATTAGCTGCCCCAGAACCCCTGGGCTAGACAGAGCATGGGCCTGCCCCCCCCCCCCAGCCACAGCCTCTCACCGAGTGGAAGGGCGCAGGGCTGACGGTGGAGTGGCAGGCTGAGAACACGCCAGTGGGGTTGGTCAGCAGTGAGCACCAGTGCTGGGCATAGTTTTCTGGGAGACAGGTGGAATGTGGGATGTCAGCCTCTCCTGCCTCTTGGAGCCTGCTTGCTTCCCTTTCCCCTCCCCCAAGCCTGGCCACGTGGAGACCCCAGGGCCCCACCCAGGGCCCTCATCAGCCAAGGGGCACCGAGAGGCTACCGTTCTCCACGCTGAGCGAGCAGGGGTCCTGGAAGATGTTCTTGGAGTTGGGGCAGGCAGCCTGGGTCTTCCAGGTGTTGGCGAAGGCCGCCCCTGTCCCCTCCACCACCCCGCTCAGGGCCGTGAAGTCGTCAGCCTTGTTCTGGTTGAAGTTCCCACACAAGCCTGGGGGCCGGGCACAGGGCATCAGTGGGAGGGAACCTGGCTCTCCTCGCCCCCTGCAGGCCCCGTCTACAGGGCACAGAGCCTCCTCCCCTCGTCCTGCAGGCCCCGTCTACAGGGCACAGAGCCTCCTCCCCACGCCCTGCAGGCCCCGTCTACAGGGCACAGAGCCTCCTCCCCACGCCCTGCAGGCCCCGTCTACAGGGCACAGAGCCTCCTCCCCACGCCCTGCAGGCCCCGTCTACAGGGCACAGAGCCTCCTCCCCACGCCCTGCAGGCCCCGTCTACAGGGCACAGAGCCTCCTCCCCTCGTCCTGCAGGCCCCGTCTACAGGGCACAGAGCCTCCTCCCCACGCCCTGCAGGCCCCGTCTACAGGGCACAGAGCCTCCTCCCCTCATCGTCCTGCAGGCCCCGTCTACAGGGCACAGAGCCTCCTCCCCACGCCCTGCAGGCCCCGTCTACAGGGCACAGAGCCTCCTCCCCACGCCCTGCAGGCCCCGTCTACAGGGCACAGAGCCTCCTCCCCACGCCCTGCAGGCCCCGTCTACAGGGCACAGAGCCTCCTCCCCACGCCCTGCAGGCCCCGTCTACAGGGCACAGGGCCTCCTCCCCTCATCGTCCTGCAGGCCCCGTCTACAGGGCACAGAGCCTCCTCCCGAGGTTGGCTTCTGGAGCCATCTGCAGATGAGCCTCACTGACCGGGGCTGCCCCCACCTGCTCCGATTCCTCCCCGTGGGCCGGGGCCAGGTCATCGGGCAGGCCTCACTTCCCAGCCTCCCCAGATCCCTCCAGAGGGCCTCACCACACGTCTGGCCTCGGTGGGAGGGGTCCAGCCGGACAAACACCTGCATGAGGGGCACCAGCTGCACCTGCAGCTGCAGACCCAGGTGTGTCTGCACCAGGAGGAAGAAGGACGAGGGGCTGAAGATGGTGATGTTGGCTGTGGGGGCAGAGGGGTTGGCATGTGTCAGCTGGACGGGCCACCCCATCCCAGCAGCTCTCCAGGGTTCACGGGCTGTGACCCCAGCACCCAGGAGGACCGGAGAGGCCAGGCAGGAGACTCAGCCGCTGGGAATGCGGCCCTTGCCACTTTCATTCTGCAGGTCAAAATGAGTGCCTGGGGCACGTGGGGTGCTCTGGAGCTGCCTGCGGGCACAGAGAACTCTCCCGGGACTGAGCTGGACCCTGCCTCCCCTGGGTGTGCCAGCCCCGGCCTGGGGCCACGCACCTGCAGATAGCGGCAGCTGGGTGTAGATGGAGTTTACAAACACAGCCCCGTTGGCCTGGATCTGAATGGCCTGGTGGGAAGGGCAGATCTCCGGTGAGTGGCGAGCAGGCAGCCAGCCCCTCCCGGAGCAGCCGATGCAGGCCCGGGGCTCCCTTCAGCTCAGGTCTGCATCCGAGTCCTGGTCATTCTGGGCTGGGGTCAGCTCTGACCCACCCCTGCCCACAGACCTTCCTGCCTCTGCTCTTGCCAGCCCAGTGGACACTACCGCCGTGGCCTCACCGTCTCCCCGCCGTGAAGGCTCAGGGTCACCGTTTTCAGGCAGTTCTCCGTGTCTGTCAGGCCACACTTGCGCAGCTCCACCAGAACAGTGAAGGTGTTGTCAGCACATTTCTGTTGGGGAAACCCGAGTGCAGGCTGAGTGCGGGCGGAGGCGGCTGGCCTGCTCTGCTGCGTGCTCGCTGTCTGATGGTGCCAATGTGGCTGGGAGGGGTGGCCACCTCACCCATACTGACAGCCTTCGCCGGACTCAGGGGTCCCCCGAGAGGCCAAGGCCCACAGTGCTCCCTTC
The DNA here is from genome assembly GCF_031878675.1 of Megascapheus bottae. Taxonomy (NCBI): domain Eukaryota; kingdom Metazoa; phylum Chordata; class Mammalia; order Rodentia; family Geomyidae; genus Megascapheus; species Megascapheus bottae. Next base: position 909,383 of record NC_143524.1, on the reverse strand, counting down.
CCCTCCGCCCCGGCCCGGCGGCCTCACGCCTTGGATCCCCCCTCCCCCCTGGGCCCGGCGGCCTCACACCTTGGACAGAATGTAGTTGCAGTCCCCATGCACATCATAGAGCTTCTCATCGAAGGTGGCGATGTGGGATCCACCCAGCACAGAGCAGGTGCCCAGGCACGGCAGGTCCTGGCACTGCCACAGGCCCCCGGAGCAGGTGCTGTCAGGGGAGACCATGAGCAGAGGGTGCGGGGGGGGGGCCCAGCCCAAAGGCCACCTCGCACGGCAGCCAGCCTACCAGGATCTGCAGCTGGTGGAGAAAGAGGACCCAGGGGCATAGGTGCGGCCACCGTGGACGCAGTGACACTGTGCCAGGGGCAGGCAGCCCAAGTGTGCAATGTCATCCAGCACCGTGCCTGGGGGCAGAGAGGGTCCGTGAGCAGGGGCTCTCCCTCGCCCAGCCAGGGGCACGCAGGTCCAGGCATAGCCGCCAACCCAGGGCTTCTGGGGAGACCCCAACCCTGGGGCCAATGAAGGATTCCTGCCCCGGGATCTGCTTAGAATGAGCACCGCGCCCGCCCCTCAGCCCCCCTCCCGCTCCTCAGGGCCCAGGACTGGGATCCGCTCTCTCCTCAGCTCCCCTGTGGCCCAATGGGCTCTGAGTGAGCAGGGGTTGCCCCAGGCTCTCAGCGAGGCCAGGGTTCAGTGCTGGAGACAGAGACCCCAAAGGCAGCCGTGGGGGCCGGAGCGCAGGCCTACCCGGGGGGCAGAAGCAGCCGTCTGTGCAGTGGTCCTCACAGAAGCGGGAGTGCTGGGGATTGGAGCAGGTGTCCACACAGGGTGAGCTGCATTCCTGGTGCTGCATGTTGAAGGGGCACGCCCGGGCTGCAACAGAGGCATGCCCTCTGACCACCCTGCTCCTGACTCTGTGTTTTCACCGTGAGGAGCAGGCAGGAAGCAGAATCCAGCACCAGCTGAGACCCCGCTCCCATCTGGGCCTCTGAGGCAATGTCTTTTCGCTGTGCCTGGGGCCGGGTCCTCCATCTGGGCCCAGTGGGGGCCCCAGGTCCCGCCGGCAGCACACCTTCCTCTCAGCGCCCCCACGGCCCAACCCCTGCTGCCTGCCTTCTCATGGCTTCCCCTGGCAGTGCCCTCCAACCAGATTTCTTTTCTCTTCTCCTTTCATTTTTTGCCATCCCCGGGGCTTGCATCCAGGGCCCAGGCCAGGCCTTGAGCGCTCTCAAGGCTACTTCCAGCCCAATTTCTGACACAAGTCTGGCCTGGGCCCTGGTGAAGACACTCACGGCAGAGGTCGGGACTCCTCCAGTTCTGCGGCTGGCCCCCCGCGTGGGCACACTGGCGGGAGTACTCAGCAAATGTGGCGCACGGGCACGTGGGGCAGCGGCACAGGTCCTGGGTACAGGCCTCTATGTACAAGCTGGCGTCCACCAGGGCATTGCAGTCCGCAAAGGCTGGGCCAAGCAGAGTGTGGCGGCAGATGTCCTCCTGGAAGCACAGGGAAGTTGGCTGTTCTCTCACCCCCGGCAGAATGATCAGGGCAGTCCAGGTTTTGGTGGGGGGGGGAAGCGTCTTCCTTTCCAGCTTCCTACCTCCCCTCCAGTCATCCATTTATCCATCTGCCCACCCTCCCACCACCCGCTCATTAGCCACTCTGTACATACTCTGTTCAGTTGTCCATCTGTACACGCTTCTGTCCACCCATCCTCTGTCCCTCATTCAGCTTTGTGCATCAACCCATCATCATCTAGTCCTCCATCCCTCCACCTATCATTCTGTCCAGCCACTCTGAACTTGCTGCTCCTATATGCAGAGATCTGCTTGGCTAGAGGACAGACACTGGACTCCGGACGGCACCCTCCGCGCTCCGGAACATGCCTGCCGTGGTGGGAGCCTCCCGAGGAAGGCAGACTCATCCCTGACTAGCCGCTGAGAGGATGGGAGGAAGACATGCCATCGACCCGAGGGCGGCCAGGCGGGGTCCTGCCAGCATAGGACCCCAGATTGGCCTGTTGGGGGGGGGTTGGCGCCCTGGTTTTGCCAGCATTCTCCTTTGTACTACGTCTCAGGGATTCTGCTGGGTTGGGGAATCCTGGGCTTCCAGGCCCTGTTCAAAGGGAAGGCCCTCCCTGCTCCTGGGAGGGGCTCCGGCTTTGCAGTCCATGTCTGTTTGCCTGGCTGGTGCAGGGGTGGCACACACGGACAGGTCCGCGGGCTCCAGGTGTGTACAAGATGGAGCTGCCCGTGCAGGCCTCATCCTGCCTGCCGAGGGACACCGGTCCCGCCTGAACCCTCGGGCCTGGACTGAGCCCCTCGGGACAGGGGCGGTCGCCTCCCGTGCCGCCTGGCACTGCTGGTGCCAGCGGGCACAGGCCCCACACACCGGGTGGTGGAGGTGCTCACCTCATCTGTGCAGTTGCCAGGTTCCGAGGGCAGTGGGTCCTGACACTGCTCCGTGGGGCCGTCCATCTTCTGCAGGTTTCCAAACTGGAGAGGGGTCAGCCTGATGTCTGCGGGATGGGGGTGGGGAGGGCAGCAGCTGGATGCTCCAGGAGCCGGTCCAGGAGTGGGCCACGTGGGCAGCTGCCCGGCCGCCCTCCGCCCAGCCCAGGACCCCGGATTCTCAGCCCCCTCCCAGCCTCCCCGCAGGGCTCTTGGCAGGACCAGGCCCCCAGCTCCGGCCTTGGACTTGGGCGTCACTCACGGTGGACGTAGAACTCATTGACAGCCGGGATCCCGTTGAAGTCCCCACAGAGCCCGCAGGTGTGGTTGGTATATTTGGGGTCCAGTTCCAGCTGTTGGGAGCAGTGCAGTTCCAGCCTCTGGGCTTGGGTTCTCCCTCCCACCTCCCAGCCTAGGGGTTGTGGGGGGCCAGGGAGGCTAAGGGGCCATGGGCAGGGGCTGCAGGAGGCTGCAGGGGACCCTCACCAGGGCACCATCTTCTCCATTCCACACAAAGGTCAGGGTCAGGCGGATGTTGACCTTCACGTAGTCGCTGCTCTGCTCCACCAGGAGGCCGGCGCGGCTGTAGGGCAGCTCCTCCCTAGGCAGAGTTCCGGTGCCCCCTGAGCCCAGTGCCCTCCCTCGAGCTCTGGCGGACCCGCCCCGTATCCCGCAGGGGGCCTCGGCAGCCTCGCTCCCCAGGGCCGGCTCACCGGTGTCCGTCCACCAAGACAGAGCCGTTGCGCAGCTCCAGCACCAGCCCCTGGGCCTTGAGGACGACGTGGGTGATGGTGGGCCGGGACCCCGCCAGGCCGCGGCGCAGCTGCACGTTGAAGTCCTCGTAGGCGGCCCCGCAGTGCGCGGAGAACACGTAGTTGCAGAGGCCGGGGAAGCGGAAGACGTGGCCGTCGAAGGTCTTGTAGTGGAAGTCGCCCCAGGTGCTGCAGACCCGCCCGTTGTGTGCGGGGTTTGGGGCTGCGGGAAGCCGTGTGGTGTGACCACCCCATGCCAGGCTCCTATGTCCGGAGCAGGGAAGCCAGCCGCCTGGCGCCTGCCTTCCTCCCTCCAGACCCGGACCCCTCCCCACCCACCACAGAGTCAGCGCCTGTGCCCAGGCAAGGTCCACGCCCGCTCAAGGCTGCCTAGAAGCCCCACGGCACCAGCTTCACCCCAGAGCTTGGCACAGGCCCAGCCCCGCCAGGCCTGCCCCTCCCTGGCCAGCGGTGGCCCCTTCCACTCACAGTTCCCGAGCAAGACATTCGTGGGTGGGATGAAGGGCGGGCGGCGAGCCGGTGAGGTCGTGGAGTGGGCTGCAGGAGGAGAGCCCTGTGTGGCCAGTGTTTCTGGCCTAGTGCACCCTTCCAGGCCCCCACCCACTTTGGTGCCTGCCCTGGGGACTTTGGGGAGCCAGGACTGGTGAGCTATCCTGTTCCTCACACAGCACGACTGCTGCCTGCGTGTCACCCAGTGCAGCAGCCTCAAGACACCTACAGCGGGGCCTCTGCTCTGCCCTCAACACACAGCGGGGCCTTTTCCAGGAGGCTCTGCCCCCTGGTGCCCAGGTCCGTCTCTCACAGAGGCCAGGGTGGGGCTCAGTAAAAGGCCACTGCCTCTGCCCGTGCCCAGCCCCCCTGCCTGGTCAAGAATCTGCCCCCCCCAGGACCTGTACTTCATACCGTTGCCCACACGCTGACTGTCCCCAGTGGGCTCTATGTCCCCTGGAGGCGGCTCTGCCTGGCCCTGGGTCCCTGTGGAAAAGGGGGAGCCAGTCAGTGTGGAGCCAGCGCGGCTGCTCTGGACAAGGCCGCTGCCCTGGCCTTCAGAGCCTATTTGAGGCACAGGGACAGGCTGTGGTTCAAGGCCAAGTGCCCTCCCATGGGCATCACAGACATGACTTGGCCTGCCCCGCGACCCCATGTCACAGGCGCCTCCCTGTCCCTCGGTGGCTTGGGAGCCAGGTGGCCTCAGGCGCTCTTGGGCAGCAGGCCGCACCAGGAGCCTGTCACCCGCACACAGGGTGGCCCCGCGCCCCAGGAGAGACGGGGCAGATGCCCCCGCAGGCTCAGGGAGACAATGGAATCAGGAAGCAGAGCTGATCCCAGACCGCTCAGGGTCAGGACTCAACCTCAGTCCGTCGAGTCACAGGGAGCACAAAGACAGGCATTGTGGAGAGGCCCGGGCGTGACTTAGCAGCCTGGGTACAGGGCCAGCCTTGACTGGAACCGTGAATTCGGGCAGGGTGGCTCTTGGCACAGGCATGGCTGTCCAGGATGGTCTGGACTGTCCAGGCTGTCTCCACAGCCTGACCATGGTGGCCCAGCCTGAGGCTCAGGCAGGACCAGGTTTACACAAGGGACCCTGTCCCCCGTCCTAGAAGTCAGAGCTGCACACGGCCGGCTGCTTGTGCAGCACCACGGCGGCTCAGCTTCCTGGTGAACTTCCCCAGACATTTGGGAATGACAGTCCTGGCCCTTCCCAGAGCCCCGCTGGCTGAATTCCCAGAAGCCCAGCCGCTCCCGCTGTCCTCCCCTGGTTCACCTGTGGGGGTGAGGGATCCCGGAGACCCCACAGGTCACATGGCGCCTCCCGAGTCTCAGGCCCCGCTCAGGACAAGCCCTCCTGGGCGACAGTTCCTGGTCAGCATCACTTGTCCATAGCAATGCTGGCCAGCGGCCATCCCACCACACCCGTGTGTTCTACGCTTCCCATCTCCCACCTGATACGTCCTGATGGGGTGGCCTAGGACCCCAGCCACAGGTAGAAGTAAGACCCCCATCCCAGGAGCCAAATGAACGGAGAGCAAGGTGACTTACTGGGCAGCCCAGCCCTCCGGCCACAGGAGGAGCTCAGATGGAAACAAGCCAGGCCCGCGTGGCTTTCCCCAGGCCCCTCAGGGGCTGTGCAGACCCTCCCCAGCTCTGACCCCCGAGGGAGGGAGGGAGGGAGGGAGGGAGACACCTTTGCCTGTTTCATAGGTAAGAGAGCCTGGGGCTGAGATCCCACTTGCCCAGACCTACAGCCCAGGAGAGAGCAGGATATAGGGGCTGTGCCCTCCACAGCCACCAGGACTCTGGGCCGGCCCAGCCTGCTTACTGTGAGCCCTGCCATGTGTCTGCCGCCCCCGGAGCTGTTGATCATTTTAGCACTGTGGCTTTCTGCAGAGCAGCCCGCGGACGCTGGACCAACCCCACGTCGGCCCGGGTTTGCACTGCCGCACTGGGCACCTCACCTGTCTGCCTCAGCTCCACCTCATGACCTGAGGCCATGGCTTCCTCCTGGGGTGGGGGCATGAGGACTGCTCCGTGGGCTGTGCTCCCAGCGTGGGTGGCAGGGCGGGTTACTACAGACGACCGCTCAGACCCAGAGAGACTCCTAGAGTCCTCTCAGTGTCGCCTGTTCTTGTCCCTTCCTAAGGTTGAGCGGCCCCTCAAGGGCCTTAGGTTGAAGTTGGGGGACCCACCTTCTCTCTGACTCCCCCATTCTAGCCTGGTTTCTATGCAGGCCACTGTGGGAGCCCCTGCATGGGGCACAGGCCAAGAGCCCATGGGGCGATAAGGCTGGTGGCCGCTGGGACCTGGCTGGAGAGGACCCCCGAGAAGCCGCCCGACCTGGGGGACGGCATCAGGAGGGTGGGGGCCTTGGCCTTACCTGCTGGCCTCACCACAAGCAGGGCCATGAGGGCCCATGCCAGCACCTGGCTCCCACTCCTGGCGCCCATCCTGGGGGCGGCACAGCGGACAGGCAAAGAGGGAGCGGGGCAAGGCGCTGTCTCCCTGGGGGCCTGGGCTTATGTAGCAGAACACCCTGGCCCTGTGCCCAGCTCCCAGGCCACGAGGGGCACTGTCCACTCCCCGGGCAGCCACGTGTGTTTGCTCTTGGGGAGGGGCTGCAGCAGGAAAGAGATCTGGATGAGGAAGGATTTGTGGCAACCCTGGACAGGACGCCCCCCGCCCCCCCCCCGCCCCCCGGCCCCCTGCAGCTTCTGAGAACTGGGAGAAAACAGGCGGGGCGGGGCCTGCTGCCCAGGCTGGGTGGAGCCGGCCTCGCTGGGTGCAAGGACCTGGGCCCGTCTCCGACCACCCCACCCTCACCAGCCGTGGGAGCTGGGTGGGGAGGGCCTTGACCTGTGCTAGCCCCAGGAGATGACCATCCCCAGGGCCCGGCCGGGCTGTGAGGCTGGGCTCACAGCTCTGCTCATTTTGGAGTAAGCCTCAGCCGTGCAGCAGGGTGGGCGTCTGTGGTTCTGGGGGCGTCCACTGGACCAGAACGCCTCACAGACCCTGGCAGGCCTCGGGGCTCCTTTCTGTTGCCAGGTTCAAGCTCAAGAGGAGGCTGAGGCCCAGTGGCTGCCCTGGGCGAGGCAGGCCAGGGGCTCCCGGGCCCGGCCCTTGCAGCCTCCATCTCCCTCCCAGGCCAGCTTGTCAAGCCCAGACCCAGGCGAATGGCCTGCACGAAGGCTGGAGTGCAGGTGGGGGCTGTGGTGGCCTGGCCTCACTGGGGCTCCCGGCCGTCCAGGGCGGTCAGTCCTCCCATCGGGCGCAGGGTGACCTAGGCAGAGCGCGGCCTTCACACACAGTTTGTGGGCAGAGCGGTGTGGGGGGTGCTGAGAGCCTCGAGGTGGTGTCCCAGAGTCGTGCCATGTGGGAGTGGAGGCAGTGACAAAACCCCAGATGGATCCAGATGGAGGGCACAATGGGCGTGGGGCAGTGGAGGGGCAGTGGAGGGGACAGTGGAGGGGGGCAGTGGAGGGGAGGCAGTGGGGGGCAGTGGAGGGTGGACAGTGGAGGGGAGGCAGTGGAGGAGGCAGTGGAGGGGGTAGTGGAAGGGGATAGTGGAGGGGTAGTGGAGGGGGCAATGGTAGGGGCAGTGGAGAGGAGCAGTAGAGGGGGTAGTGGAGGGGGTAGTGGAGGGGGATAGTGGAGGGGTAGTGGAGGGGGCAGTGGAGGGGATAGTGGAGGGGATAGTGGAGGGGGTAGTGGAGGGGGCAGTGGAGGGGGCAGTGGAGGGGGCAGTGGAGGGGGCAGTGGAGGGGATAGTGGAGGGGGAAGTGGAAAGGCAGTGGAGAAGAGCAGTGGAGGGGGCTCTGGAGGGGGCAGTGGAAGGGGCAGTGGAAGGGGTAGTGGAGGGGGCAGTGGAGGGGTAGTGGAAGGGGATAGTGGAGGGGTAGTGGAGGGGATAGTGGAGGGGGCAGTGGAGGGGGCTGTGAAGGGGGCAGTGGAAGGGGTAGTGGAGGGGGCAGTGGAGGGGTAGTGGAAGGGGATAGTGGAGGGGTAGTGGAGGGGTAGTGGAGGGGATAGTGGAGGGGGCTGTGAAGGGGGAAGTGGAGGGGGTAGTGGAGGGGGATAGTGGAGGGGGAAGTGGAGGGAGTAGTGGAGGGAGCAGTGGAGGGTGGACAGTAGGGGGGCAGTGGAAAGGAGCAGTGGAGGGGCAGTGGAGGGGGCAGTGGAGGGGCAGTGGAAGGGCAGTGTGTGGTGGGTACAGTAGGGGTGGTGGGTGCACATCTGGCGCCAGCCCAGCAGACTGCCTTGGGTCCCTCAGGGGCTGCAGTGAAGCCCCACATGACGCCCTTCCCTGGGCCACCACCCTAGTCTGACTACACAGTCACAGATGCGGAATGGCCGTGGAAAGAGCAGATCCCCTGCCGTCTGGCCTGGCACCTGCTGGACGGCGCTTTGACCCTGAGCCCTGCTCCGGTCCTTCTGCTTCCGTTATTCTTCATTTAGGTCTCACCTTTGGGCCTGAGGGCCTGGGCCTTGACTGCCTGTTTATGCTCCCTCATAGCGGACATGACAGACGTGCCAGCACCACATTCAGTGTCTCACTGGTTGAGATGGGGTCTCAGGAACTTTGCCTGGCTGGCCTTGAGCCCCCGTCTTCCCAATCTCAGCCACCTGAGTAACGAGCCCCTGCACCGAGCCCCTGCACCTGGCTCTAAAAGTCTTCTTAGTTAGCAGGCTGCCTGATATTTAGAAACAAGCAAACAACATCAAAAAACACCCTGCAAACAGCAAGTGCTGGGAGGACAACCCTGGGACCCTGGTTCTGTGGGGGGGAAGACAACAGGTGCGTGTAGTGGGTGCACCAAAGAATGGGCCGTGGGTCATCCACAGCACAGGCCACAGAAACACCCAGGTCCTGGGTGGATGGACAAACAAACAGTAGAACAATACAGGGACTTTAAAAAGGAGGAGCTTCTCATCCATGCTAAAACACTACGCTGAGTTCACCCTCCCGCCAGTCGCCCAAGGACCGCCCTCCAGGACGCAGCTCCTGGAGGCCGGGGGGGGGGGGGGGGGGGGGAAGAGGGGGGGCAAAGGCCAGGGAGGGACTCTGCGCTTCCGTGTGGGAAAGGCGAAAGTGCTGGCGGTGGGAGTGTGGTTGCACAACACAGTGAGCGTGGTGACTTGCTGGCCTGGGTGGAGTGCCGGCCCGGCACGAGGGGCTCGGTGTACACGTGGACTGCGCCACAAGAATAATCTCACCAGGCTTTCCACACACTGGGCGGGTGGTCACCTGACATGACTGATGAGCCCACAGACTGCCCGCAGTTCCCAGGCCCTGGGACAGGGCCTGGACCAGACCCCGCCTCTCAGCCTTGTCCCAGGTGGACCTGTGTCCGGGCCTGCGGTGGGGCCCTGGGTTCCCGCACAGGGGCCTGAGAAGGGCCCCGGCTGGGCTAGATCTCAGCATGGCCTCCAACCTTTACTCCAAATGCCACCCACGGCTCAGGCCGGGGCCAGCCCGATGGCTCCTCGCCAAGTCTGCCATTCCCCAAGTCGAAAGGCTCAGATCTGGGGCATTAGGGACCTCCGAGTTCTCTTGACAGCTGGCCCACTGGCAAACAGCATGACTGGAGGGGCTCCGGAGGTCTGGGGGCATCTGAAGGGAGGGACCTGCCCGGCTGGTCCTGGCGTCGGGGCTTTGTGCTGGAGCTCTCTCCTAGGCTGCTATGCACTCACAGGCTGGGCAGGCAGGGCCCACCACGGCGAGCCTGTCCACTGCCCAGCGATGGCTGCAGAGCCTCTGAGGAGGCCAGCCATGTCCAGCTGCGTGGCTGCGGGTCAGAGCCGGCAGCGCTTATTGTCTGTAACTCCTGCCCCACCCAAGACGATAGGTGGAGGGGACACACCATGAGTAGAGGTCAGGACAGCCACAATCCCAGTTCTGCCTTTGTCCTGGCCCTTTCCTCCGGCTGGGCCCTGTGGCGGCTGGCTGGCTGCGGCTGAGGGGTGGCCTCTGTTGTGACATCCCGGATGCACCACAGCCCAGCCTGTTTGCTCAGCCCGCTGGGGAGCTGGCCTCTTCACAGTTGAGGGACCTGGAAGCCGAGACTGGGGCTCGGGAGCCGTGGTCAGCGGCTTCCCTGGGGGGCGGGTGTGTCCCTTCCGGGAACCTGGCCAGCCGGGGCAGGTCCCTCATCCCAGCCGATGAACCTGGGCCAGGCCGAGCAAAGGGAACTGTCCTGGGCTACGTGGGGCTGATCTGGCCCGGCCTGGACAGAGGCTCCAGGGCCCTACACAGCCTGCAGTAGGCTGGCCCTGCAGGAGTGAGGGTCTGGGGCTTAAGGAGTTTTCCAGGTCTCCGTGGTCTCCAGGGGACCTCAGCCAGTCCATCCACGGACCCTGCTGGTAGGGGCGGGGGCCTGGCGGGAGCAGCAATTAGAAGTGAGCAAATCCATCACCTCCCCCAGGAGCTTGGCTCCCTGAACTGCCCTGGCTGTGACCAGGGCTCAGCCTGACCCCGGGCTGTGGGAGACTGACCTTCCCCTGCCCCTCCAATACCCTAGGTCCCGCCCCGCCTGTCCCCAAGGCTGCAGCCCTCCTTCTGGACCCTCTCTCCTCTCCCTGTCTCTTTCTCTCTCCCTCTTTCCCTCCCTCTCCCTGCCTCCCCCTCCCTTTCTCTTTCTCTCTCTGTTCTCATTTTCTTCCCCTCTCTCTTCCTCCCTTCATCCTTCTTCCTCTTTCTCCTGCCTTCCTTTCTCTCTCCCCTCTCCTCTCTCCCTCTCGTTCTTTCTTGCTTCCTCCCTCCCTCTCTTTCCCTCTCTCTCTTTCTCTCTCTCCCCCTTCCCTCCCTCTCTCCCTTCCTCTCTCCCTCTCTCCTTTTCTCTCTAGCTGCACTGGGCAGGGGCCTGACAAGGACAATGGTATCCTGCCTTCAAAGTTTGTGACCACCAGGCCCTGGGGGCCCTCGGGGACAGAAACGGGGCTCCCAGGACCTGAGGGCAGATGATGGCTCTGTGCGGGCAGGTGGGACACCGGGGTTGCCCTCTGCAGGTCAGGAAACTGCCATACCAGAGAGGCCCGGAGGTGCCAAGGTCCTGGGGTAAGGGTGGCCCAAGGCCCCTTGCAGAGGTCAGGACTGGAGTGGCTGGGGGGGGAGCAGGGTACAGGTGCCATGTACCCTGGGGAGAGATGGCATCCTGCTGTGTGGGCCATTCTGTGTGCGTAGGTTAGGTCTAGCTGGCTTAGAGTGTCTGTTGTTGTGCTGATCTTCTGTCTCCTTATTCTACTGCTGAAAGGGTGGAGTCAGTGCCTTCAGTTGGGACTGGAGAATGATCCACAGCTCTCTTAATTCTGTCAGTATCTGTTACATTGGGGGCTCTGTGGTTTGGTGCACGTGTTGAATTGACTCATGTGTCCATACGTGGTATCTCTCCATCTCTTGTCACCTTTGTCTGTCTTGTTTTGACTGATACATGCCAGCTCTGTTTTTGGTTATGATTGTTACTCTGTATCCCTCGCCTTCTGCCACTTGTAACATTCTTAATTTTACAGAGGGCCCCTCATAAGCTGCTCCTTCCTCTCCTGTTGCATAGCCTTAGGTCATGTTTGTATTTGTTTGTTTTTGTCAGTCTTGGGCTTGAACTCTGGGCCTGGGCGCTGTCCCTGAGCTCTTCAGCTCTAGACCACCACCCACCCTTTGAGCCACAGCCCCACTTCCGGTTTTCTGGTGGTTAACGAGATGAGAGTCTCTCGGACTTCAGTGCCCAAGCTGGCTTTAACTGTGATCCTCCGATCTCAGCCTCCTGAGTAGCTAGTATTACCAGAGTGAGCCACCGCATCCTGCTCAGGTGGCGTTTTTGTTGTTATTTTCAGCCATGTCGTCCTTCTCTGTTCACTGGAGAATTTAGAGCAACTACGGATAAGGACGCTTTCCGGCCTCCTCCGTTCCTGGTAAGGATGCAGCGGGCCTTCTTGAGAACTGGTGGGCCTGGCGAGTCATGTCTGTTGTGCTGCTTTCAGACTCTGTCTTTGGAGCCCAGCACGGTGTGGTGCTCACCTGAGACTCCCAGGGCCGGGGGGCTGAGGCTGGAGGATCGTAGCCTGAGGCCACGCTGTGCTGCATCTCAAAACACATTCCTTCTTTCAACAGAACGGACTCAGCGCTGCAATCCGCCATGCTGTCTGTGTCTTCTAGCAGCTCCAGTCCTTCCTCTGTCCTTCTGTCCCAGTCTTCTTTTGTGTTGAGCTGAATTTTTGAAGTGACAGATTTTGATTCCTTCTCCATTTGTGGATGCTCGCTGGGTGTTTATGATGACGTATTACGTTCTAAAGACAGGGCAGCCCACTGTGGGTTGATACCAACTTGACTTCAAACACACACGAGTCTATCCATCAATATCCCTAAGGCTTTGCTCACAGCTTATGTTTTTGTAACCTTGTACCCAATAGGATGGATTTATAATTATGTTTATGTACTTGCCTTTCAAAACCTGTGGAGAGTAAAAGTGGAGTTACAAAGCAAAATTACGGTAATCTCAGCTTTTGTATTTGCTCACGCATTTAGTGGCACTGGATATGTTTATTTCTCCGTCCAGCTTGAGCTAATGTCTGGTGAGCCTTTATTCCACCCAGAGGACTGACTCCTGTAGCATTTCTCCTAGAGCAGGGCTCTCGCAATGGACCCTCAGCTTTTGTTTATGGGAGGAAGTCTTGGCTTCTCCCTAATTTTTAAAGGGCGACTTTGCGAGGTGTTCAAGTTGTGGAGCGCAGGTTTCTTTTCTTGGTTTAAATAGACCCCCTGCCTTGCCTTTCCACCCTCCAGGCTCTGCGTGGCCAGAAGACAGCTTCTTCCTTCAAGATCTCCTGTGCTGTGTCTCCCAGAACTTTACACAGCATGTGTCCGCGAGCGTTAACATCCATGGGTTTATTCTACTCAGAGTTTGTTCCCTGCTTCCCGACTGTGTGGAGGAAGTTTTGGTTCTCGTGTCCGAATCATTTCCCGTCCCTTTCTGTCCTCTAGGACTCTCCTTGTGTGCACGTGTTCTCGAGGCACCTGATGAGCATGTCCACTCACGCTTGCCCGCCCTTTTCCCTTTCTTCTGGTCAGACTGCAGTATTTTAATTGCCCTGTGTTCCCATCTGCGGAGCGCTCGTCCTTCTCACTGCGACCTTTGCACTGCTCTACCGACATCTCATCTCAGGTATGGGGCTCTTGTGCTGTCTAGTTCCAGCATTTATGTTTGGTTCTTTGTCTTCTTCTTTCTGATGGTTTCTCCCTGTCTGTTGGCGCACTCTGTACATGTATTATTTTGTGGATTTCTTCTTGCTCTTTCTCAGTGTTTTCCTTGGCTCTGAGAACTTACTGACGATTGTTGTTTTTGAGTCCTGGTCTAGTAGGACTTGTTCAAGATTATTTCTGTCCATTTTGTTCCTTTGAATGAGCCACGCTCGTTGCTCTTTGTGTTGGCCTCAGAAATCAGGGATTTGCCTGTCTTAGGATAATGGTGACCAGAAGCTGGGGCCCTTCTCCTTGTGCTCCCTGATTTGCACTGGCTGTGCTGAGGCGCCCGAGGCCAGCTCTTCCCAGGCAGGCCTGGCCTTCTAATCCCATGCACGGTTGTCGGAGTGGCTGTCCCCAGCTGAAGTCCCCTCCCCAGGACTCCGTGGATCATACAGCCAGGCGGGCCACACCCCCTAGGCGGTGAGACTTGTGTCAGACCCCTGGCTTCACCTGACAAGTTGAGCAGTGTACACAGTGTTTATCCAGGATGGTCTTTCCACACTTTCTGGCCTGTGGAGGAGGGGAACTAACCAATGTACTACTAGGGGAGGAAGTGCAAAGTAAGACCATGTGCCACCAAGGGTGAGACCACAGGCCACAAGGAGGAGACCACAGGCCACAGAACGCCACTGTGGATGGGAAGATGGAGTGTCTTGTTAGGCCTTGGGTGGTTGCTGCTTCTCAACTGTTATCTACAATTGGATTGATGCTAACAGCTTTCTCATCACAACAGCAGGATTCTACCCTGGCGAAGCTGGTTCTGAGGTTCTGCCGGGGCGGGGGCGGGGGCCTGTCCGTACTTGTGGCTCCATCAGCGTCACGTCCCTCTGGACAGACCTGCCCACACGTGCCTGCGCCCCTCGCAGAGGCTGGCATTGAGGAACAAGAAGACGAAGGCAAAGGCATGCGCTCCCGTGACTGGAGGCCTGGAAGGACCTGGCCAGAAGGGAGCCGCTCTGACAGCCGCCAGGGCAGGAGCGCTCAAGCTGGCTTCCGGGTCCCGTTCACGAGGACTCTGCTGGTGTGACTCCAGCCCTTTTCCAGGGACATGCGCCCATATTTCCTCTGTGCCATTGTTCAGAAGACAGCGAGTGCCAACAGTGACCCACACAGCCAAGTGCAGGCTGGCAGAGCCTGGGGGAGGCGCCTGGGGGCTCGGCTCTGTTTTCTCAACTTTCCTGTAAATTGGACATCCCATCAACAGAGTTGCTCAGGACTCTGTGATGGCTGTGGCTTCGAGAACGGCCCGTCAGAGAGGGCCAGCACAGTAGCCTGGCCCAGATCTGCACAGAGGGGAGACGGGGAAGCTGCCCTGCCTCTCGGCAGGGTCCGCCTGGGGCGGGAAGGGGGCCAAGGCCCCTGGCCCCGCCAGGCCCTGGGCAGATGCTCCAGGGGTCTGGCCCCCACACTGACTGCTGTCCACGTGGTGCCCGTGCTCACACATCACACAGGTCCAGGGCCTTGGCTCTCGGTGGTGGTGCAGGGCCGGTGCGGATGCAGGGCAGGAACCCTGGAGCCTGGGGAGAGGCAGCCCCCGGCCGCCACATTTGCTCAGGATTAGATAGCACAAGAGAGAGTAAATAGGAGCAGGGCCACGGTGTCCTGGCCGGGCTCGGAGATGCCAAGCGTCTGCGGACAAACAAGCCCTCCCTTCCCTCCAGGAACTGCTGTTGACTCAGCGCTGCGCTGGGTTTGCAGAGGGGCCTGTGGCCTCTGGTCCCCAGGGCCCCGTGCTGGGAGAGGAACCTGGTACTGACCGCAGCTGCACATCCATGCCCGGGTCCTGGGGCTGGTCCCCACCGAGCCTGCCTCGCTGGCAACAGGCCCCCGAGATGGCTGGGTCAGCCCGGGAGACACCCCAGTCCTGGGGGAGGGGACAGAGCTCCTGTGGCGTCCTCACAGAGGACAGGCCCAGGCCTGACCCCCTCAACCCTGATCACCCCCAGCTGTCTTCTCGTCCCTGGGGTCTGGCTCTGAGGACCTCTGCTGCGTCTCCTCACGCCAGGGAATCTGTCAATGCTAGGACAGCAGTGAGGAACACGGTGGTGAGTCCACACTCCAGGGGCGCGGGGCCAGCCGTCAGCGGGGCTGACCTGTCCTTCAGGACCAGAACACTGAGGCACAGAGGAACCTGCCAGAGGTGTGTGGGCACGGGGGCGCAGGGGGCGTGGGGCGGATTCCCCACACAGCTCTGCTCAGGCGAGCCTCTGGGGAAGCAGCCGAGCTCCACAAGACACTTAGCTCAGAGCCCCTGCCGGAGCCCCTCAGGGGAAGCCACACGGGACCCATGTGCCCAGGAGCAGAGGGGCAACTAGGGCCTGCCTGGTGAGCCCATGTGCACAAGCTCCATCAAGCCAGGGAGCCACAGTGTGTGTGTGTGTGTGTGTGTGTGTGTGTGTGTGTGTGTGTGTGTGTGTGTCTGTCTGTCTGTCTGTCTGTCTGTCTGTCTCTCACACACACACACACACACATGCACACACACACACACACACACACACACACAGTGAGCAGAAGATGACTTTGGAAAACTGCTGCTGCTACAGAGCTCCAGTGAAGGCTGTGAGCCCGTGGGGACCCCGTGGGGGGAGTGGGCCGAGGACAGTTTCCGACCATGTCCTGGACAAGTGGCTGTGTCCCACCCTGGGTGGGCACCAGTCCACAGGGAGTGGTGCCAGGGGCCCAGGGCCGGTCCCGCCACCTGGGTCCAGCCCTAGGGTTTCCTGTATGCAGGCTGTCCCCGTGGGCCCATGACACGAAGCCACCTGCATCTACTAGGCCAGGCTGAGCCTCCTACGATTGAGCGCAGGGGGCTGGGGGAGGCACTGGGAGAGGGCTGGGGAGGGGCTGGGTAGTGGGGTCTCTTCTGGCAGCACTCCAGGTTTCTAGTCCCCGCTCTGCAGCTGGTCTTCTAAGGCCTCTGAGGCCCCACCTCCTCCTGCATGGAGTTTAGGTAGGGCTGAGCTTGGCCCAGGCCTGGGGCCTGGCCGGGGGCTGCACGATGTGTATCTGGGAGGAGGGCGGCAGGGCGTGTGGCTGCTGCATCACCTGTGACCTGTCCAGGGCCTGTCGAGCTCAGGGCTCAGCACTCCCCATCCAGGGGCTGACTCAGAGTGGCCTTGGGGCTCAGGGGCTCCAGCCCCGGTAGGATTCAGGTGCCAAGTGGCTTTCATCCAGGTGAGAGCGCGCCGTGGCTGGTGTGGCTACACACATTCTCGACTCCTTTCCCTGCCGCCCCATCTCCAAGCTCTTGGCCAGAACCCTTTGCCTTGCCTGTCGTAGGGATTTGAGTACAGGATCTCACACTTGCCACACCAGCCATCTCCCCCAGCCATGTCCCCACTCTGCGTGCCTGTGGAAGGCCTCCCTTCGGGATCACAGCAGGTCCCCACGGCTGCCCTGGCCTGGGGGCCCCCACCCACACCTGGTGCCCACCTGTGACCACACTCTCCTCCAAGCTTTTCTCTGCCTCCCTCCTGCCAGCTAAGCTGAAAGAGCCCCTCCTGGCCTGCCCTGTCTCCAGGGTGTCCACGGGGCCCCGGGGCCCAGGCTCTGAGCTCCCTGCCCCAGGTGAGTTCTCACCATGGCTAAGCCCCTTGCTGAGTGAGAGGTCAGGCAGAGGCAGTGGGCTGCGTCTGTCCTGGGGGCCCACAGCTCCCCAGAAGCCCACCCCTCATCTCCGGGAGCCCTGGGCCTTTATCTGGGAGGAGCTGTCTCCAGCGTTGACCTCCAACTCAAGCTTGTAGCTCTTCGTCATGTCCCCGGGTGCCGCGGGACCATCTTTCCCCTCCCATGTCAAGAGCGGGGAGCAGCTACATCACTAAGGCATTGGTGGCCATGAGCAGCTCCCAGGCTCTTTCCAGAAACAGAGCCTTGCATAACCCAGCTGGGGTGGCAGGAGTGCCAGGGAGGGCGCCGCCCGGCCCGGGGCCAGCTATCCAGTTACTTCCTGCCAGTGAGCCCTTGGGTTCCAGGCAGGGACGTGGTGTGGTGGCAGCTGGGGCCTGGGCGGGGCTGGGGGGATTAGCCACTTCAGGGTGACCCTACTTGGAGAGGAAGAGGTGACCTTGTGGGACACCTGATCCCCCCTGGGGGAGGATCCTCCCTCAGCCAGGGCCCCAGGAGCTGCTGTGAGGCCAGCACAGACGTGCCCGGTTAGCCAGGCTCACCCGCCGTGCTTCCTGCCTGCGACCAAGGGTCAAGGGTCACATGGGGGAGGCCCCACCCCTGCCGGCCACAGGCAGGCGTCAGTCCCCGAAGTCAGCCTGAGGCCTGCTGCTCCCAGGAGTGGACAGAGGTCAGGCATGGCGATAGGAGGAGGCCTCGGGCCCTGGGTGGAACCCAGCGCCCCAGCCCCTTCCCTGCAGGACCTACCAGGCCAGTCACCATGTGAGCAGCCCGCCCTTGCCTGCTGCAGGGTCAGAACTAGGATCTAGAAGCTCAGTGGGTCTGGCGCAATGTGTCCTGAGCTACTGGGGCCTCTGTATGCTTGAGGCGCGTGAGGAGACTCCAGTCCCAGATGACCGTGGGATGGAGCCGATGGGTTGGCAGAGTCCTGGTCCTCCAGGTAAACCCGGGGCATGTGCAGGGTGAACTGTGAAGGGCCGTCACCTTCCCCAAGGCCTCCCCTGCCCCGGGGCCCTTGTTGTGCCTCTCATTGTCAGGGTCTCAGTTCTGCTATGGCCCTGGCCTCCAGGGACCCAAGAAGGCCCCAGAATAAATGAGTGACGAGCAAGCCAGCGAAGAACGTGTACGTGAGGGAAGGAGGGAATAATAAGTATGCGGAAGAACGAGTGAGTGAGCCAGCAAGCAAGTGAAGGGCCGAATGACAGCTCCGGGCCAGGACAGCCAGGGCGATGCAGGAACTGGCCCTGCGCCACCTTGTGGCAGACTCAGGAAGCACCTCTGGCGGACTCTTCCGCGCTGGGCCTGAGGGAAACTGAGGCAGTGTGTGTTTGAGGGAATGAACATCAAGGTCAGGAAAATCACTCACTCCAAGCAGAGGACACAGGCTGCGAGCCCCCACCCGTGAGGGTGCGTGCACAGGCAGCCCACACAGGTACCCCAGTGTGCAGTGGGAAAGTAGAAGTGTCCCGGATCCGGGTGCCTGGAGCCAGAGCCCCTTCAGGTCCGGGTGTGCTGGGGCCGCCGGTCAGAGCACCTCAGCCGGCTGGTTCGCATGGCCTAGACATGCTGGGGAGAACCCAAACCCGACGTGCTCGCCCACTTATTCCTCATTCACCCGTCCATCCACTCAGCCCCTCCCTCCCTCATCAGTCCACACAGTCACTCACTGACTCACTCATTTACTTGTTCCTTCACTCACTTATTCATTCACTCATTCATTCACCTGCTATCTCACTCTTTTTCTCCATCCCTCATGGTCGACTGAGCGGCACCCGTGCCTTGGAAGGGCTCTGCAGAGTGCCTGCTGCTTTTTGGGACAGTCCCCCAGGGTCAGGCCTGCCCCAGGAGCGTGGCCACCCCCTCCAGCAGAGGGAGGCTGTGGGGCTCCCCCAGGCGGCCCACTGCACTGCCCAGGCCCTGGCTGGCAGCCCGTGGTATGACTTCCTTCCCTGGCCTAGAACGGTCCCCACCCAGCTCCTGGATCTGTGGATAAGTTTGGGGGGAAAAAAAAAAAAAAGCACAGTCCACTGATTGCAAAATGCTGTAAGTTTACTTGTGAGAGACACGGACCATTTCCTGAAACGGAGGCACCGTGAGGCTGAGCAGCCAGGCCCCATGTCTGTGTGACTGTCACGCGTGTGCTGAGGCTGAAATCCTTGCTGGGGGCAGGCTGGCCCACCAGCCAAAGTGGCCTCATGGCCCAGGCTCCCAGCAGACGGTGAGCCAGGATTCCATGCGCAAAGACAGACCTCCCGAGGAGGAGGAGGAGGAGGAGGAGGAGGAGGAGGAGGAGCAGGAGCAGGAGGAGGAGGAGGAGGAGGCGGCGGCCTCCGAGCTGGGGCCCCAGGATGTGGAGGACATGGAAGCCGTTTGCTCTCCTGGCTGTGTCCAGGCAGGGCAGGGGTGGCACTGGTGGCTTACTGGGGAGGCCTGGGCCCCTCCTCCTGGTTCCTGCTCTCTGATGCCTAGCTTTGCCCTCTGCTCTCCTTGCTCTTGGACTTGAACTCAGACCCCGACAGCTCTGACATCCCTGAATGGCTGGTGCCACCCAGCTCTTGGCACCGCTGGTGCAGGCAGCCGCACTCGTCCACCTGGGTGTAGCTGAAGACCCGGCTGGAGCCATCCGGGCAGTGCAGGGTCGCGTTGCGCTGAGAGGTCCGGAGTTCCTGGCAGCACTGGCACCTGTGCTCCACCGTGTTGGCCTCCAGGGAGTACCTGTGGGCAGAGATGCTCAGCGCCAGGCCCTGGCTGGGCGTCTAAGTCCACCGCGCTGCCCAGCAGCTGCCCTGCCTGGCCTGTCCCCGTGAGCTGGTGCCATGCCAGGCCCAGACCACCTCACCCCTGGCCCGTACAGCTGCTGAGGCTCACTCCTGTGTTGTCTTCGGCCAGTTCCAGCCTGCTGTGACTGCCCGGGTCCCAGGCTGGACAGGCCCCCAGCTGCACCGCATCCCAGAGTGAGGTGGGCGGTGCCGCCAGCAGTGGCACTGATTGCAACGCAGGCATGGCCCCGGGCACAGCACTGGTGTGGTCGAGTAACTGGCCACTAGGGCTCCTTGGGTGGCCTCAGCCCTACTCCCTGCCTGGCCCCAAGCCTGCCACCTGCCCCTCTGACCACCCCCGCGGTCAGTCCGCCTCTGCTGGCCGCCCAGAGCCACCTACATGGACATGGAGTCCCCGCAGACCCCTTGGCAGTAGGAGGCGCGCACAGAGCCCCTGCAGCCATCCTGCTGGATGCTCTCCTCCCTGTGGTGCACGGCACAGGTAGACCCTGGGGAGGGACACAGAAGGTGGGCAGCGTTCAGCACCCGCCTGACCATTTCCTGCCCCCCCCCCGGCTGGAGGGTGCCCTGCCCAGCAGACTTCGTCACTCACCATTGTGTGCCGGGGGGCAGGTGGGCGGATCCTTGTGGTCTTTGTCCTGTGCCAACAAGGATCTGTCATTAGTGCGGGAAATGCCACTTGGCAGCCCCAGGAAGGGGGAAATAGAGACGCGGTCCGGGAGTGGGCCAGCCCTCCCTCCTCCCCTCCCCCCCAACCGCTGAACACCCTGCCAGCTCCCAGGGGCCGACCGCATTCCGCGCCCCACTCCAGGCGATGCCCTTGGCGGAAGGCCCAGGACTCACCTGAGAGCAGTTGAGCGAGCACTCCACCTTTGTCACCACCTCCAGGCTGTCCCCGTTCCGCTCACAGCTGTGAGTCACACAGTGGTTCCCAGGCTCCGTCCAGGTCTCACCTGCCTGGAAGGGGGCCCGGCCACCAGTGAGTGGCTGTCCCCTTAAGCAGCCCCAATGTGCCAGGGCCTTGCCAGCTCAGCCCAGCTCTGGGCCTGCAGGCTCTGGGCCTGCGTTGCCCACTCCACCCCCGCAGAAAGATGCCAGGCCTTCCCTGAGTGGGGAGAGGGGCTGTGGTGGCTTGGCCAGAGCAGAGGCCTGGGGTCCACACCTGCCATCCCCTCCGCCATCCCCCATGGTGACCCCTGCCCGCCCCGTGATGGTGACTGCTCACGTGGAAGAGACGGGCATCATGGCTGCTGGAGTTGACTACACAGTAGCTGTGCACGCAGAGCCCGCAGCACTGCCCGCTGAGGGCCTGATACTCAAAGCCCTGTGGGGGACAACAGGCCACCTGAGCTGGGGCTGGCCACCCCAGGGCCGGGGGAGAGGCGGGACAACCACTCACCAAGGGGCAGCGGGTGTAGCAGTTCTGTTTCTCACAGCTGACCACTGCGGTGTCCACAAGGGAGCCGCTGCGAGCCTCACACCTGCACGTCTCACAGAGGCTGGAGGAGATGGTGGTGCCTGGCTGCAGAGGATCAGACCTGGGGTTAGCGAGCTTGGCCCGGCCATCCTGTCTCCCCACCGGCCAGAACATGACCTGACCAGCAGCCCAACCTGCTCCCTCGCAGGCACCCTGGTGCCACTTCCTGGTACAGAGGCCCAGCCAGGCCCAACACTGGGCAGGAGCCATGGCTGTGCCTCCGCAGCCTTTGGGGCTGGTGGGAGCCCAGGATGGGGAGCTGGGTCCTGCCGCCGCGGGGGCTGTGGGCCGTGGCTCTTACCTCGTACAGGGTCCCGTTGACATTGCAGACTTGCCAACCTGTCAGGAAACACACACGCTGCCGCACCGGCCACGGGCTGGCCTCCCCTCCCCACCGCCCCTCCCCCTCCCCAGCCTGCTGGGCCCAGGGGAGGCCTGCTGCCTCATCCGAGCAGAGCCCTGGCCAGCACTGGTCCGGACTGTGCCGTGGGAAGTCCCAGGCCTCGGCTCCCCGCCCACAGTGCCCACCATGCCCCACTCACTGCAGTCTTGGCTGGGGCAGCAGGCCCCCTCCTCATAGGTCACGATCGGCACGGCCCCCTCTGGGCAGGCCGGGGGCTCGGGGCAGTAGCTGGAGTTGCAGGCTGTGGTGGGGAGGAGTCAGGAGCTGGGCCCCTCTGCACTGGCTCCCACCCCAGACAAGGGAACTGACCCCCCGGGGGTCTCCAGGAGCGTCCGAGGCCAGCCCCACACTCAGAGGACGCCTGCCCTGGCCTCTAGCTGGGCTGCAGCAGGCCCAAGCTGCGCACAGAAGCCAGGAAGGGGACAGCGACCACCTGTGCCTTCCTCAGCCGGGTGAGCAGAGCCGGGGTCTGAGCAGGGCGCCTGTGTCCCTCCCCGGACGTCAGCCCTCCCGGACTCACCACAGTGGAACTCCGGGCAGCACTGGCCAGCTTTCAGAGCAGCCGGCACGGGCACAAAGCCCGGCACCCGGCACGCTGGGGGCAGCGGGCAGGGCCTCCTGCTGCAGGTCAGGGCCAGTGTTGAGCCCTCACAGGTGTACTCCTGGCAGCCAACACTGACCGAGCGGCCAGCCTGCAGGGAGGAGGGGTGAGCTCGGCCCGTGGTTGGCCAGCTGTTTGGCCCAAGGGCAGATGGGGGCTGAGGACTGGCCCGCCCGCAAGTGAGGGCAGACCTAGGGGAGGGGGCACCCCACCACCCCACGGGGTCCTGTGCTCCCACAGGGCAGAGGACTGGGCAGGGGTCCTTGGGAGGGCATAGGGCCTGCAGGTCCTTTCACAGTACCCCCCCCCCACCAGGGCCCTGATCTGAGCCTCTTGGGACACCCAGAGAGCCCAGCCCAGGCTGGGGTGGGGCAGATGCCTCCCCTGCACCTGCCCTGGCACTCACCTGCACCAGCTCCCCACGGGGCCCCAGGCACACTGCAGAGAAAGCAGTCGGATCACTGGGCAGCCACAGGAATGGGCAGGACCCATGTGCGGAGCCAGAGAAGAACCATCTCTTGACCCCCAGTCCCCAGCCCAGCCCAGCCCACAGACATACCGTGGCACTGTGAGGACACACAGACGGGGACATCGCTGCTGAAGAACGTCATGCCGTCGGGGCAGAAGCAGCCTTCCGTGAAGGGGCCGGCTTCCGGGAGGGCCCTGCAGTGGAGGGCGGTCAGCAGGGGTCTCTGTGCCTCACGCCAGGCCAGCAGGGCCCTGGCCTAAGCTCTCTGTGTGGCTCTGGGCGGGGAGGGGGGGGGAGCTCTAGGACCTGCCCCGTACCAGATGTTGGCGCTGTCGGGTCCTTGGCAGTAGCTGACATTGGATGGACCGCAGGGCTGGTACACGGTGTTGGCAGGGCAGGAGAGAGCTGCAGGGAGGAGAGGGGGCAGCAGAGAAGCTGACCTGAGCCCATGTCCCGGGCTCCTGTGGGCCTGGATGCCATTCAGAATCAACCCTGCCCCCCACAGACCCCCTGTGCCCACCTCCCAGGGCCTGGTGCACCCCAGTGGAGTACCTTGCTTTCCCCCTGTCCCGGGTCAGCCACCGCCCCCGGGGAGGTCACCCAGATGTCTGCCCACTGATTCTTCCCTCAACACTGAGGACGGGGAGCCAGCCAGCTGGGCACTCACAACACGAGCCGTTGGTCTGGCTCCTCCACTCAGTGCACAGGCCGAAGGAGGCGCAGAGGGACGCATACAGCTCCAGGCTGGAGCACTGCACCTCTGTGCCCGTCATGTGGCAGTGGTCAAAGACGCAGCCTTCATAGAACGGCTGTGGGGGGACCATGGCGTGGCAGTGCTGGAAGACCCTGCAGGCCAGAGGGCAGTGCTGGTGAAGGCGTCTCGGCCACTTCCCTGGCCTCCGGCCAGTGGTGGCTTCCAGACCTGAGACATTCCCCTGGGGGACCACTCCACTGGAGGCCAGGTTCAGCCTGTCAGCCTGTGCCTGGAGATCTGTCTGCTGCCCCGGTGTGTGCCAGGGAGCAGTCCAGCCAGCTCACCCTTCCTCCTGCACACACCTCCCACCCCAGGGCCCTTGGGAGGAGAGGAGGCTGGGAAGGCGCAGGGCCCAAGTGGCCTGGCCATAGCCAGCCCCTCATGCTGGCTGTCCAGCATTGACCACTCTGCCGGCAGACCTGAGGGCATCACTCAGGACTCTGCATGAGGCAGGTGTCCTCCTGTGGAAGGACCCTCTGAGGACCCACAGTGCTGGGCTTGGCGGCTAGAAAGGCTGCTGCCCACCCACCCTCACACCAAGTCTTACTTGCCCAGGATGAGCTGGCAGATTGGTGATGGTGGACACCGGGTCGGTGGGGTCGTGGGCACAGCTGGGGTGGGTGAGGGCGGAGGCCCAGAGCAGAAGGGCTGGCCAGGGATGTTCACCTTCCAGTGTCTGGCCATGTCGGAGCAGGAGCTGGCCACGGGGCCTCCGGGCAGGCGGCACTCATCCTTCTGGTCATTGGTGCAGGTGCCTGGGAGTGAGATGAGGTTCAGAGAGCTGGAGGACACGGGCTGGACAGCAGAACCAGACCCACACCCCACAGGCCCACAGGCCTGTCCTGAGAGCCTGGCCTGACCTCTGCGCAGCTGGAGGACACAGGCTGGACAGCAGAGCCAGACCCATGCCCATGGCCCAACGGCCCATCTGGAGAGCCTGGCCTGACCTCTGGGCAGGTTCTACCCAGGCGCCTTCCCTGAGCTCTGTGTTCCCAGAGAAGCCAGGGGACACAGGGTCCCCACACCCGGAGAGCTGTCCCCTCGGTGTGCTTGGCCGGAAGCAGCTGCAGGCTCAGCCCGTGCCTGGCAGGCCCGAGCCAGACCAGGCCGCCACTCACCACACTGGCCCTCGGTGTTGTTGGCGAACGTGTCGAACGGCACCTCCACTGAGAAGATGAGGCCGGAGAACATGACCTGGACGCCAATCTCCGGGATGGTCACATACATCTTGATGCCCACACGGGAGACGGCAATGCCGTTCTTCTGGAAGCCAGGGTTGACCACCTCACCGTTGAACAGGATCTGGATCCAGATGACACAGTTGGCAGGCAGGGGTGAGGATGGTGGGTGAGTCCCCGCACTCCCCCACCCCTCCCATGCTCCTCCCCCCCACGCCCTCCCCACGCCCTCCCCACGCCCACACTCTGGGGTGGGTACTCACCTGGTTGGTCATGACCCCGCCCTCCGGCCGGCGGGTGAGCACCACGCGGTCCCGGTGGTACTCGACGATGATGGACTGCGGGCAGGAGACCTGGTCCTTGGTGTCACAGAAGTAGTTGTCCACCAGCACCCGCAGGTGACCGAACACGGGCAGAATCTGCTGCATCAGCACATAGGTGCAGTTGTCCAGGAAGGTGTAGTACGTCCCGTCGAACGTGATGTAATGGGGGTCTCCCCAGCCGCTGCACACGCCTGCGCACAACGGCATTCACAGCAGGCACCAAGGCCCTGGGCCGCCATGCACCAGCATGCCCAGCCCTCCACCACTGCCACACAGAGCGCTGGACCCTCTGCCCCTGGGATGCACACGGTCAGCCCTGCACTTCCCCGGCAGCCCGGGGAGGCCCGGGTGTCACCCCCCACACACCAGACTGGCCCAGCCGCTCCGGGCTCAGTGGAGCTCCACAGAGACTCAGCTCCACTTATCCCTGCCTCTGTAATGGGAAGTCCATCCTGGCGTCCGATCTCCCTCCACCCGGGCCCACCCAGCTGAGCCCTCAGCTCACACTGGCACTGGTAGTGCTGGCAACAGCCACCCTTGTCGTCCACCTTCAGGGCTGGGTAGCCGTTGGCACACTGGGGCGCTTCTATCTCCGGGCACTTGTGTGGGCTCAAGGAGACGGTGCCGTTCTCCTCGCAGGTGGCCTGGACACAGTTGGCCATGGCCCAAGTCTCTCCTTTCTGCAGGACAAAGAGGACTGCAGGTCACATCCTTGCCTCGGGCACCCCTGGCCTCTGCAACCTGGGTACTGTGTGGGTAGCCAGGAAGTGCTGGCCGTGACTCCAGTCCCACGCCGCTGTGACTGGAGGGGTCACCCCTCCCGCCCTGGGCCCCCACACCCGTGCTGCCCTCCTGCCCTCAGGGTTTGAGCCTGAGGGCCCTCGGTCCTGGACAGCCAAGCACGCAGTCCACGGAGGCCTGCGCCCATCCCACAGCAAGACTGCCACTCAGTGGACCCAGCCAGCTGCGGACCAGTGGCGCTCACGGAGCCTTGAGCTGAGGCCCAACTGCAAAGAAGGCTCTGCCCGGCCTGGACCCCGTCCCCCACTTACTCTTCTCGGGGGAATCACATCGTGGCACCAGAGGACAGGCGGAGAGGTGGGGGACGAAGTAGATGATGGGGACAGGGAGGACGGGGAGGGGGAGGAAGTCAGCGTGGGGGGCTGTGCGGTGGAGGGACAGTCCTGGCCCACGTCTCGCTTGACCACGCAGTCCTGGCTGCACCAGGTGTGGTAACAGTAGCCTTCCAGGTCTCTCTGCAGGTATATGGTAGACCCTGGAACAAAGGGCATGGAGAATGAGCAGAGGCCTTCAGGAGGAGCCGCTCCCTAGGTTGGCGGTGACCCCAGGCCCAGGGGCCTAGCCACCTGCATTGAGATGGACTCAACACCCTCAAGGGTCTGTAGCCCAACTGCCAGATAGCTAAATGCCAGCAATGGCGGCTGTCCACAGGAGGACCACCCTCACGGGGACCACGAGCTACACCACAGGCCACGGCACCTACCCGCCACGAACAGCTGGTTGTTCACATGGCAGAAGCAATTGGGAGTGGAGACTGACAGGGAGCTGGGCGTCCACGGGGAGGAGGGAGCCGAGTGGGATGAGGGCGGAGTGAGGGGAGTCGTGGCAGAGATGACATGAGGCACAGCCGAGGTCCCAGGGCAGTCGTCCGGCTCCCGGCAGCACAGCACCCGCACCTCGTAGTCCAGGCACATCCCCAGGGCCCCGGGTTGGTCCCGGTTCCGGCACCGCAGGCCCAGGTCAAGGTCGCACTGCACCACCTGGCCCAGCCTGTCCAGGCTCACCTCCGGGTGGTTCTCAGCCCTGCACTGCAGCTGCGTGATGTCCTCGGGGCGCCCGCAGACGCGCTCCCCGGCCCTCCGGATGCTGCTGTAGGTTTCCTCGTCCCCTCCGTGAGGCCCAGGCACCGGCGAGTCCACGTTGAACCATTTGGTCCAGTGACACTGAGGCTGGCACGCGGGTGTCACAGCTGAGGAGGGGAGAGGCTGAGGTCCAGACACAGTGCTCAGGCTGGTCACAGACACAGAAGCTGTGCTGAGACTCTCAGAGGTGGAGCTTGTGTGGGGTCCAGAGGAAGAGCTGACTGTGTGTGGAGAGGTGTAGCTGACTGTGTGTGGAGAGGAGGTGCTGACTGTGTGTGGAGAGGAGGTGCTGACTGTGTGTGGAGAGGAGGAGCTGACTGTGTGTGGAGAGGAGGTGCTGACTGTGTGTGGAGAGGAGGTGCTAACTGTGTGTGGAGAGGAGGTACCTACTGTGTGTCCAGAGGAGGTGCTGACTGTGTGTGGAGAGGAGGTGCTGACTGTGTGTGGAGAGGAGGAGCTGACTGTGTGTGGAGAGGAGGTGCTGACTGTGTGTGGAGAGGAGGTGCTGACTGTGTGTGGAGAGGAGCTGCTGACTGTGTGTGGAGAGGAGGAGCTGACTGTGTGTGGAGAGGAGGTGCTGACTGTGTATGGAGAGGTGTAGCTGACTGTGTGTGGAGAGGAGGTGCTGACTGTGTGTGCAGAGGAGGTGCTGACTGTGTGTGGAGAGGTGTAGCTGACTGTGTGTGGAGAGGAGGTACTGACTGTGTGTGCAGAGGAGGTGCTGACTGTGTGTGGAGAGGAGGTGCTGACTGTGTGTGGAGAGGAGGTGCTGACTGTGTGTGGAGAGGTGTAGCTGACTGTGTGTGGAGAGGTGTAGCTGACTTTGTGTGGAGAGGATGTGCTGACTGTGTGTGCAGAGGAGGTGCTGACTGTGTGTGCAGAGGAGGTGCTGACTGTGTGTGGAGAGGTGTAGCTGACTGTGTGTGGAGAGGAGGTGCTGACTGTGTGTGCAGAGGAGGAGCTGACTGTGTGTGGAGAGGAGGTGCTGACTGTGTGTGGAGAGGAGGAGCTGACTGTGTGTGGAGAGGAGGTGCTGACTGTGTGTGGAGAGGAGGTGCTGACTGTGTGTGGAGAGGAGGAGCTGACTGTGTGTGGAGAGGAGGTGCTGACTGTGTTTGGAGAGGAGGTGCTGACTGTGTGTGGAGAGGAGGTGCTGACTGTGTGTGGAGAGGAGGTGCTGACTGTGTGTGGAGAGGAGGTGCTGACTGTGTGTGCAGAGGAGGAGCTGACTGTGTGTGGAGAGGAGGTGCTGACTGTGTGTGGAGAGGAGGAGCTGACTGTGTGTGCAGAGGAGGTGCTGACTGTGTGTGGAGAGGAGGTGCTGACTGTGTGTGGAGAGGAGGAGCTGACTGTGTGTGGAGAGGAGGTGCTGACTGTGTGTGGAGAGGAGGTGCTGACTGTGTGTGGAGAGGAGGTGCTGACTGTGTGTGGAGAGGAGGTGCTGACTGTGTGTGGAGAGGTGTAGCTGACTGTGTGTGGAGAGGAGGAGCTGACTGTGTGTGGAGAGGAGGTGCTGACTGTGTGTGGAGAGGAGGTGCTGACTGAGTGTGGAGAGGAGGTGCTGACTGTGTGTGGAGAGGAGGTGCTGACTGTGTGTGGAGAGGAGGTACTGACTGTGTGTGGAGAGGAGGTGCTGACTGTGTGTGGAGAGGTGTAGCTGACTGTGTGTGGAGAGGAGGTGCTGACTGTGTGTGAAGAGGAGGTGCTGACTGTGTGTGCAGAGGAGGTGCTGACTGTGTGTGGAGAGGAGGTGCTGACTGTGTGTGGAGAGGAGGAGCTGACTGTGTGTGGAGAGGAGGTGCTGACTGTGTGTGAAGAGGAGGTGCTGACTGTGTGTGGAGAGGAGGAGCTGACTGTGTGTGGAGAGGAGGTGCTGACTGTGTGTGAAGAGGAGGTGCTGACTGTGTGTGGAGAGGAGGAGCTGACTGTGTGTGGAGAGGAGGTGCTGACTGTGTGTGAAGAGGAGGTGCAGACTGTGTGTGGAGAGGAGGAGCTGACTGTGTGTGGAGAGGAGGTGCTGACTGTGTGTGGAGAGGAGGTGCTGACTGTGTGTGGAGAGGAGGTGCTGACTGTGTGTGCAGAGGTGTAGCTGACTGTGTGTGGAGAGGTGTAGCTGACTGTGTGTGGAGAGGAGGTGCTGACTATGTGTGGAGAGGAGGTGCTGACTGTGTGTGGAGAGGAGGAGCTGACTGTGTGTGGAGAGGAGGTGCTGACTGTGTGTGGAGAGGTGTAGCTGACTGTGTGTGGAGAGGTGTAGCTGACTGTGTGTGGAGAGGAGGTGCTGACTGTGTGTGGAGAGGAGGTGCTGACTGTGTGTGGAGAGGTATAGCTGACTGTGTGTGGAGAGGAGGAGCTGACTGTGTGTGGAGAGGAGGTGCTGACTGTGTGTGGAGAGGATGTGCTGACTGTGTGTGAAGAGGAGGTGCTGACTGTGTGTGGAGAGGAGGTGCTGACTGTGTGTGGAGAGGTGTAGCTGACTGTGTGTGGAGAGGAGGTGCTGACTGTATGTGGAGAGGAGGAGCTGACTGTGTGTGGAG
Organism: Megascapheus bottae; assembly: GCF_031878675.1. Classification (NCBI taxonomy): domain Eukaryota; kingdom Metazoa; phylum Chordata; class Mammalia; order Rodentia; family Geomyidae; genus Megascapheus; species Megascapheus bottae. Next base: position 880,403 of record NC_143524.1, on the reverse strand, counting down.
AGGAGGTGCTGACTGTGTGTGGAGAGGAGCTGCTGAGTGTGTGTGGAGAGGAGGTGCTGACTGTGTGTGGAGAGGAGGTGCTGACTGTGTGTGGAGAGGAGGAGCTGACTGTGTGTGGAGAGGAGGTGCTGACTGTGTTTGGAGAGGAGGTGCTGACTGTGTGTGGAGAGGAGGTGCTGACTGTGTGTGGAGAGGTGTAGCTGACTGTGTGTGGAGAGGAGGTGCTGACTGTATGTGGAGAGGAGAAGCTGACTGTGTGTGGAGAGGAGGTGCTGACTGTGTGTGGAGAGGAGCTGCTGAGTGTGTGTGGAGAGGAGGTGCTGACTGTGTGTGGAGAGGAGGTGCTGACTGTGTGTGGAGAGGAGGTGCTGACTGTGTGTGGAGAAGAGGAGCTGACTGTGTGTGGAGAGGAGGTGCTGACTGTGTGTGGAGAGGAGGAGCTGACTGTGTGTGGAGAGGAGGTGCTGACTGTGTTTGGAGAGGAGGTGCTGACTGTGTGTGGAGAGGAGGTGCTGACTGTGTGTGGAGAGGAGGTGCTGACTGTGTGTGGAGAGGTGTAGCTGACTGTGTGTGGAGAGGAGGAGCTGACTGTGTGTGGAGAGGAGGTGCTGACTGTATGTGGAGAGGTGTAGCTGACTGTGTGTGGAGAGGAGGTGCTGACTGTGTGTGGAGAGGAGGTACTGAATGTGTGTGGAGAGGTGTAGCTGACTGTGTGTGGAGAGGAGGTGCTGACTGTATGTGGAGAGGAGGAGCTGACTGTGTGTGGAGAGGAGGTGCTGACTGTGTGTGGAGAGGAGCTGCTGAGTGTGTGTGGAGAGGAGGTGCTGACTGTGTGTGGAGAGGAGGTGCTGACTGTGTGTGGAGAGGAGGTGCTGACTGTGTGTGGAGAGGAGGAGCTGACTGTGTGTGGAGAGGAGGTGCTGACTGTGTGTGGAGAGGAGGAGCTGACTGTGTGTGGAGAGGAGGTGCTGACTGTGTTTGGAGAGGAGGTGCTGACTGTGTGTGGAGAGGAGGTGCTGACTGTGTGTGGAGAGGAGGAGCTGACTGTGTGTGGAGAGGAGGTGCTGACTGAGTGTGGAGAGGAGGTGCTGACTGTGTGTGAAGAGGAGGTGCTGACTGTGTGTGGAGAGGAGGTGCTGACTGTGTGTGGAGAGGAGGTGCTGACTGTGTGTGGAGAGGAGGAGCTGACTGTGTGTGGAGAGGAGGTGCTGACTGTGTGTGGAGAGGTGTAGCTGACTGTGTGTGGAGAGGAGGTGCTGACTGTGTGTGGAGAGGAGGTGCTGACTGTGTGTGGAGAGGAGGTGCTGACTGTGTGTGCAGAGGAGGAGCTGACTGTGTGTGGAGAGGAGGAGCTGACTGTGTGTGAAGAGGAGGTGCTGACTGTGTGTGGAGAGGAGGTGCTGACTGTGTGTGGAGAGGTGTAGCTGACTGTGTGTGGAGAGGAGGTGCTGACTGTGTGTGGAGAGGAGGTGCTGACTGTGTGTGGAGAGGAGGAGCTGACTGTGTGTGGAGAGGAGGAGCTGACTGTGTGTGGAGAGGAGGTGCTGACTGTGTGTGGAGAGGAGGTGCTGACTGTGTGTGGAGAGGAGGTGCTGACTGTGTGTGGAGAGGTGTAGCTGACTGTGTGTGGAGAGGTGTAGCTGACTGTGTGTGGAGAGGAGGAGCTGACTGTGTGTGGAGAGGTGTAGCTGACTGTGTGTGGAGATGAGGTGCTGACTGTGTGTGGAGAGGAGGTGCTGACTGTGTGTGGAGAGGTGTAGCTGACTGTGTGTGGAGAGGTGTAGCTGACTGTGTGTGGAGAGGAGGTGCTGACTGTGTGTGGAGAGGAGGTGCTGACTGTGTGTGGAGAGGAGGTGCTGACTGTGTGTGGAGAGGTATAGCTGACTGTGTGTGGAGAGGTGTAGCTGACTGTGTGTGGAGAGGAGGAGCTGACTGTGTGTGGAGAGGAGGTGCTGACTGTGTGTGAAGAGGAGGTGCTGACTGTGTGTGGAGAGGAGGTGCTGACTGTGTGTGGAGAGGTATAGCTGACTGTGTGTGGAGAGGTGTAGCTGACTGTGTGTGGAGAGGAGGTGCTGACTGTGTGTGGAGAGGTGTAGCTGACTGTGTGTGGAGAGGTGTAGCTGACTGTGTGTGGAGAGGAGGTGCTGACTGTGTGTGGAGAGGAGGTGCTGACTGTGTGTGGAGAGGAGGTGCTGACTGTGTGTGGAGAGGTATAGCTGAGTGTGTGTGGAGAGGTGTAGCTGACTGTGTGTGGAGAGGAGGAGCTGACTGTGTGTGGAGAGGAGGTGCTGACTGTGTGTGAAGAGGAGGTGCTGACTGTGTGTGGAGAGGAGGTGCTGACTGTGTGTGGAGAGGTATAGCTGACTGTGTGTGGAGAGGAGGTGCTGACTGTGTGTGGAGAGGTGTAGCTGACTGTGTGTGGAGAGGTGTAGCTGACTGTGTGTGGAGAGGAGGTGCTGACTGTGTGTGGAGAGGAGGTGCTGACTGTGTGTGGAGAGGAGGTGCTGACTGTGTGTGGAGAGGTATAGCTGACTGTGTGTGGAGAGGTGTAGCTGACTGTGTGTGGAGAGGAGGAGCTGACTGTGTGTGGAGAGGAGGTGCTGACTGTGTGTGAAGAGGAGGTGCTGACTGTGTGTGGAGAGGAGGTGCTGACTGTGTGTGGAGAGGTATAGCTGACTGTGTGTGGAGAGGTGTAGCTGACTGTGTGTGGAGATGAGGTGCTGACTGTGTGTGGAGAGGAGGTGCTGACTGTGTGTGGAGAGGAGGTGCTGACTGTGTGTGGAGAGGTGTAGCTGACTGTGTGTGGAGAGGTGTAGCTGACTGTGTGTGGAGAGGAGGTGCTGACTGTGTGTGGAGAGGAGGTGCTGACTGTGTGTGGAGAGGAGGTGCTGACTGTGTGTGGAGAGGTATAGCTGACTGTGTGTGGAGAGGTGTAGCTGACTGTGTGTGGAGAGGAGGAGCTGACTGTGTGTGGAGAGGAGGTGCTGACTGTGTGTGAAGAGGAGGTGCTGACTGTGTGTGGAGAGGAGGTGCTGACTGTGTGTGGAGAGGTATAGCTGACTGTGTGTGGAGAGGAGGTGCTGACTGTGTGTGGAGAGGAGGTGCTGACTGTGTGTGGAGAGGTGTAGCTGACTGTGTGTGGAGAGGTGTAGCTGACTGTGTGTGGAGAGGAGGTGCTGACTGTGTGTGGAGAGGAGGTGCTGACTGTGTGTGGAGAGGAGGTGCTGACTGTGTGTGGAGAGGTATAGCTGACTGTGTGTGGAGAGGTGTAGCTGACTGTGTGTGGAGAGGAGGAGCTGACTGTGTGTGGAGAGGAGGTGCTGACTGTGTGTGAAGAGGAGGTGCTGACTGTGTGTGGAGAGGAGGTGCTGACTGTGTGTGGAGAGGTATAGCTGACTGTGTGTGGAGAGGTGTAGCTGACTGTGTGTGGAGAGGAGGTGCTGACTGTGTGTGAAGAGGAGGTGCTGACTGTGTGTGGAGAGGAGGTGCTGACTGTGTGTGGAGAGGTGTAGCTGACTGTGTGTGGAGAGGAGGTGCTGACTGTGTGTGGAGAGGTGTAGCTGACTGTGTGTGGAGAGGAGGTGCTGACTGTGTGTGGAGAGGAGGAACTGACTGTGTGTGGAGAGGAGGTGTTGACTGTGTGTGCAGAGGAGGAGCTGACTGTGTGTGGAGAGTTGTAGCTGACTGTGTGTGGAGAGGAGAAGCTGACTGTGTGCACAGGCGTGACTCTCCCCGTGGTTCCTGTGGGTGGAGGGCCTGTTGCCGAGGTCCCAGGGCAGTCGTCCGGCTCCCGGCAGCACAGCACCCGCACCTCGTAGTCCAGGCACATCCCCAGGGCCCCGGGTTGGTCCTGGTTCCGGCACCGCAGGCCCAGGTCGGGGTCGCACTGCACCACCTGGCCCAGCCTGTCCAGGCTCACTTCTGGGTGGTTCTCAGCCCTGCACTGCAGCTGCGTGATGTCCTCGGGGCGCCCGCAGACGCGCTCCCCGGCCCTCCGGATGCTGCTGTAGGTTTCCTCGTCCCCTCCGTGAGGCCCGGGCACCGGCGAGTCCACGTTGAACCATTTGGTCCAGTGACACTGAGGCTGGCAGTGTGTGGCCGCAGGTTCAGTGCTGGTGTGAGCAGTGCTTGTGGAGACATCTACTCTGTGCACCTGTGCTGACTGCACGGGGACGTGCTTGGTGGAGGGTGAGGGGGTGCTGCCAGTCCGGGTGGGCGTCCGTGTCTGGATCCTGATGTCTGGTGGTGGGGCCTGGGTGCTGGCTGGTATGATGGGTGTACACAGGTCCACGACCTGGCAGCACTGCAGCCGAATCTCATAGTTGTAGCAGATGGGCGGAAGTTGGTTTTTGTTCAGGCAGATCAGCCCCTGCTCCCTGTTGCAGGTCACCTCCTGGCCCAGCTCTGCCAATGGCGTGTTGGGGAAAAACGATGCCCTGCACTGCACATTGCGGGGCTGCTCACAGAAGTGGAAGCCTTCCATCCGCAGGTTTTGAAACGTGTCAAAATCGCCGCTGTCTCGGTCAGGCTTGGGGTAGCTGCCATCCATCCATTCCGTCCAGTGGCACAGCTCTCTCTGACAGGGCTCTCCAGAGGGGGTCAGGCCGTGGGTCTGCACTGTGGCTCCCGTGGCAAAGGTGGACGGAGAGGGCCTTGCTGAAGTGGTTGACCCTTGCATTGTGCTCGTGGTGTGGAGAGTTACTGTGCCTGGGGCGGAGGTGGGGGTGCCTGGGGCAGAGGTGGGGGTGCCTGGAGTGAACACAGGACTTCTTGGCACAGGTGCACTAGCTGCAGAGGCCGTGGCCGGGCTCGCTGTGGTGGAGGAATCCTCGGAGGCGGTGGGTGGTTCTCTGGTTGCTGTGGTTCTGGTGGTGCTGGAGGTGGAGCCGAGGGTGGGGACTGTGCCAGCGGAGCTGGCACAGGGCACTGGGCTGCAGCAGAAGAACCTCACCTGGTAGTTGCTGCAGATCCCGGACACCTGGTCCCTGTTGCGGCAGCTCAGCCCCACGCTGGGGCTGCACTCCACGTGCTGCCCCAGGGCCTGGACGGGCTCCTGGGGGGCACCCTCCGCCCGGCACTGCACGGCCCTTGGTGCCAAGCAGACCCGGAACCCATGTGCCCGGAGGTTTTCCGGTGTCTCAAAGTCACCGCTGTCAATACCCCGCCCTGGACGGCTGACGTCCAGCCACGGGGTCCACTGGCACTCATCCTCCCCGCAGCCTGGGCTGGTCAGGGCCGAGGTGGGGCTGGACGTCTCCCTGGAGGACGGGCTGGTGGCTGTGGGCGTGGCGCTGCTCTCGGGATCCGTGCGTGTTGAGGTCTGGGTGCGTCTGGGCCCTGTGCTCACAGCTATGGGCAAAGAAAGAAGCAGAGCTGAGTGTCAGGGCCAAGGCTCCTTCTGGCCCTGTCAGCTCCGACACGCTGTCTGCTGCCCTGGAGTTTCACCACAAAAGTGGGCCAAACGTGGAAAACTGAGCACTGGAGGCCAGCCCTCAGCCCGCCTGACATGCACAGTTGGCATATAGCCCCCTGGAAGCCGGAGTTATAGAAACTCCTCGCTCAGAGAGGCACAGTGGGCGTAGGACTCGGGGATGCCTGGAGTGCATGCTCTGGGGAACCCTCAGTCCTGAGATCCGAGAGCCCTCGAAGCCAGGCCTTCTGCTTCTGCAGGCAGGAGCATGGACACCAGGCCCGCCCAGGGGCTGGGGGCGGGTGCTGGCCCCTTTCCACCGCAGGTCGCCTGGGAGTGGCGACAGTACATCTTCAGGCTGATGCCCCAGACCTCTTCTGACCTCAGCGGTTGCTCCCAGTGCTGGGCATACACCTGGCACCGAGCAAGAGAAGCCGCGGGGCAGCCACAGAGCAGGCAGCGGCCCCCGCCTTACCGGGTGGAGTGGTGGAGAAGGAGAAGGTGGTTGTGGGCTCGGGGGTGGAGGGGTCACACAGGCCATGCTTCCTCTCCACGGTGCCGTTGGCCGCACAGCGGGCCGTCATGCAGCCCCCCATGCCGTCAGCGGTTTGGTAGATCTCAGCCCCCGGAAGGTAGCGTCTCCCGCCATAGGTGCAGAAACAGGCTACGGGGAGCAGAGCAGCTGGGCTGAGGACGGGCCGGACGCTGGCGGAGACGGGCAGCCCCCAGCCCCCAGCCCAGGCCGTGGCGACCGCTCACCCGCAGCATCGTGGACACAGTGCAAGCCGCTCTCCCTGCAGAAGCTGTGGGACAGGAAGCAGTGCGGCAGGGCATGTAAGGCTGCCACAGGCCAGGCTGCAGCCCTGTGCGGTCAGCAGCCGTGGGGGCCATGCCTTCTCCAGGACTGGCCAGTGACAGTGGATCACTGCCCAACGGCCCAGGCTTCGGATGGGTGCCCATCCCCTGGGCCCTGGGCGTCTTCATGGCTCAGTCTCCTCTATACCCTATTGGCTGGCCCCTCCCAGTTCCCCCCAAAGTGCAAAGCGCCTCAGCCTGGAATGCAGCCCGGCTCAGCTTCACCTCTGGACATCAAAGCAGAGGACGCCAGCCCCTAAGAGAATCACATCCTGTGTGCTGTGTCCGGAGCACTGGCAGCCTTCCTGGATCCCCAGGCCCCTGGGTCGCGGGGCTCAAGGCCAGAGCTGCTGGAGTGGAGTGGTCCAGACCCCCTCCCCACACACACGGGGCGTGGGGCTCACCAGGACTGACAGCTCTGGTCAGAGGGCACTGCCTGGCCAGGCCGGTATGTCTTCCCGTGGACTCGGCAGGTGGGGGGTGGTGGCTGCGGGGTGGGGCATGTCATCACACACTGCATCTTCTCCTCGTCGAAGATGGGGGTTTCCGGAGAGCACTGGGGGTAACAGCCTGTGGACCGGGGCTGCGTCAGACCCACCGGCCAGCGCTGCGGCACGCCAGGGGCCACCACGGGGTCCCCTGCGAGGAGCAGGCCCCGACTCAGGGTCCTATGTTCCCCAGGGCAGCCCTCAGACCAGACCCCAGGGACGCGGGCCACGCGGTTCTCCAGGCCAGCCCCCCAGCCCACCTTCAAGGCCACGCAGGTCGTTCAGGCAGTGGCCACTGGGGTTCCGGCAGGTGCGCATGCACGGGGCTCCACAGGGCTGGTAGTGCCACGTGCACTGGCCCTCGCCATTGTAGTAGTCACAGAACAACGCTAGGGAGGCAGTGAGAGTCAGCCCGGAGCACAGCCCGTGCTCCCCTGCTCTCTCCGCCACGGTCGGTGGTGGTGATGTGGAGTAGGGAGGCCGCCTGAGTCCAGGCTCCTCCTGGTGCCCAGGTCTAGAGGGGCTGACAGGAGGAGGGAGCAGGGGTCTCTAGACAGACCCTCAACCACAGCCCTGGGCTCACGCAGGGCTGGGGAGCGTGCCCCACCCCCTCTTACAGAACCGTTCCGGGCCAGGCAGCCCCCCACCCTCAGCCCTATCCTGCTTTCCTTCAAAACCTTTCAGCCCCTCCCGAGGCCACGCCGTGCTGCTCTCCACCCAGGGCACTCACGGCAGACGTCCGGCGTCCTCCAGGACACACACACGCCCACGTCGTGGCAGGCCTGGGCGTAGGCCGCCACGGCGGTGCAGAAGCACTCGCAGTCGCCCCCCGAGTCGCAGGCGCAGGCGTCGCTCACACAGGCCTCGTAGTACTTGGTGGGTTCCACCTGAGGGAGACAGGGCTTCAGTTCCTGGGGACCCATCTGCCTGGGGTGTGGAGACCCAGACGCACACTGGTCCATGGACCCTGTTTCCAGTGGCGTTCAGGGAAGCAAAAGGCTAATGCCCACAGTTAGGTCCTGACTCCACAGACATCCTGGGCTGAGGGCTGCTTCTCCCTCTCTGCACACTCTCCTTGCCCACTGCCCATGCAGCTTCAGCCAGGCCCACACCCCCTGCCCTCAGTCATACGTGGGGGTGGCAGGCAGCGAAGGTCTGGCTGTTGATGATGCTGCACTGCTTCTGGGCCCAGGACTTGCGGTAAGGGTTGGCCGTGCAGGGGTCCTTGGGGGCCAGGGCATTGGGGCAGGACGGGGAGAACTTCCAGCTGTTGCCAAACTCCAGCACATCTCCCACCACGGACTGACTGCGCGTGGTGAAGTCGTTGATGGCGTTGTTGTCAAAGTTCCCGCACAGGCCGCAGACCCTGCCCTGCAGAGCCGGGGAAGAGCAGAGGTATACCAGGGCCCCCTTCCCACATACCGCTGCCCCACTTCCTAGAGGGGGAAGAGTGGGGAGCATGGGGAGCAGCATGGCGAGGGCACAGGGCCCTCAGCGGATGGTCTAGTCTGTCTTACAAGGAGCCAAAACACCAATTGGGATGGGGAGGGCCCTGGGCCTCTCCCCACTACCCTGGGCCTGTGACTAGGGGCCTTCCAGGAGAGAACCGTCTCTGCCCTGCTCACTGTGTCTGTCTCTCTGGCCTTGGTGTGAGCAATGCAGTGGTCTCACCTTGAATTCAGGATCCAGCCTGAGGAAGATGCTGGTCCTTCGGTCCCATAGTAGCACCAGGCCAACGTCGGTCTCCACCACCAGGTAGATGCCCTCCTGGTGGATGGAGTAGGGTGCCTCCTGCCCCGTCTCCTTCTGAACCACCTCCACCTTGCCGTCGCTCAGCTTCAGCTCATAGTGCTACGTGACAGAGGAGCCCTCAGGCCGAGCCCCAGAGCTCCCGCCCCACCCTGCCAGGGGGCCCCAGCCCCGGACTGACCACGAGCGAGCCCCAGGCCTGGTCCCCTCATCCCACCATGGAGCCCTGGTGCCCGGGCTTCTCACCCCAAGGAAGATCTTGATGGACTTGGAGCAGGTGGTCCCTGTGGTGCCACAGGGGACATTCTCAGTGACCACACGGAAGGTGCCCTGGGCACTGCTGTTTGCACTGCAGTGATCCTGGGAGGGCAGAGAATGGAGGGCTAAGGAGACATTCTGGGGAGAGCTGCTTTCTCCAGGACTTGCGCGTCTGTGGCCCAGGCTGCTGGCTCCCCTCTCTGCACACATCTGCACCAGTGCACAAGCTCCCCACCCCTGACTGCACCAGCGCACACTCGCCCTTCTCCCCACCCACAGCACCAGCACCCACTCACCCGGACCCCACCTGACCAGTGCATGCTCACCCCCCATACCTGCACCAGTGTGTACTCGCAGTCCCCACTGAAACTGTAGCGCTGCCCGTCGAAGGTGAGGTAGTGGCCCTCCCCATACACAGAGCAGGTGGCCAGGCAGGGTTCATCTGTGCACTGCCACTTTCTGTTCTCACAGGTGCTGTGTGGGGCACAGAGGGCAGGCCTGAGCCCCTGCTAGCTAGGGGTGGGGCCCCCCAGAGGCTCTGCAGGTGCCTATGGATGGCTGTGATCTCCAAGAGGGTGCAGTCATTTAAATGTCTGACCAAAGCCCTCCTGGCTCAACAGCCAGTGACAGGGCTCAGGCAGCCATCTCCAGCCTGGCCTCTGAGTCAGGGCTGAGGACGGCTTGGGTGGCCACGTACCAGTTGTTGCAGCCCACTCGGATTGTCTCCCCACGTCTGTACGTGGCCTCGTTGTGCACACAGGGACAGTCCTCCTCAGCCACACAGCCACCATTGCCATCTGCCACCAGCCCTCCAGGGCACACGCAACCAGGTACGCACTGAGGGCTGTACTGTAGGGGAGGCGGACAGGGGTGAGTGGACAGGGACAAAGCCAGACCTGCCATGTCCCCCAAGAGATTTGGCACACAGCTGCAGGACCCCGGGAGTCACAGTCTTCTGAGGACCAGTCTAGCCACACCACCCCCAGTTCCTGTATGCTGGTGAGCTCATCTGACCCCACCACAGGAACAGCCACAGACACCCTCAGCAGGAAGCGTCAGGGGTCAGTGAGAGGATCATGAGAGCATCCTCGGGGGTGACCAGGATGCTTACGCAGGCCATGTCCAGAGTGTGGCAGCTCTTCTGGCAGCCAGCCCCGGTGGCCCCATACGTGGCATTCCGGCAGTCAAAGTAGACCATGGGCGCATCACACACTGGGGAGGGGAGGGGCCAGTCAAGAGACATCTCTCTACCCGCCAGCAGGAGGGGTACACATCTGTGCATGTGTGTGCATGCGTGCACAAGTATGCATGTGTGTGGTTGTGCATGCATGTGTGTGCGTGCGTATGTGTGAGGGCGTGTGTGTGGAGAGGTATGTGTGATTATGTGGTCTATATGTGGGGAATGGCTCAGACCTTGCTTCCGTCTTCCTCACCAGCACTGAGGGGCTGGGGACAGATATCATACCAGATACAGAGAAGCCAATCAACAACCTCTTGTCTGTTCAACCCCAGCATCCAGTAGGGAGCTTCTCATGGGGATAAGGGGGCCTGAGTGCAGCGGTTCCCACTCCAGACTCACCTGGAGAGGGTACAGGGCCTCCGATGCAGGTCAGTGACCCCTTTGTGCAGGTGCTAGGAGGAGAAGGCTATCAGAGTCCACTCTAGGCCAATGAGGCCCTGAGGCCTACCCTACCTGGCCCCCGCTCTGCCCAGCCCCCGCCCCACCTGGCCCCAGGTCCTACCAGACAGCCCCGTTGTCATGCACAGACTCGCCATTGGGGACCGTGGAGCCTCTGTGGTAGCAGGGGCAGCTGGCTGCTTGTACACACTTGCCCGAGTCATCCAGGAAGGTGCCCTCAGGGCAGGCACAGCCATCCACAGGGACAAAGCTGACCTGACAAGTGACGTCCTCCTGGCTCAGGGAGCGGCAGGTGGGCTGGCAGGTGCTGATGTAGTAATGGTAGCTCATTGACTTTGGACAGGTAGTGGTGGGTTTGGCTATGGAATGGGAAACAACAAGGGGACACTCAGGATTGTGGTGGTAAACAGCCTGGAGTCAGCGGGTATCCCACTGGGCTGAGGCACCTTTGGCTCCCCAGATCCTGAGTCCACAGTGGTTTGGCTGCTGCTCAGCCCTAGAGCCAGGTGTAGTGCCAAGCCCCTGGAGGACATGTAGGGCCCCTTCCCCCTCTCCCAGGAACACTCACTGCAGAGGCCATCCCGCCAGCCACTGAGCAGCACTCCCCGGGCAACGCAGGCGTGCACATAGGAGGACAGGGCTGCACACATGCAGTCCTCGCTCTTCTCACAGTTGCATGTGTCGAACATGCAGTTCTGGGGGACAAGGTCAGGGTGTCAGGGACCGTCTGTCTCTCAGGGCCCTTCAACTCCCAGTTCTGGGGGCATCAAGAATATGGTGGCATCTCCTTCACTGCTGGCCTTGGGTCTGGAAATCCAGTGTCCTTGCATCTTCCCACATTCCCTGGCTTCACCAGAACCTTTTCTGGGCCCCACCCTCCCTGTTGGACAGTACTTGTGCAGAACACAGTACCCTCAGAGTCCCCTCATGACCCCCACCCTCCCTGGCACACAGTACTGGTACAGTGCACAATACTTGAATACTGCATCTTGGTACCTTAGGAAAGGTCAATAAGGTCCTCGCAACAGTGAGTTCTGGGAATCTCTGTTGTTTCTCTCTGTGACCCACCAGGTACAGGCTTTGTATGCATCTGCTCTGTCCCTTCCTGATTTCCCACTCAGCCCTTGGCTTCAGCTGGCTGAAACCCTGTGAGTTTAGTTCCTGTGCTGGTGTAGGCTAATGGAAATGATGAATGAGTGGACCAATAAATATAGTGGGTGAATGAGGTGTGAGAACCAGGAAATGGCAGCAGAGCACAGGGATTCATTCAGCCCCCGCTGCCCACTGCCCACCAGGTGTTCCTCCTCAGAGTTCCCAAGCCCTTTATGGAGGATTCCAAAGCCCAATAGTGGGCCTGTGTCCAGGGGAGCTGCAGAGAGTGTTACCGAATAGTAGGCAGCAGGGTTCACGGTGGCGTGGCACTGGGAAAAAGGGCCACTGGCGTTTGTCAGCAGTGAGCACCAGTACTGGGCATATTTCTCTGTGGACAGAGGAGAAGCCATCAGCCACTCACACATGTGAACCCCGGGCTTGCTCCTGCCTGAGGTTTGGAGGTTCTGGCATCTGTACCAACAGACACGTCAGGTACCGTTACACTGCAAACAGCATTGCAGGCTGGGGATATGGGTCCCCCTGACACACAGGGAGCACAGAGCAGGCACAGCCAAGGCTCCTCCCTTTCTCAGCCCCCAGCTCTCTTCCTCAGAGCCACCAGAGTAGACAGGCAAACCAAGATGGTTATGCCACAGGCAGGTAGTGATGGAGGCAGGACTGGCTGAACTGAGCCATGCCTGTGTGTGTCTTGCCTGGTCCAGGGAGCTGGGCAGCTAATATCACTGGTAGATCTAGAGAGACCCAGAAGCAGAGGCCCAAAGTGTGATTCTGTGTGCTCAGTGATGAAAGACAAGGACCTCTGTTCCAGGGGTCCTTGTCCACTGCCACACCCAGACATGGACACCAACCTCCCATCTGCTCTGGAGCACCCAGGCTTGCCTCGCCTGTCACCCAGTGCACATTGGTGAGTTTGCCTGTCCACTGCCTGGTGACTTCCCTTCAGAGCAGAGAGCTGAACCTCAACTGGGGTTGGAGGGCGTTGGGAAAATGCCCAGCTCAGCAGTGGGAGTGGGTGGACCAGCCCTGGGCAGCCATTCCGATGCCAGCCAGTGTCCACACATACCATTCTCCACACTGAGTGAGCAAGGGTCCTCAAAGCTGTTCCTAACATTGGGGCAGGCAGCCTGGGTCTTGAAGGTGTTGAAGAAAGCAGCAGCAGTGCCTTCCACCACCCCACTCATGGTCCTGAAGTCATCAGCCTGGATGCTGTTGAAGTTCCCACAGAGACCTGGGGGGCCAGAGGGCAGCTTGAGGTCTGTGTGGGCTCTGGGGTGGGGTTGGCTCAGGCATCCCAGAGGTGGTGCCTCTTACCACAGGTCAGTCCCCGGAGCTCAGGTGCCAGCCGTACATACACCTGCATGGTGGGCACCAGCTGGACATCCAGCTGCAGGCCCAGGGTGGTCTGAGCAATGAGGAAGAAGGTTGAGGGTCTGAAGAGGGTGACATTGGCTGCGGACAAAGAACACAAAAGTTTTTCTGGGGTATGTAGAGACCTGTAGGCAGCTTATGATTACGGGGTGCATGGGGAGACTGCAGGCAGCACCCTCACCTGCAGACACCGGCAGCTGGGTGTAGATCTGATTCACAAAGACCTCTCCACTGGCCTTTATCATAACAACCTGGAAGTAGCCGCAGTCATAGTCAGTGTGTGGCGGAGGCCTGGTGCCTCGTCCCTCCAGCTGTCCCCTTTCCCCTGCTCCCCAACGCCCCCGCTGAGTCTGTAGAATGTGTTCTTGAGGGCCTGGAGACTTCCTCCTCAGAGGGTCACAGACCCCATGGGGCATTCTGATTCCTGTTCTAGTTTCTTGAACTTTATGAGAACTTTTCCCCCAACATCTAAAGCCTAAAATCGACTTATTTTTTAATATATTTTTTATTGTAATTAATAGAAGGGTTACATGATATTTGCCAGATAAATGGTGCCTTAATTCCCACTAAAATCGACTTATTTTTTAAAATCAACTTAACTGAAGAAGGCGGCTGGCCAAAGATACTGCAACTTTTCCTACCTGGGGCCAGGTGGGCCAGGCCTGAGGGCTCTATGTCCAGTCCCTGAGCCACTCCACTTAGGGACAGACACTGAGAAGACTCAAGTGACCACCACTAGGGGAGAAGCCCACAACCATTGGTGCCCAGGGCTTGGGCAGAGGGGAAAGACCCACCTTGCTTGCCAGGGCTTTTGACATAGAGGGAAGGGCCACAGTCCCTTGTTGCCCGTTCTTGGGTAGAACTGTCTAGCCACAGGACACCCCTTCCTCCCACCCTGGATCAGTCCCTGAGTTCCCACTGCTACCACACCACCACCCCACCCCACTTGTGACACTCACCGTCTGGCCCCCACCCAGGCTCAGCGTCACACTCTTCAGGCAAGTCTCACTGTCAGTCAGTCCACATTTGCGCAGCTCAGCCAGCACAGTGAACCCATCACTGTCACACAGCTGCAGACACAGAACAACTGCTCAGGCTGTGCCCACCCACCACCCACCTCCCCTCACTGATATCCTGACCAGCTACAACCATGGACTCTCCAGTCCCAGAAAGATGTGCTCTCAGGTCCTCAAACAGTGCCCCAGCCCCACAGCCCACACAGGGGACCTGCAATACACCCACTGAGTAGAGGGGAGGTAGCCATTGATCATTTCAACCGCGTGACCCATGGGTGTGTGGGCTCCAAGGGTGGAGACGGGCGGGCAGGAGTCCCAGGTGCCCAGGGCAGTGGCACTATTCTGTGTGACACTGCTCTGTGATGGGACCCTGTGCTAGCAGATGCAGCACGCTCTGCATTTACCTAGCCCTGGAGAACATGCAGCGCCAAGAACAGCATGACAGATGCCATGTTTTGGATGCCAGGTGATGAACTCCATGTAATAAATGCCTCTGATAGATGCCATGCAATGAGTACCACATGGGTGTCACGATAATGGGTCCATTTTGACTCCTTGGTTGTAAGAAAGTCTTGCTAATGTATAAATTAATCTGAGGGAACTGTACCAAGAATAGGGGTTCATGGCAGTTATCTGGACCTTTGGCGTGATTTATTTGTAAATCTGAGATGCAGTGTGGCCGAGCGCCGGTAAATCCTCCCTGTAATCCTAGCTCCTCGGGAGGCCGGGATCTGCGGACCACTGAAGCCAGCCCGGCAGGAGAGTCTGTGAGCCTCTTCTCTCCAGCCACAAAGAGCCAGAAGTGGAGCTCTGGCATCACCCCAAGAAGCTCAGGGACAATGCCCAGGCCCAGGTTCAAGTCCCAGGACTGGCAAAACAAAACGCAGTCTAACTGCGTCTTGTGGGAGCCCTGGCCCATCAAGCACAGAATCCCCAGGTCAAACCCCTACACCCCCAGTTCACTAAACGAAAACTCGGGGCTAAAGGCATAGCTCTGTTGGTAGAGAATCTGCCTGGCAAGAGACCCAGAGTTCAAGTCCCCAAACAAAGATGAAGCTCAAGGTCAGAGGGTTCAGTCAGGTCACTGGACAGTGGTCCTCCATGGTCCTCCATCAAGGGAGCACTGTGTGTCCCTGTGGAGCCCGTGACAGGGACCTGACACCAGGTATCCTGAAGCTCTCCAATGACAGCTGAGATGTGAGAGGCTGGATTGGGACCCCAGGGTGGGGGAGTTACACTAGGAGGCTGGGCCTGGGCTCCCAGCCAGGTGCATCCCTGAAAGCAGAGACTCAGAGACAGCCCAAGCCCTACCTTGGTCAGCACATAGCTGCAGTCTCCATGCACCGTGTACTGCCTCTCGTCAAATGTGGAGAAGTGGGACCCGCCCAGCACTGAGCAGGTGCCTGGGCAGGGGACCTCCAGGCAGCTCCACCGGCCTCCAGAGCAGGTACTACAGGCAGCAGGACAAGGGACAACTTACGTATTAGCCCCAGGAGCAGCAGGCTCATTGGTCCCCGCACAGGCGGCAGGGAGCCTGGGTCCGGCCCTGGGCCACCCAGGGGCCTGTCTGGGCATTCCAGAACCTACCACGTGGAGCAGTCGGTAGAGTAGTTGGTCCCTGGTGCATAGGAAGTTCCGTTGTACAGACAGGCGCACTGAGACACAGGGACACAGCCAGTCTGGCCGATGTCATCGATCACCAGCCCTGCAGAGAGCAGCCCAGCTGTGTGGCAGGTAGGTGCCAGCTGGGCCACGGCCAGCCAGCATCGAAGCCCACGACACCTCCCGTTGGGGTCAGAGGGCTCTGTTCTCCAAGGCTCAGCTGCGGCAGATGGCCACCTGGCACCCAGAAGGCAGCTGTAGTCCAGTGCATGGGCTTGCAGACGGGGACCCCGTCTTACCCTCGGGGCAGAAGCACCCAGCGACACAGTGGTCCTCGCAGGTCTGGGAGTGCTGGGGGTTGGAGCAGGTGTCCAGGCAGGGCGAGCCACACTCCTGGTGCTGCATGTCGAAGGGGCAGGTCTGGGCTGCAGAGACCAGGAGGAGAGGCTGGCGTCATGGCCCCAAGCCCAGGATGATTCTGCACAGGGGGGGCATGGGGAGAGGCGCTCACGGCAGAAGTCAGGGCTCCTCCAGTCCTGTGGCTCCCCTCCAGCGTGGGCACACTGCCTGGAGTACTCAGCTAGGGTGTGGCACAGGCAGCTGGGTAGGTGGTCCTGGGGGCACCGGCAGACGTCCTGCTGGCAGGCCTCCACGTAGCTACCGACGTCCACCAGGCCCGCGCAGCCTGTGAACAGCTGGCCTCTCAAGATCTCATTGCAGATGCCCTGGCAAGACGAACCCAGGCTGAGCCTCAACTCAGAGAGCCCTGGAGTGTCCCCGTGGCTCACTGTCCCCCCCCCAGTCCCTCTGGCCGGTTCTCCTCCAGGCTTACAACGCTGTTTGAGCAGTTCTGAGGCTCAGGGATGGGGTCTTGGCATTGTTCTATGGGGCCATCCATCTTCTGCAGGTTCCCAAACTCGAGAGGGGTCAGTCTGACATCTGCAGGGGACACAGGGCCAGTTCTGAGCGGTCCCTGGACCTCAGCCCAGCAAAGTCTTAGGGCTCGTTCCCAGAGGGGGCTTGCAGGCCCCTTCCGAGGATGCCCGAGTGGTCCTGCTAACTTGACCCTGACGCTCTGGGAGCCTGGAAGTGGCATGAGGAAGAGGGAGGAGCTGAGGGCTCCCGGGTTGCAGCATGGGGGGTTGCCGCCAACCACACAGGACCCTGGTGTCCTGTGTGTCAGATGGGCCACATGCGTGTGGGAGTGTGCTAGAGCTGAGCCTCTGCACAGGCCTGCGTGGGGAGCGTGCACAGGGCCCTGGCACACGCATGCATGCTTCATGGATGTGGGGGAGAATACTTGCACACAATTTGGAGGTGTCAGACTTCTGGTCCTGGGAGTCTGGGGCTCTGGGGAGCACTGGGGCTCTGGGGAGACTGGGACTCTGGGGCTCTGGGGAGCACTGGGAGTCCGAGTCTCTGGGGAGCACTGGGAGTCCGAGTCTCTGGGGAGCACTGGGAGTCCGAGTCTCTGGGGAGCATTGGGAGTCCGAGTCTCCGGGGAGCACTGGGACTCTGGGGCTCCAGGGAGCACTGGGGCTCTGGGGCTCCGGGGAGAGCACTGGGAGTCTGAGGCTCTGGGGAGCACTGGGAGTCCGAGTCTCCGGGGAGCACTGGGACTCTGGGGCTCCGGGGAGCGCTGGGGCTCTGGAGCTCTGGGGAGCACTGAGGCTCTGGGGCTCCAGGAAGCACTGGGAGTCCAAGGCTCTGGGGCTCCGGGGAGCAATGGGCCTCTGGGGCTCTGGGATGCACTGGTAGTCCGAGGCTCTGGGGCTCCAGGGAGCACTGGGGCTCCGGGGAGCACTGGTAGTCTGAGGCTCTGGGGAGCACTGGGAGTCCGAGTCTCCGGGGAGCACTGGGACTCTGGGGCTCCGGGGAGCACTGGGGCTCTGGAGCTCTGGGGAGCACTGGGGCTCTGGGGCTCCAGGAAGCACTGGGAGTCCGAGGCTCTGGGGCTCCGGGGAGCACTGAGGCTCTGGGGAGCACTGGTAGTCTGAGTCTCCGGAGAGCACTGGGAGGGCTGAGCGGATGGCGCTGGCCCCGCCCACAGCCTTACTGTGCACGATGAACTCGCTGGACATGGGGCTGCCGTTGAAATCTCCACAGAGCCCACAGGTCTTGTTGGCATACTTGGTGTCCAGCTCCAGCTGAAGTGGGGAGAGATGTCAGACCTGTCCCCACCAGGGGGGTCCCAAGCTAGGAAGGAGAGGCTCCCAGAGGAGGCACAGGCTGGGAGACCCCGCGGGAGCCACAGGAAGCTGACCACAAGCGGGCGGGATGCTGCCCACTCGGGGCCTCCGTGCTGGGGCGGCAGGGCCTTGCCTCACCTACAGCCTGCACGTCTCACCTTTGGCCCAGGGATCCTCTAGATCTCTGGGGGGCCTGCTGGGCCGGCCAGGCCCGGGCTGGAAGTGTGGCCCCTCCTATCCTCCTCACAAGGCCCTGCCCACCTCTTCCCCACACCCACCGTCACTCTCCGCCCTTCCCAGCTCCTCTGCCCCCGCCCCTCTGCCCCTCTCCAGCTCACCAGGAGACTGTCATCCTCGTTCCACAGGAAGACCAGTCCCAGTCTGGCCACCACCTTCAGGTATCCACTGCTGAGCTCGATGAGAACCCCGGACTGGCTGAAGGGCAGCTGGACGCTGTGGAGGAGAGAGGCTGAGGTGCCGAGGGACTGGGCCCATCCCCGGGGGGCTGGGAGAGCCAGCCCCCGACAGGGAGGGCCTGGAGGCCCAGGGCTGCGAGGCTCGCTGACCCTTCACTGCCCAGCCGCCCCGCCCGGAGACTCACCGACGGCCATTGACCAGGACGGCGCTCTTGGTCAGCTCAACAACCAGGCCATCAAGCTTCATGCTGATCCTTTGCAGCGTGGTGGAGTTGGAGTCCAGGCCGCGGCGCAGCTGCACGTTGAAGTCCTCGTAGGCGGCCCCGCAGTGCGCGGAGAACACGTAGTTGCAGAGGCCGGGGAAGCGGAAGACGTGGCCGTCGAAGGTCTTGTAGTGGAAGTCGCCCCAGGTGCTGCAGACCCGCCCGTTGTGTGCGGGGTTCGGGGCTGCAGGCCAAGGTGGTTTTGCCTTTGGGCTGCCACCCCTCCCACAGCCTCCTGGGCACACGGCAGCTGCCGCCTCCCTCCACACGCTGCCGCATCCCACCACGCATCCCGCCACGCGCTGACAGGCCCAGACGCTGCGGCCTCAGGCAGCCCTGGCTTAGCTACCCCGCTGTCCACCTGCCCCTTCCAGGTCTGAAAGAAGAGTGCCCACGTCCCCCGCTCCCCGGGCAAGCCTTGCCTTTGCACTCACCCTGCGCCACTGTGAGGGGCCGCAGAGGAGGGAGGAGTGTCACCGCGTGGAGTGGGTCGCCTGCGGAGACAGGGGTTCCTGGGGCTGCACGTCCTGGTGGGCTGGGGCCCCACCACCCAGAGGAAGCCATGATGGAGACCCCTCCCCGTTCTGTCTGCAGGCTCACAGGTGCCCAGCCAAGCAGGGCATGGCACAGCACACAGGCCCTGCCTTGCACTGCCTCTCCAGCTGCTGCTCCAAGAAGACCTGGGCTTTTGGCCTTCAAGGGCCTGAGGGCCCAGAGCCTTCTGTTGGTACAGGGTTGCTAACGTGCAGAGGGATGGGAGTGACCCTGGAGCCCTGTGTGTGACACAGACGTGGGCCTGGCACACTGGTGCATCCCGAAAGGGAAGGGGAAAGGGCCCTTGGGGGAGGGGCGGGAGCACTGGACAGGGAGGGCCCACGGCTCCTCTGCCAGGGGTCTTGGCATAACCAGAAACTCAAAAGTCCCTGAACCAGTCAGTGTGGCTTATGATAGGCTCTCCGTGTTGAAATTAACCACAGGGCCCTCTGTCTGATTCTGTCTGGCTCATGGAAAGGAAGCTGAGAAAAACTGCTTTGTCCCCACCGCACAAGACCCCTGCTGTGCCATAGCCAGCCTCTACCATCAACGCTGACCCTGCTGAAATACAGGGAGACAGATGCCAAAGTCTGTCCACAAAGCTGGAGAGCCCCAGGGAGAACCACAGCCCGCCAGCCCTGAAGGCCTGCGGCCCCCTCCGAAGCTTGGGCCTTGACAGCTGCAATGTCCACAGAGCCAAGGCCAGCCAGGCAGTGACTGCGGGGGAGGGCGTGGGGCTCTCCAGCCCCGGAAGTTCTGACCCCTCAGTGGTAACCAGCTGTGTTGCCACCTCCAGAAGTCCTGGGCCTGCTGGACCACACATGCTGGAGGTTGTGGAACCAGCAAGGGATAGAAGGCCAAGCCTTACCACTGTGCCCCTGAGCCAGGGAGATGCTTGGGTGCCGCTTGTAGGTGGGTTTCTGAGAGTTCTCCTGGGCCTGGCCTGAAAGAGATGAGTAGGGCCCGTCTGAGCAGGACGGGTGCCTCCACCGTCCAGGCTGCTGGTTCCCAGAGGTGGGGATGCAGGTAGGGACAGAAGTACAGGAAACAGGCGGGAGGGCCAGTCACAAGGGCTGCCTGTGCCCAGCTGAGGTGCCAGGCTGCTCCCACCCAGGTGGACAGGCCTGGGGGCCATCCTCTCTGCCTGCCATGCGCTCAGCAGGGAGTCCCGTCCCTGACCCTGCACAGGCAGGGTCACCTGCTCATGGCCGTGCATCTACCAAGGGCAGGCGGTGGAGAGGCCAGCCTGCAGCCACCTCCCCTGTGTGGAGATTAGGCTGAGAGCAGCGGACAGTGAGAACAGGTCAGTACAGTGTATCTGGAGGAGCCAGGTCGGGCTCAGCCTGTCCGATGACTAAGGCAGCGAGGGCAGAGAGTGGGGCTTCTGTGTGGACAGAAGAGACCCTGGCCCTTCTGAGTGACAGGCTGAGGTCTGGGCTCTGTCCAGGCCCCACTGCAGCCCTGGGGGAGGCCACGGAGGAGAGTGGTGCCTGTCCAGAGCTCCCAGACATCAGAGGCCAGGCCAGGCCAGCCTTGAAATGGCTTGACAGAGACCAGAGGCTGAGACACGGGGAGCCCTCAGCCAGTGTCCTGGCCCTGCCCCCCGAGCTCTGCAGACGCAGGTCCAGGAAGCCCTGGAGGACAGCCCAAGGCTGCGAGAGTCCACTGTGGCTCAGTGGTGGCCGGGAGGGCCCGGCCAACTGGACAGGGATCTGCACTGTCTCCAGAGGACCACAGGCAGGCGGGCAGGAGGCCCTTCTGGGTCAAAGTCTCCAGCAGAGGGAGCAGGGCCAGAGCAGAGAGCATCTCACCTCCTCACCATCCCCTCCCCTCCTCACTCACCTCCTCACCACCCCCTCCCCCTCCTCACTCACCTCCTCACCATCCCCTCCCCTCCTCACTCACCTCCTCACCACCCCCTCCCCCTCCTCACTCACCTCCTCACCACCCCCTCCCCCCTCCTCACTCACCTCCTCACCACCCCCTCCCCCCTCCTCACTCACCTCCTCACCACCCCCTCCCCCCTCCTCACTCACCTCCTCACCACCCCCTCCCCCCTCCTCACTCACCTCCTCACCATCCCCTCCCCCCTCCTCACTCACCTCCTCACCATCCCCTCACCTCCTCACTTACCTCCTCACCACCCCCTCCCCCCTCCTCACTCACCTCCTCACCACCCCCTCCTCCTCCTCACTCACCTCCTCACCATCCCCTCCCCTCCTCACTCACCTCCTCACCATCCCCTCCCCCCTCCTCACTCACCTCCTCACCATCCCCTCCCCTCCTCACTCACCTCCTCACCATCCCCTCACCTCCTCACTCACCTCCTCACCATCCCCTCCCCCCTCCTCACTCACCTCCTCACCATCCCCTCCCCCCTCCTCACTTACCTCCTCACCACCCCCTCCCCCCTCCTCACTCACCTCCTCACCATCCCCTCACCTCCTCACTCACCTCCCTACCATCCCCTCACCTCCTAGCTCACCTCCTCACCATCCCCTCCCCCCTCCTCACTCACCTCCTCACCATCCCCTCCCCCCTCCTCACTCACCTCCTCACCATCCCCTCCCCCCTCCTCACTCACCTCCTCACCATCCCCTCCCCCCTCCTCACTTACCTCCTCACCATCCCCTCACCTCCTCACTCACCTCCCTACCATCCCCTCACCTCCTAGCTTACCTCCTCACTATCTCCTGACCCTCCATCTGCTCACAGCCTCCCTCACCTGGGACTGGCACCCTCAGGGCCACAGGCCGGGGTGGGATGGGGTCCCCTTGTGGCATCACACCTTCACCCAAGAACGAGACCTCTGGCAGTGCACCAAGGCCCTGACAGAGGCAGACTCTCCAGACCTGCCTCCCATGGCCACCCTGAACAGGCCTGCAGGGCCTGGGGATGGAGCCCTCTTTGCCACTGCAGCAGAGAAAGACCCCCCCTCCCTGGCTCCCGAGCCAGAAGCTGTCTGGGGAGAATCAGGCTGCAGGTGGGGGCCAAACGGCTGGTGCCCACTGTTCACCTGAGACCAGGACTTGGGACAGTGGCCCAAGCCACATCTGGGAAATCTGGCAGCTCAGGTCCTACCTGTGTGCTGGCAGCAAGCCAGGGCCAGGGCCAGGACCCAGAGTGGGGCCAGCTTCACCCGGCCAACAGGCATGGTGTCCCACAGACGGCCTCTGAGGACCTGCGGGAGCCCGCAGCAGTCTTTTGTAGTCCCGGAGCTGGCTCCAGCCCCAGTGGCTTCACGGAGTGGGCGGGGCCGGCCTGGGGCTCCCCTCACTCAGGTACACAGTGGGCACTCGCTTCCAGCCAGCAGGGCAGCGGGCAGAGATGGGCGTGCCCGGGGGCGGGCCCAATTTTTCTCAGGGTTCCTGCAGGTCCTAGCCGTGTGGCCTCTACCCGGACTTTCCCCAGCTCCACTTCCAGCCACGAGTTCCTGGTTCTTCAAAGAACATGACTGAGTGCTGCCACAAGGTACCCTAGGCCAGCACTGGCCAGTCACTTCCCTTCACCGCCCCAAAGCTCTGTGGGAAACAGTCCCCAAGCAAGCGGAGAGCCCTCCCCGCAGAGCAGCCCCCGCTTCACGCTGCCCAAGACCCCAGCTGGGCTTTAGGCCCCCGGCAGGCAGTGAGCAGAGGACCAGTTCTGTCCCGTCCGCTGACGCCTCTGACCACCCCTTGATACCCCCTGGCCGCCCAGCTGCCAATCGGCTCCCACTGTAAAGAGGCCCTGAAGCCACTGTTCTGATGCCTCCCGCTGAGAAAGCACATCACAGGACAGAAGCTGGCCTGCCCTGGGCATGTGACGGTAGGCCTTGTCTGGACTGCCAGGATGTGGGGCTGGACCTTCCCCCGAAGCGGCCACACTCCCCAGCAGACTTCAGCAGCTCCCCTGTCCACAGGGCGGAGTGGAGTGGGAGGCCCCCACCAGGAGGGGTGGCAGCATAGAGCGTGGAGACCAGTCCCCCACTCTGCCCAGGACGGTTGGGTGTCGGAGAAGCACCCCAGACACTCTGACCATCGGCCTCCGTCTTTCCTGGGCCCATCCCATGCCAATCCTGGCTCCCAACAGAACATTCTGTCTGTGCGCTGTCCCTGTACTCTGTCTTGGCACCAGTGTCACACATCACAGGAGGGTGGGAACACATGAATGAATGAATGAGTGAACAAGTGAATAAGTAAGAAAATGAATGAATGAGTGAGTGAAGGAATAAGTGAATGAATTATTGAATAAGTGAGGGAAGTGAGTAAGTGAGTGAATGAAAAAACAAGTGAAAGAGTGAGTGAGTGAATCAGTGAGAGGGTGGCAGTGAGTAAGCTAAGGAGTAAAGCAATAGGGGAGTGAGTGAACCAGTGAGTGAATGGGGAGTAGGTAGGTGGTATTGACGCACTCGGGCCCAGCAGGCTGTGCTGCTGACCTGTCACCTGCAGACACAGCCAGGGGGCCCCGCCGGACCTTTGCACTGGACACCAGGTGGCCCGGTGCCAACACGAGCTGGACCCGGGTCATCGGTGGAGAGGCCTCCCTGGGGCAGGCCTGGCAGAGGGCTGGCGCTGGCACATGCGGCTTCTGTGACCCAGGCTGTGGGACTGGGGGCCTGGTGCTGCGATGAAGCCCCAGGGCTGCAGAGGGTGACCAGGCCCCAGGTCTGGGGTCGGAGGAGCCATGCGCGTGCCCTTAGAAAGACAGGGACGTGGAGGGCCCACAACTTCCACGGCTCTGGCACGAGACCCAGGCCTGAGTCACTAGTTGGGTCCAAGCTTGACCCTGACCTGTCTGAGTCACTTGCCTGGCCTCAGAGGGCACCACACCCTTGGTCCACGGCTGGGCTGAGCCATCTGGCAGCTGGCTACCCAGCTACCCAGAGCTTGCAGCCCAGGTCACCTCTGGGCTGTGGCAGACGGGGGGGGGGGCTGGCCAGAACTCTGCTGCCCAGTCAGTGCCCATTTTGGTGTCCCCTGGAGCCCAGCTCTGAGCGCTGAAACCACTGGACATGGGCTCAGGTCCCATGAAAATCCACCTCAGGCCGCGTGCCTCGGGAGAGACGTGGCCGGGCCAGGATTTCTCAGGACAGGAGACTCAGGATCTCTCTTCCCCAGTGGCTCCCAGAAAAATCAGGCCCCCGGCATCCCACTTGTCCCTCAGGAGGGACACCAAGCATGAGGGACACTGGCAGGGCAGTGACTTCTGAAGCCCGCCCCACGCTGGTCCCTGAGGCCGCTCCGCTCTGAGCCTGGGCCGGGCTGGGCCAGTGCCCTCCCTCCGGATCTGATAGTAGAGCGAGCGGCTCACTACTAACGAGAAAGGGCTGGCATGTGTCCCCAGCGTTGCTACGGAGACGGGAAATGTTGGGGGCTGGGGCAGGGCGGGGTGGCAGCATCACTGTCATGCTGCCATCAGGCTGCTGGCCAGCCTCCGGTCCCCTGGTCCAGGACAGGAAGCCGGCGGATAGCCCCTTTGTCCTGCAAGCCAACCCTGGTGACTCAGTGGAGATTAAGCCACAGGCCAACTTGGGTCCCATTCTGTGAGGCCCCAGGTGGGACAAGAAACAGCCAGATCTGGAGGTCTGGGGAGAGCAGGGTGGCGTGGGCCTGGTGGCCCAGAGCCTCCCCCCCCTCGATGCCCCTCTCTGGGGGTCCAGAGCTCCCTTGGCTAGAACAGAGAGCTGGCCGGGACCTCTGTCCACCTGGTGCCTCAAGCACTGCTTGTGGGGTGATGAGGAAGAGAGGGTGGGGAGCTCAGCTAGGGGCTCCCTGGGCCTCCTGGGGGTGTCCTGGAAAGGCCACTGTCTGTGTGCCTGTCCCTACGAAGGGGTGAAGAAAGTGAGCTCTGGCAGGGAGGGGGCTTCCATGGCGATGGCTGGGCAACCCAGCCAAGTTCACCATGTGTGGCCATTGTTGACAGAATGGGCAGGCTTGCTGCACGTCTTTGCCATGCCAGGAACTTCCGTGATAAGGAGTAGGGGAATCTTAAGTTTCTCCTCTGCTTACTTAGGGGAGGGAGACCGCGGGAGAGGGCAGCAGCAGAGCCATCCTGCCTGTGCAGCGGCCGGCCTGGCTGGGGTCGGCAGTGAGCTGCACCTGGCATGGGGAAAGGAACAGCGGAGATTTGATTTTGTGGTGTGGCACACTGATTTGGTGTACTCCCGTACGTATTTGTCTTCTCTGAGTCACAGGGCAAACAGAATTCCTCCCAAGACTGGCCAGGAGCCTGGAGGAAGGCCCAAGGCCTTTTCACCCACCCATCCTTCTCCTGCCCCTCCACCATCCATCCTTCTCCTGTCCCTTCCTTCACCCATCCATCCTTCTCCTGCCGCTCCCACACCTGACCCCTTCCTTTCCTCCTTCCATCTCTGGCCCCGAGTCTTCAGGCGACTTCAGAGTGACTCAAATGCACACATGGACACACAACCACATAAAAGTAGTGTGCTAATTCTGGGTTCATCTCCAAAATACTTGAAAACAGGGCCTTAGAGAGAGAGCACAACACAAGAGCAACACAGATCCCAAGAGGGCAAAGCCACAGTGCCTGTGACTGGGCACACAGGCAGGCATCACACCAGGACAAGTGGACAAAAGGTGGTGGGCTTCACACCAGGACAAGTAGACACACAGATGGCAGGCTTCACACCAGGACAAGTAGACACAAGACGATGGGATTCACACCAGGACGAGTGGACACAAGATGGTGGGCTTCACACGAGGACAAGTGGACATAAGATGGTGGGCTTCACACCAGGACAAGTGGACACACAGATGGTGGGTATCACACCAGGACAAGTAGACACACCGATGGTGGGCTTCACACCAGGACAAGTGGACACAAGATGGTGGGCATCTCACCAGGACAAGTGGACAAAGATGGTGGGCATCTCACCAGGACAAGTGGACACAAGATGGTGGGCTTCACACTAGGACAAGTGGACAAACAGATGGTAGGCATCTCACCAGGACAAGTGGACAAAGATGGTGGGCTTCACACCAGGACAAGTGGACAAACAGATGGTGGGCATCTCACCAGGACAAGTGGACACAAGATGGTGGGCTTCACACCAGGACAAGTGGACACACGGACAGGCATCACACCAGGACAAGTGGACACACAGATGGTGGGCTTCACACCAGGACAAGTGGACACAAGAGGGTGGGCTTCACACCAGGACAAGTAGACACAAGATGGTGGGCTTCACACCAGGACAAGTGGACACACAGGTGGTGGGCATCACACCAGGACAAGTGGACACACGATGGTGGGCTTCACACCAGGACAAGTGGACACACAGATGGTGCACTTCACACCAGGACAAGTGGACACACAGACAGGCTTCACACCAGGACAAGTGGACACACAGAGAGGCTTCACACCAGGACAAGTGGACACACAGATGGTGGGCATCACACCAGGACAAGTGGACACACAGATGGTGGGCATCACACCAGGACAAGTGGACACACAGGTGGTGGGCTTCACACCATGACAAGTGGACACACAGACAGGCTTCACACCAGGACAAGTGGACACACAGATGGTGGGCTTCACACCAGGACAAGTGGACACACAGATGGTGGGCTTCACAACAGGACAAGTAGACACACAGATGGTGGGCTTCACACCAGGACAAGTGGACACAAGATGGTGGGCTTCACACCAGGACAAGTGGACACACAGACAGGCTTCACACCAGGACAAGTGGACACACAGATGGTGCGCTTCACACCAGGACAAGTGGACACACAGACAGGCTTCACACCAGGACAAGTGGACACACAGACAGGCTTCACACCAGGACAAGTGGACACAGATGGTGGGCATCACACCAGGACAAGTGGACACACAGGTGGTGGGCTTCACACCATGACAAGTGGACACACAGACAGGCTTCACAGCAGGACAAGTGGACACACAGATGGTGGGCTTCACACCAGGACAAGTGGACACACAGATGGTGGGCTTCACAACAGGACAAGTAGACACACAGATGGTGGGCTTCACACCAGGACAAGTGGACACAAGATGGTGGGCTTCACACCAGGACAAGTGGACACACAGACAGGCTTCACACCAGGACAAGTGGACACACAGATGGTGCGCTTCACACCAGGACAAGTGGACACACAGACAGGCTTCACACCAGGACAAGTGGACACACAGACAGGCTTCACACCAGGACAAGTGGACACACAGATGGTGGGCATCACACCAGGACAAGTGGACACACAGACAGGCTTCACACCAGGACAAGTGGACACAAGATGGTGGGCTTCACACCAGGACAAGTGGACACAAGATGGTGGGCTTCACACCAGGACAAGTGGACACACAGATGATGGGTATCACACCAGGACAAGTAGACACACCGATGGTGGGCTTCACACCAGGACAAGTGGACACAAGATGGTGGGCATCTCACCAGGACAAGTGGACACAAGATGGTGGGCTTCACACCAGGACAAGTGGACACACAGATGGTGCGCTTCACACCAGGACAAGTGGACACACAGACAGGCTTCACACCAGGACAAGTGGACACACAGATGGTGGGCATCACACCAGGACAAGTGGACACAAGATGGTGGGCTTCACACCAGGACAAGTGGACACACAGACAGGCTTCACACCAGGACAAGTGGACACACAGATGGTGCGCTTCACACCAGGACAAGTGGACACACAGACAGGCTTCACACCAGGACAAGTGGACACACAGACAGGCTTCACACCAGGACAAGTGGACACACAGATGGTGGGCGGGCATCACACCAGGACAAGTGGACACACAGACAGGCTTCACACCCAGACAAGTGGACACACAGATGGTGGGTTTCACACCAGGACAAGTGGACACACAACAGTCATCACACCAGGACAAGTGGACACACAGACAGGCTTCACACCCAGACAAGTGGACACACACATGGTGGGCTTCACATCAGGACAAGTGGACACACAGACAGGCTTCAGACCAGGACAAGTAGACACACAGACAGGCTTCACACCAGGACAAGTGGACACACAGATGGTGGGCTTCACACCAGGACAAGTGGACACACAGACAGGCTTCGCACCAGGACAAGTGGGCACAGATGATAGGCTTCACACCAGGACAAGTGGACACAAGATGGTGGGCATCACACCAGGACAAGTGGACACACACATGGTGGGCTTCACACCAGGACAAGTGGACACACAGATGGGGGGCTTCACACCAGGACAAGTGGACACACAGATGGTGAGCATCACACCAGGACAAGGGGACACACACATGGTGGGCTTCACGCCAGGACAAGTGGACACACAGACAGGCTTCACATCAGGACAAGTGGACACACAGATGGGGGGCTTCACACCAGGACAAGTGAACACAGACAGGCTTCACACCAGGACAAGTGGACACACACATGGTGGGCTTCACACCAGGACAAGTGGACACACACATGGTGGGCTTCACACCAGGACAAGTGGACACAGACAGGCTTCACACCAGGAGAAGTGGACACACAGATGGCGGGCATCTCACCAGGACAAGTGGACACACAGATGGGGGGCATCACACCAGGACAAGTGGACACACAGATGGGGGGCTTCACACCAGGACAAGTGGACACACAGATGGTGCGCTTCACACCAGGACAAGTGGACACACAGACATGCATCACACCAGGACAAGTGGACACACAGACAGGCATCTCACCAGGACAAGTAGACACACAGATGGTGGGCATCTCACCAGGACAAGTGGACACACAGATGGTGGGCATCACACCAGGATAAGTGGACACACAGACAGGCATCTCACCAGGACAAGTGGACACACAGATGGTGGGCATCACACCAGGACAAGTGGACACACAGATGGGTTTCACACCAGGACAAGTGGACACACAGACAGGCTTTGCACCAGGACAAGTGGACACAAGATGGTAGGCTTCACACCAGGACAAATGGACACAAGATGGTGGGCTTCACACCAGGACAAGTGGACACACGGACATGCAGCACACCAGGACAAGTGGACACACAGACAGGCTTCACACCAGGACAAGTGGACACACAGATGGTGGGCATCTCACCAGGACAAGTGGACACACAGATGGCGGGCATCTCACCAGGACAAGTGGACACACAGGCGGGCATCACACCAGGACATGTGGACACACAGGCGGGCATCACACCAGAACAAGTGGACACACAGATGGTGAGCATCCCACCAGGACAAGTGGACACACAGGTATCACACCAGGACAAGTGGACACCCAGATGAGGGGCATCTCACCAGGACAAGTGCACACACCGATGGCGGACATCACACTAGGACAAGTGGACACACAGATGGTGGGCTTCACACCAGGACAAGTGGACACACAGATGGCAGGGCATCTCACCAGGACAAGTGGACACACATATGGTGGGCTTCACACCAGGACAATTGGACACACACATGGCGGGCATCACACCAGGACAAGTGGTCACACAGATGGTGGGCATCACACCAGGACAAGTGGACACACAGATGGTGGGCATCACACCAGGACAAGTGGACACAAGATGGTGGGCTTCACACCAGGAAAAGTGGACACACAGATGGGGGGCATCTCACCAGGACAAGTGGACACACCGATGGCGGACATCACACCAGGACAAGTGGACATGCAGATGGTGGGCTTCACAGCAGGACAAGTGGACACACAGATGGGGGCATCTCTCCAGGACAAGTGGACACACAGATGGCGGACATCACACCAGGACAAGTGGACACACAGATGGGGGGCATCTCACCAGGACAAGTGGACACACAGATGGTGGACATCACACCAGGACAAGTGGACACACAGATGGCGGGCATCTCTCCAGGACAAGTGAACACACAGGCATCACACTAGGACAAGTGGACACACAGATGGCGGGCATCTCTCCAGGACAAGTGGACACACAGATGGCGGGCATCACACTAGGACAAGTGGACACACAGATGGCGGGCATCTCACCAGGACAAGTGGACACACAGATGGCGGGCATCTCTCCAGGACAAGTGGACACACAGATGGCGGGCTTCACACCAGGACAAGTGTACACACAGGCATCACACCAGGACAAGTGGACATACAGATGGCGGGCATCTCTCCAGGACAAGTGAACACACAGGCATCACACTAGGACAAGTGGACACACAGATGGCGGGCATCTCTCCAGGACAAGTGGACACACAGATGGCGGGCATCACACCAGGACAAGTGGACACACAGATGGCGGGCATCTCACCAGGACAAGTGGACACACAGATGGCGGGCATCTCTCCAGGACAAGTGGACACACAGATGGCGGGCTTCACACCAGGACAAGTGTACACACAGGCATCTCACCAGGACAAGTGGACACACAGATGGCAGGCATCTCACCAGGACATGCTCAGCCCTTGAGAGGAAGGGAATCCTGACTCCCACTTCATCACGGCGAGCCTTTAGGGAAATAAACGAGACAGGGAAGACGAACCCTGATGACTGCACTCAGAAGGGGCCCTAGGGCCGAGATACGGAAGAGGGTGGGGCCGGGCTGGGAGTTCGTGTTTGGTGGGGACAGGCTCAGTTTGGGAGGGGGAGAAATCCTGGAGATGTGATTGTGCTGAATGTCCCTGCCTTGTGTACTTCAGTGACTAAGGTAATGAATCTTCTTATGCATATTTAACCAGAATTAAAAATTGGAGGCCCGGCGAGGTGGCTCATGCCTGCAGTCCTAACTACTCGGGAAGCTGAGATCTGAGGATCATGGTTCAAATCAGCCCAGGCACTAAAGTCCAGGAGACTCTTATCTCCAATCAACCACCAGAAAACTGAAAGTGGTGCTGTGGCTCAAGGAAAGGGCAATAGCCTTGAGCTGAACAGCTCAGGGACAATGCCCAGGTCCAGAGTTCAAGTCCCAAGACCCGGGGAAAAATTGGGGGAAATCTAAAGCAAATATTGCTTAAAATATTGCTTGCAGTGAGAAAGATGTGCTTGCGGTTCCAGAGTCTCTGTCTTTGCCAGCATCCGAGCCAGCCTCTGGCTCTGCCCCACACTGCCTCACTACAGAGACTGCTTCAGGGTTAATTTCCCTGAATTACAGGGGAAAAATCAGGTATTGCCCCTGAAGTATGGAGACCTGGGGCCAGTCCAGCTCTAGAAGCAGGCAAGCCAGGGCAATCTCACACCGGGGCTAGAGCCCAGAGGTTCCCGGGAGACACCCCTGGCCCCAAGCATACCCAGGTTCTGAGGAAGGCTCGGGTACACACCCACAGCTGCCCTGAATCACCACGTTCACCAGGGCCGGGGGCCAGCCCTGTACCCTAGCCAATGGATGCAGGGCCTCCGCCCACCCCTCCTCTCCTGAGTCAGGACCCAGCCAGCCAGTCCACCCATCGCTCACAGCCCACACACCAGCATGATAGCCCTCGCCTGCTCTGACCCCAGACCCCGTGTGGACAGAGCAGGGGACAGTTAGGTGAGGCACGGCCACGACGCAGGGCCCAGCTCTACGCACAGCACCAGGGGTGCCGAGACCAAGGGCCCAAGAGGTGCACAGCGGCCTCGGGGAGAAGCCCTAATGGGTCTGGGCCGAGGTCAGCGTGCGTTCACCACGTTCACCGCCTCAGACTCGTGAAAAAACGCCAGAAAAATGTGCACAAGAGACACCAAAATCCCAAACGGCCGCAGCTCAGGGCCCAGCTCTGCAGTCGGATGCTCCTCCCTCTCCACAGAGCGACATGAGACAGAACGGAGACATGGAAGTGGGCAGTCTAACTACATCCGTGTACATACATGCTCACACATGTGACAGACCCAACACGCATCCATGCCAATACACTCACTGCCATGCAAACATCTGTGAACATGTAAGTACATGCTACCACACATGCAAATACACAAGGTTTATACTTACACACTTGTACACACAACAAGGCAAATACATGCCCAGACAGGCAAACACATGGATCTGTGCAAGCATATGCTTATAAAAATAATCATAAACACGTGCTCACAAGTACACACACTCATAATTATGTAAATACACACTAACATATATGAAAACATCCTTGCATATACAACTATGCAAACACATGTCCGCAGACATGCATGCTCACAATCATGAAAGCAAACATAAACATGCAAATGTGTTAATAGAATTGCATGTTTATAAACGTGTAGACACAGCTATATGCTCACAAAAAATGTCAGCATTGCCAGGTGTGGTGGCTCTCACCTGTCATCCTGGCTACTCAGGAGGCTGAGATCTGAGGATCAAGGTTTAAAGTCAGCCCAGGCACAAAAGGACCTGAGACTCTTATCTCCAGTTAACTCCTAGAAAATGAGAAGTGGGGCTTGGCTCAAGGGTAGGGTGGTAGCCTTGAGATGAAGAGCTCAGGGACAGCGCCCAGGCCAACTTCAAACCCCATGACCCACAAAAAAAGTCAGCATGCACAAACATAAACCTGTACAAATATAAAGCATGTAATCACACACCCATGAAAACATGTATGCAAACATGCTCACACACATGAAGCCACATCCACGCAAGCACACATCCTTATACACACAACTATGAAAGCACACCTATCCCTGGAGCACATGCAGCCATGAAAACACACACCCACGCAGACACACATTCACACCAACACACATCCATGCAAACACGCGCACAGCTGTGAACATGTGCAAAAAGCCATGAAACCTCATGGCCAGGACACAAACCACAGCGGGGAGCGAGTGGCGTGGCCCCCAGAACAATGCTGTGCCTTACCACAGGCCCAGAGCAAGGGCAGAAACCTCCAAAACTCAGAAGCAACGCCAGCCCCTCTGGTTACAAGCTGATTTCCCAAGGTTTATTGTTACAGTGACAGAAAGCTAAAGAACATATGAGTCTAATTATATCATCTCTTCAAAGGGAATTATGATGATTATTTTTGCAATACTGGGGATGAACTCAGTATTGTCACCCAAGCCATGCCTCCAGCTCCTTTTATGCTTTAGTTATGTGTGTGTGTTTTGGGGGTGCTAGCGGTTACTCCAGGGTCCCAGTGGGTGTTTAAGCATGTACTCTACCACTGAGCTGCATCCCGAGCCCCCTACCTGATGTTAGGATGGTTTTGTCTGTATCTATAAACATTCCGGTGACGTTTGGATAGGAATTGTATCAGACTCGTAAGTTAGGGAGAATTGACATCTTTATAAAGTCACACTTTCATGTGTGCCGATGTTAATGACCTCAATAAGTCTCTCCACTATTCTCACCTTGTCATTTTCAGTGGTGTACAGTTGTGACGATGGAGTGTGGTTGTGAGGAGACCTGGCCTGCAGAGGTCTCGGTGTGAGCTTGCTCTCCCTGGACTGGCCTTGCTCTTGTGAAGCCTGAACAAAACGCAGCCATCCAGGTTTAGATCCCATCCTGTTCAGGCCCTGTATCAGCAACTCCCTGTGAGCCCAAATTCCAGGCAACTCGTGAAGGGTCGGCGTGTGCTCTCGATTCTGACTCGCTGTGACGGTGATGGTTGTGAGCCCAGGCTCGAGCTTGCAATAAAAGACTCTTGTGCGCTTATATCGGATTCAGTTCTTTGGTGGTCTTTGGGGACCCGGGCATTACGGTTGGGGGCTCATCCAGGATCCCCCCAAGCCCCAGAACCCCCAATCTGGAAGTCTACTACCGATGGGTGAGTCTCACTGTCTGCTGTCCTTGATTCTGCTGCTTTGTTTCTGGGCCCCATGTCTGGATCTGTGAAGGTTGGCATAAGACTTAAGCGGGCACGCTGCTGGGTCGTCACCTGGGGGTCTTGGAGGACATTCCAGACCCTCATCTGGAGGGACATGGAATCCCCTCATTCCTCTGGAAATTCTAACAGGACGAAGGAACAGGTCTTTCCCACTGATGGGCATAAGGCTGACTTCCTATTTTCGGTATTGCCTCCGGTTGACAGGAGGAATTTTCTTTTTGTCTTTTTGTGTGGCTGTGTGACTGCTGTTTTTGTCTCCGTGTATATTCTACTCTTGTGACAGACAAGATGGGACTGACTCAGACTATTCCTCTTACTCTTTTGACTGACAACTTTAAGGACATAAGGGGAAGGCGCATCATTTGAGTGGAAATTAGGAAAAGTAGATTAATTACAATCTGCAGTGTGGAATGGAACTCCTTTGAAGTTGGATGGCCAGCTGAGGAAACCTTTGATCTCGCTACCATCCATAAAGTAAAAAATGTGATTTTCTTTCCAGGAAGAAACGACCACCCAGACCAAATTCTGTACGTTCTGGTCTGGTAGGGTCTGGTTGGAACCAAAGATGCCTGATTCTCTGACAATCCTAAAGATTTAATTAGCCTTTTAGTCTCTGTTCTGTTTACCTATCAGCCCAGCTGGGACAATTACCGGCAGCTTTTGCAGATACCCTGCACAACTGAAGAGCACGAGAGGATCCAGATGGAATCTTGGAAACTGGTTTCGGAAGACAATTGGTGGCAGGATGCAGACGTCAGTCTTGGTTCCTCCAGGTTTAAATTTGGCCCCAGTTTAAAATGACTAGAGATATGCTTTGGGTAGGCTAAAGGAAAATTAGAACTACCAAAATGATTGTTAGTTTCTTTGTGACTATGTCCAGCAAGCCCACAGAGAAGGACTTGGTCCTTAACAAGTTCCAGGTAAGATCATGCTTAAAGACTATTCCTGCATTGACCACCTTGCTGCTTTTAATTGGAGTAAAGTGGCCTTTTAAAGGACGCATTGATCTGAAAACTGCAGTTCTGAGCCAGCCCAGGCAGAGAAAAGTCCCGTGAGATTATTGTGATCTCTAATCTGCCAGCTGCTGAGACAGAGTTGCTTTGGAGCTCAAAGGGGCAGAGTGCTAGCCTTGAGCTGGAGAGCAGAGGGACAGTGCCCAGGCCTTGAGGAATATCCTTGTGTGAAGAGACACTCCTGGAACAAAAACAGTGAAGCATCCAGATGCAGTAAGGCACTGCTTATGGTGTCAGGTCCCAGAGTCATTTGTGCTTGGCCATTCAAATTAATCAGCCAGGAGGTCATAGCATAGTTTGGAAGCA
Source organism: Megascapheus bottae (assembly GCF_031878675.1). Classification (NCBI taxonomy): domain Eukaryota; kingdom Metazoa; phylum Chordata; class Mammalia; order Rodentia; family Geomyidae; genus Megascapheus; species Megascapheus bottae. The sequence goes on along the minus strand of NC_143524.1, from coordinate 845,450 downwards.
TGCCTTTACTTCATAACTGGGCAGGAACTTCTCTGTCGTCTGTAATAGTGGGTAGTGTATAGTGTACTACTCTGGATATAAGTATATACAGGCCTCTTAGGCATTTTAGGGTCACAGAGATTAGGTTCCCCCGACAATCAAAAATATTGCTCCTGATATTGAATCCTGGCAACCCCTTGGTAAAATAGTCTAAGCTTTTAGGGTCCCTGGCTGAGTATGGAGACGATGCCCCTGAGTCGGCTTGAAGAAGCTACAGGAGATGGACCTTCACCTATCAACTCCCCTTAAGATGAAGGGACCAGGGTCACTAAAAGTTGTCACTCTGGTAAGTTACTTTGGGGTCTTGGCCTTATCTGTCCTAAAAACCAATGGGGTGCCAGCCTGCAAAAATGAGTGCATTGCGGGAGGGGGCAATGAGGGGTGCCAGCAGCGTGGGAAGGAGCCCCAGGGGGGCACCTGGAGCGGCATGGGGCTTGGGCAGGGACCTCGGGGAGGCAGGCGCAGGGGCCGAGGGCAGGGTGTGTGCAGGTCCACAGCTTGTCAGAACCCTTCTCACCTGCCCCACACCAGAGCCCCGTGCAGTCTTGTCCACAGCCAGCTTTGTCTGCTCGTCCAGCTGACGGCCAGAGTCCTCTGCAAGTGCTGACCTCACCGCTCTGTGTTCTGAAGCTGGGCCTTTCCTATGACACCGCCCCGCCCCCCCGGCCCCTGTCAAAGGAACCCCCACCCCTCACCCTCTGCAGTTGTCCTTGGGCCCTCCCGCAATGGCCTGATTCCATTGCATGTCCCCCTGGCTACCTGCCCTGGTTCTGCCTGAGCCCCACGTCTAGGGGTCTTCCCTACTCCCCCCACCCCACATTTCACTTTGCTCAGTCGTCTCTTGCGTACAATGCTCAGACCTTCTCTGGGATACCTGGGGCCCAGGCCGTGAACCTCCCGAGGTCGTTTCCTATTCCTCAGCGAGAGCTGGCTGTCAGGAATCTGGAGACCACACGTTGACCCTGGAAGCCCAGCCCCCTCAGACCCTCATGCATGTGATTCCCAGGCCTGGCTGGCCCTCTGGCCCTCATCTAGGCTGGATGGGATGTGGGGAAAGGAGACTGCCCCCTGGACCAGGCAGGATCTGAGCCCCCCTGGACCAGGCAGGATCTGAGCCTCTAGCATGGCTCTTCTCCACCCTCACCCCACCTGTGCATGCTTCTCACTGGCAGCTAGACAGCAGGCCCCGGCCCAGTCTGCCTTCACCTTGAGGAGCTGGGCAATGAGGCCTCTGGGGACCGGGGGACACCCCCAGCTCGGGCCCACCCAGCTCCACCTGAGACAACATCCTGCCTGTGATAAAGCCGATTCCACACGCCTGAGGACGCAAGCCAAGCTAATCTGCTTATCTGCCCACTCAGGCCACACCCAGGGGAAACCACACTGACCGGCAATAGGGGGACAGTCCGGGTGGGGCTCACAGCCGTCCCCAGTGGAAGCCCCCTTTCCCCTGCTGACAGCCTCAGGTTTCCTCCCTCCTTTTCCCTGAAGCCCACACCTGTAGGGTCATTTTGAAGACAGCTGTCCCCACACTGGCCTTGTATCCATGGCAGTGGCCAAGCCAGGTTGGAGAGCTCACCTTTGGGGAGAAGCCCTGGGTATCCTGACCACTGGCCCACCCTGGGCACTTCAAGCTTGCTGGCCAGGCTACGCCAGGTGGAGAGCTGTGAACAGGGCACCAGCTGGGCATGTGAGAGGCCAACACTGTCATCACTTGCCAGGTGACGCTGAGCCTCCAGTTCCCAGCTCTAGGATCCCTTGATGCCCCCTCAGGGACAGAGCTCAGGTGCCACCATCATTAGGTGCCTGCAGAGGGAGAGGTGAGAGGACCCAGATGAGGTTAGCCCCAGCCAATGAGCCTGCAAGGCAGGTACTAGGGACATACTCCCCTTCAGGACCAAGACCTCCAGCCTGCTGCGGCCCATGGGGCAGCTGGCCCTCGCTCTGGGCTGTGTCCTTCACCCAGCAGCATGACCTCATCTGCTCCCAGAGGCATAGGCCCCGGCCCTGAACTTGCCTGAAGTCCTCAGTTCAGCATGTCCCCTGCCCACAGACGCCATCCTGGCTGGAAACCACAGAATCTCAGAGTCTCACAGGACTCAGTGACAGAGGTGGCCCATGTGACCGGACAGGGGAAGGCCTGTGAGGACTGTGGTGGCCACACCTGGGGCCTTGGGCCTCAGCAGGTGTGGACAGGCCAGGGCTCCCTCAGTGAAGGCTTCCTTGACGGAGGTAGGTAGTGGGCCCTGGGTGGAGAAGCAGGGCCATGGGGTGGAGAGTGGTAGGAATCAGGAGAGACCTGCACTTGGGGAATGCCCAGGCTGTCACTCTACTTTTCCCACTGCCCTACCCCATCCTGCCACAGATTCTCTCAGATGACTTTCCCAGAGCCTGTGTACAGAACAGGGCCCCCACAAACTGCAGAAGTGAGAATCTGGACTTGGGGCCAGAAAACCAAGGACTTTCACATCATGACAGGGGAGAGGAAACCAGAACACCACAGACCTTCACACCATGACAGTGGAGAACCAGAACACCACAGACCTTCACACCATGGCAGTGGAGAACCAGAACACCACAGACCTTCACACCATGACAGTGTCGAGAGGACCAGAACACCACAGACCTTCACACCATGACAGTGTCGAGAGGACCAGAACACCACAGACCTTCACACCATGGCAGTGGAGAACCAGAACACCACAGACCTTCACACCATGACAGTGGAGAACCAGAACACCACAGACCTTCACACCATGGCAGTGGAGAACCAGAACACCACAGACCTTCACACCATGACAGTGTCGAGAGGACCAGAACACCACAGACCTTCACACCATGACAGTGTCGAGAGGACCAGAACACCACAGACCTTCACACCATGGCAGTGGAGAACCAGAACACCACAGACCTTCACACCATGACAGTGGAGAACCAGAACACCACAGACCTTCACACCATGGCAGTGGAGAACCAGAACACCACAGACCTTCACACCATGACAGTGGAGAACCAGAACACCCCAGACCTTCACACCATGACAGTGTCGAGAGGACCAGAACACCACAGACCTTCACACCATGACAGTGGAGAACCAGAACACCACAGACCTTCACACCATGGCAGTGGAGAACCAGAACACCACAGACCTTCACACCATGGCAGTGCTCTGCCCATAGTGATGGCACATGGACGACCTGTCACATCAGAGTCCATAGTGCTTCAGAGCCTCCCACCTGTACTTCCAGCCACTCTGGAGGGTGGCTATGATCTGAGGATCACAATGCAATGCCAGCCCAGGCGGGTAAATCTGTGAGATTCTTAGCTCCAATGAACCACCATAATGTTAGATGTGGAGCTATGGAGTAAAAAAGGTAATAGATAGCGCCCAAGCCCTCTGTTCAAGCCGTAGGATCAGCACAGATACACAAAAAGTTCCTCAGAGTCACTTAAGTCTAACTGGCAAGGGAAGGAAGAGGAAAGAAGGAAGAAAGAAGGGAGGGGGGACTCTTGGAAAGCCAGTCCCAGGGGTGCACCTGAGCTTAAATAGCTCTGTAATACCAAAGCCCCTGGCTTCCGGATACAGGGCTCTGATTATGCCAGGGGCCCTTTCTCCTTCCCTCCCTGTTCCTCTCTGCTCTAGAGTGTCTGAAATAAGTGGGGCATTTAGACAGTGGCACTGGCTGTGCATAGCATGTCACTGGAGACAGGTATATTCTAACTACATGGAGCTAGCATGCTGCCACCATGACACATGTGTGGAAGCAGCAGAGGAGTCTGAGCACCACCAAAGCAGTCTTCACACACAGCCACAGTCCACTCTTCAGCCCCAGACTCCAGTGGGCATAGCTGCCTCAAGAAAAACATAGACCATCTTGTGGGGAAGCCCAACTACCCATGCAACAACTTTTTAGTGTATTTGGTCCGTAAAACAAGCCATTTCTTTGTAGCTTCACAGGAACTTTACCCAAATGCCAAGAGGTGACACCACCCAACTGCCCACCACCTGATAAATGGGTACACAAGATGAGATCCATCCACAGAGGGGATATTACCCATCCAGAAAAAGGGAATTCTGGCACATGCTAGAATGTGGCTGATGGGAAGGGACAAGAGTGAGAGGCAGGCAGACAGGCACTGGTGGCTCCCGCCTATAATCCTAGATACTCAGGAGGATGAGATCTGAGGATCACGGTTCAAAGCCTGCAGGAGAAGAAAAGTCTGTGAGACTCTTATTTCCAAACTATTCCAACTAACAAAATAGTTCTGGGAGTGGAGGTGTAGTTCAAGTGGTTGAGTGAAAAAGCCAAGCGAATCTACAAGGCCCTGAGTTCAAACTTACCACTAATATGAGAGAGAGAGAGAGAGAGAGAGAGAGAGAGAGAGAGAGAGAGAGAGAGAGAGAGGAGAGAGAGAGAGAAAGAGAGAGAGAGAGAGAGAGACAGAGACAGAGAGACAGAGACAGAGAGACAGAGACAGAGAGACAGAGACAGAGACAGAGAGACAGAGACAGAGACAGAGAGACAGAGAGAGTCTGTGTGAGAAGAGCTGGAGGGGCATCAGGGGCAGGATCTTTGGGTCCACTGCCCATGCTGTGCCTACTCTGGCCCAGGCCACCATCATCATGGCAGTACCTGACCTCAAGCCACCAGAGCAACATAACTAGAGTTTTCTGTTGGGCTGTGATGAACACACATCTAGTTGACTGTGGATTGGAACCATTTGTGCCGCCTTTTACTCAGCAAATATTTATTGAGCTCTGACTTCGTGCCTATCATGAAGTGCTTGTATGGTATTGTGGACAGAGCGTGCTACCTACCTATGAACTGCCCAGAGCAGAAAGACCCTGGAGCAACCCAACAGAGCCATTGAGCCACTGTTGGAGAGCAGGTGGGCTCCTGAGAACTGCTTTCTGGAGGGGCACTCGGAAGACTGCCCCAGGACAGTGGAGAAGTAGGCTGCCTTTGAAGCTAGTAAGAGCTCACTCTTACCTGAAATGGGGTAGTCCCAGGATCTCCTAGGGGAGTCTGAGTCATGGGCACAGCCCTGTAGAGTTCACGGGCCTGGGAGCCATGTACCTTGGCCCTGGTACCAGCAAAAGGCACATTTATTCATAGAGAAGGAAAATAGTTTCTCCTGCCACCCTCCTCCCTGAGAAAACAAATTCTTGCTTTATCTCTCACAGTGTCATGAGAACAAGAACCAGGTGGGGCAGTTGGGTCCTTGGATGAAACACAGACCTGGCTGAGAGCAATGATAAACACTGGGCTTCCTGTGGTCGACCAGATGTCTTTGCAGCTTCACTTAGTCATCTCCCTCCTTTTCTGTTGTTTGTTTGCTTGTTTGCTTGAACCCATGTATAGGCACTGTCCTTAGGCTTTCTCAAGGCTAGAGCTCTACCACTGAGTTACAGCACCATTTCCAGCTTTTTCTATGTATGTGATGCTGAAGAATCAAATCCTGGTTTTCATTCATGCTAGGCAAGCACTCTACCACTAGGCCAAACTCCCAGCTCCTCTCTTTCCTTTTGGAATAGGAGGAAACGGTGAGAGATACCAGGAATAACAGACAATCCACTCTAATGGATATGAGCAGAATCAACACCAGACTGGCTTTCCACTCCCAACTTGGCAGCAGCCTCTCAAGATTCAGCCCAGCAGGGTGCCTTGTGCCCCACATGGGCACCAGGCTGCTTGTGGCATTTTGTGGAGTTCACAGGCTACTCTTGAGCCCATGTAGGAGGAAGGAGAGTCATCATCTCTTAGCAATGCCAGCCGAGGCCCAGAAGGATGGGTGCCACCAGCCATGGACTAAAAAGAAATAGCTATCCTGAGACATCTCTGAGGCCACGGCCATCCTAATCCTTCTGCAAGACTCTCCACCCCTAGGACAGAGGCTCTGCCCAGATACCCCTAGTTGAGGCTCTGTGGTGACCTCCCTCATCCTGTAGACAATGCAGGGCCAGAACCTGTCTAGGGTCGGGACTACTGGTCTAAGACATAGACGGGCTCTGGTTCCTGTAAGAAGATGGCCAGCAATCAGGCCACCCAGGATAAGGAGAGTGCACGTGGGAGGGAGGAGCAGTGGGGACCCTGGGAGGGAGGAAGAGCTCCTGAAGCCAATGATCACCTGGCCCTAGGAGGCAGAGGGGAAAGTTGGACCCTCTAGTAGCAGGGAGTAGGAAGCCAAATCTGCACCCCAGGAAATACAGAGGTACAGGGACTGCCAGAGCAGATGAGCAATACTGTCCCAGCACTGTGAGTGCCAGCCTCTGGGACGGGAGCCTCTCTGGGAGGCAGCATCTCCACGTTGCCTGGTCCCCAGCTCATGGGGCTCTGGGGAGGCAGCACATCCAAAGGCCTCTGAGCTGAGGGGGTGCAGTGGGGAGATGGCTCCCCACAGAGCCACTTTCCCCAGTGGGCCTGGGACTCTTGAGTACACCCTGGTCCTGGTCTCTGCACCATGTAGCCACCACACAATGAATCAGTGCGCACAACCATTCCTGGGCCCAGGGCACACTGTGCAGTCACAGCCCAGGCAGGAGCACAGCCACGGCTCTGCTGCCACAGAATAGAAGACCTGGGCAGCAACCAAGATAAGCTCAGCTTATCCCAGGCTGCCAGGCTGCAGGCCAGGGCCCTGAGTACCTGCTCTGGAGCGTGTAACCCTGCGGCCCTGACTCACATTCTCTCGTGGCCACCTAACATTATCCTGTGAGTCATCACCTCAGGTGGCCTTTTTCTGCTTAGAAGAGTCCCTCAGAGCCAGACGGTGTCTGCTCGTGGTTTAAAGGAAGGTGCTAGCATGCTGGGCCAGGGGATCCCCTGCTTCCTCCCCCCAGTCTATGGGACAAAGCCACACGGATGCACCCTGTGTGCACACAGGGCTGGTCCAACGCTTGTGTTTAGTTATAAGATTTATAGGGTTTGAATTAAGGCGTATCTAATGACGCTGTCGGCAGCCAGCACCCAGCACGGCATCGAGACAGGCGGGTAGTCCCACCCCAGACCCGTGGAGGCCTGAGGGCCCAGCTCCAGATCTCAGCCAACATGGGTCCTCTGTATTTGCTGCTCTGATTGCTGCATCCACTCACAGAGGCTCTACAAGTCCTTGGTACCCACACCTGACCTCCTCCTCACCTCTCACAGCTCCCTCCCTCCCAGTCCTCCCTTTCTCAGCCTCTGAAAGTGCATTTCAACCTTGGGAAGAGGAGGCTCACAGATGTGGGGGGCCAGGGAATGCCAGGCAAGATGGATTCCAGGAATAACAGACCGACACAGGAAGTGAGGGGGGACACAGGAAGTGAGGAGGAACACAGGGTCAGAGGCTGGGAGAGAGCTAGAGATATAGAGTCTGAGGCAGAGAATAAGGATAGAAATGGACATCAAGGCAGAGACAGAGAGACCATTGTGGCTGCCAGGGGCAATGCTAGGAAATCTTCTCTGACATTGGCTGAACTCCAGAGCCTGGAGCGTGGTCACCCCCCACCCCCCATGGCCTGGCCAGGAAGAATTCAGGCTCCATTGCTCAGCCTATTCTAGGTCTGGATACTTTGCAGAAGGAGGTGTGTCCTGTGTGGTCTGCACTTCCATCCACCACTGCCCCACGCTCTCAGAAGGGAGGGGCTCAGAGCTGTGCCACCAAGCCCTGCAAGTCCAGGCTGTGCGGGTCCTCACATGGGGTGAGGCAGGGGGAATGTGATCCAGGGCTCCCTGGTTCTCAGGCAGAGGGAAGCCCCTCTGTGGCTGGGCCGGTGAGCCAGCGTGGGGCCAGCAGTCAGCACAGCCTGCCACACAGGCCTTTCCCTGTGTCCTGGCTTGTATTATTTTCCTTTGTTACATTGAACAGCCCCTTTCCAAACACAGTTGACTAGTGAATCAGTCAAATGTGAAACTCTGTACTCTGACGCGTTATGGCCTTCGTGACTTGGTGTTGGCCCATTTTCTCTTACTAAAAAACAAAAAATGCCTGTGACTAGGTGTTTAAGGGGGAGAGAGGGAAGAGAGAGAGAGAGAGAGAGAGAGAGAGAGAGAGAGAGAGAGAGAATTTTAGGGTTGGGTGTGTGTCTCAAATAGTAGAGCTGCATAGCAAGCCTATGCCTCAAGTTCAAATCCTATTACTGACAAAAGGAAGAAGGGAAAAAGGGAAGGAAGGAGGAAAGAAGAAAGGAAGGAAGGAAAAGTGAGGAAGGTAGGAAGGAGGAATAAGAGGGAAAGGAGAACGGGGAGGGGGGAGGGGAAAGGGAGGGGGGAGGGGAGAGGGAGGAGGGGGGAGGAATAGCTCCACAGTCTGGTGGCTGGAAGTCTGGGGCCGGGTCAGGGGATGTGGCTCTCAAATAGTGAAGCAGCGGGAAGGTAAACAGTGGGGTGGCCTTATGTCACAACAACTTGCTCTGGTAAGATCCGGCCAAGAGTCCAGGAGAACTGCATCAATCCTCTCCAAGGGCAGCGTCCCAGTGGCCTACTCAGCTCCCACGAGGCCCAAGCTTTCAGCACGGCCACGGCCTTGACCGGTCCCCCCAGTGCACCAGGCCACAGGCCCAGTCAGGGAGCCCTTCCTTTCTTCCTTTCTCTAGGGTCATGAGTCTTGTGCCTTCCTCTTCTAGAGGCTTAATGTTCTCACCTCTGGCATTTACGTTGTTTAGAGGTGGCCTGGGGCCACACCCTAGCGGCCCCGCCGCCAAGCACCTCACACTGTGGGCCCCTCCTTGTTCTGTGGAACCCCCAGCCCATCCCTCTGTTCTCACAGCAAAGCCGGGCTGCCTGACGTGTGCGGGCACGTGTGTGTGTGTGTGTGTGTGTGTGTGTGTGTGTGTGTGTGTGTGCGTGCGCACGCACCCGCGCGCAGGCATGTGCATCTGACAATCCAAGACAGCTTAAAAATGGACAAGCGTGTGCGAGGATAGAGGTGGACCTCTTCTCACGTGCAAGCCATTTCCTCACATAGCCCCAGTAAATTCCTTTCCTGGGCCACCCACAGGACAGCCACCAAGTGTTTCTGGCTCCCCCTGCTGTTCAGTGGTGGAATCTCCACCAATGGCGGAGCAGAGCTGGGAACCTGGTCTGTCTAGAGGCCTAGCACTCACCCTCTCTGAGGTGGGAGAACCCCAGCTCAAGGATAAGAAGTGGGCACTGAGGACAAACGTCAAGGCTTCCCTCTGGTCCAGAGGGTGATTATAGGAGTCCTCGATCCAGGGCCTCCGCCCCTGCCCATACCGTGCCTCGATGGAGAAAACCACAGGGACGCTTGCCCTGGGCCAGCAGCCACCATGAGTGTCCTAAGACCAGAGGCTCAGCAATCAAACACACATGAGCACTGCACCCTGAGTGTCCCTCAAACACACACACAGAGGCATGTATAATATCTGCGTTTAGACATGTATTCACACCCACAGGCATGTACACCCATGCACACACCCATGCCCCCAACAATGCACACATACACTGTTTCCCAGCCTGTCCCAGGGCCCTGGGCTGGGTGAGGGCGTCCCTGCTAGCTGTGAGGGGGCGGGGGCTCAGCATGAGGGCAGGAAGGCCTCACCGCGGAGGGTTTTGCAGACTGCTGGGAGCCCAAGGGAAGGTGGCTGCATTTGCATGCAGCATTTGTCAAAGCCCAGCTAGCTCCCTTTGTCCAGTGTGCAAAGCCTGGGGACAATGGGGGAAAGTGGTAAGAGGCCGACGCTGACCCAGTACCAACTCAGACCTCACCAGTACAGCATCTGCCTGCGTTTATTATCGGAAAGCAAAAGATGGAACGAAAAGTCAGAAAATAAATATCTGCAGAGAGGAAGCAAAGCGAGGATGCCTCAGGAAGCGAGGGTGCCGGGAGGGTCAGCAGGACCAGGCAGGGCCACGGAGGGGCCTTGCTCAATTCTCCCCCCACCGGGGGCCGGAGCGCCGGACCCGGCCTCGCTGAGCCTGGGGCAGCACGCAGACGGTGTCCTGGCACAGGCAGCTCTCTATGTGCGTGTAGGTGTGCGTCAGCGAGCGGCCATCGGGGCAGTCCAGGGTCACCTCACGCTGACTGGTCTTGTCCTCCTTGCAGCAAGAGCATTTGTGGTCCAGGGACTGGACCTGGGCAGAGTACCTGGGGCGGGAAGGTGGCGAGGAGCGTGGCGTGAGGGCCAGCTCTCCGTGGGCCACTCCCAGGGCTCCCTCCGCACCCCAGACACGCAAAGCCCAGGACTCACATGGCAAACGTCCCGCAGGACCCAGAGCAGTAGTTCATGCTGACGTTCTTGGCGCAGCCTTCATATACGACTTCCTTCATGACCGGAATGGTAGAGCAGGGAATTCTGGTCTTATTGTGGGGAATGCCTACGGAGCACAGTGGGGCATGGCTGGGGCCTCAGGCCGGCCCTCCCTCCACAAACATGGCCACAGGCCGGCCCTCCACACCACCCAACGCCCCTCTACAAACACACACTGGGCTCTCACGTCTTCTGTTTCCTGGCCAGCCTCAGGGCAGGGGACGTGCTGCAGGGACAGTTCTCTGGGCCCCTGGCCTCCCCGGGCCCTCTGGGCTGAGCCTGTGACTATACTCACATGTCTTACAGCATCCGTTGGGCATGAATGTGATGGAGCCCTAGAGGGAGAAGAGAGCAAACTGAGACCTGGAGCCCAGGGGGTGCAGGAGAGTCCCCGGCAGAGCCTCCTGGCCTCTGTAGGGGCCAGAGGCCACCGTCCCAAACCCAGGAGCAGCCCCCCAGTTCCAGCGCAGCACACACGGCCCACTTGGGGGGCCCACTCACTGGGACACAGCTGCTCTCATCAAACTCAGGGCACATGATTTTGGAGACTAAGGAGGTGAGCTGGTTGTTGATTTTCGTGCAGCTGAAGTAGGTACACTTGTCATCCAGGTTTTCCCGTGATTCTCCCGGCTGCAAGAAGAACAGGGTCAGAGCGACAGCCGCAGACGGGGACGCGTCACGGGCAGCCCTGACAGGCCAGAAACATGCAACAGATGGAGCTTCTCACACCCAGCGGCCCGTGGCCACTGGACAAGGGACACCAGGGTCAGGCCTCGCCTGCCATCACACAACCTCAAAGGGGATGCCAGGTTCTGAACCCAAACCAGGGGAGAGGCCTCTGGTGCTTTAACTTTGACTTTGGGCGCTCCAGAGAAGGGAGAATCAACTCCCTTTTATTTCAAGCTTCTGGCCTTGGTAGCTCCAGGACCCTGGGGACAGCGGTGCCATGCCAGGACAAGGGCCTCAGATGGCACACTGCCATTTTCGTAGGCTTTCCCTCAGCTGGCAGCAGGCACTGCAGAATCTGCCCCACAACCCTGGGTACCACCCCGACGGCCACCACGCCCACCTCTAGAATGATCAACTGGCCATTGGGCCTCTCCACGACACACTTGGTCTGCTGGCACTTCTTGCAGCATTCACCAGGAACTTCCACGAGGTCAAAGCCCTGTGGACACAGATGGGTTCAGGCTGAGCTCTCAGGACTGGCTCAGCACCCCACACGTCCCTTGGGGGTGCCAGAACCCCCACTTGGGGGGAACCCACAGCCTGGGCAAGTAGAGGCAGAGAGGTGGGGATAGACACTGGTTGACCAGGAAAAGATGAAGGCACCGGCTTTTCTGGAAGATGGGAAGCAGTAGACTGAGGCTGGGCGGAGGCAGGGGCCGTGGTTTATGAAGCAAATGGAGGGAGAGGCTTTGGCTTATGGGGTAGACTGAGGCAGGGTGGGGATCAGGGCCAGTGGCTTACAGGGCTGCAGGAGCTGTTGCAGGGCACGTGGGTGCAGGAGATGACGTTGAACTGGGTGCTGTTGTCCACGGCATGGGTGCACTTGCAGTCCTCACACTTGGAGGAGTACACTGGAGAGCCAGGCTGTGGGCACGGGCAGATGTGACCTGGATGCTCCGGTCACGACCTCCCTTCCCAGGTCCCGTGCAGCCCCTCATCCCCATGCCCAGGGACCAGAGCTGGGCCATCTCTCCCCATCCCCCGCCCGGCATCCCAGCCCAGGGCCCACCTGGTACTCCGCGTTCTGGTGCACACACACTCCCTTGGGCACTTGAGAAACAAAGAGCCAAAAAAGGTCACCATCCTGAGCATCCGCCAGCCCAGCCCCATGGCGCCGAGAGGCAGGCCCACAGCAGGGTAGAGGCACACCACCCCCGGCCAAGGGGCACCCCAGCCCTCCAAGGGAGGCAGCCCCTGCCACAGCCCAAGCCACCTGCTGCCCCGTCCCGCCCTCCCCACCTACCACAGGAGTAGACTGGACAACACCGTCCAGGCACCACCTTGCTCTTCACCTCGAATCCCAGCAGGCACAAGGGGGGCTCCTCTTGGCATAGACTGGTGTTGCACTCTGGAGGGGGGCAGATAAGCAACGCTGAGGTTGACTGACGCCCCACAATCAGGGCTCCACTGCCCACCACAAGTGTCTGCCCAGACGTCGGCCGGCCCACCCTGCTCTGGCCAGTCTCGGAAGCAGGGGTGCCCACTGGCCACCCTCAGCCCATGGCCTTTTGGGTGGGCACATTCTGAGCTCGCAGGAGGGGACAACAGGAAGCCCCACCTGTGCTCCACAGTGCCGGGAGCCCTGGGAGGGACACAGGGACTCTGCCAAGGGGTGGCCTTACTGCATGAGGAGATGCCGCAGCAGGCGTCAGCGGGGTTGAGCTCTGTGACCAGGTAGGTGCCGTCCTCTGTGCACTGGGAGGGGCCGTTCTGCTTGCACACTCGGGGCTGGCAGACGATGCCGCTCCCGCCCTCCAGGCAGACACAGTCCTTGCAGTCGAACATGAAGCGCTCCCCGAACTACAGGGAGAGTGGAGAGGAGGCAGAGGCCAGGGTAGGCTGCACCATGGCGGAGCCGGGCTAGCCAGGGACAAAGGCCCTGATGTGCAGCCAGTGAGGGGCCCCTTGAGAAAGCCCAGTCCCTCCCTGCCTCCCAGCTCCTGGAACAGGTTCTGGAACTGCCACTGCTCATTCTGAACATGCCACCACACTGCTATGGCAGGCTCACCTGCATGTGCCAATGGGGACTGGCACCTGGCAACCACAGAACCCAGAGAAAGAGTCACCCACATGGCCATAACCGTATACAGAAGACAGCGCTAGCATAGCCCAGGGTGTCACCTCATACTTCCATCATGTGACTGGTGGATGGGTGGTTAGGTACATGGATAGATGGATGGGTGGGTGGATGGATGGATGGATGGATGGATCGATGGATCGATGGATGGATGTGTTGATGGGTAGATGAATGACGGATGGTTGGTGGGTGGGCATATGTGCATATGTGTGGGTGGACGGATGGATGGATAGATAAATGAATGGATGGATGGGTGGGCATATGGGTGGGTGGGTGGATAAATGAATATATGTGTGGGTAGATGGATGGATGGATAGATGGATGGATGGATGGATAAGTGGATGAGTAGATGGATGGATGGATGGATGGATGGATGGATAGATGGATGGGTGGATGGATGGATGGATAGATGGATGGGTGGATCGATAGATGGATGGGTAGACAGGTAGATGAATGACAGATGGTTGGTGGGTGGGCATATGTGCATATGTGTGGGTGGACGGATGGATGGATAGATAAATGAATGGATGGATGGGTGGGCATATGGGTGGGTGGGTGGATAAATGAATATATGGGTGGGTAGATGGATGAATGGATGGATGGATGGATGGATGGATGGATGGATGGATGGATAGACTATAGGTGAATGATGGATGGATAGGGTATGGGCATATCGATGTGTGGATGGTTGGAGGGGTGGGTGAATGAATGGGTGGGTGGGTAGATGGATGAAAGGATGGATGGGTGGATGGGTATGCGTTTATATATATATATATATATTTATATGGATGAAGGGATGGATGGATAGGTGTATGTTTGTATATATATGGATGGATAGATAAGTGGATGGGTAGGTGGGTGGATGGATGGATGGATGGATAAGTGGATGGGTAGGTAGATGGATGGATGGATGGATGGATGGATGGATGATAGATGATGGCTAGGTGGATAGTGAATGGATGAATGGATGATTAGAGAGATGAATAAATAAATAGATCGATGGATGATGTCCAGGTGGATAGATGATGTCTGGACAGATGAACTAATGAACAGGTGTATAAATGTATGGATGAATACAGATGCGTGATGGATGGGTAGATGATAGATGGGTAGATAGTGGATGGATGGATGAATGGATGGATTGATTGATCGATAGATTGATGAAACAACAGATGGGAGACAGAGGCATAAATGCACCAAATAGACAGATGGATGAGAGGTAGATAATGAATGGATTGAATGGATGGGTGAATGATGGATAGATGGATAAATGGATGGGTAGTTAGAGAGACAGATGGCTGTTCTTGCTAGCTCAGCCTTCAATAACTTAGGTGACTCTGCTCAGTCCTTGAGGCTCCCAGGTCCTCACAGCCACTTGGCTCTACCCCTCCAAAGTTCAGGACTTGTAGAATTGGTAGAATCCCTAGCCCCTAGCTACAATAAAGAATGCCTGGGCCGGGAGTTTGGCCTAGTGGTAGAGTGCTCGCCTAGCATGCATGAAGACCAGGGCTCAATTCCTCAGTACCACATTCATAGAAAAAGACAGAAGTGGTGCTGTGGCTCAATTGGCAGACCATTGGCCTTGAGGAAAACCCAAGGACAATACTCAGGCCCTGAGTTCAAGCCCCAGGACTGGCAAAAACAAAAACAAACACACAAAAAAGAATGCCTACCTCTCTGGGCACATTGTCGGGTCCCATGCAGCCTAGGGGGAGGAAAGAAGCAAAGTCAGGGGGCATAGTCCTTGGGGAGCCCAGCCCAGCCTCGGGGTACGTGGGGGGAGCAGGAGGGACATACCGCATGTCTCCACGCAAACATCAAAGCCAGGGGCGTAGTTAATGGTGCCTTCAGGACAGAAGCAGCCTTCCACCAGGCTTGTGGAGTCCTGCTGGGTGGGACTGAGGGACCAGGAGAGTCTCAGAAGCAAGTGTGTGGCAAGCGGGTGGGACTGGGGACCCTATGGGGCCGGTGAGTGGGGTCAGAGTCATTCTGCTGGTGAATTCTCAAGCCACATACCTGGACTTGCAGGTGGGCTCTTCGGTGGGACCACAGGCCCGGTACTCCCTGTGGGACGGGCACGTCATAGCTGTGGGAAGAAGAGAATCAGAAGGAGGAAGGCCACCCTGCCCTGAGTGACAGAGTAGCCCAGCTCTGCCCATGTGGACGTCACCCAACTCCTGCAGTGAGGGGACAGCTGCAGCCTCTCAGCCTCTGCCCCACCCTATGACGACCCCGCTGGGCCCCAAGGCTAATGGAGTTCCAGCAGCCTAGCACCTCCAGGCTGTCCTCACCGCCTCGAGGCCCCAAGCACCTGAACCTATCTTCAGGATTGGCTTGGCACAGGCAGAGCCCCGAGCCCGGGCTCTAGCCTGCATGCCGAGGCAAGGACAAGAAGCAGGGACACTCACGGCAGGCCCCTTGGGTGTGGTTCCGCCAGTCAATGCAGACGCCCTCCTGAGCGCAGAGGGCCGCATAGATCTGCACACTGGCACACTCCAGACCACCATCGGGCACAAAGCAACTGTCAAAAACGCAGGCGTCGTAGTAGTGCTTGGGGGGCACCACGGCGTGGCAGGGCGCGAACAAACTGTGGGGGAAACGGTCACAGCCACACTCAGGTGGGCACCCCTGGGCCCAGGCACCCTGCCACCTCCTCTCCCACACTCTCCTCGCCTCCCACCTGCCCCCTCTGTCCTAGAGCTTGGCCTGCGCTGGCCAAGGGGGCACCTGGGGTGACAGAAGGGGCAGAGGGACGGGAGGCAGAGACACGGCTCTCCACAGCCAGGCAGCCAGAGCTGAAGACCACAGACCTGGGTGCTCACTAGCGCTCAGAATGCCCCCCAGCCACTCTGTGGGGCACACGCAGCATCCTCTTGACCGGGGCAAGGCATGCCTTCCCTGAGGCTGCCAGCTCCGAGCACACACCAGCCTCTCTGGTGCCAGCACTGAACACTAGAGCTGTGTGGTCAGCTGACCTTCCCGGGCCCTCCAGCTCAGCTGAGCCCACGCCATGCCGAGAGGGGTGAGCGCGTGGAGTGCAAAGGACACAGGGGTTATCAGAAGGCAGGATACAAGAAGTCAGTCTTGTGCCCCCATGGCCTGGCACTCCACCCCCCACCTCTGCTCTCACAGCCCCACTCTCAGGCTGGGCTTGGCTCCCCGTTTGGAGATGCCAGGCTGGTGGAGCGGGGCGGTCCGTAGCTCCTCTGAGGCCCAAGCTGTCCCCAGGCCAGGCAGACAGATCACCTGCCCTTGATGAGTTGGCAGAGAGGAGAGCCAGGGCAGTCCTTGGGTGGAGTTGGTTTTTGGAGCCCTGAAGTGGTGGTGGCCGGGCGCTTGGTTGTGGAGTCAGTGTGGGGACAGTGTGGCTTGGAGGGGTCATTCACCACCCAGTGGTCGGCAGACAGCTCACAGTCGGAGACAATCTCCCCGCTGGGCAGCACGCAGTCGTCTGCGGTGTTGTTGGTGCAGGTGCCTGCACCGGGAGAAGGCCATGTCCTGTCAGACAAACCCTGGGCACCTCCCCTTCTCCAGCCAGGCACCCAGTGTCCTGCTCGGCCAGGCTGAGGACAGCGGCCAGGCGACATCAGGGGCCAGTGCCGCAGCAGAGCAGCACGGGGCTCGGAGCAGGGCTGGCAGGCACTCACACCCAGCCTCACCCTCCTGTGCCCTCCAGGGCGTGGACAGGGCCCCAAAGCTCACCGCACTGGCCCTTGGTGTTGTTGCCAAACAACTGGTAGGGCAGCCTGATGGAGAAGGCCAGGCCATTGTAGGAGATGAGAGCGCCCAGCCTGGAGATGTTCACCACGAAGTTGATGCCTGATTCGTACACCTGCACCCCATACTTCTGGTAGGGCAATGCCACCGCCTGCTTGTTGACCTGCACCTGTAGCCAGCACACCCGGGTCAGGGAGGGTCCCTGGGCGGGCGGCTGAGCCTGACCTCACCTGGGCCTTCTCATCAGGCAGGCCACACTGCACCTTGGGCTGGCGCCACCCCCCTATGGCCTGAGGGGTGGAGGTGTCCCCTCCCCCTTCCTAGGAGTCCCAGAGAAGTTGGAGCCCAATGTTGGAGGTAGGGCTCCCGTCATGGGACTGCCCCATGGGTGCAGGGGTCCACTGGGCCCCACGCCTCGTCGTCTGCTGCCTGGGGGCCCCACTGTGGGCCCATGGCACTGCTGCACGCACACACCTGCATCTTGATGGGCGTCATCTTCACGGTCTTGATGAGCACCTCCTGGGTCTCGTGGCGCACGATGAGCGTGCGGGGGCAGGACACCTTGTCATTGACGTCGCAGTGGTAGTTGTCAATGTACACCCCGAAGTTGTCCACGGTCGGGGAGATCTCCTCCACCAGCACGTAGGTGCAGTTGCCCTGGTAGCTGTAGTACAGCCCGTCGAAGGTCATGTAGTGTGGGTCGCCCCAGCCGGTGCAGTAACCTGCGGAGAGGGCAGGGGCAAGGCAGGGACTGGAGAGGGGGCGGGGGGGCTGGCACCAATGGGGGCTGAGGCAGAGCCTGGAGCAAGGTCATGCTCAGGAGTCAGACAGGCTGGAAGAACTGGTGGGAACTGAGGGGGCAGAAAAGTCCAGCTCCTGGGCTGGGATGGACAGCTTCTGAGCTGGAGTGGGCCTGGCAGCCCCTCGTCCCAGGAAGGTGCCTGCCCTGCCTGTCAGGTGACATCTGGAGGACAGGGGCTGAGGAGGGCAGGAAGTCCTCCTCAGAGGACTTAGCCCTCAGCAGGGGCCTAGCAACCGGCTCTGGAGCCTCAGGGCCTTCTGCACCGTCCTGGGGAAGGAGGGTGGGGCGGGCAGTCCCTTGGTGCCCACGGGCTTACAGTCACACTCCCAGTGCCAGCAGCAATGGTCAGGATCCTCTACACGCACTGGCGGCAGGCCGTTGGAGCACGTGGGCTTGGGTGGGGGGTCACACTGCACCTTCTCAATCTCCACCGTGTTGTTGTACTTGCACGTGGCCATGTAGCACTCACACAACCACCAGGTCTCGTTCACCTGTGAGCACAGGAGGATGGGTGTGGTCAGCCGGGGTGCGGGAGGGAGGGAGGGCTTCCGGCAGCTGGAACTCCGCATGCCACGGCCTGGGCTGAGTCACACTCTCAGCTAGAGGCCAAAGGCAACCTTGTGGGTCGCGAGAGGCCAGCACCTGGCCACAGTAAGGCAGGACACTGCCCAAGGTGCAGCTGGGTGATAGAGCAGCAGCTGCCTCTTGAGTGGGAGGCCCCGTGATGCCCAGAGTTCAAGCTCCAGCACCACTAGAAAAGTAAGTCGCTAGTCTTGCTAGAGATGGCGCGACGTTGGGGATGGGACACCTAGCAGGACCAGGAAGGCAGCGCCTGCGACCATGAATGCCAAGCACGGGTCAACCCAGGGCCAGAGGGATGAAGTCCTGTGCACAGCCCACTGACCTGTCTGGGGGGGTCAAAGTCTGGGCAGTCGGCAGGCGGCTTCGTGCTTGTGCTGATGGTGGTGGGAGGTGTGGTGGTGGGAGGTGTGGTGGTTGGGGAGGGGGTAGTGGTGGGAGGTGTGGTGGTTGGGGAGGGGGTGGACGGGCAGGGCCAGGTGGTTGTGTAGATCTGGCAGTCCTCCGTGCAGTTGGCTTGATAGCACTGGCCCGCAGAGGTTCGGTTGTAGATCACCTCTCCTGCAAGGGAAGAGGAGAAACGATGCTCACTGCACCCACAGCAGAGGGCCACAGTGGGAACCCACGGAATTACATCCCTCGTGGTACTACCCCAGGCCACATGTCAATGCATGAGGATGGGAAGCCTCCGAGAGACCATTTGGGTCTGAGGGTGTCACTGCAGTGGGGTGAGCACAGCAGCACTGTTGCCTTGATAGGACAGACCCAAGCTGGCCAGCAACGTGCCCTGCCTTGACACACGAGACCCTCTGTCGGGACATCCGCCAACTCCTCAGCAGTGTTAACATTTTCAGGCTTCACAGGCTTAACTGTAGGCTAAATAACCCTCTGTTCTTTATGAACTGTCTGGTCTCAAGTACCTTGTTAAAGAGGAAATGAACTAATACACCCCACCATTCCCTCCTCGAGTCTTGACCTCCGAAGATACCTGACTCCTAGACAAGTGGGATTAGTCTCAGTGTTACCCACCCACAGGCCTCCAGCCTCCTAAAGACTGCAAGCCTCTCCTGGCTTGGACCTTGCCCTGATTGCTAGCCCACCAGCAAGGGCCCAGCGGCCTGAGTGTTGATGTGGAACACGGTGGGTACCTGGGCTATAGAATATGTCCTCCAGCACACAGCAGGTGATCACTGTGCCCCTGGTGATAGGCGACGTGAGCGGGCTGGCCGTGGCACTGGAGCCCCAGGAGACCGAAGTACTGGTGGTCAGCAGAGTGGTGGGGGTAGAGGAGGAGGGTGGTGTCTGCGAGGGAGTGCTCGGGGGGCCCGTTGGCACGGTGGAGGGGGGCAAGGGCGTGGATGGTGACGTCGTGGTGGAGGGAGGCGTTCCTGTCAAAATAGGGGTTGTAAGTTAGACCCGGGACTGAGCTGCAGGCCGGGGCACAGGGCCACCGCCGGCTGGAGGAATGGCACCACAGGTGACAAGGCTGCATGTCCATTTCTCAGACACATTCGTGTCAAAGCAGACTAGGCAGGGCTTCTGGAAGCCCCAGAACAGGCTGGCAAAGGCTGTTGTCCACCATTGGTGTCTGGTCCACCTGGGAGTGCTGTGGTACCTACCCTCAGAGAGGCTCCGAAGGCCCCCAAGGAGGGAGACACAGATGAGTGGGAATTACCCCCCCCAACTCCTGCCCCCATGCACACCAGGGTATCCTGGGAAGGCTTAGCCCATGAAGCACCACTACAGAGAGGGGCCAAGGAGGACAGGACTGAACCTGTGCCCAGGCAAAGCCGATCCCTGGGAAAGGTGAGCCCTTCACTCCGCTGCCCACAGGCCAGGCTTCAAAGGCAGGGTAGGCCCACTGAGCCCATTGAAAGCCACCCTATGCAGCTAGGACACCAGAAGTACTGGCCCAAGTTCAGATTCTGAGGACACAGAGCGCCTCAGGAAGAAGAGCAGCTGCTCTGGACAAGGAGGAATAGGGGTGGGGCCGCCTGTCTGTTGATGAGGAGGGTAGTGGGGATAGCTGAAACATGGAACGCAGATTCCCCACCTGGAGAGAATGGATGCCCCCTGGGGCAGTGACAAAGGACAATAGTGTGTGACATGTCAAAGAAGCACAAGGTATCTAGGGTGACAGAGGCTGAGGCTGATACTAGACTGAGGGGGGAGGATGTGGGGAGGTGAGGGGTGGCTTACCTCTGGAGGTTGGAGCAGAAGTCTTCGGGGTGGTAGGGGCAGGGGTTGGCTGGGTAGGCGATGTTGTTGGAGGGGTGGAAGTGGGAGTTGTGGTTGGAGGTGTTGATGTTGAAGTGGTGGATGTGGAAGTTGGTGGGGTTGGAGTAGTTGTTGGAGAAGTGGTGGATGGGGTAGTTGTTGTGGTTGGAGGTGTTGAAGAAGTGGTGGATGGGGTAGTTGTTGTGGTTGGAGGTGTTGGAGAAGTGGTGGATGGGGTAGTGGTTGTGGTTGGAGGTGTTGGAGAAGTGGTGTATGGGGTAGTTGTTTCTGGAGGTGTTGGAGAAGTGGTCGTTGGGGTAGTTGTAGTTGAAGGTGTTGATGTTGAAGTGGAAGTTGGTAGGGTTGGAGTTGGTGGAAGAGTGGTAGATGTGGAAGTTGGTGGGGTTGGAGGTGTTGGAGAAGTGGTGGATGGGGTAGTGGTTGTGGTTGGTGGTGTGACTGGAGAAGTGGTGGATGGGGTAGTGGTTGTTTCTGGAGGTGTTGGAGAAGTGGTCGTTGGGGTAGTTGTAGTTGAAGGTGTTGATGTTGAAGTGGAAGTTGGTGGGGTTGGAGTTGGTGGAAGAGTGGTAGATGTGGAAGTTGGTGGGGTTGGAGTTGGTGGAGAAGTGGTGGATGGGGTAGTGGTTGTGGTTGGAGGTGTTGGAGAAGTGGTGGATGGGGTAGTGGTTGTGGTTGAAGGTGTTGGAGAAGTGGTGGATGGGGTAGTGGTTTCTGGAGATGTTGGAGAAGTGGTGGATGGGGTAGTGGTTGTTTCTGGAGGTGTTGGAGAAGTGGTCGTTGGGGTAGTTGTAGTTGAAGGTGTTGATGTTGAAGTGGAAGTTGGTAGGGTTGGAGTTGGTGGAAGAGTGGTAGATGTGGAAGTTGGTGGGGTTGGAGGTGTTGGAGAAGTGGTAGATGGGGTAGTGGTTGTGGTTGGTGGTGTGACTGGAGAAGTGGTGGATGGGGTAGTGGTTGTTTCTGGAGGTGTTGGAGAAGTGGTCGTTGGGGTAGTTGTAGTTGAAGGTGTTGATGTTGAAGTGGAAGTTGGTGGGGTTGGAGTTGGTGGAAGAGTGGTAGATGTGGAAGTTGGTGGGGTTGGAGTTGGTGGAGAAGTGGTGGATGGGGTAGTGGTTGTGGTTGGAGGTGTTGGAGAAGTGGTGGATGGGGTAGTGGTTGTGGTTGAAGGTGTTGGAGAAGTGGTGGATGGGGTAGTGGTTTCTGGAGGTGTTGGAGAAGTGGTGGATGGGGTAGTGGTTGTTTCTGGAGGTGTTGGAGAAGTGGTCGTTGGGGTAGTTGTAGTTGAAGGTGTTGATGTTGAAGTGGAAGTTGGTAGGGTTGGAGTTGGTGGAAGAGTGGTAGATGTGGAAGTTGGTGGGGTTGGAGGTGTTGGAGAAGTGGTGGATGGGGTAGTGGTTGTGGTTGGTGGTGTGACTGGAGAAGTGGTGGATGGGGTAGTGGTTGTTTCTGGAGGTGTTGGAGAAGTGGTCGTTGGGGTAGTTGTAGTTGAAGGTGTTGATGTTGAAGTGGAAGTTGGTGGGGTTGAAGTTGGTGGAAGAGTGGTAGATGTGGAAGTTGGTGGGGTTGGAGTTGTTGGAGAAGTGGTGGATGGGGTAGTGGTTGTGGTTGGAGGTGTTGGAGAAGTGGTGGATGGGGTAGTGGTTGTGGTTGAAGGTGTTGGAGAAGTGGTGGATGGGGTAGTTGTTTCTGGAGGTGTTGGAGAAGTGGTCGTTGGGGTAGTTGTAGTTGAAGGTGTTGATGTTGAAGTGGAAGTTGGTAGGGTTGGAGTTGGTGGAAGAGTGGTAGATGTGGAAGTTGGTGGGGTTGGAGGTGTTGGAGAAGTGGTGGATGGGGTAGTGGTTGTGGCTGGTGGTGTGACTGGAGAAGTGGTGGATGGGGTAGTGGTTGTTTCTGGAGGTGTTGGAGAAGTGGTCGTTGGGGTAGTTGTAGTTGAAGGTGTTGATGTTGAAGTGGAAGTTGGTGGGGTTGGAGTTGGTGGAAGAGTGGTAGATGTGGAAGTTGGTGGGGTTGGAGTTGGTGGAGAAGTGGTGGATGGGGTAGTGGTTGTGGTTGGAGGTGTTGGAGAAGTGGTGGATGGGGTAGTGGTTGTGGTTGAAGGTGTTGGAGAAGTGGTGGATGGGGTAGTGGTTTCTGAAGGTGTTGGAGAAGTGGTGGATGGGGTAGTGGTTGTTTCTGGAGGTGTTGGAGAAGTGGTCGTTGGGGTAGTTGTAGTTGAAGGTGTTGATGTTGAAGTGGAAGTTGGTAGGGTTGGAGTTGGTGGAAGAGTGGTAGATGGGGAAGTTGGTGGGGTTGGAGTTGGTGGAGAAGTGGTGGATGGGGTAGTAGTTGTGGTTGGAGGTGTTGGAGAAGTGGTGGATGGGGTAGTGGTTGTGGTTGGAGGTGGGGTTGGAGAAGTGGTGGATGGGGTAGTGGTTGTAGTTGGAGGTGGGGTTGGAGAAGTGGTGGATGGGGTAGTGGTTGTGGTTGGAGGTGGGGTTGGAGAAGTGGTAGATGGGGTAGTGGTTGTGGTTGGAGGTGTGACTGGAGAAGTGGTGGATGGGGTAGTGGTTGTGGTTGAGGGTGTTGCAGAAGTGGTGGATGGGGTGGTGGTTGTAGTTGGAGGTGGGGTTGGAGAAGTGGTGGATGGGGTAGTGGTTGTGGTTGAGGGTGTTGGAGAAGTGGTGGATGGGGTAGTGGTTGTAGTTGGAGGTGGGGTTGGAGAAGTGGTGGATGGGGTAGTGGTTGTAGTTGGAGGTGGGGTTGGAGAAGTGGTGGATGGGGTAGTGGTTGTAGTTGGAGGTGGGGTTGGAGAAGTGGTGGATGGGGTAGTGGTTGTGGTTGAGGGTGTTGGAGAAGTGGTGGATGGGGTAGTGGTTGTAGTTGGAGGTGGGGTTGGAGAAGTGGTGGATGGAGTAGTGGTTGTAGTTGGAGGTGGGGTTGGAGAAGTGGTGGATGGGGTAGTGGTTGTAGTTGGAGGTGGGATTGGAGAAGTGGTGGATGGGGTAGTGGTTGTAGTTGGAGGTAGGGTTGGAGAAGTGGTGGATGGGGTAGTGGTTGTAGTTGGAGGTGGGGTTGGAGAAGTGGTGGATGGGGTAGTGGTTGTGGTGGAAGGTGTCACTGGAGAAGTGGTGGATGGGGGAGTTGTGGTTGGAGGTGTGACTGGAGAAGTGGTGGATGGGGTAGTGGTTGTGGTTGAAGGTGTGACTGGAAAAGTGGTGGATGGGGTAGTGGTTGTGGTTGAGGGTGTTGGAGAAGTGGTGGATGGGGTAGTGGTTGTGGTTGAAGGTGTTGGAGAAGTGGTGGATGGGGTAGTGGTTGTGGTTGAAGGTGTTGGAGAAGTGGTGGATGGGGTAGTGGTTGTGGTTGGAGGTGTTGGAGAAGTGGTGGATGGGGTAGTGGTTGTGGTTGAAGGTGTTGGAGAAGTGGTGGATGGGGTAGTGGTTGTGGTTGGAGGTATTGGAGAAGTGGTGGATGGGGGAGTTGTTGTGGTTGGAGGTGCGGTTGCAGAAGTGGTGGATGGGGGAGTTGTTGTGGTTGGAGGTGTTGAAGAAGTGGTGGATGGGGTAGTGGTTGTGGTTGGAGGTGGGGTTGGAGAAGTGGTGGATAGGGTTGTGGTTGTGGTTGGAGGTGGGGTTGGAGAAGTGGTTGATGGGGTAGTTGTTGTGGTTGAGGGTATTGGAGAAGTGGTGGATGGGGTTGTGGTTGTGGTTGGAGGTGGGGTTGGAGAAGTGGTGGATGGGGGAGTTGTTGTTTCTGGAGGTATTGGAGAAGTGGTGGATGGGGTACTGGTTGTGGTTGGAGGTGTGACTGGAGATGTGGTGGATGGGGTACTGGTTGTGGGTGGAGGTGTTGGAGAAGTGGTGGATGGGGTAGTGGTTGTGGTTGAAGGTGTGACTGGAGAAGTGGTGGATGGGGTAGTGGTTGTGGTTGGAGGTGGGGTTGGAGAAGTGGTGGATGGGGTTGTGGTTGTAGTTGGAGGTGGGGTTGGAGAAGTGGTGGATGGGGTACTGGTTGTGGTTGGAGGTGTTGAAGAAGTGGTGGATGGGGTAGTGGTTGTGGTTGAAGGTGTGACTGGAGAAGTGGTGGATGGGGTAGTAGTTGTGGTTGAGGGTGTTGAAGAAGTGGTGGATGGGGTACTGGTTGTAGTTGGAGGTGGGGTTGGAGAAGTGGTGGATGGGGTAATGGTTGTGGTTGGAGGTGTGAATGGAGAAGTGGTGGATGGGGTAGTTGTTGTTTCTGGAGGTATTGGAGAAGTGGTGGATGGGGTAGTGGTTGTAGTTGAAGGTGTTGATGTTGAAGTGGTGGATGGGGTAGTTGTTGTGCTTGGAGGTGCGGTTGGAGAAGTGGTAGATGGGGTAGTGGTTGTGGTTGGAGGGGTGAATGGAGAAGTGGTGGATGGGGTAGTTGTTGTTTCTGGAGGTATTGGAGAAGTGGTGGATGGGGTAGTGGTTGTAGTTGAAGGTGTTGATGTTGAAGTGGTAGATGGGGTAGTTGTTGTGCTTGGAGGTGCGGTTGGAGAAGTGGTAGATGGGGTAGTGGTTGTGGTGGAAGGTGTCACTGGAGAAGTGGTGGATGGGGTAGTTGTTGTGGTTGGAGGTGTTGGAGAAGTGGTAGATGGGGTAGTGGTTGTGGTGGAAGGTGTCACTGGAGAAGTGGTGGATGGGGTAGTTGTGGTTGGAGGTGTTGGAGTGGTGGATGGGGTACTGGTTGTGGTTGCAGGTGTGACTGGAGAAGTGGTGAGTGGGGTAGTGGTTGTGGTTGAGGGTGTTGGAGAAGTGGTGGATGGGGTAGTTGTTGTGGTTGGAGGTGTTGGAGAAGTGGTCGATGGGGTACTGGTTGTGGTTGGAGGTGTGACTGGAGAAGTGGTGGATGGGGTAGTGGTTGTGGTTGGAGGTGTGACTGGAGAAGTGGTGGATGGTGTAGTGGTTGTAGTTGAAGGTGTTGACGTTGAAGTGGTGGATGGGGTAGTTGTTGTGCTTGGAGGTGCGGTTGGAGAAGTGGTGGATGGGGTAGTGGTTGTGGTGGAAGGTGTCACTGGAGAAGTGGTGGATGGGGTAGTTGTTGTGCTTGGAGGTGTTGGAGTGGTGGATGGGGTAGTTGTTGTGGTTGGAGGTGTTGGAGTGGTAGATGGGGAGGTTGTTGTGGTTGGAGGTGTGGTTGGAGAAGTGGTGGATGGGGTACTGGTTGTGGTTGGAGGTGTGACTGGAGATGTGGTGGATGGGGTACTGGTTGTGGGTGGAGGTGTTGGAGAAGTGGTGGATGGGGTAGTGGTTGTGGTTGGAGGTGTGACTGGAGAAGTGGTGGATGGGGTAGTGGTTGTAGTTGGAGGTGTGGTTGGAGAAGTGGTGGATGGGGTAGTGGTTGTGGTTGGAGGTGTTGGAGAAGTGGTGGATGGGGTAGTGCTTGTGGTTGAGGGTGTTGGAGAAGTTGTGGATGGGGTAGTGGTTGTAGTTGGAGGTGGGGTTGGAGAAGTGGTGGATGGGGTAGTGGTTGTGGTTGAGGGTGTTGGAGAAGTGGTGGATGGGGGAGTTGTTGTGGTTGGAGGTGTGAATGGAGAAGTGGTGGATGGGGTAGTTGTTGTTTCTGGAGGTATTGGAGAAGTGGTGGATGGGGTAGTGCTTGTGGTTGAGGGTGTTGGAGAAGTTGTGGATGGGGTAGTGGTTGTGGTTGGAGGTGGGGTTGGAGAAGTGGTGGATGGGGTACTGGTTGTGGTTGGAGGTGTTGGAGAAGTGGTGGATGGGGTAGTGGTTGTGGTTGGAGGTGTGAATGGAGAAGTGGTGGATGGGGTAGTGGTTGTGGTTGAGGGTGTTGGAGAAGTGGTGGATGGGGGAGTTGTTGTGGTTGGAGGTGTTAGAGAAGTGGTGGATGGGGTAGTGGTTGTGGTTGAGGGTGTTGGAGAAGTGGTGGATGGGGGAGTTGTTGTGGTTGGAGGTGTGAATGGAGAAGTGGTGGATGGGGTAGTTGTTGTTTCTGGAGGTACTGGAGAAGTGGTGGATTGGGTAGTGCTTGTGGTTGAGGGTGTTGGAGAAGTGGTGGATGGGGTAGTGGTTGTGGTTGGAGGTGTTGGAGAAGTGGTAGATGGGGTAGTGGTTGTGGTTGAAGGTGTTGGAGAAGTGGTGGATGGGGTAGTGGTTGTAGGTGGAGGTGGGGTTGGAGAAGTGGTGGATGGGGTAGTGGTTGTAGGTGGAGGTGGGGTTGGAGAAGTGGTGGATGGGGTAGTGGTTGTGGTTGGAGGTGTTGGAGAAGTGGTGGATGGGGTAGTGGTTGTGGTTGGAGGTGGGGTTGGAGAAGTGGTGAATGGGGTAGTGGTTGTGGTTGGAGGTGTTGGAGAAGTGGTGGATGGGGTAGTGGTTGTGGTTGAAGGTGTTGGAGAAGTGGTGGATGGGGTAGTGGTTGTAGGTGGAGGTGGGGTTGGAGAAGTGGTGGATGGGGTAGTGGTTGTAGGTGGAGGTGGGGTTGGAGAAGTGGTGGATGGGGTAGTGGTTGTGGTTGGAGGTGTTGGAGAAGTGGTGGATGGGGTAGAGGTTGTAGTCGGAGCTGGGGTTGGAGACATGGTGGATGGGGTAGTGGTTGTGGTTGGAGGTGGGGTTGGAGAAGTGGTGGATGGGGTAGTGGTTGTGGTTGAAGGTGTTGGAGAAGTGGTGGATGGGGTAGTGGTTGTGGTTGAAGGTGTTGGAGAAGTGGTGGATGGGGGAGTTGTTGTGGTTGAAGGGGTTGGAGAAGTGGTGGATGGGGTAGTGGTTGTGGTTGGAGGTGTTGGAGAAGTGGTGGATGGGGTAGTGGTTGTGGTTGGAGGTGTTGGAGAAGTGGTGGATGGGGTAGTGGTTGTGGTTGAAGGTGTTGGAGAAGTGGTGGATGGGGTAGTGGTTGTGGTTGGAGGTGGGGTTGGAGAAGTGGTGGATGGGGTAGTGGTTGTGGTTGAAGGTGTTGGAGAAGTGGTGGATGGGGTAGTGGTTGTGGTTGGAGGTGTTGGAGAAGTGGTGGATGGGGTAGTGGTTGTGGTTGGAGGTGTTGGAGAAGTGGTGGATGGGGTAGTGGTTGTGGTTGAAGGTGTTGGAGAAGTGGTGGATGGGGTAGTGGTTGTGGTTGGAGTTGGTAGAGAAGTGGTGGATGGGGTAGTGGTTGTGGTTAAGGGTGTTGGAGAAGTGGTGGATGGGGTAGTGGTTGTGGTTGGAGGTGGGGTTGGAGAAGTGGTAGATGGGGTAGTGGTTGTGGTTGAAGGTGTTGGAGAAGTGGTGGATGGGGTAGTGGTTGTGGTTGAAGGTGTTGGAGAAGTGGTGGATGGGGTAGTGGTTGTGGTTGGAGTTGGTGGAGAAGTGGTGGATGGGGTAGTGGTTGTGGTTAAGGGTGTTGGAGAAGTGGTGGATGGGGTAGTGGTTGTGGTTGGAGGTGGGGTTGGAGAAGTGGTAGATGGGGTAGTGGTTGTGGTTGAAGGTGTTGGAGAAGTGGTGGATGGGGTAGTGGTTGTGGTTGGAGGTGGGGTTGGAGAAGTGGTGGATGGGGTAGTGGTTGTAGTTGGAGGTGGGATTGGAGAAGTGGTGGATGGGGTAGTGGTTGTAGTTGGAGGTGGGGTTGGAGAAGTGGTGGATGGGGTAGTGGTTGTAGTTGGAGGTGGGGTTGGAGAAGTGGTGGATGGGGTAGTGGTTGTGGTGGAAGGTGTCACTGGAGAAGTGGTGGATGGGGGAGTTGTGGTTGGAGGTGTGACTGGAGAAGTGGTGGATGGGGTAGTGGTTGTGGTTGAAGGTGTGACTGGAAAAGTGGTGGATGGGGTAGTGGTTGTGGTTGAAGGTGTTGGAGAAGTGGTGGATGGGGGAGTTGTTGTGGTTGAAGGGGTTGGAGAAGTGGTGGATGGGGTAGTGGTTGTGGTTGGAGGTGGGGTTGGAGAAGTGGTGGATGGGGTAGTGGTTGTGGTTGAAGGGGTTGGAGAAGTGGTGGATGGGGTAGTGGTTGTGGTTGGAGGTGGGGTTGGAGAAGTGGTGGATGGGGTAGTGGTTGTGGTTGAAAGGGTTGGAGAAGTGGTGAATGGGGTAGTGGTTGTGGTTGGAGGTGGGGTTGGAGAAGTAGTGGATGGGGTAGTGGTTGTGGTTGGAGGTGGGGTTGGAGAAGTGGTGGATGGGGTAGTGGTTGTGGTTGGAGGTGGGGTTGGAGAGTGGGGGTGGGGTGGGGGTTGTGGTGTGAGGTGGGTGGGAGAAGTGGTGGATGGGGGAGTTGTTGTGGTTGGAGGTGTTGGAGAAGTGGTGGATGGGGTAGTGGTTGTGGTGGGGTGTTGGGAGTGGTGGATGGGGGAGTTGTGGTGGTTGGGGGTGTGAGTGGGGAGTGGTGGGGGTGTTGTTGTGGTTGGAGGTGGAGGTGGTGGATGGGGTGTGTTGTGGTGAAGTGGTGGATGGGTAGTGGGGGGTGGGTTGGTGGTGGGGTGGTGGAGCAGTGGTGGATGGGGGTAGTGGTTGTGGGTTGAGGTGTTGGAGAAGTGGTGGATGGGGTAGTGGTTGGGTTGGAGGTGGGGGTTGGAGAAGTGGTGGGATGGGGGAGGTGTTGTGGTTGAAGGTGTTGGAGAAGTGGGGTGGGGTGTGGTTGGGGGTGGGGGGTTGGGGGTTGGTGGTGTGGTGGGGAGTTGTTGGGGGTGTTGGGGTGTGGATGGTGGTGGTTGGGGGTAGTGGTGTGTGGGGTGGTGGGTGTGGTGGGGGGGGTGTTGGAGAAGTGGTGGATGGGGTAGTGGGTGTGGTGTGGTGGGTGGGGTTGGAGAAGTGGTGGATGGGGTAGTGGTTGTGGTTGGAGGTGGGGTTGGAGCAGTGGTGGATGGGGTAGTTGTTGTGGTTGGAGGTGTGACTGGAGAAGTGGTGGATGGGGTAGTGGTTGTGGTTGGAGGTGTGACTGGAGATGTGGTGGATGGTGTAGTGGTTGTTTCTGGAGGTGTTGGAGAAGTGGTGGATGGGGTAGTGGTTGTGGTTGAAGGTGTTGATGTTGTAGTGGATGTTGGTGGGGTTGTAGTTGGTGGAGAAGTGGTGGATGTGGAAGTTGTTGGGGGTGGAGTTGTTGTTGGAGAAGTGGTGGATGGTGTAGTGGTTGTGGTTGGAGGTGTTGGAGAAATGGTGGATGGGGTAGTGGTTGTGGGTGGAGGTGTGGTTGGAGAAGTAGTGGATGGGGTAGTGGTTGTGGGTGGAGGTGTTGGAGAAGTGGTGGATGGGGTAGTGGTTGTGGTTGGGGGTGTTGGAGTAGTGGTGGGTGGGGTAGTGGTTGTGGGTGGAGGTGTGGTTGGAGAAGTGGTGGATGGGGTAGTGGTTGTGGGTGGAGGTGTGGTAGGAGACGTGGTGGATGTGGTGGTTGTCTTTGGTGTTGCTGGGGTTGTGGAAGTCGTGGTTGGAGTTCCGGTGGTGGTTGAGTAGGGCATACACTCACAGCAGTAGACGTTGATCTCGTAGTTAAGACAGATGGGGACTAGGAGAGGCTGGCTCAGGTTCTGGTCCTCATTCCTGCATATCAGCCCCACAGAGGTGTTACAGACCACTGTCTGCCCCAGCTGGTCGATTGGAGTGCTGGGGTACGACACAGCTCTGCAGGCGATGTCCCAGGCCTCTCCTTCGCAGACATTTTCCACCAACTCAAAGTCACCTGTCTTGTTAGGGTAGAGTTTACCTGAATCCCACCAGCCAGTCCACTTACATTCCGGCACACATGTTGTCTGAGGCGTGGTGGCTGTGGATGGTGATGAAATGGTCGCGGTGGAGGTTGGTGGGGTGGTGGGTGTTGGTGTTGGTGAAGTGGTGGAGGTTGGTGGGGCTGTCGTCGTTGGTGCTGGTGAACTGGTCGGTGTTGTTGATGAGATGGTCGTGGTGGAGGTTGGTGGGGTGGTGGGTGTTGGTGTTGGTGAAGTGGTGGAGGTTGGTGGGGTGGTGGGTGTTGGTGTTGGTGAAGTGGTGGAGGTTGGTGGGGTGGTGGGTGTTGGTGTTGGTGAAGTGGTGGAGGTTGGTGGGGTGGTGGGTGTTGGTGTTGGTGAAGTGGTGGAGGTTGGTGGGGCTGTCGTCGTTGGTGCTGGTGAACTGGTCGGTGTTGTTGATGAGATGGTCGCGGTGGAGGTTGGTGGGGTGGTGGGTGTTGGTGTTGGTGAAGTGGTGGAGGTTGGTGGGGCTGTCGTCGTTGGTGCTGGTGAACTGGTCGGTGTTGTTGATGAGATGGTTGTGGTGGAGGTTGGTGGGGTGGTGGGTGTTGGAGACGTGGGGGATGTGGTTGGTGGTGGCGTGGTGGTTGGTGGTGATGTGCCTGGTGTGGAGGTTGGTGTGGTGGTAGGTGCTGGTGTGGGAGTTATAGGGGTTGGTGGCGTGGATGTTGGTGGGGTGGTGGAGGTGGTGGTGGTGGTGGTGGGTGTAGGTGAGGTGGTGGACAAGCAGAACTCTGGTGGCATGCAGCACTTGACTCGTATCTCGTAGTCATCACAGGTGTCCCCTTCCTCTGCCTCGCAAACCAACCCATGTGTGAGGTTGCACTGCACGTCGGTCCTGTTGGCGTGGGGCTCTGTGGTGGACCTGCACTCGATCTCCTCAGGAGCTGTGCAGACACCGTCGAATGTCTCGTGGTCACGGCCATTGGTGCCATTCTCTGGGTGGTTCTCATTGATCCAGTCAGACCAGATGCAGCACCACTCTAAGAAACAAAACCCAGGATTGGTCATGTGTGGCTGGCGAGAGGGGCACCCACCAATTTAGAAGTCCAACCCCACCGAAGGCCACCACCCCTCCCTGTCCTCCCCAGGTCTCGTTTGTTGGGTCAGACCTTGGGGCGGAACCACCCTTTGCACAATCATTTTGCAGCCTTAAGGCTGAGGCCCGGGAGAAGGGGCCTGGCAGAGCCGGGCGTGGTGGGCAGCCCAGGTCGCCAGGCTCCGGCTTAGTGCTCTTCCCAAACCAGATATGTTCCACTCTTTGTGTAAAATAGCTCAATGGAAACGGCCGAGCCGTGGGACTTCCACCTGTCATCCCAGCTACTCAAGAGGCTGGGTTCTGAGGGTCTTGCTTTGAAACCAACCTGGCAGAAAAGCCCATGAGAGGGCTGGGAGTGTGGCCTAATGGTGAGTGCTTCCTTGGCATGCATGGAGTCCTGGGATCGATTCCTTGGTGCCCATACACAGAAAGAGCCAGAAGTGGTGTTGGGGCTGAACTGGTGGAGATCCAGCCTCACTCAAGCAAAAAGCCAAGTGAAAGCACAAGGCCTTGAGTTCAAGCCCTCTTACTGGCACAAAATGAGTAAATAAATAGAACCCCAAAGGACCACCATTCCCGGAAGAAAGAGTGTGGAAGGCGTTGGTGTTTTTCCTCTGCTCAGTCACCTGAGCAGCTCCTGGACCCCCTCGTGACACCCTCACCTCACCTGCTCCTTACAAATCAGCATAAAGCCAGCATCACTTACTCGGAGTTGTTGACGTAACTGCAATGGAGAGGATGAAGAGAAATGTCATGACACAGGCTTCTGAGACTTTTTAAAGCACATATCTGAAGGTGTCTTTCTGCCTGTGGCTGTCACACTGCTGGCATCTTGTCCCCATGGGGTGACTTCATCCAGAACAGATGGGGAGGAGGGATTTCAGGAAGTCCCTCTGCTTCCCTCGGCCTTAGGAACGAGCCACCCAGGTTCAGAGGAAAGGTGCTGCGGCCTCCAATTTGCATGGGTTTGCAGAGCAGAGGGAAGCCCAGCCCCTGGGAGCCCAGCCCTGTGAGCCCTGGGAGCCCCTGGGAGCCCCTGTCAGCCTGGCCCTGGGAGCCCTGGGAGCCCCTGGGAGCCCTATGAGCCCTGGGAGCCCTATGAGCCCTGTCAGCCCCTGTCAGCCCTGTGAGCCCTGTGAGCCCTGTGAGCCCTGTGAGCCCTGTGAGCCCCTGTCAGCCCCTGTCAGCCCCTGTCAGCCCCTGTCAGCCTGGCCCTATGAGCTCTGGGAGCCCTGGGAGCCCTGTGAACCCCTATGAACCCCTATGAACCCTGTGAACCCCTGTGAGCCCTGTGAGCCCTGTGAGCCCTGTGAGCCCTGTGAGCCCTGTGAGCCCTGTGAGCCCTGTGAGCCCCTGTCAGCCTGGCCCTGTGAGCCCTGTGAGCCCTGTGAGCCCTGTGAGCCCCTGTCAGCCTGGCCCTGTGAGCCCTGGGAGTCCTGTGAGCCCCAGGAGCCCTGTGAGCCCCGGGAGCCCTGGGAGCCCTGTGAACCCCTATGAGCCCTGTGAGCCCTGTGAACCCCTGTGAGCCCTGTGAGCCCTGTGAGCCCTGTGAACCCCTGTGAGCCCTGTGAGCCCTGTGAGCCCTGTGAACCCCTGTGAGCCCTGTGAGCCCTGTGAACCCCTGTGAGCCCTGTGAGCCCTGTGAGCCCCTGTCAGCCCCTGTCAGCCTGGCCCTGTGAGCCCTGTGATCTCTGTCAGCCCTGGGAGCCCCTGGGAGCCCCTGGGAGCCATGGGAGCCCGGCCCCCAGCCTCTCGCGGGGGCTGCCTGCAGGGAAGGGAAGTGTGGCTGACCCTCACCTGTCCCAGGGGTGGTGGTGGTGACGGACATGGGGGGGGTGAAGGACGTGGTGACTGCGGTGGTCGGGGTGGAGGGGGCTGGGCTGGTGCAGATGTCGAAATGAGTTTCCGTTCCATTGGGGCCGCAGATCTGTGAGTAGCAGAAGGCGCCATCCTGGGTCTGGTTGATAACTTTTCCTAGGATGGAACGACAGGAAAGAGATGGACTCCCCAGCCACCGGGCGGGGCGGGGGGAGCACCCACAAGAAGGGACAGAAACACGTTGGTGAGCTCTCAGGGGCAGGGCCCAAGAGGAAAACCCCGGCAAGAAACCAGGCCACCCCCTGGGCCAGAGCAGGAGCCTGGGCTCCCCGGCTGGGGTCCCCGCCTGCTCACTCACCTATGTCTATCTGGCAGATGATTTGTGAGGAATTTGTGCACGTGCTGCAAGTAAAACACAGCAGCTGCTAGCTGGCCCTTCCACCTTTCCTGCACACACACACACACACACACACACACACACCACCTCTACACCCTCCCTGCTCTCTCTCTCTCACACACACCACCCCTACACCCTCCCCGCCACACAAACACCCACTGGTCCCCAGGAGCATCCTAGGCCAGAAGCCTCCATAAGCTTCCCAGACCCTGTCCACAGCCTGCTGCAGAGCAGCTCTCTGCTAAGTGCAGTGCAGACAGGGACACGCGAGGTGAGGAAATGCCAGGTCGAGCAGGGGTGGGGGACAGAGGGCCACCTCACCCCCACGGAGAGGGGCCGGAAGCCAGGCACTGGTGGCGGTGCCCGTCATCCTAGCTGCTCAGGACCCTGAGGTGTGGAAGGTCACACATCAAAGCCAGCCCAGACAGAGGGGTCTGCGAAACTCCATGTCAGCAACCAGCAGAGAGCCAGGCTGGAGGGGAGACTCCAGTGGTAGAGGGCCAGCAAGCAACCATGAGGCCTGGAGTTCAAACCCTGGCTCCAGGGGAGAAGAAGGAAGGGAGGGAGGGAGGGAGGGAGGGAAGGAGGGGGGAAAGGGAGGGCGGGGGAGGGGAAAGGGAGTGGGGCTTCATGCTGTAAGCACGCACAGCTGAGTGCACCTTTGTGTGACCCACTCTGTGCACGTGTTGTGTGACTCGTGTGTGTTGCATGTGTGTGCATGTGTGTGCTCTCTGTGCATGCATGTGGTGTGTGTGCACGCGTGTGGGTTATGTATGCATGGGTCACGTGTGTGCATGTGTGTAGGTCATGTGTATGCTGTGTTTGGTATGTATAAGTGGCATGTTGTGCTTTGCATGCGTATGCGTTGGTTACACATGTGCTGTGTATGTGCTTTGTGTGCATGTGTGTGGGTGACATGAGAGGGTGACATGTGAGCTGCGCATGCATGTGTGGCTCGTTTTCATGCCCGTGTGTGTATGGCTCTGCTGTGTGTGTGAGTGTGTGTGTGTGTGTGTGTGTGTGGGTGTGTGTGTGTGTGTGAGTGTGTGTGTGGGGGGGGTGTAAGCAGAACTTCCCCCAGGCCCAGCTAACATACCAGTTCATGCAGATGTCGTCGCTGGGGACGGGGTCTCCAGGCAGGTAGCGGTTGTCCTCGATGTAGCAGCCACACTGGTCCTCGGTGACACACTTCTTCAGGTCTTCATCATAGATGGGTTTGTTCTGAGGGCACCGGGGGTAGCAGCCTGGCAGGCACAGGGACGAGACACGCTCAGGCACGGGAGGCACCGGATCCAGGCGGCCTCTCGCAGGTCCCACAGGTCCCACCCTTCGGCCCTTCTTGGGCGAGTGCTCGGGGAAGCCCAGGGGTCAGGACCACAGGGCGGCGTCCCTGCCCCGGCGGGCTGCCCGTCTGTCCCCAGCACTCTGCCTCCCTGCCCTCCCCACACCCATTGAGACTGCAGCGTCCCTGCTGCCTGTCCAGCTCCAGCGTGGGCCCGGCAGCTCAGAATCCAGGCCCACTGCTCAGGGAGCAGCTTGGGCGGCAAGGTGGGCTCGGTCCACCCTCACCCACCCGGCCCCTCTCCAGTCACCCCCTGGGTTCCCGTCCCCACCGCCGTGGCCAGCGAGGCACGGGGGCCTCTCACCCTCCAGGTAGGACACAGAGATGTTGGAGTGGATGCCGTTGATGGTCCTGCAGGTCTCGAAGCTGCGGTTCCCACATGGCTCATAATGCCACTCACACTCATCGGGGGGATTGTAGTAATCACAGAATATGGCTGGTGTGGGGAGTGAAGGGGGCAGAGTCAGGCGCCAAGAGGAAGCGAGCCCGGGGCCGGGGGAGGGGCTGTCCGGGCCCTGGCCGCGGGCACTCACGACACAGGTCTGGCGTCCTCCAGAACACGCAGGCCTCTGCTTTGGTGCACTCCTGGGCGTAGGAGGCCACGGCAGAGCAGAAGCAGTCGCAGTCCCCGCCTGAGTCACAGGAGCAGGAGTCGTGCACGCAAGCCTCATAGAAGACGGTGGGGTCCACCTGGGGAGGGAATGCAGGTGTGCCAGAGGGCTACACTGCCACCCTGGGTCCATGCTGCCACCTTGGGTCCATGCTGCCACCACAGGGCCACACTGCCACCACGGGCACACGCTGCCACCCTGGGTCCATGCTGCCACCACAGGGCCACACTGCCACCATGGGGACACACTGTCACCACGGGGCCAATGTTGTCACCCTGGGTCCACGCTGCCACCCTGGATCCATGCTGCCGCCACAGGGACGCACTGCCACCATGGTCCAGGACTCCTCCCTACAGGCCCTAGAGCTCAGATCATGGAGGCCAGCCCCAGCGTGGGGCACCGTCACCTCGATCCCCTCCCCAGGGCCAGGTATGGATAACAGGGTCCAAAGAGGTGGAGTATCGGCCTTCTCCCATGCACAGTCCTGGCTGGGCTCCCCACCCCGGGGTCTCAGGGCCTCTGCTGTAACCACAATCCTAAAGTCACCCTCCCACGGGCCTGCACACCCGGCTGTGTCCTCCTGTCCCCTCAGTGAACATGAGCCAGGGAAGGTGAGAAGCCCAGGTGGAATCTCAGCAGAGGGGAGGGCGGTCGTGGTCACCAGAAGAGCAGCGCCTGCAGTGTGAGGCTTCAGGAGTGGCACCCATGGGGATGCAGCCGGCGGCCCCAGTGTGGCCCTGGCGCATGTGGAGAGGACCCGGGACCCACACGGAGAGGACTAGGGACCGCAGCAGTCACCCCAACCCACCCGGCTGCAGCCCTGCCTTCCCACCCCGGCCATAGACAGGCTCACAGGCCTGGCCGTGGCCTCGCTCCGGTGGCCTCGCTCCGGTGACCCACCCACCTTGCTGTGGCACCCGCTGAACACTCTGCTCTTGATGATGCTGCACTGCTTCTCGGCCCAGGAGCGGCGGTGGGGGTTCACGCTGCACGGGTCCAGGGTGCTGTCCACGGTCACGTCCGGACAGCTTGGGGCTTCCTTCCAGCTGTTCCCAAACTCCAGCTCATTTGTCACCACCATGTGGTCCCTCGTAGTGAAGTCGTTGTCAGAGCGGTAGTCAAAGTTCCCGCACAGGCCACACACCGTGCCCTGTGGGAGACGAGGGGGGAGGGAAAGAGGGGAGGTTGGGGAGAGAGGGGAGGGAAGGACAGGAGAGCAAGGCCTTGCTCCGGGTACACCTGGGAAGCAAGACGGGACGCGGGCAGGGACCCCACCTTGTAGGAAGGAGCCAGCTTGATGAAGACAGTGGTCTTCTTGTCCCAGATGACGATGATGCCGGAGCTGGCCTCCACCACCAGGTACTGGCCCACTTCCCGGGTGATAAAGGGCACGTGCCGGCCCTCCTCCAGATGCTTCACCACGCGGTGCCGGTCCTCCAGCTTCAGCTCTGTCCCCTTTCCAGAGGGGAGCACAGTCACTGGTCGTGTCTGGGGTCACTGGCTGTGTCTGGGCCTTGGCCGTGTCTGGGGAGGGTCACTGGCCTTGTCTAGGGGTCACTGGCCATTTCTGGGCCCTGGCCATGTCTGGGGGTCACAGGCCGAGTCTGGGCCTTGGCCGTGTCTGGGCCTTGGCCGTGTCTGGGCCTTGGCCGTGTCTGGGGGGTGGTCACTGGCCATGTCTAGGGG
This sequence comes from Megascapheus bottae, assembly GCF_031878675.1. Lineage (NCBI taxonomy): Eukaryota > Metazoa > Chordata > Mammalia > Rodentia > Geomyidae > Megascapheus > Megascapheus bottae. The sequence goes on along the minus strand of NC_143524.1, from coordinate 808,496 downwards.
TCACAGGCCGTCCTTGTCTGGGGCCCTGGCCGTGTCTGGGGTCACTGGCTGTGTCCGGGGTCACTGGCTGTGTCCAGGGGCCCTGGCCGTGTCCGGGGGCCCTGGCCGTGTCCGGGGTCACTGGCCGTGTCCGGGGTCACTGGCCATGTCTAGCGGTCACTGGCCATGTCTGGGCCCTAGCCATGTCTGGGGGTCACAGGCTGTCCGTGTCTGGGGCCCTGGCCGTGTCCAGGGTCACTGGTTGTGTCTGGAGTCACTGGCCATGTCTGGGGCCCTGGCCGTGTCCGGGGTCACTGGCTGTGTCTGGGGCCCTGGCCATGTCTGGGCCCTGGCCTCCCCCGCCCACGGCAGCGGCAGCACTTACTCCTATGAAGATCTTGATGGCCTTGGAGCAGGTGACACCCGTGGTGCCGCAGGGCACGTTCTCGGTGATGATGCTGAAGGAGCCGGCGGCCGCGGAGGAAGAGTTCTGACCACAGTAGTCCTAGGGGCAGCAGGACAGCCGCCACGTGGCGCCTCCTGTCCACCCTCCTGCAGCCAGCCTGACCAGCTCCGCCTCTGCCCATCTAGGAGACCCTCACCCCAGCCCAGCATCCGCGACCACAGCCCTCACTGCTTCACAGGGGAAGCCGTGCCACAGGGCAGGGACAGGGAGACTTGCCAGATCTGTTTGCCACACATGCATACGTACACAGAAACACGTGCACATACACACGCACCATGTGTATAGACATGCATGCACACACGCGTACGTACACAGAAACACATATACCACACACCATACGCATATGCACGGATGCATGCACATGCATCTATACACATATGTGGATATGTGTGCACACACAGAACCAGAGAGAGGAGAGAGGGGCTTCCCTGGGCCCACCCACTTGCCCGAATTCTCCTGGCAGCATGTGGGGCAGCATCGGGGGCTGAGAAAGGGCTGGCCTCTCCCACCTTGGGCCCCTTTGCTCTGAGGACAGGCAGAGAGGGCCCACGGGCAGGGGTGGCCCCAGCAGGGCCTCACCTGCACAGCCACATAGGAGCAGTCCCCGTTGAAGTCGTAGTGCTTCCCGTCAAAGGTCATGTAGTGGCCACTCCCGTAGATGGAGCAGGTGCCATGGCACGGGTACTGTGTGCACTCCCAGCGCCCTTTCTGGCAGATGCTGAAGAGGGCGGGAGATGCTAAGGTGGCCAGGGGGCCATCCCCCACACCTCCCACATCCACGGTGGCTCCAAGCCACTGCTGGACACAAGAGGCCAGCTGCTGACGGGATGAGGGAGACCTGGGACCCACGGGGCCAGCCCCTCCCTCCAGTAGAGACCAGGCGAGAATGCTCACCAGGTGTTGTTGCAGTCCAACTTGATCCTGTCCCCCGGGAGGTACAGGTCCTTGTTGTGCACGCACGGGCACGCCCCCTCCTCCACACAGCCCCCGCGGCCATCGTCCAGCAGACCGTTGGGGCACACACAGCCACTGACACATTCCGTATGGTACTGAAGACGGCAAAAGGCAGGGCTTCTTGAGCCAGGTCCTCTCCGGAATCAGGAGCAACCGTCCAGTAGAGGCCCTGGTGCCGTCCTGGGCCCCTGGCTCCCTCCTTGGCCCCAGAACCCACCCTGGGGCCCACTACTTGACAGAGACACAAGTTGGCTGCCAAAGCTCCTGCAATGGCCTCTATGTGCCGGGAGGGCAACCTCCACACACTGCCACCCCCAGACTGTGTCCCTAGAGGGCGCCCTCCACACACTGCCACCCCAACTGTGTCCCTAGAGGATGCCCTCCACACACTGCCACCCCCACCCACCTCCCACCCTCCACCTTCCCAGGGGCAGGAAGCGTCCATGGGGTTTGGGCAGGACAGTGGGTGGAGCAAGGTAAGGCCCTGCTGCTCCCTCCATAACCCCGGCTCAGGTATCCAGGGACCCTAGCTCCCACCACAGCCTCGACAACACGCACATAGCCAGCCACCAGCGCCTGGCAGCTCCTTGGGCGGGGGTTCTGAGTGGCCAGAGCCGTCAGGTTGTTGCAGTCCACGAGGGTCTTGGGGGGCCTACAGCCTGCAGGGTGGAGGAAGTGCCTTCAGCTCAAGATGAACAGGCAGGAGGGGAGGGGAAGCAGGCAGCAGCACTTACTCTGCCTGCCCAGCAGGCAGCAGACACTTACTCTGGCTAAGCAACTTGATCCGTCTGCAATTCAGCCTTCCATTCTGGCAAACACTGTGAGAGAGAGAGGGGGGGGGAAGTGAGTGGGGCCCAGGCCCACTCAAGGCGGCCACAAGAAAGCTATCACCACCTGGGAGCGGCCCGGTTTCCCTTGGGACTCCCTACTCCAAGCATCTGTGTCCTCTTTTAAGTCCTCATTCCCCACAAAGAGTCCCAGAAACCCAGAGCAAACATCCAGAGCAGAGACCTGGAAGAGAAACCCGGAGCAGAGACCTGGAACAGAAACCCAGAGTAGAGGTCTGGAGCAGAGGTCTGGAGCCCTGACCCAGAGCAGAGGTCTGGAATCCAGACCCAGAGCAGAGACATGGAGCAGAGACCTGGAAGAGAAACCTGGAGCAGAGACCTAGAACCTAGACCTGCAGCAGAGACCTGGAAGAGAAACCTGGAGCAGAGACCTGGAACCTAGACCTGCAGCAGAGACCTGGAACTTAGACCTGCAGCAGAGACCTGGAACCTAGACCTGCAGCAGAGACCTGGAAGAGAAACCCGGAGCAGAGGTCTGGAGCAGAGGTCTGGAGCAGAGGTCTGGAGCCCCAACCCGAGCAGAGACCCAAGCAGAGATGTAGAGCACTCTCTCCAGCCTGCTCTTGCGACCACCGCTGTCCCCTGACCAGGCCACCCACCAGCGCTCCTCCTGCCGCAGGGTCACTTCACCAGCCTCCAGGTAGAGGCCATGGTGGTAGCAGGAACACTTGGCCAGGGGCACGCAGCGGCCCTTCTCATCCAGGAAGGTGTGGTCCGGGCAACCGCAGCCATCCACCGGCGCGAAGTCCTTCAGGCAGTGGGTGACCCCTTCTGAGAGCGAGCGGCAGGTTTGCTGGCAGGTGGTCAGGTTGTACAGGAAGACCTGGGAGCTGGGGCAGGAGTCCACGTCCTTGTCTGGGGGGCCACAGGGCAAGAGTGAGGGTACACGGATGGACCTCCAGCTGACACCCCAGAGCTGACCCCTCCACTGACACCCCAGAGCTGACCCCCCACTGACACCCCAGAGCTGACCCTCCACTGACACCCCAGAGCTGACCCCTCCACTGACCCCCAGAGCTGACCCCCACTGACACCCCAGAGCTGACCCTCCACTGACACCCCAGAGCTGACCCCTCCACTGACACCCCAGAGCTGACCCCTCCACTGACCCCCAGAGCTGACCCCCACTGACACCCTAGAGCTGACCCCTCCACTGACACCCCAGAGCTGACCCCTCCACTGACACCCCAGAGCTGACCCCTCCACTGACACCCCAGAACTGACCCCCACTGACACCCCAGAGCTGACCCCCCACTGACACCCCAAAGTCTCTCCCTGAGGACACTAGGCATTGGTGTGCCCTCGCTGTCCCTATTGTACCCTGCTTCTGTCTGGGAGCAGGCAGCAGGAGGGGCCCTGCTCAGGGCCCAGGCCCCATCCCAGCACTCACTGCAGACGTGCTCCCGCCAGCCCCACAGCATGACGCCCTTGGCCGTGCAGGCACGGGCATAGGAGGACAGGGCCGCACACATGCAGTCCTCATTGTTCTGGCAGTTGCATGTGTCGTATTTGCACCTCTGGACAACAAACGAAAGCAGTGGACAGTGAGGGAGCGTGGCCAGCCACTTGTGCATTGAGGGTTGCACCCACACGCCCCCAGGCACGCTCAGGTGACACACACACACACACACACACACACACACACACACACCTACAGCATGCAGGCTGCCAGGTTCCCTCAGCCCCCTGGCTGCTCTGGGCACAGGCCGCAGGGCACAGGGCACACCCACCTTGTAGTACTCGGTGGGGTCCACTGCCAGGTGGCACTTGCTGAAGGGACTGTCAGCCTTCCGCAGGAGTGAGCACCAGTGCTCAGCGTAGTTGGCTGGGAATAGTTCAGAGCCTCAGGGGGCCTAGGCCTCTGTCCAGCTGCCCACTTAGGCTGAGGGGCAGGGTCCCCTCTTCTTCCCCCAGCCCCTCCTCTCCCCAGTCAGCTCCTTGCCAATCACCCGCCGCCTCTGCTCCTCCAAGGAGAGCCCCACCCACAGTGCCTCAGCTTAAAGCGGAGTCCGGAGCTGCTGGACCCTGGGGACCAGGACCCTGGGAGTGGACGGGCAGATGGGAGCCTGTGCTGCCTGTCATGGTGCCAGGCCAACCCCCGGACAGAGGCCACCACCTGGCGAGTAGCCAGTCTGGCCCTCGCGGTGTCTCTCGGCGAGCTATGAACAGTCCTGTGGTGGGCAGCCGCAGGTGGCAGGCCAGCACCCTGCACAGCAGGCCAGCGACCCTCCTCCACCTGCCCCCACTGCACCCCGACCCACGCCAGCCAGGGCCCACGCACCCTGCCTGGGTGCGCTGGGCTTGAGCCTCACCGCTCTCGATGTTGAGGGAGCAGGGGTCGTCCAGCCAGTCCAGCTTGTCGTGACAGCTTGTCTGGGCCTTCCAGGTGTTGGCGAAGCTGGCGCCCGTCGCCTCCACCAGCCCCCCAGACGTCATGAAGTCATCAGTTTCCAGGCCGTTGAAGTTCCCGCAGAGGCCTGGGGGGCCAGCACAGGGTTGGGGGGGTCAGGAGCGGCAGGGAGAGGCCCCACGTGGGGCTTTCTCAGGGGCAAGCCTTCCTGGGCCACTCACCCTGCACCTGCCCCCGGGCGGCTTGGTCCAGAGTCACGAAGAGCTGCATGACCGGAGTCAGCTGGACCTGCAGCCGCAGCCCCAGCACCGTGTTGACGACAATGTGGTAGGAAGAGGGCTGGAATATGGCGAAGCTCGCTGCAAGACAAGGGCACGGTGAGGGTCCAGAGCGTCTGGATCCCCAGTGCCACGGCAGCCCAAGGTCACCCAGGGTCACCCTCTCCCACCCCAACCCGAAGGAGCTGGAGAGGGGAGGCTGTCCGCGTCACAGCCCCCCCATCCCCACCCAGCTTCCTTCCTGGCCCGGTGCCCGTCACCATCTGAAATGCCGGCAGGCCCAGCTGTCCAGCTGCAGCTCCGGGGCTCCCCTCGGGGACTCACCAGCCACATGGGGCAGGGTCACCTCCAGCTCGTTGAGCAGCACACTGCCATCTGACTTGAAGGCCACCACCTGCAAGGAAGGCCAGCGTGGAGGAAGATGTACCTAGAAAGACCCCGCAACCCTGCAACCCAGCAATACCATCCAAAGAGGGAGTCAGGATACAGTAAAGACAGTGCACACCCGTTCTCATTGCTGCACTGTTCACCACTGCCAACTAACGGTCGAGGAACGTACGTACATTTACGTGTGTGTGTGTGTGTGTGTGTGTGTGTGTGTGCGCGCGTGTGTGTGGAGATGTATATGCCCTTACATGCGTACAACAGAATTTTACTCCTCACGGCATTGACAGGGAAATGGTGGAGCTGCTCTGTGAGGAAAGCCAAGCTAAGAGAGACAAAGGATGCGTGTTTTCTCTCCTGTGTGGAAGTCAGGTCTACCGTAGGCCTGCGTGTGAATGTGAGCAGGGCCCAGGCACACACTGCGTGGTGTGTACACTCGGGGGAAGAGTCCGCAGGCGGAACCGCTGTGAACCACTCACTTTCACTTGAGCAAAGTGAATGCCGGGAGGCTGGAACCTGTGTTTGGGGGGGGGGGGACCGAGGGGAGCAGGCGGGAGAGGGGACAGAAGGGTGGGCCAAGGTGGTGAGGGTGAAAGGTCTGGGGAGGTGGAAGGAAACGTCGGACTCACTAACGGGCCCGCTGTGGAGTTGAAAGCCCTCTGCACCATCACTTGAGGGCATCATTTAACTTAAAGGAAAGCCAAAGGCCCACAGGACAGAGGGGGGCTGCAGAGCCCAGGGCCCCAGGTGAGGGGCGCAGGGGCACCCACGTTCTTATTCTTGTCGGTCAGTAGCACCACGGTCTTCAGGCAGGTCTGCTTGTCAGTGGAGCCACACGGGGCCAACTCGCCCAGGACAGCATAGGAGTCGTGGTCCCCCTGGGAAAAGTGGCAGACATCGCAAGGGGAGGCCCAGAGGCTGCCCGCGAGCCTGTCCCCGGCTAGCCCGCCCTCCCGCAGGGGCCCACGACCAGCCGCGCGGAGCCCCTGGCTCTGCCGGGCAGGCACCGACCTTGGTCAGGACGTAGTAGCAGTCCCCGTGGAAGGTGAACCTTTTCCCATCAAACGTGGAGATGTGCGCGCCGCCCTCGAGGGCGCAGGTGCCAGGGCAGGGCAGGTCTCTGCACACCCAGCGGCCAGCCTGGCAGGTGCTGCCGGGCAGGACTCGGGGTGAGGCCCAGGGCGCCCTGTTCGGGCCCGTGCCTGCCCACCCAGCCCCAGCCCCAGCCCAAGACTCACCACTGTTCACAGTCATTGCTGACCTCCTGGCCCGGTAGGTACAGGTCCCCGTGCAGCCTGCAGGGGCACCGGCTCACAGGGACGCAGCCGCCATCCGTGATGTCATCGTACACAGTGCCTGGGCGGACGGGCGTGGGGCGTCAGGAAGGGCCAGTCCTGCCGTGGGGCCCCAGCCTCACCGGCCCTCCCACCCACGGAGACGGGGGCCCCTGTACCTCCCCCAACCTGGCCCCAGAGCACCCGTGGGGGTGTCCTGAATGCCCCTGTGGGGACCCCCAGAATGCCTGTGTGGGGACCCCTAGAACACCCTGTGGGGACCCCAGCACACCCATGTGGCGACCCCCAGAGCACCCGTGGGGACCCCCAGAGCACCCGTGAGGACCCCCAGAATGCCTGTGTGGGGACCCCAGAACACCCATGGGGACCCCCAGAGCACCCACCTTCCGGGCAGAAGCAGCCATCCATGCGGTGCTCCTCACACAGGCTGCTGACCTCCAGGTGGGAGCAGGTGTCTTGGCAGGGCGAGCCACTCTCCAGGTAGACCATGTTCCCCGGGCAGCTCTTGGCTAGAAGCAAAGGTGTGGTGAACCTGTGGTCTGAAGGCCGGGCCCCGGGGTGCTGGCGCCACGTCCCCCATGAGGGCCCCCCACCGCTTACGGCAGAGCGAGGCGGTCCTCCAGTTCCCGGGCTGGCCTCCGGCGTGGGAGCACTGTCGGGAGAACTCAGCCAAGGTGCCGCACTCGCAGGCGCCCCCCGGCGGGCACTGGCAGAGGTCCTGCTCGCAGGCCCGCACGTACAGCTCCACTGGCACCCGGGCCTGGCAGTCCTCGAAGGCCGCCGCCGCCAAAAGCCTCTCGCACGCCGCTCGCTGGACAGAGGACAGGACATGGGTCCTGATTTTCCCTGCATCCCTTGACTGGCGTTCCGAGGCCCCCAACAGAAGCCGGCCGATGCCTGTCCCCGGAGGGAGCCACTCACGTGCTCAGAGCAGGACTCGGGCGCTGGCTCCTCCACGGGGTCCTCGCACACCACTCCCGGCTCGTTGATCTTCTGCATGTTCCCAAACTCCAGGACGCTGAAGCGGACGCCTGCCGGGCAGGGGATCCACAGTGTGGCCGCGCCCGGCGGGGGCAGGGCGGACTCCACAGGTGCCACGCCCCAGCCCAGAACCCACCTTCAGAGAGGAATTCGGAGTAGGTCTGCAGGCCGTTGTAGTCCCCGCACAGGCCGCAGGTGCTGTTCTGGAACCTGCTGTCCAGCTCCAGCTGTCAGGGTGAGGAAGCAGGAGAGTGGCCCCCAGGGTCCCCAGCGGCCACGCGGGCCCCACGGGGCGGCCACGGAGAGGCAGCACACTCCAGGTGGACATGGGGACAGCCCACGGCCCTCATCCCCGAGGCCCCCTGCCGCCGAGGCCCTACTATTAGCTGGCACCAGTCGCTTTCACGATCACCCAGCCAGGGCTGGCCCTGTCCCCTGCCCTCCTGGGGGAAGCCCTGCAGCCCATGCCCACCATGACTGCGTCTTCCCGGTTCCACATGAGAGCCAGGCCGGCCCGGGAGTAGACCTTGGTGTAGGCGTCGTTCTTCTCGATGAGCAGCCCAGAGCTGTAGTGTGGGGTGCTGACCCTGGAGGGGCAGCGGGGTCACTGGCCAGCCCTGCCCTGCCCAGAAAGCGCCCCCCCCACAGCTTGTCCTGGGGGTGCTGCTGTCTGCAGACGGAGGCCATGAGCCCAGGCATGGCCCTGAGCCACCTCCAGTCCCAGCTCCCCAGGCTGCAAGCAGGTGGCCAAGCTCAAGAGAGACCTGGGCAGGGGCCTGGGACGGCCAGGCCTACAGCCCATCTCCCTCAGCCCCTCTGCCTGCACTGCCCCGGGTCAGACGTCCCCCCAAACCCGAAGGGAGGAAGGGACTCGATCCCAGCCCCTTCCAGGCCTGGCTGGGGGCGTCCACCGCGTCTGTCCAGGGGCACACATCCCTGACTGCCCTCATCCTAGGGCTGTGCGGATGCTTCCAGGGACCCCGCCCCGTGCTGGCTGGGCACTGCCTCACCCCAGCCTCCAGCCCCTGCCCCAGGGCCCTCTGCCACCCCCCACACCAGGACAGGCTGGGGGGCGGGGAGCACAGCCCATGTAGGAACCAACCCCCTTGAAACAGGAAAAGGGTAAACCCCACGGGCAGAAGAGGAGCGCACCTGAGAGGACTCATTGTTCCCGGAACAATAGCATTAGGCTTCTGCAACCCGAGCCAGGCCCTCCGCAGCCACCCCTAACACCCTAACACCCCTAACATGCCCTAACACCCCCCAACACGCCCTAACCCCCCTCAATACCCCTTAACACCCCCTAACACTCCCTAAGACTTCCTCAACACCTCCTCAATACCCCTTAACACCCCCTAACCCCCCTCAACACCCCCCAACACCCCCAACCCTCCTCAACACCCCCCAACACCCCCTAACACCACTCAACACCCCTCAACACCCCTCAACACCCCTCAACCCCCTTCATGCCCCCCTAATGCCCCCTAACCCCCGCCCTTGGGGCCACCTCCCCCTCCAGGCCTGGGGACCGGGACCTGGTGGCCACCCCCTCCTTCCAAAGAAGCTCACAGGAAAGACAAGACCCCTTTTTCATGGCGAAGACTCATCTGTGTTTTTTGAATGAAACCATAACCTCAGCTCAAACCTCAAAGCCACACGCCAGGGTAGAAAGCTGTCTCCTGGAAAGTAGGCGCCCGGGAGAACAGCACCACAAGGACGGGGGGGGACACTGCTGACCCCCCCAGGACAGCGGCGGGGACACTGCTGACCCCCCGGAACAGCAGAGGGGACACTTTCAGCCCCCAGGACAGCAGAGGGGACACTGCTGACCCCCCCAGGACAGTGGCGAGGACACTGCTGACCCACCAGGACAGCAGAGGGGACACTGCTGACCCCCCAGGACAGCAGAGGGGACACTGTCAGCCCCCAGGACAGCAGAGGGGACACTGCTGACCCCCCAGGACAGCGGCGGGGACACTGCTGACCCCCCCGGGACAGCGGCGGGGACACTGCTGACCCCCCGGGACAGCGGCGGGGACACTGCTGACCCCCCCGGGACAGTGGCGGGGACACTGCTGACCCCCCCGGGACAGCAGAGGGGACACTGTCAGTCCCCAGGACAGCAGAGGGGACATTGTTGACCCCCCAAGGACAGCAGAGGGGACACTACTGACCCCCCCAGGACAGCGGCAGGGACACTGCCAGCTCCTAGGACAGCAGAAGGGACACTGTCAGTCCCCAGGACAGCAGAGGGGACATTGTTGACCCCCCAAGGGCAGCAGAGGGGACACTGCTGACCCCCCCAGGACAGTGGCGGGGACACTGCTGACCCCCCAGGACAGTGGTGGGGATCCTGCCAGCCCCCAGGACAGCGGCGGGGATACTGCCAGCCCCCAGGACAGCAGAGGGGACACTGTCAGCCCCCAGGACAGCAGAGGGGACACTGCCAGCCCCCAGGACAGCAGCGGGGACACTGTCAGCCCCCAGGACAGCAGAAGGGACACTGCCAGCCCCCAGGACAGCAGCGGGGACACTGCCAGCCCCCAGGACAGCAGAGGGGACACTGCCAGCACCCAGGACAGCAGAGGGGACACTACCAGCCCCCAGGACAGCAGAGGGGACACTGCCAGCACCCAGGACAGCAGAGGGGACACTGCCAGCACCCAGGACAGCGGCGGGGACACTGCCAGCCCCACTTACGCGTCCCCGTTCACCACAGCCAGCTGGTGCGTGAGGTGGATGACATCATCCTTGATGGTGATCAGGATGGATTCCACACGGGGAAGGCCCCCGCCCTCGCTCAGGCCCCGCTTCAGGTGCACGGCAAACTCCTTGTAAGCGTCTCGGCAGTCAGAGGCCAAGTTGTAGTCGCAGAGGCCGGGGAAGCGGAAGACGTCGCCGTCGAAGGTCTTGTAGTGGAAGTCGCCCCAGGTGCTGCAGACGTTGTGGCCGTGGTTTCGGGACCTGCTTTCTGGTGGAGCCACGGGAGACGGTGAGTGTCCAGCCAGGAGGCCGCCCTGGGCCCCCACCCCTCGCTGACCCTGGAACCTCTCCAGAGGAGGCCCTGCCAAAAAGAGCCCTGCTCCCGAAAGCATGAGCTGCTGGGCGGGAATGGGATGCAGAGCAGGTGTGGAGGGACTGCCTCCCCGTCCTCCCCGGCCAGCCTGCCTCCCCGTCCTCCCTGGCCTGCCTGCCTCCCTGTCCTCCCTGGCCTGCCTGCCTCCCCGTGCTCCCTGGCCTGCCTCCCCCGTGCTCCCCCGTCCTCCCCGGCCTGCCTCCTCATCCTCCCCCGTCCTCCCCAGCCTGCCTCCCTGTCCTCCCCGGCCTGCCTCCCCGTGCTCCCCGGCCTGCCTCCCCCATGCTCCCCGGCTTGCCTCCCCGTGCTCCCCGGCCTGCCTCCCCCGTGCTCCCCGGCCTGCCTCCCTGTCCTCCCGGCCTGCCTTCCCGTCCTCCCGGCCTGCCTCCCCTGTGCTCTCTACCACATGACCTCCACTTGATGCCAAGGGGCTGTGCAGAACTCTCCAAGGCTGTCACAGGGGCAGTGTCCCTGCCATGGCTCCAAGCCCATGAGACAGGGGTGGCCTAGGCTTTCTGCTCCAAGGGTCGCTGTGACCGCCTCCAGCCGAGCTCCCCCTGGCTCCCTGTGCGCCCCCACCAGGGACCAGAGCTGCTCTACCACTGTAGGCCCGGGATGGCCCCGGCTGGGCTCCCACCCCCAGAGGGATGATAGGAGGCCCAGAGCCCCCGCCCAGAGACAACCCCAAGGCTCTCCCGGGGCAGGGGTCCACCTCACACTCCCCGGCTCCACTGGCCACCAGGCTGCCCGGCCTGAATCCCCCAGGACTCCCAGTCCACTCCCCGCCCGCTGCCCTAGACCGCTCACCTCCCTGGAGGGCGGAGCCCCCGGCCAGGGCCAGGCAGACGGCCGCCAGAGCCAGCGGCCACCCCATGGTGGCTGAGGAGGATGGCTGGGGAGAGCGGCCCAAGGCTCGGGGCCGCCACTTATATGCCCAGTGGCCTGTCCAGGGCGGACGGGGAGGGCAGCGGTGGGCGGGGCCTGGTAGATTACGGAGAAAGCAGCTGTGGGGGCTCCTGTGAGCCACTGTGGGGAAATATTGACTCAGGTTATCAGAGTTTATCCCTTTATGACTTTCTGGGTAAACTTGGCCTTCCTCGGGATGCAGTGCCACATTCCTCCCAGTGCCAGCACACACCCAGGGCGAATCTCCTGTCCCTTCCCGCCACTGGCAGAGGCCGGCCAAGGAGGAGGGGAAAGCCTGTGGCAAAGCTCGCCCTGCCAGCCTCTGCAACCTCCCCAGCTCCCAGCCCCAGCCCAGTGCCAGACGCACGAAGCCCAGGTTCAGCGAGGGCCCGCCAGACTGGGGGCTCCTGCCCAGGGCTAACCCTGGCTCCCACTCCAGAGACCCGGCCTGGGGGAGGTGTCCTGCCCGAGGCGGGAGCTGGAGCCCTGGGGTCAGTGAGGGGTGGGAGCCCGGCCCCCACATCAGCACATGCCCCGAGCGACCCCTGAAGCATGGGCCCCTGGTCTCAGCAGTGTCCTGAGCTCTGAGCTCTGTCAGAGCCCAGCTCAGCCACATAAGCTCTAATCCTTCCTGCTCTCAGGCTCAGCTGGTCTCTGGAATTACATGTAATCAGAACTCTGGGAGCACCCAGCCCAGCCAGGGACTCTGGAATCCAGTCCCTCGTGCAGGAGGAAGTGGCTTGAAGCCTGCAGTAGAGTGGGGCTGGTGGGGAGGGCAGCCCCTCCCCACAGGCCCTCTCCCTGCAGACCTGGGGACACAGGCAGGGGGAACCTGCCGGAGCCTTGTCATACTCCCTCTCACCAGAGGGGGCCAGCCTCTCCCCCCGCCCCCAAAAGAAGCATGGTCTCTGCAGAACCTCATCTCTGAGGGGAGCTGAAGTTGACCTGAGCCTTATCGGAGTCTGGAACAATCTCAGAGGAATTGGTGCACACACAAGCTTGTACCAGGCCTCAAGCAGGAGCCCATTGGGCCCCAGCAAACAGGCTCACCCAGGGCAGAGGGGCAGATGAGACCCACCCTGCAGCCCGGGGAGGAACTGAGCTGAAAAGAGATGGATCCTGCCAGAGACCGTTATGAGTTCAGATCACAGAGTCAGACTTGGGCCCCAAGCTCTAATGGCCAAGGAGCAGGTCCCAGCTGGAGGCTCCAGCCAGGGGGCACTGAGCCCCTTTCCGGGCTGCCCGCCAACCTGGTCAGGCTCTAGGTCAGGGTAGAGTTCCCACTGGGGCCAGGTCTCCTTCCACATCTGCGGGAGCCTGCCGTCTCCTGCCAGCCCCCTCCGCTGCAGGGGAACCCGTCAGGAATCCCTGGACAGGCCAGGCAGAGACGGTGCCTGCACTGCGAGGGCATGCCTCCTATCCCATCCCACCCACTGTGCCCCCCAGCTACAGCCTGGGGCTGTCCTCCCTGGCAGGATACGAGGGACCCTGCAGGTAGCTTAAGCTAGAGAAGCAGGGATTAGGGAAACAGAGCCATCGAGTCCAAGGGCAGCGTTGTCCAACCTCCCTGTGCAGGCCCCACACGCTGGCACCCAGCCCTGGGGAAGGACCTGGCTCAGGAGCTCCAGGAAGAGTGATCTTCCATGCAGGATCCCTCTGCTCCAGGTGAGAGCAACGAGTCCTAGCCAGACACACAGCAACCAGCCCAGCCCAGCCCTAAGCCTGAGAATGTGGCTCCTCCCTGCATGGAGGGAGAGAGAGCTGGTCCTCCCTGGATGGAGAGCCAGTCTTTCTTGGATACTGGGGGTCAAGTCTGTGTCCCACTTGGATGGGCCCTGAAAGCAACTCGGGCCCAGGCCTGACCCCACCCCCACCCCCTTGGCCCGTGGCAGGGTCTTGGTGAGGTCTGCATGGGCTGGGTGAGGGGCTGGCAGGGGGGGGAGGGCAGCAGCTAGGGAGCAGCGGTGTCATCACTTCCGGGCTGCTGGCTGGGTGGGGACCAAGACAGCCGGGGGCCTCAAGGGAAGAGCCAACGCTGTGGATTGGCAGAAAATAAAGCTGGATTCTAATGGCAGAACCCAGCAGAGTTCTCAAAACTGCCCTCAACTAGGCGGACCTGGGCATGGTGAGGTGGCCGTGGGGCCGGCGCTCTGTGCAGGGGCGGGGAAGGCAGCCACCACAGGCCTTGGAGACCCACCGCGTCCTCCATCCTGAGAGACCTGGGGTGTGGGCGATTGTGGGGCGTGCGGTGGAGGCCTGGGCTCCTCCCCACAGCAGGGGCAGCCAGGGTCCCTGCATCTGGGCTTCTTCCTGCTGTCCCCACCTGGCAGTGTTTACCTGGACAAGACACTTCCCCGTGCATGCGGGGAATTTACAGCCCTGACCGTAGGGAGGAGGCCACAAGGACGTCACCAGCGACTCTGCTCCACTCTGCGTGTCCACAAACTGACTCATCAGGAAGCGGGAGGAGCAGGGCAGGTGGGGACCAGGTGGAGAAGGAGGAGAGGGAAGGGAGGTGCGGGAGGGCACGGACAGCCTAACCCCTTCCTGGAGACCCTCAAGTGCACCACAGCCTTCTCCCTCCCCGCCTGCGCTGGGAACCGCCTGTGTCCACTCGGCCTCGCTCACGTCCCAGGTTTTGCTCCGAGACCTGTCCAGAGGGTGCCGTGGAGGTGCCTTTTCGATGTGAGCAGAGAGATGGCCTCCCTAGAGAAGGTGGGCCTCGCAGAACCGGGAGGAGATTTGTGGTCTGCTCCTCCAAACTTGCGCAGCCTGCAGAGCACATCTCAGACCTGCAGGCCCCTGGGTTTCCCGAGCTACATACCTGGGCGGCGGGACCAGCCCTCCACCGCCGTTCCCACCGCCGAGTTCCACTCCCCACGGCCTCCCTCCCCGACTGTCTTGCCTCCTCCTCGCCTGTTTACCTCCACTGCCTACAGTGCCCTTCACAGAAGTAAAGTCCCAGCGGACACAGGCTGCGTCACCCCAAGTCAGAAACGGAGTCACTGAGTAGCCCTGCCTTAGTGGCCAGCGTCATCTCCAAGAGCAGGCATTGAGGCAGACGGCCACCATACTGTGGCCGTCACTCCTCCCCTACCCCAAGGCCTCTCTGCCCCCAGCCAGAGGCTTCACTAGTGAAAGGACAACCCTAATGCCACAGCCCGCCTCCACCATAAGCCAGCCTTCTGCACAGCCAGGGGAGGCACCAGGCCCAGGACCACAGGGACAGGCCCAGGACCACAGGAACAGACCCAGGAGGACGGGGACAGGCTCATAACTACAGGGACAGGCCCAGGACTACAGGAACAGGCCCATGACTGCTAGGACAGGCCCATGAGGACAGGGACAGGCCCAGGACCACAGGGACAGGCCCAGGACTGCAGGGACAGGCCCAGGAGGACAGGAACAGGCCCAGGACTGCAGGGACAGGCCCACAAGGACAGGGACAGGCCCACGACCACAGGGACAGGCCCAGGACTACAGGAACAGGCCCACGACTGCTAGGACAGGCCCATGAGGACAGGGACAGGCCCAGGACCACAGGGACAGGCCCAGGACTGCAGGGACAGGCCCACGAGGACAGGAACAGGCCCAGGACTGCAGGGACAGGCCCAGGAGGACAGGGACAGGCCCACAAAGACAGGGACAGGCCCACGACCACAGGAACAGGCCCAGGACTACGGGGACAGGCCCAGGAGGACAGGGACAGGCCCACGAGGACAGGGACAGGCCCACGAGGACAGAGACAGGCCCACAAGGATAGGGACAGGCCCATGCCTACAGGGACAGGCCCAGGACTACAGGGACAGGCTCATGACTACAGGGACAGGCCCAGGACCACAGGGACAGGCCCACGAGGACAGGGACAGGCCCATGCCTGCTGGGACAGACCCAGGACTACAGGGACAGGCCCAGGACCACAGGGACAGGCCCACGCCTACAGGGGCAGGCCCAGGAGGACAGGAACAGGCCCACGAGGACAGGGACAGGCCCACAACTGTAGGGACAGGTCCACGGGGACAGGGACAGGCCCATGACCGCAGGGACGGACCCAGAACCACAGGGACAGGCCCAGGACTACAGGGACAGGCCCAGGACCGCAGGGACAGGCCCACAAGGACAGGGACAGGCCCACGAGGACAGGGACAGGCCCACGAGGACAGGGACAGGCCCACGAGGACAGGGACAGGCCCATGACCGCAGGGACGGGCCCAGAACCACAGGGACAGGCCCAGGACTACAGGGACAGGCCCAGGACCGCAGGGACAGGCCCACAAGGACAGGGACAGGCCCACGAGGACAGGGACAGGCCCATGACCGCAGGGACGGGCCCAGAACCACAGGGACAGGCCCAGGACTACAGGGACAGGCCCAGGACCGCAGGGACAGGCCCACAAGGACAGGGACAGGCCCACGAGGACAGGGACAGACCCACAACCACAGGGACAGGCCCAGGACTACAGGGACAGGCCCAGGACCGCAGGGACAGGCCCATAAGGACAGGGACAGGCCCAGGACTACAGGGACAGGCCCAGGACTGCAGGGACAGGCCCACAAGGACAGGGACAGGCCCACGAGGACAGGGACAGGCCCACAACCGCAGGGACAGGCCCAGGACTACAGGGACAGGCACACAACCGCAGGGACAGGCCCACGAGGACAGGGACAGGCTCAGGACCACAGGAACAGGCCCACAAGGACAGGGACAGGCCCATGCCTGCTGGGACAGACCCAGGACTACAAGGACAGGCCCAGGACCACAGGGACAGACCCAGGACTGTAGGGACAGGCCCACGAGGATAGGGACAGGCCCATGAGGACAGGGACAGGCCCATGACCGCAGGGTCAGGCCCAGGACTACAGGGACAGGCTCATGACCGCAGGGACAGGCCCAGGACTACAGGGACAGGCCCAGGACTGCAGGGACAGGCCCAGGACTACAGGGACAGGCCCACGAGGACAGGGACAGGCCCATGACCACAGGGACAGACCCAGGACTACAGGGACAGGCCCATGACCACAGGGACAGGCCCACGAGGACAGGGACAGGCCCACGAGGACAGGGACAGGCCCATGACCGCAGGGACAGGCCCAGGACTACAGGGACAGGCACAGGACTACAGGGACAGGCCCAGGACCGCAGGGACAGGCCCATGACCACAGGGACAGACCCAGGACTACAGGAACAGGCCCAGGACCGCAAGGACAGGCCCAGGACTGCAGGGACAGGCCCACGAGTACAGGGACAGGCCCACCACCTCAGGGACAGGCTCATGACCGCAGGGACAGGCCCACGAGGACAGGGACAGGCCCACGACCTCAGGGACAGGCCTAGGAGGACAGGGACAGGCCCAGGAGGACAGGGACAGGCTCAGGACCACAAGGACAGGCCCCAGCCTTCCCACGCCCCTGCCTGCCCTCGGCCCTCATGGGTTTAAAGCAGAATATGTGAAAGCTGAAGTACACAAGGGATGGGGAGAGAACAAGCCCAGGAACAGGTGGCACTGAGCAGGCCTCTTAGGTCAGGGCACTTCAAGAGTCCAGCCTTCCTGGGCAGTCGCTCCCTTCTCCATCTGAGGTGTTGCCCAGGTATCCCACCTTCACACTGACCACTAGCCTTGTCCCTTAGCCCCAGTGTGTAACCATTCCTGGCTCTCTTGCCTCAAGGACAGCAAACTAAATGGGTCCTCCATGTGCCATCCTCAGTAAATGCATCCAAGAGCATGGCTTCTAAGCAGTGGATTGATTGCTCAATCCACCAGTTGATGAGCATATGTGTAGGTGGGTGGGTAGATGGATGGGTGGGTAAATGGGAGGATGGGTGGATAGGTGGGTAGATGGGTGGGTGGGGGGATGGGAGGATGGGTGGATGGAAGGGTAGATGGGAGGATGGGTAGATGCATGGATAGATGGGAGGATGGGTAGATAGGAAAATGGGTAGATGGGAGGATGGGTGAATGGATGGGTGGATGGGAGGATGGGTAGGTAGATGGGAGGATGGGTGGGTAGATGGGAGGATGGGTGGGTAGATGGGATGATGGGTGGATGGATGGGTAGATGGGAGGATGGGAGGATGGATGGGTAGATGGGTAGATGGGAGGATGGGAGGATGAATGGGTAAATGGGAGGATGGGTGGATGGATGGGTAGATGGAAGGATGGGTGGATGGATGGGTAGATGGGAGGATGAGAGGATGGATGGGTAGATGGGAGGATGGGAGGATGAATGGGTAGATGGGAGGATGGGTGGGTGGATGGATGGGTAGGTGGGAGGATGGGTAGGTGGATGGATGGGTAGATGGGAGGATGGGTGGGTATATGGGAGGATGGGTGGGTAGATGGGAGGATGGGAGGATGGGAGGATGCATGGGTAGATGGGAGGATGGAAGAATGGGTAGATGGGGTGGGTGGATGGATAGATGGGAGGATAGGAGAATGGGTGGATGGATGGGTAGATGGGAGGATGGGAAGTGGGTGGATGGATGGGTAGATGGGAGGATGGGAAGTGGGTGGATGGGTAGATGGGAGGGTGAGTGGATGGAGGAGTGGGTGGATAGACAGATGGGAGGATAGGAGGATGGGTGGAGGGATGGGTAGATGGGAGGGTGGATGGATAATGGGTAGATGGGGTGGATGGGTGGGTGGATGGATGGGTAGATGGGAGGATGAGTGGGTGGATGCATGGGTAGATGGGAGGATGGGTGGATGGATGGATGGGTAGATGGGAGGATGGGAGGATGGGAGGATGCGTGGGTAGATGGGAGAATGGGTAGATGGGTGGGTGGTGGATGGATAGATGGGAGGATAGGAGGATGGGTGGATGGATGGGTCGATGGGAGGATGGGAGGTGGGTGGATGGATGGGTCGATGGGAGGATGGGAGGTGGGTGGATGGATGGATGGGAGGATGGAAGAATGGGTAGATGGGAGGATGGATGGATGGATGGATGGATGGGTGGGTGGATGGATGGGTGGGTGGATGGGTAGATGGGAGGATGGGAGGATGGGTGGATGGATGGGTAGATGGGAGGGTGGGTGGAAGGGGGGTGAGTGGGTGGGCAGGTAGATGGGTGAATGGGTGGGCAGGAGGGCGGGTGATGGAAACTTGCTTCCCCCACCCTTACACCGTTCAGGAAGTATCAGCTGACCTCCTTCCTGTCACTGATTAGTTTGCACACAGTGCATAAATGTGTCTATCCTTCTTTGGTCTCCCCACTCTGAATGATCGCACTGAGTCTCATCGGCATGGTTGCCTGTTCCAGTCACTCACGGGGCTTCTGCTACTGTTGGACAGACTGGACTTGCATGGAGGAGGAGGCCTGAGAGAGCAGCTTGAGGGCAGGAGGGTCTGGGGTCTGAGCACCAGGCACAGTACACGGGGCCACACGACCTGCGGGACCAGAACACAGTGAAGGGGCCAGGAAGCAAAGAGGAAGAGACCAGAAGGGGCGGGGGTTCCATGTCCCCTGTAAGGACGAGCCCCCAGCGATGGGCCAGCCCCCTGCTCCACCGCTGCCCTACCTCCCCCACTAGGCCCCAGCTCCCGAAGGCCCCATCACTCCCGGTAGAACTACCAGCTGGGTACCCAGCCCTGGACACGGGAGCTTCAGGACATTTTAGATCCAAGCTATAACATAAGCTCCTGCATGTAATAAACCGCTAGCACCACCTGTGTCTGTGTGAGCAAAAGCATGCTTCATCACCAGTGGGAACAGGAATGGACTGTTCACATCAGCACTGAAAAACTACCACGCTGTCTCAGTGCAGTGGCTCAAGCCTGGAGTCCTAGCTGCTCAGAAGCTGAGGTCTGAGGATGGCAGTTCAAAGTCCACCTGGGTAGATTTGTATCTCCAGGGGCCAGGAGTTTGGCCTAGTGGTAAAGCACCTGCCTAGCATGCACGAAGACCCGGGTTCGATTCCTCGGTACCACATACACATAAATAAAAGCCAGAAATGGTGCTGAGGCTCAAGTGGTAGAGCTCTAGCCTTGAGAAAGTCCAAGGACAGGGCGCAGGCCCTGAGCGCAAGCCCAGGACTGGAGAAAAAGAAAAAAGACTTGTATCTCCAACTAACTAGCAAAAGGCTGTAAGTAGAGGTCAGGGGTGGCTCGAGTGGTAGTGACAGCCTTTAGCAAAAAAGCCGAGTGAGAAAGTGAAGCCATGAGTTAAAGCTCTAGTGTCAGCATACACACATGCCCACAAACACACATACACACGCCCGCACTCACACTCACACACCCTCACACAAACTTATTCCAAACTAGCCACAGTTGCTGCGTCACCTTGACACAGGTGTGCGTCCCGAGGCAGTGGTATCCACTCTAGAACGCATGTTGTGGTATGGCATCTCCACCTTCGATTGTGTTTGCTTGTAATTAAGCACAGGATGAGTTTCGCTTTCTGTCAGCCACACATGACCGTTGAGCAGATGCCCATTCATCCATCTCGAGAACTGTCTCAGCTCACAAAACCTAACTCTGTGCCCATTAAATACGGACTCCCTACCAGCACCGGAACGCACGCCAGCCATCCTAGCTACTCACGAGCCTAAGATCTGGAGGACGGAGGTTCAAAGGCAGCCTGAGCAGGAAACTTCATTTGTTTCCATCTCAAAAATAACCAGCAAAATGCAGGGCTGGAGACATGGCTCAAGTGGTAGTGTACCAGCTAAGTCCACAGGAGGCTCTGAGTTCAGACTTCAGTCCCAGAAAATAACAAAACCTGACAAACCCCCCACTGCTCCCACTTGTCTTTGCTTTCTCCTATTTTCCTATTTCTGGCAGTACTAGGGTTTGAACCCAGGGCTTCATGCTTGCCTGGCTTCTCTGCTCACCGCCAGCCGCCTACCACTTGATCCACAGGTCCAGCCTAGGGTTTGATTTTGTTTTCCCGGTTGTTTTGGAAGCTGAGTCTTCAGGATTTTTCTGCTTGGACTTGCTTTGAGCCTCAGTCTCCGATCGCCACCCGCTAGACTGGCAAGTGTGGAGGCATTTTTAATGCACCTGGCACTGGTGGCTCACGCCTGCATTCCTAGGTGCTCAGGAAGCTGAGATCTGAGGACTGCAGTTCAAAGCCAGGCCAGGCAGGAAAGTCTGAGAGACTCTTATCTCCAGTGAACCAACAGAAAATTAGAAGAGGGGCTGTGGCTCAAGGGGTAGAGCACTATCCTGGAGCTGAAGAGCTCAAGGACAACACCCAGGACCAGAGTTCAAGCCCCACTACCGACCCCTCCCAAAAATTTGTGTCTGTTTTCATGATGGGTATTGATCTTTTTCTCTTTTCATACTGTCTTTATGTAGTTTCTTAATTAGCAATTCTAGTCTCAGAGAAAGAGTTTAAAGTATTTCTTCCTTCTCAAGTTTCTCAGAAGAGTTGTCTAGAGTTGGCTTTATCTCTTCCTTAAACGTTTGGTGGCGTATCGGGGCCTGTAGTTTTCTTTGTGGGAAGGTTTTGTTTGCTTTTGGTTTAATCACCGCTCAATTCCTTTCGTAGACAGGGCTATTCTGGTTATTTCTTCTTGAGTAAGCTGTGTGGATGTGTTTCCAGGGGACCTAGCCATTTTAGCTGAGTGGTTAAGTTTCTGGGCACGAGGTTGTTGTGGGCTGGCTCCTACTGTGGTCTCCAGCTCCTCTTCTTTCCCCACCAGTCTGCTAAGAGGCTTAGCAATTTCACTGACGCACCTGAAGAGCCAACTTTTTGCCCCACGGTTTTCTCTAGTGTCTCATGTCATTTTATGAGGGGCTTTCCTTTCTCTATTATCTGGGTTTCTCTGTTCACTTTCTTCTTTCCTGATTTTTCTTTATTTTTTAATACTCGGAAATTGTATTTAAATTATAAATTTAAATATATATATGCAACCATAAACAAGGCTATTTGTACAGGTGCACAAATGTATTAACTGAAGCATAGTATATGTGAGGGAGAATTCCAACAGTGTTATCTCCATTGAATAATTAACTTACGATGTAACAAAATGAATCCCAGACAGCTAGAACTTGTGCAGTGTGTGGATGTTGTGAGGTCAAGGATTGTGTGGGGGTAGGGGCAGAAGAAAGAAGACAGGAAAGGTAGGAGAATATAGTCATATTATTCAATATACATATGTGAAAATGGAACTAGAAAAACTGAGGAGATGGATGAGGAGATGCAGTGTATTCATAAAATGGCATGTTAAATTGAAATTCTTTTGTATAACGACTTAAAGATTAAGAATAATAACAATAGTAATTATAATAAAAACGTGGGCACATGAATAACAAAGTGTGATTCTTTCTACTCCCTCATTCCTCCATTACTCCATCTCTATTCTCCCCAACCAGAGCAATGATTTTTTTCCCATTAAAAAAAGATAATAAAATCACTCCCCTCTGTAATACAAGGAAATTCTTTTTTTTTAATTTGAAAAGCAATTTTAAGTAATTTTATTTATCGTATTATTTTTATTGTAATTACTAGGAGGGTTACATGATATTCACCAGATAGAAGGTGCATTACTTCACACACATTGATACCCTTTCTCATGACATGGCCCCCATTTCCCTCTCCCCTCCCCCTGCTCTTTTTGATTTCCCCTTAAGGAAGGCTGTCACTGGCTGGGCCGCAGGGGCAGTCGGTGCTGCAGTTCCACTCTAAACACGGCTTAGCTGCATCCCACAAATCCTGGCCCCTAGGAGCCGGGAGCAAGGCCCGGTGGTAGAGTGCTCGCCTGACATACACAAAGACTGGGTTCCATTCCTCGGTACCACAGTCACAGAAAAAGCTGGAAGTGGTGTGGTGGCTCAGGTGGTGGACCACTAGCCTTGAGAAAGCCCAAGGACAGTGCTCAGGCCCTGAGTTCAAGCCCCAGGACTGGGGAAGAAACAAAAACAAAAACAAAAAAACATGGTCCCAGGCTTTAGCCTCCACCCCTGCTCCCTTCTGTCTCCAGCCTCTGTGTCTCCGACCAATCTTGGGACCCCACCCAGACTGGAGCCCAGTCTCCACTAGGAAAGAAGACCTTCCTGCCTTTCAAACACCAGGGAGTCTATGTGCAGAGCCAGCTACACAGGCTCTGAAAAGCAGGAAAGAACACGGTGCCCAGCCCTGAGCCACAGGAAGCAGCTCCTGCTCCCAGGGCCAGGACAGAGCAGTAGAGGTGTGGCCGCAGGAGCAGAGCTGAGGGGGGAGCCTGAGAGGATGCAGCAGAGCTGGGGCAGGCAGAGCGGGGGCAGGCAGAGCTGGGGCAGGCAGAGCTGGGGCAGGCAGAGCTGGGGCAGGCAGCGCAGGGGCAGGCAGCGCGGGGGCAGGCAGCGCAGGCTGCAGCGAGGACTCTCCTCAGAGGCTGGAGAAGAAAAGAACACCTGTCCTCTTGCCAACTCCCCATAATGCCATCCAGGAACCCATCTGCCTAGGATGCAGGAAATATTTGCAAGGTTCCAGTTGTGTGTATCAATTAGCTATTGCTGCATAACAAAACACCCCATACCAAGGGTTTCAAGCAATAAGAAATGTACGCGGCCTCTTCCTGTAAGTGGCCTGAGGCGACCTGTGAAAATGGCTTGCCACTCTCTAGACCCAGAAAGCCCCACAAAATCAAGCAAGTCAACAGGTTCACTTTAAGAACACTGGAGAAACAGCTCAGGCCACCAAGGGTTTGCATAACCAAAAAACAACCAAGTATCTGAAAAACATCACTTTAAAGAAGCAATGTGTGCAGATGGGCGTTACGTTGGTGGAGGTGGCAGGTGTGCCCGGGCCAGTGGGGCTGGGCACAGGGGCGGTGGCCCAAAAAGAGTGCCCAGTTTCTGCTGCACATGCTAAAGAACGCAGAGAGTAATGCAGAACTGAAGGGTTCAAATACAGACTCCCTGGCCACTGAACACATCCAGGTGAACAAAGCACCAAGACGTGCCACCAAACGTACCGAGCCCGTGGTAGGACTAACACATTAACCCACACGGAGATGGTCCTTACAGAAAAGGAGCAGTGCTCCTAAACCAGAAGAGGAAGTCGCACAGAAGCAAAAAGCCCAAAAGAAACCGAAGAAACAAAACCTTACCGCACGAGAATAAAGTTAGCATAAAATAAATGCAAATAGATGAATGTAGGTTACTATTATAAACAGAAAGAAAGAAGGAGCCAGGTGTGGTGGCTCACGTCTGTCACCCTAGCTAGACAGGAGGCTGAGATCTGAGGACTGAGGTTAAAGCCAGCCCAGGCACAAAAGTCCATGAGCCTCTTATCCCAGTTACCCTCCAGAAAAGGGGATGTGGGCTTGGCTCCAGGCTAGGGCGGTAGCCTTGAGCTGACGAGCACAGGGACAGCGCCCAGGCCCAGAGGTCAACCCCACAACCAACAAAAATAAAAAGTGTCATGGAAACGGGAGAGACTGAGGAGCAGACATAGGTCAGAAGGTTCCAGAGAGGCAGCCTGTGGAGGAACAGCATCACGGCAGCTCCCGTGGCTTCTCTAAGGACGGCCAGAGATAGCAGAAGATTCCCCCTAGTGCCGCTGTCCAGCTGTCCCCGCCACGGCCGGGATGGATGAAGGGCAGAGCCGCTGTGCTGGATGAGAGCCCACAGCCATTAAAAGGTTCCTGGTGAATTTGCAATGCTGGCTTTAATTCCTCCATGCACTGCAGGGTAGAGGGCTATAAAGCAATCTAGGGTAATAACCGGATGTCTGTGTGTGCCAGAGGGAGAGGGCTCGCAGGCCCAGCTCGCCCGGCTCGCTCAGCTCCAGGCAGGGGCAGCCACCCCCACCGGGCCACAGCCACGTCACCAGCCCCATGGGGGATGCCACCCCCACCGTCACATCGTGACAACGCCACTGATGGGGGCCCGGAGAAGGACAATGGGCGGAGTGCCCTGCACATCTGCATTCTACACCACACTTGTGAAACACTCCACATCCAATCGTGTCATCTCAGAGGGGACGAGAGGGCGGGCCCCGTGAGGGCCGTGGCAGGGAGCCACGGGCCACACTGTGGCTGCTCACCGCGTATCTAC